>NC_082654.1:112864208-113479958 GCF_028023285.1 Balaenoptera ricei
GAGATGATCTTACCAGACAAGGATTTAAAGCAGCTATTACGGCTGTGTTCAGTGAAATCAAGGAAAATATGTTTCCTGTGAACAAAAAGATTAAAAAAACTCAACGTATAAAAATTATTCAAAGAAACAAAATGGAATTTCTAGACCTGAAAATTACAGTATCTGAAAAGTTCACATAGCTAGTAAGTGATAGAACTAGGGTATGAATTTATCTCCATTGGGCTCTGAAGTCTATGCTTTTAAGCTCTTTACTATGGAGTATCCATGTAATAAGAGGAGAGCAGTGGGAGAGCCTAAGGGGATGTCACTACTAAAGCAGTGGGAAGAAGAGGAGGAGGACCCCATGGAAGGCTCTGGGAAGATACAATCTGGGAGATAAGAGGAAAATTAGGAGAAAATAGTTACAGAAGCCATGTGTATTAGTCTCTATGGCCGCTGTAACAAATGACTCCAAGCCTGATGGCTTAAAACACCATGAACTTATTATCTTAAAGTTCTTGAGGTAAGACTTCTAAAACTTAGTTTCAATGGGCTAAAATCAAAGTTTTGGCAGGACTGCATTAATTCTGGTGGCTCTAGGGAGGAATCTATTTCCTTGCCTTTTCTAGCTTATATTTTTGGCTGGTGGCCCATGCTCCATCTTCAAAGCCAGCAACATACTATCATGTTACATATTCACAGGCTCTGTGGAATAGGATGTGGATGGTTTTGGGGTGCCACTATTTGGCCTACTACATCATGGAAGTGTAGAGTTTTCAGTAAGATGTTGTTGACAACATCAGTTGAAAATCAGAGAAATCTAGTTGAATAAGGACTGAAAAGTGTACTTTGGTTTGACAGGAGCCTGGTTTTCCTGCAAACCAATCAATATTATTTTCAGCCTATCTTATATATACATACTAATCCATAGATTCACACATATTTTACATTGAAAAGACTTTATTATCTAAGGAGTTTTCGGTATTTATTAGTTACTCCAAAAGTGGTGCTCAATATTTCTTTTATACTTATATTTAAATATATTTAATATTCTTTTATATTCTTATTCTTCTGGTATTTTGGTTCATGTTCACTACATCTAAAAGACTTATTTGTTCATGCTCTTGGGCGGATAGGCCAAGGATCAAAAATTAAGAGTTAATGTTGCATCCACCCTGGTTGAGTTTTATTTTCATCCTGATTTTTTTCCATTTGCTTTCTCTTCATTAAAGTGAATTGGGGTAGTGTGGAGGAAAAAGGAAGGGTTGGCAAACCTTGCTGTGGCTCATATAATATAGATTGTATTCTGTACATTATTAAAAATAGGTTTCTCAGATGGCTGGGCTAATGATTCACTGGGGAAAAAATTGAACTTTACTTAAACACTTGATATTGTTCATCCATTTTCAAATATGTTACTGCTCTACACAGTCTAAGTCTCCATGGAAATACAGAATCAAACAATTAGGATATAAAATTGTGATTACACTTTTCAATACTCTCGGGGCAGTAGATATCTGCCTCTGAAGAGACCAGAGCTAAAGACTGAATGGGGCTACTTTTTAATAAAGAAAAATAATACCACACTCAAACAGTTTTTGTTTTTGTGTCAGCAAGATGCCTGCCTAGACTGTAGTAAGGAATCAATAAATTTTATATATTGATAATGTTAAAAGTCATGTAGAGACACATAAAGCACAAGCAACAAAATAAAAACAGGTGGGACTACAACAAACTAAAAAGCTTCTGCACAGCAATAGAAACAACAAAGTGAAAAGACAACCTATGGGATGGGAAAAATATTTGCAAACCATATTCTGTGATAAGGAGTTAATACCCAAAATATATTAAGAGCTCATGCAACTCAGTAGCAAAAACCAAATAATCAAATTAAAAATGGACAAAAGACCTGAATAGACATTTGTCCAAAGAAGATGTATGAAAGGCCAACAGGTACATGAAAAGATGCTCAGCATCACTAGTCATTAGGGAAGTGCAAGTCAAAACCACAGTGAAATATCACCTCATACCTGTAATGACCATCACCAAAAAGACAAAAGATAACAAATACTGGCGAGGTTGTGGAGGAAAGGGAATCCTTGTGCACTGTTGGTGGGATTGTAAACTGGTACAGCTACTACGGGAAACAGTATGGGGGATCCTCAAAAATTAAATACAGAACTACCGCATGATCCAGCAATTTCACTTCTGGGGGTATATCGAAAGGAAACGAAAACACTAACTTGAAAAGATATCTGCACCTCCCATGTTCATAGCAGAATTATGATAGCCAAGACACGAAAAACTGCCTAAGTGTCCATTGATGGATGAATGGATAAAGAAATTGTGGAATATCTGTATAGTGGAATATTATTCAGCCATTAAAAATGAGGAAATCCTGACATTTGTGACAACATGGATGGACCTCGAGCATATAATGTTAGATGAAGTAAGACAGAGAAAGACAAATACCGTATGATCTTATTTGTGGAATCTAAAACAACAACAACAAGAACAAAAACAAACTCATAGGAAAAAGAGATCAGATTTGTGGTTACCAGAGGTAGAGGGAGGAGGAATTGGAGGAAAGCAGTCAGAAGGTACAGACTTCCAGTTGTAAGATAAATAAGTACTACGGATATAATGTACAGTATGATGACTATAGTTAGCACTGCTGTATGATATACAGGAAAGTTGTAAAGAGAGTAGATCCTAAGAGTTCTCATCACAAAGAAAAAATGTTTTTTTCCCCTTTTTAAAAATTAATCAATTTATTTGTTTTTATTTTTGGCTGTGTTGGGTCTTCGTTGCTGTGCGTGGGCTTTCTCTAGTTGCGGCGAGCGGGGGCTACTCTTCGTTGCAGTGCGCGGACTTCTCATTGTCATGGCTTCTCTTGTTGCGGAGCACGGGCTCTAGGCGTGCAGGCTCAGTAGTTGTGGCTCATGGGCTTAGTTGCTCCACAGCATGTGGGATCTTCCCGGTCCAGGGCTTGAACCCGTGTCCCCTGCATTGGCAGGCAGGTCCTTAACCATTGCGCCACTAGGGAAGCCCTTTTCCCCCTTTTTTGCTTTCTCTTTTTATTTTATCTACGTGAGAGGACGGATTCTAACTAAAGTTATTGCGGTAATCATTTCACAATATATGTAAGTCAAATCGTTATGCCGTACACCCTAAACTTACACCATGATATATGTCAATTATATCTCAATGAAACTGGGAAAAAGTAATTAGGGCCTATCATGCATGCAATATAAAAATACACTTAAATTTCCCTTGAAGTTTAAATTCCAGAACCATATCAATCTTCTATTTTCATAACAGTAATAGAGTATAAAATGAAAGTACCTTCTTCATAATCCTTTTTTTCCCCTGAAGATAACCACAGCTAAGATTGGCTTATATCCATCTAGAACATCATGTATAAAAAATATTTTTCCATAAACAGAATCATATTACAGACTATTGTATCATCTTCTACAACTTAATCATATATGGTTAAAAAAAATAAGGACACAAAACGTCCAAAGGAAGAGAATCCAGGTTTAATTGAGCAGGGCTCTGGCTCAGATTTTCTATAATTCTCTTGACTCTGTTCTCTCTGTTTGTTTGGTTCTTAGGCTAGTTTCCCTCATGATTACAACAGGGCTGTATCATCATATCAGTGATGATATCCAAATTCAGCATCATCTCTGGGCACACAAAGCAGCTGACTTTCTTTGCTTTTGTTTATAAGAGTAAGGAGATTTTCCCAGAAACCTCCTGGTAGACTTCCCCTATGCCCACTGTCACATACTCATTGCCCAGATTATTAACCAGCAAGGGGAAATGTGGCCAACACAACTGGCTCAGAGCATGGGGAGGGAGGGAAGAAAGGATACCTCTACAAAACTGGATTGTTTTGGGAGAAAGAGGAGGGTTATACATGTAAATGAACGTTGGACGATTCCTAACGTTCTTTGCTACGATATATAGCAGACGTGGAGTTGGTACCCTTAAGCCTTATTTGGAAGTATTTATTTAGATTTGAGATCCTCCAGGTTCTTAAGCCAAACTAGATCTAGCAAGTGAAATCCTTACCTAGGAATAGAAATCAAAGTCTATGCTCAGTGGTCTCTGAAGCTGGGAAATGGAAAACCCATGTCTCTTGTCCACCCAACTGATTCATGCAGTATTCATTCCACGAAAGTGTGTTGAGTTGCTATTGTGAATTCTGGGCTGGTGATACAGGGATAAATAAGAAGGCATCCTTGCTCTTGAGGAATTTAGTGATCTAATAGTGAAAAGAAAAGGTAGATACACCATTGAATGTGGGTGAAGTGTGCTTTTGATAGTAAACAGTCCAGTGAGAGTACAGAGGAGGGAGCTCTTAAGTACTTTCCCATCACTACCTCCCCTATATGAAGGCACACATCCTATCATAAATGGCTGAGGTCCTCTACAGGTAAAAACAGTGAAAAGTTTAATGGATTAGTCTGTTTATAGTGTTGGCAAGAAGATGTTACTAGCTATTTATGTTGCAACTGAAATTCCCAATTAACTACTAATAACTTAACATTTTAGTTGAAGAGGCTGGGTTCTATTTGCCTTGCTGTTCACGAACATCCCTAGTAAAGCATAAATACTGCTTTTTGGGAACGGGGCTCTAAAGCTAATAAATTAACACATTTACTGACTGGGTGTGTTCGTTAGCCAGCATCTTGTCTAAAGCCTGTGTACATAATCATGTACCTGTCTTTCATCTGTGAAACTGGTGCAGTGATTTAGAAGGTGAATGGGATGATTATCTCCTAAAGGGCATATAGCTAAAAATATTCACTGAGCAACAACTATTTATCTACCACTTATGTGAATGTGGACATTTGTCTATGGTTGAGATATGCATCCTCTATTTGTAGACGTTTTCTGTTTTACTGTCTTTCTGTCCAGAAAGACTACTTCCTACTCTGAAGCTAAGTATACTACATACTGCTGTGTATTTGAATGATGTGGCTTCCAGAGACACCAGCACCAAACTCAATAAGGAGGTCAATTTAATCAACATGTAATTTAATCACCGTGCCAGCATTATGCACTGTTTTAGATTATGACTCTTGAATGTATAGATTATTCTATTCTATTAGTATCATTCAATTTGAACATCTTCCTCAGATTTTTTGATATTTAAAATAAAAAATATTTTTCACGTGTAAATATTTGATAACAAGTGAATCAGAGAGTAAATTTATGTGCTAGATTGTTCCTGAATTTACCAGTGATTTAAAGATATTCGTAACCTATTGAGCCAAACAGCCTCTAATTTTTATTCTCTTAAAGTAAACTGTATTTTCTTAAAACAGTCTAGTCTAATTTGACAGAATACATCCTCTTTCACTACTTTTTATCAAATACCACTTCCCCTTACTTCCTCGACCCCCTCACTAGCACTGTTTTTTTTTTTTTAAATCACAAGGGGATTTTTCTCTGATATTTACTGTGGACCCTCGTTGAGTTCCTGGTGATAAATCTCACAGTATTGTGAGAGGCCCCATGATTGGATGCCCCTTGAGTTTTTTGTTTTGTTTTTTTACATTTATGGCTGTGTTGGGTCTTCGTTTCTGTGCGAGGGCTTTCTCCAGTTGCGGCAAGCGGGGGCCACTCTTCATCGCGGTGCGCGGGCCTCTCACTATCGCGGCCTCTCTCGTTGCGGAGCACAGGCTCCAGACGCGCAGGCTCAGTAGTTGTGGCTCACGGGCCCAGTTGCTCCGCGGCACGTGGGATCTTCCCAGACCAGGGCTCGAACCCGTGTCCCCTGCATCGGCAGGCAGATTCTCAACCACTGCGCCACCAGGGAAGCCCACTAGCACTGTGTTTCTTACCTTGCTTGAGTTGTCTCCAAAGCATTTCTTTCCTTCTGACATACTATATATTTCTGTTTTTATTTTTATTTTTAAATAAGCTGTCTATCCCCATTAGAGTGTAAATCCCATGAGTGCAAAGTTTTTGATCTGTTGTGTTCACTGGCTTTACCAGTAACACCTAGGACAAAGCATGAGATGAACTAGATAATGAGGAAATATTTGCTGACTTGAGGGATTGCAAAATAGAATATATAAACCAAAAATTAAGGGGCTGAAAAGTGCCCCAAATTCTGTGTCTACTACTATGGTGACAGTTTTGAACCTAAGTAGAACATTGACTGTTCAGTGCAGCTATTTTTCACCTTTCCCTTCTCTATTGCGAGAGAAAAGAAACATATTCAGAAGGGAAAATGAGAAAATAACCTTTTGGGGTTAGATAACCATGCATCCTTGTTTGTCTGGCACAGTTCAGGTTAACACCTGTCCCAGCTTAATTCCTATTATCCCCCTTTCACTGTCCGCAGTGCCCCAGTCTGGGTGAGAAACGAAATGGCCATCCCCAGTCATGGTACCTTGGCGAATCATATAAAAGTTTCAGACGTGTTCCCCAGAAAAAATACAGGTAATTTCTACACATACAAAATCTTTCATACACTTTGAGATTTGAGGACTTAAAAGGAATCCAAGCCACTCTTTTGACTTGTAGCCACACACTCTCAGAATCTATACTTCTTTGCAACTAATCTCAGAGCTGTGAGAGAAAGACAGCGTCCGGTGGGATCTGTATAACTTCGAGACCAGATGGAACATTCTGACAGCGTGAGGTCAGTACTGGAGGTATGACCAGATGTGACTTCTCTGACTTCTGAGATAATGCTGATGCCGTTAGCTCTAAGACCCCAACAGAGCTGTGGTCGAGTTCTTTACTGGAACAGGAAACCTTAGAACTGTCCTTAGACCATTGACAGAGTAGTACAGAGAGCAGCACACCCAGGGCACACAGAATGGGCTCCGTATTGTAGCGCACTGATTTCCATAGTTCTGGAGACAGTGAGCCTGGTGTGAGATAAGAAGAACCTATTGAAATGGTTGCGTGATCTGACATGAGAGAAAAGTGTCCCAATGAGAGTAGACAGTGCAGACAGAGAGAGAGAGAGAAGCGATAGATAAATCACAGCAGAGACAACAAACGAAGCAACGTTAGGCCAGCAAAATTTAATGCTTCATAAGCTGGAGTTACTTGCATTTGTTCACTCTACAGATGTACCATGAGTAACTTATGTTCCAAGCTCTGTGTAGAAGAAATGGTGAGGGAGAGCCTGAGGAGATAGGGGTGTTTCTTCCAGGACAGGACTTAAGTGGAATCTGTGCATTATAATATAAACTATAAATCTGGGGGAGAAGTGAAGGATTAAAAACGAGATTCCAGGGGCAAAGATAAAAACTGAGATTATCTTTACACACCCATGACCTGGAGATTTTGTTTTGTTTTCTTTCTAATGGTATTAGTGTGTATAACAGTTATGAGTAGGAAAATGGATTATATCACGTATTTAATCATGAGATATAGTCTCTGTACTTCCAAAATGGATTTGAGGTGAATGCTACATAGTTATTTAAATTCAGTAAATTTGTAGTTAGTTTCACCATAAGGAGTTTTTGGTTCCTTTGAAAACTATTCAAGAATTGCTTAAGACGAAATCTGTGCACCAGGGGATTCAGCCAAGAATTAGATCACCCTCATGGTGTTTTCTCAAGGACTGTTTTGATTATGGCTTCTTTCTAGGTTGAACTGTTGAACAACTGTTCTCTGAGCAGATTGTTCCTAATTTAATTGTTGCTAAGTGAACAATCAGTTTTCATGAAGGAACTTAAGCTTTAGTTTTCCTTTATGTCTAGCCTTAGTCAGCTTTTCATTCTGTCCATTCTCTATCCAAATTGGACTCACTCCCTGAACATGCTCTATTTTCCCCAGGTACATTACTCATATTCTTACCACACTAATTCCTCAACTTAGAATTCTGAGCCATTCAGAAGTTTACCCTATCCTTCTATGCTTATGTCCAAGAAGGTGTCTTCCTTGAATTTTTTCATAATCCTTTCCACCAGAAGTAATATTTCTACTCATGGATCCATATCACTGGGTTTTTAAGTTTTTCTACATTTCTCTCATTTTATAATAATTATTTGGTATGTATTATATATAATTTATTTACATTAGAATATGTTTTTTTAGAGCAGTTTGAGATTTACAGAAAACTGTCGGAAAAAGTCCCATAACCTTTCCCCTCCCCTACATCCTTTATTATTATAATACCTTGCATTAGTGTGATATATTTGTTATAATTGACAAACATTATCACTCAGAGCTCATAGTTTACATTAGGGCAGATATTGACAAATCATTATCATTCAGATTTCATAGTTTACGTTAGGGTTCACTCTTTGTGCTGTACATTCTAAAAGTTTTGACAAATACATCCATTAC
The DNA here is from genome assembly GCF_028023285.1 of Balaenoptera ricei. Classification (NCBI taxonomy): domain Eukaryota; kingdom Metazoa; phylum Chordata; class Mammalia; order Artiodactyla; family Balaenopteridae; genus Balaenoptera; species Balaenoptera ricei. The sequence goes on from NC_082654.1 coordinate 112,872,513, forward strand.
TGGTGTTGTACAGAATAGTTTCACTGCTCTAAAAGTCCTGTGTGCTTCACCTCTTCATGCCTCCCTCCCTTCTAACCACTGATCTTTTTACTGTCTCTCCATAGTTTTGCATTTTCCATAATGTCATACACTTAGAATCATACAGTATGCAGCCTTATTATTCTGGCTTTTTTCACATAGTGATATGCATTTAAGCTTTCTCTGTGTCTTTTCCTAGCTTGATAGCTTGTTTCTTTTTATTACTGAGTAATATGCCATTGCCTGGTTGTACAGCAGTTTGTTTATCCGTTTACCTATTGAAGAATATCTTGGTTACTTCTAAGCTTTGGCAATTATGAATAAAGCTGCTATAAACTCACGTGCAGGTTTTCATGTAGACATAAGCTCCCAGCTCCTTTGGGTAAATACTAAGGAAAGAGATTGCTTAGTCATATGTTAAGAGTATGATTACTTTTGTAAGAGACTGCCAAACTGACTTTCAAAGTGTCTGTAGCATGTGGCATTCCCTGAATGAATGAGAGTTCCAGTTGCTCCACATCCTCATCAGCATTTGGTGGTGTCAATTTTTGGATTTTAGCCATTCTCACAGTTGTGTAAATGGTAATAACTTATTGTTATTTTAATTTGCAAGCTCCTGATGACATATGATGTAGACCATCTTTTCATATGCTTATTTGCCATAATGTCTTTTTTTGTGAGGTGTCTATTGAGATCTTTTGCCAAATTTTAAATTGGGCTGTTTATTTTCATATTGTTAAGTTTTTAAAATTGAAGTATAGCTGATATACAGTGTATTAATTTCTGCTGTACAGCAAAGTGATTCAGTTACATACATACACACACACACACACACACATATATATATATATATATATATATATATATATATATATATATATATATATATATTCTTTTTCATATTCTTTTCCGTTATGGTTTATCACAGGATATTGAATATAGTTTCCTGTGCTATACAGTGGCACATTGTTATTTATCCATTCTCTATATAATAGTTTGCATCTGCTCATCCCAAACTCCCAGTTTATCCCTCCTCCATCCTCCCTCCCCCTTGGCAACCACAAGTCTGTTCTCTATGTCCGTGAGTCTGTTTAGTAGATAAGTTCATTAGTGTCATGTTTTAGGTTCCACACATAAGTGATATCATATGGTATCTGTCTTTCTCTTTCTGACTTGACTTGACTTAGTATGATATTCTCTAGGTCCATCTATGTTGTTGCAAATGGCATTAGGTCATTCTTTTTTGTAAGTGAGTAGTATTCCATTGTATATCATATTGTTGAGTTTTAAGAGTTCTTTGTCTATTCTGACTACCAGTCTTTTATCATATGTATATGTTTTGCAAAGATTTTCTCCCAGTTGTGGGTTGACTTTTAATACAGCTAACAGTGTTTTTCACAGAGCAGAAGACTTAATTTTCATGAAGTTCAACTTAACAATTTTCCTTTTATGGATCATGCTTTTGGTGTTGTACCTAAAAAGTCATTGCTAAACCCAAGGTCACCCAGATTTTCTCCTATGTTATCTTCTAGGAGTTTTACAGTTTTGTGTGTTATATTTAGGTCTGTGATCCATTTTGAACTCATTTTTGTGGCAGGTTTAAGATCTGTCTAGATTCTTTTTTTTTTTTTTTAACATCTTTACTGGAGTATAATTGCTTTACAATGTTGTGTTAGTTTCTGCTCTGTAACAAAGTGAATCAGCTATGTGTATACATATATCCCCATATCTCCTCCCTCTTGCCTCTCCCTCGCACCCTCCCTATCCCATCCCTCTAGGTGGTCACAAAGCACCAAGCTGACCTCCCTGTGCTATGTAGCTGCTTCCCACTAGCTCTCTGTTTTACATTTGGTAGTGTATATATGTCAATGCTACTCTCTCACTTCATCCCAACTTACCCTTCCCCCTCCCCATGTCCTCAAGTCCATTCTCTACGTCTGTGTCTTTATTCCTGTCCCATCCCTAAGTTCATTAGAACCATTTTTTTTTTTTATTTTTTAGATTCCATATATATGTGTTAGCGTATGGTATTTGTTTTTCTCTTTCTGACTTACTTCACCCTCTACAACAGACTCTATGTCCATCCACCTCACTACAAATAACTCAGTTTCATTTGTTTTTATGGCCGAGTAATACTCCATTGTATGCATGTGCCACATCTTCTTTATCCATTCATCTGTCAGCGGACACCTAGGTTGCTTCCATGTCCAGGCTATTGCAAATAGTGCTGCACTGAACATTGTGGTACATGACTCTTTTTGAATTATGGTTTTCTCAGGGTCTATGCCCAGTAGTAGGATTGCTGGGTCATATGGTAGTTCGGATTTTAGTTTTTTAAGGAACCTCCATACTGTTCTCCACAGTGGCTGTATCAAATTTACATTCCCACCTACAGTGCAAGAAGGTTCACCTTTTCTCTACACCCTCTCCAGCATTTATTGTTTCTAGATTTTTTTGATGATGGCCATTCTGACCGGTAAATGGTGATACCTCATTGTACTTTTTTTTTTTTTCCATAAAGACTGCTGTATTGCTGCACGACAGTCATGAAGCTCAGCTGCACAGGGCCCTTACCACACCGCGCAGAGGCTGGTTCACGGGACCTTGTGATCCTGTTAATGGGCCTCTCTGTTGCAATTAACACAGGCCGCAGGGACCACAAGTTCCCCTCGGCCCTTCTGAAAATGTTGGGGAGTGTTGGTGCAGGAAGGGAATACACGCTTTCTGCATTTGTGCCCTGCACGGCGGCAGCCGTTGCTGTTGGGAGCCACTGTGCTAAACCTCTTAGGTCATGTTTCCCTTCAGTTGTTCTGACTACCTCCAAGCGCTCCACGGCTGCACGCTTGTCTCCCTGGAAAAGGCACAGCCCCCATTCTGTGCAGGGACGACGCGAAGCAGAGTGTGATGCATCTCTCTGGAGCGTCAAGTTTATTAACTAGAGTTGGAAGAACCCAGGAGTTCTTGGAACAAGAACTATCCCCCTCCCCCACCAACACGGAAGACAGAAGAGTGGGGGAGGGGAGGGGAGACGTGCCCCAGGAATGACAGTCCCGTCTCTCAAGTCTCACCCAGGTGGGGGTTGAGGGGCAGACCTGCAGCCACGGTGGCCTCGCTTTCGGTCGCCCGGGCTGCTCCGGACCATCCTCTGAGCTGGCCAGGGTCTTGGATACGATGCTTCTGAAGGCCGCGCAGAGAACACACTCCTCTTCCCCTGCACCGGGCCCCAGGGAGCGCGGCGGCCTGACCTTCCTGCCTCGGTCATGCATGGGGTTCACATGGGCTCACTTTATTATGACGCCTCATGCTGGGCAGCTTGCAACAAAGATGTTTCAAAACAAAGTTCCAGATTCTCCCAGCCACCCCTTGCTTTTTCTGGCTCTGGCCAGAGAGAGTGGATGAGGACACACTGTCAGGCTGCCCAGCGTGGGAGGACCTTCCAGTGTTGGACACACCCAGGGGGCAGCTGCTTCCCTCTGGGGCTCCAATCCTGCTGCTGCTGGAGGTGGATGTCCCAGTGCCACACTGGGGGGCTGGGCTGGGGGTGGCAGTCCTCGCCTCCAGGCTGGGTGGGGGACAGGCAGACTCACCGCTCTTCTGCCCCGCCTGCTGGTCTTCCTGCAGCTGCACGTTTTCTCCCTGGTAGAGCCACCTGCTTTTCAGGGGGGACACCACAGGGCTCGGAGAAGGCTCAAGTTCACTGCCACAGAGGTCCCCGCAAGAGAAGGGCTTCAGAGTTATGATGGAGACCTCCACCTTGGGTTTCTTGGAGCTCACACTGCCTGTCCCAGTGTCCTGGATCTGGTCGCAAGTCAAGCCCCGAGTCCTCACCATTGTCACCTCCAGGTCCTCTCCACAGGGTGGCTGGAGTGGCTCCTTCTGGCCCATGTTGACCCATGGATGCCCCATGAGGTCAGGTAAGGTGCCTCTGTCACTGGGGTTGAGGACGATCATTTTTTGTAACAGATCCCTTATCTCCAAAGACAGATAAGGTGGGATGGGGTACTGCCCTTGTAGGATTTGCTTCCGCAGGTCCTGGAAGTCTTTTCCCGCAAAGGGCCGGGACCCAGTTACCATGGTGTAGAGCACTGCTCCCAGGCTCCACACGTCCACCGCAGGGCTGCTGGAGCTCTGCCCCAGGAGGAGTTCCGGGGCAGCATAAGGGTGTGTGTCGCAGATCGTGTCCAGTTGGCCAGTGTCATCACACTTGTTGCTGAGGCCAAAGTCTGTAAGTTTGATATTCATGTTGGAATCAAAGAGGAGGCTCACTGGCTTCAGGTCCCGGTGCACGATGCCCCTCTGGTGGCAGTGCTGCAGGGCGGAGAGCAGCTGCCGGAACGGGCCGCGGGCCTGCGCCTCTGTCATACGGCCATGGATCTTCAAGTAGCGGAACATGTCCCCCCCCCTGAGGTACTCCATCACCACGAAACATGTCTCCTGTGTGTCAGTCACCCCCAGCAGTTTGACAATATTGGGGTGATTCAGAGCCTTCAGACTGCACACTTCCCGGAAAAGTGCCTGGGCACTTGAGAAGCTCTGACGCCTTTTCCTTATGACCTTCACAGCCATCCGTGTCCCGGTCGGAACGTGCCGGACCAACTTCACTTTACCGAAGGTGCCTTCACCGATGGTGTGGAGCATCTCGAAGTCATCAATATGAGCCTCCTTGCCAGCAGATTTGGCTGTGAGGCCCTGCATCCTGGTGATCTGCTAACTACACTGACTGACAGCACTACCTAGCAACGCTAACTACGCTAACTAACAATGCTAACTGTACTAACAGGGCTAAGTGTGCTGTCTCTACTAACAACGCTAACTACGCTAACTGTACCAACAGCGCTAACTAGTACTAACTACACTAACTATGCTAATCAAGTATTAACTACACCAACAATACTCACTATGCTAACTGTAGAAAGAACAATGACACAAATAAAAAAGAGTAGAGAAAAGAGAAACGAAAATCAACAAAATGGCAGAAACAAGGAAAACACAAGCTAACTGTAGGTCCAAGGCCGTCAGGTCACCAAAAGCAGCTTCCTGGGCTCTAAGGACCAAAAACCTGGGCCCACCTTTCTCTTTCATAGGGCTCTGTGAAGTACATCACAATGGTGCACTCTGAGGTCAGAGCAAGAAATGGACCCATCACCGCTGGGGATACACCACAGTGGTTTTCTCACTTTTTGAGTTCAAGGCCCCTTTACACTTAGGAAAAAGGATCCCAAAGGAATTTTTCTTTACGTGTGTTATTAGATATTGGTATTCACTTTGTTATAAATAAAAATCTGCAGGATACTTCAGTGGCCTTTTTATTTCTAGTTTGAAAATGTGTAATAATTTTAGAGACCTCATAACGTCTACACTTGAAATGTTCAATTCCTTTTCCTTAAATTCTGGTCTCAAAATAACGTTACAACTTAACTGACTTCACGATACTATACAAAATGTTCTGTTGCCTAAGACATGATACGGTACATTATGAAAGTCTATGAAGCTGAGAGAAGGTTTGCCAGGAAGGTCATTGAGCAGATTTCTCATCAGGAGCCTCGGAGGCCAGATGGCATGACTCAATATACTTGAAGTGTTGAAGGAAAGAAACCGTCAACCAAGAATCCTATATCTAGCAAAACTTTCCTTCGAAAATGAGGGAGAAATCAAGACATTCCCAGTTACTAAAGAGTTGAGAGAGTTCTTAACCACCAGACCTGCCTGCCACAGGGAGTTCTTCAGGTTGGAGTCAAGGACCCTGGACAGTAGCTCAAAGCCTTATGAAGAAATAAAGACCTCTGGTAAAAGTAGACAGACGGGCGACGAGAAAAGCTAGTACTGTTGTAACTTTGGTTTGTAGCTTCCACTTTTTGTCTTCTATTTGATTTAAGAGACTAATATATAATAAAACACACACATACAAATCAAAAAAAAAAAAAAAGATCACCTCTTCACTTAGAAAAGTTACTTCACCCCCACTTTAGCCTAACTTTGGGAATTCCCATCAACAACATTCTTCTTTCCACTGTAGGAAGCAACGCTGCCAGAAGCTATGGCAAGCAGAGCCTCTTCTAAAATGCCTTTGATGACTGCAGCAACATGGATGCAACTAGAGATTATTAAGTGAAGTAAGTCAGAAAGAGAAAGACAAATACCATGTGGTACCACTTACATGTGGAATCTAAAGTATGGCACAAATGAACCTATCTATGAAACAGCAACAGACTCACAGACATAGAGAACAGACTTGTGGTTGCCAAGGAGGAGGGGAGTGGGAGAGGGCAGGGCTGGGAGTGTGGCATTAGCAGATGTAAACTATTATATATAGGAGGGATAAACAACAAGGTCCTACTCTACAGCACAGGGAACTAGAGTCAATATCCTGTGATAAACTGTAATGGATTTGCATTTCTCTAATGATTAGTTATGTTCAGCATCCTTTCATATGTTTTTGGGCAATCTGTATATCTTCTTTGGAGAAATGTCTATTTAGGTCTTCTGCCCATTTTTGGATTGGGTTGTTTGTCTTTTTGTTATTGAGCTGCATGAGCTGCTTGTAAATTTTGGAGATTAATCCTTTGTCAGTTGCTTCATTTGCAAATATTTTCTCCCATTTTGAGGGTTGTCTTTTCATCTTGTTTATGGTTTCCTTTGCTGTGCAAAAGCTTTTAAGTTTCATTAGGTCCCATTTGTTTATTTTTGTTTTTATTTCCATTACTCTAGGAGGTGGGTCAAAAAAGATCTTGCTGTGATTTATGTCGAAGAGTGTTCTTCCTACGTTTTCCTCTAAGAGTTTGATAGTGTCTGGCCTTACATTTAGGTCTTTAATCCATTTTGAGTTTATTTTTGTGTATGGTGTTAGGAAGTTTTCTAATTTCATTCTTTTACATGTAGCTGTCCAGTTTTCCCAGCACCACTTATTGAAGAGGCTGTCTTTTCTGCACTGTATATTCTTGCCCTCTTTATCAAAGATAAGATGACCGTATGTGTGTGGGTTTATCTCTGGGCTTTCTATCCTGTTCCATTGATCTGTATTTCTGTTTTTGTGCCAGTACCATACTGTCTTGATTACTGTATCTTTGTAATATAATCTGAAGTCAGGGAGCCTGAGTCCTCCAGCTCCGTTTTTCTTTCTCAAGGTTGCTTTGGTTATTCGGGGCCTTTTATGTTTCCATACAAATGTGAAATTTTTTGTTCTAGTTCTGTGAAAACTGCCATTGGTAGTTTGATAGGGATTGCATTGAATCTGTAGATTGCTTTGGGTAGTATAGTCATTTTCACAGTGTTGATTCTTCCAATCCAAGAACATGGTATATCTCTCCATCTGTTGGTATCATCTTTAATTTCTTTCATCAGTGTCTTATAGTTTCCCGCGTACAGGTCTTTTGTCTCCTTAGGAAGGTTTATTCCTAGGTATTTTATTCTTTTTGTTGCAGTGGTAAATGGGAGTGTTCCTTAATTTCTCTTTCGTATTTTTCATCATCAGAATGCAAGAGATCTGTGCATTAATTTTGTATCCTGCTACTTTACCAAATTCATTGATTAGCTCTAGGAGTTTTCTGGTAGCATCTTTAGGATTCTCTATGTATAGTATCATGTCATCTGCAAGCAGTGACAGCTTTACTTCTTCTTTTCCAGTTTGGATTCCTTTTCTTCCTTTTTCTTCTCTGATTGCTGTGGCTAAAACTTCCAAAACTATGTTGAATAATAGTGGTGAGAGTGGGCACCCTTGTCTTGTTCCTGATTTTAGAGGAAATGGTTTCAGTTTTTCACCATTGAGAACAATGTTGGCTGTGGGTTTGTCATATATGGCCTTTATTATGTTGAGGTAAGTTCCCTCTATGCCTACTTTCTGGAGAGGTTTGAATCATAAATGGGGGTTGAATTTTGTCAGAAGCTTTTTCTGCATCTATTGAGATGATCATATGGTTTTTTTCCTTCAGTTTGTTAATGTGGTGTATCACATTGATTTGCATATATTGAAGAATCCTTGCATTCCTGGGATAAACCTCACTTGATCATGGTGTATGATCCTTTTAATGTGCTGTTTGATTCTGTGTGCTAGTATTTTGTTGAGGATTTTTGCGTCTGTGTTCATCAGTGATATTGGTCTGCAGTTTTCTTTTTTTGTGACATCTTTGTCTGGTTTTGGTATCAGGGTGATGGTGGCCTCATAGAATGAGTTTGGGAGTGTTCCTCCCTCTGCTATATTTTGAAAGAGTTTGAGAAGGATAGGTGTTAGCTGTTTTCTAAATATTTGATAGAGTTCTCCTGTGAAGCCATCTGGTTCTGAGCTTGTTTGTTTGTTGGAAGATTTTTAATCACAGTTTCAATTTCAGTGCTTGTGAAGGAACAACTTGGTCTCATTAGACAATTCTTTAGAATTCTATTAGAAACTAGTACTTGCCAGGAGGAGTATGCATAATATGTCCAGAGATATTCCTAATATTTTTATGTTTCAGTTTACTGAAATGGTTTATTATTTTATATGAACTCCTAAGAGTGTTTCATATTTCTAAATTATATACTGTCTTGTAATTACAAAATACCACTGTGACTTAATTATTAATAGAGAGATACATCAGACTCAGACATGTTCAGTTTTTATGAAAAATGAAGTTATAGAATATGGAGTATTATTATACAGTTGTACCATTCTTCTAATAAAACCTCTGCTTTTTTAAAGCATGTACTCTGAGAGTATTCAAAAATGCATCAAGAAGTAACCAGCTAAATTTACTGGTAAATGAGGTGTTTTTTATTTTTAATACATTTTTTTAAACATTGAAGCACCATAGATGAGTTTTTTAAAAATACATTTATCAAACATTGAAGTATCAATTTCAGGCAAGTAATTGCATTTAAGATCATTTTATATAAATGCAAGAGTAGAAGTTGAAGTTCAAGAAGTTGTGTGCTATATTCCATGGGGGTTAAGCATACAGATTCTAGAGCAAACTCCTTGAGTTAAATTCTTGGTAATCTTAGGAAAGCTGCTTAATGTTTCTGTACCTCAGTTTTCTCATCTATAAAGTGGGGGAAAAAATAGTGTCCCCTTCATAGTGCTGTTGTGAGAATCTAATAAGTCCATATAACTAATGTGTATAGAACATTCATGGCACACAGGAAGCACTATAGCTATGCTGTTATCTTCTTATCGTGTTTGCTTTGGGAATGCAAATGTTTGCTCCAGACCAAATATTTGGTCCAAATATTAAAATCATATTTGGCCCAAGTATTAAAAAACATATTTGGTCCAAATACTAAAAGCAAAACAAACAAACAGCAATAAAACCCCCAGTTACCTCAAGGCTCCAGAGAGTTGAGCAAAAGCAGACGTATTCCGGAGAGGAGTCAGACTTGGAAAATGGAATTGGTGCCAGTGACTTTTACATTTTTTAAGGCTTTTAGCCTGGAGGCTGACAGAAGTCAGTGCTGTGTGGTAGTGAAAACTCTAAAAGAACATGCACAGTCTCTCGGAAGACAGAAAGTCAAGGAGGGATCCTGGAAAAGAGAACTCCAGAGAGAGGGCGCCCCAAATTCTGTGCATCCACTCTGCTCAAGTCTCTGGCTGATGCTTAGCCACGTGTATGGGGGGCAGGTGTGAATTCAGTTACCACTGCTAAGGGCAACACTGCACTGAGGTTTACACTGCCAGCAAGCATTTTGCAGTGTGTGATTTGAGTCCCACCAAGTTGATTGCTTGTTAAAGCGAATATAATCAACGTTCTTCAGTGGTATATAGCAGAATCCAGAATCTCAACAATATAAAAGGACAGGATACAATTCACAATTGTTTAAAATGTATAGAAACATGCAAATGTGACCCAATCTCAAGAGAGACGACTACCAAGAACAACCTGGAGATGATCTTACCAGACAAGGATTTAAAGCAGCTATTACGGCTGTGTTCAGTGAAATCAAGGAAAATATGTTTCCTGTGAACAAAAAGATTAAAAAAACTCAACGTATAAAAATTATTCAAAGAAACAAAATGGAATTTCTAGACCTGAAAATTACAGTATCTGAAAAGTTCACATAGCTAGTAAGTGATAGAACTAGGGTATGAATTTATCTCCATTGGGCTCTGAAGTCTATGCTTTTAAGCTCTTTACTATGGAGTATCCATGTAATAAGAGGAGAGCAGTGGGAGAGCCTAAGGGGATGTCACTACTAAAGCAGTGGGAAGAAGAGGAGGAGGACCCCATGGAAGGCTCTGGGAAGATACAATCTGGGAGATAAGAGGAAAATTAGGAGAAAATAGTTACAGAAGCCATGTGTATTAGTCTCTATGGCCGCTGTAACAAATGACTCCAAGCCTGATGGCTTAAAACACCATGAACTTATTATCTTAAAGTTCTTGAGGTAAGACTTCTAAAACTTAGTTTCAATGGGCTAAAATCAAAGTTTTGGCAGGACTGCATTAATTCTGGTGGCTCTAGGGAGGAATCTATTTCCTTGCCTTTTCTAGCTTATATTTTTGGCTGGTGGCCCATGCTCCATCTTCAAAGCCAGCAACATACTATCATGTTACATATTCACAGGCTCTGTGGAATAGGATGTGGATGGTTTTGGGGTGCCACTATTTGGCCTACTACATCATGGAAGTGTAGAGTTTTCAGTAAGATGTTGTTGACAACATCAGTTGAAAATCAGAGAAATCTAGTTGAATAAGGACTGAAAAGTGTACTTTGGTTTGACAGGAGCCTGGTTTTCCTGCAAACCAATCAATATTATTTTCAGCCTATCTTATATATACATACTAATCCATAGATTCACACATATTTTACATTGAAAAGACTTTATTATCTAAGGAGTTTTCGGTATTTATTAGTTACTCCAAAAGTGGTGCTCAATATTTCTTTTATACTTATATTTAAATATATTTAATATTCTTTTATATTCTTATTCTTCTGGTATTTTGGTTCATGTTCACTACATCTAAAAGACTTATTTGTTCATGCTCTTGGGCGGATAGGCCAAGGATCAAAAATTAAGAGTTAATGTTGCATCCACCCTGGTTGAGTTTTATTTTCATCCTGATTTTTTTCCATTTGCTTTCTCTTCATTAAAGTGAATTGGGGTAGTGTGGAGGAAAAAGGAAGGGTTGGCAAACCTTGCTGTGGCTCATATAGTATAGATTGTATTCTGTACATTATTAAAAATAGGTTTCTCAGATGGCTGGGCTAATGATTCACTGGGGAAAAAATTGAACTTTACTTAAACACTTGATATTGTTCATCCATTTTCAAATATGTTACTGCTCTACACAGTCTAAGTCTCCATGGAAATACAGAATCAAACAATTAGGATATAAAATTGTGATTACACTTTTCAATACTCTCGGGGCAGTAGATATCTGCCTCTGAAGAGACCAGAGCTAAAGACTGAATGGGGCTACTTTTTAATAAAGAAAAATAATACCACACTCAAACAGTTTTTGTTTTTGTGTCAGCAAGATGCCTGCCTAGACTGTAGTAAGGAATCAATAAATTTTATATATTGATAATGTTAAAAGTCATGTAGAGACACATAAAGCACAAGCAACAAAATAAAAACAGGTGGGACTACAACAAACTAAAAAGCTTCTGCACAGCAATAGAAACAACAAAGTGAAAAGACAACCTATGGGATGGGAAAAATATTTGCAAACCATATTCTGTGATAAGGAGTTAATACCCAAAATATATTAAGAGCTCATGCAACTCAGTAGCAAAAACCAAATAATCAAATTAAAAATGGACAAAAGACCTGAATAGACATTTGTCCAAAGAAGATGTATGAAAGGCCAACAGGTACATGAAAAGATGCTCAGCATCACTAGTCATTAGGGAAGTGCAAGTCAAAACCACAGTGAAATATCACCTCATACCTGTAATGACCATCACCAAAAAGACAAAAGATAACAAATACTGGCGAGGTTGTGGAGGAAAGGGAATCCTTGTGCACTGTTGGTGGGATTGTAAACTGGTACAGCTACTACGGGAAACAGTATGGGGGATCCTCAAAAATTAAATACAGAACTACCGCATGATCCAGCAATTTCACTTCTGGGGGTATATCGAAAGGAAACGAAAACACTAACTTGAAAAGATATCTGCACCTCCCATGTTCATAGCAGAATTATGATAGCCAAGACACGAAAAACTGCCTAAGTGTCCATTGATGGATGAATGGATAAAGAAATTGTGGAATATCTGTATAGTGGAATATTATTCAGCCATTAAAAATGAGGAAATCCTGACATTTGTGACAACATGGATGGACCTCGAGCATATAATGTTAGATGAAGTAAGACAGAGAAAGACAAATACCGTATGATCTTATTTGTGGAATCTAAAACAACAACAACAAGAACAAAAACAAACTCATAGGAAAAAGAGATCAGATTTGTGGTTACCAGAGGTAGAGGGAGGAGGAATTGGAGGAAAGCAGTCAGAAGGTACAGACTTCCAGTTGTAAGATAAATAAGTACTACGGATATAATGTACAGTATGATGACTATAGTTAGCACTGCTGTATGATATACAGGAAAGTTGTAAAGAGAGTAGATCCTAAGAGTTCTCATCACAAAGAAAAAATGTTTTTTTCCCCTTTTTAAAAATTAATCAATTTATTTGTTTTTATTTTTGGCTGTGTTGGGTCTTCGTTGCTGTGCGTGGGCTTTCTCTAGTTGCGGCGAGCGGGGGCTACTCTTCGTTGCAGTGCGCGGACTTCTCATTGTCATGGCTTCTCTTGTTGCGGAGCACGGGCTCTAGGCGTGCAGGCTCAGTAGTTGTGGCTCATGGGCTTAGTTGCTCCACAGCATGTGGGATCTTCCCGGTCCAGGGCTTGAACCCGTGTCCCCTGCATTGGCAGGCAGGTCCTTAACCATTGCGCCACTAGGGAAGCCCTTTTCCCCCTTTTTTGCTTTCTCTTTTTATTTTATCTACGTGAGAGGACGGATTCTAACTAAAGTTATTGCGGTAATCATTTCACAATATATGTAAGTCAAATCGTTATGCCGTACACCCTAAACTTACACCATGATATATGTCAATTATATCTCAATGAAACTGGGAAAAAGTAATTAGGGCCTATCATGCATGCAATATAAAAATACACTTAAATTTCCCTTGAAGTTTAAATTCCAGAACCATATCAATCTTCTATTTTCATAACAGTAATAGAGTATAAAATGAAAGTACCTTCTTCATAATCCTTTTTTTCCCCTGAAGATAACCACAGCTAAGATTGGCTTATATCCATCTAGAACATCATGTATAAAAAATATTTTTCCATAAACAGAATCATATTACAGACTATTGTATCATCTTCTACAACTTAATCATATATGGTTAAAAAAAATAAGGACACAAAACGTCCAAAGGAAGAGAATCCAGGTTTAATTGAGCAGGGCTCTGGCTCAGATTTTCTATAATTCTCTTGACTCTGTTCTCTCTGTTTGTTTGGTTCTTAGGCTAGTTTCCCTCATGATTACAACAGGGCTGTATCATCATATCAGTGATGATATCCAAATTCAGCATCATCTCTGGGCACACAAAGCAGCTGACTTTCTTTGCTTTTGTTTATAAGAGTAAGGAGATTTTCCCAGAAACCTCCTGGTAGACTTCCCCTATGCCCACTGTCACATACTCATTGCCCAGATTATTAACCAGCAAGGGGAAATGTGGCCAACACAACTGGCTCAGAGCATGGGGAGGGAGGGAAGAAAGGATACCTCTACAAAACTGGATTGTTTTGGGAGAAAGAGGAGGGTTATACATGTAAATGAACGTTGGACGATTCCTAACGTTCTTTGCTACGATATATAGCAGACGTGGAGTTGGTACCCTTAAGCCTTATTTGGAAGTATTTATTTAGATTTGAGATCCTCCAGGTTCTTAAGCCAAACTAGATCTAGCAAGTGAAATCCTTACCTAGGAATAGAAATCAAAGTCTATGCTCAGTGGTCTCTGAAGCTGGGAAATGGAAAACCCATGTCTCTTGTCCACCCAACTGATTCATGCAGTATTCATTCCACGAAAGTGTGTTGAGTTGCTATTGTGAATTCTGGGCTGGTGATACAGGGATAAATAAGAAGGCATCCTTGCTCTTGAGGAATTTAGTGATCTAATAGTGAAAAGAAAAGGTAGATACACCATTGAATGTGGGTGAAGTGTGCTTTTGATAGTAAACAGTCCAGTGAGAGTACAGAGGAGGGAGCTCTTAAGTACTTTCCCATCACTACCTCCCCTATATGAAGGCACACATCCTATCATAAATGGCTGAGGTCCTCTACAGGTAAAAACAGTGAAAAGTTTAATGGATTAGTCTGTTTATAGTGTTGGCAAGAAGATGTTACTAGCTATTTATGTTGCAACTGAAATTCCCAATTAACTACTAATAACTTAACATTTTAGTTGAAGAGGCTGGGTTCTATTTGCCTTGCTGTTCACGAACATCCCTAGTAAAGCATAAATACTGCTTTTTGGGAACGGGGCTCTAAAGCTAATAAATTAACACATTTACTGACTGGGTGTGTTCGTTAGCCAGCATCTTGTCTAAAGCCTGTGTACATAATCATGTACCTGTCTTTCATCTGTGAAACTGGTGCAGTGATTTAGAAGGTGAATGGGATGATTATCTCCTAAAGGGCATATAGCTAAAAATATTCACTGAGCAACAACTATTTATCTACCACTTATGTGAATGTGGACATTTGTCTATGGTTGAGATATGCATCCTCTATTTGTAGACGTTTTCTGTTTTACTGTCTTTCTGTCCAGAAAGACTACTTCCTACTCTGAAGCTAAGTATACTACATACTGCTGTGTATTTGAATGATGTGGCTTCCAGAGACACCAGCACCAAACTCAATAAGGAGGTCAATTTAATCAACATGTAATTTAATCACCGTGCCAGCATTATGCACTGTTTTAGATTATGACTCTTGAATGTATAGATTATTCTATTCTATTAGTATCATTCAATTTGAACATCTTCCTCAGATTTTTTGATATTTAAAATAAAAAATATTTTTCACGTGTAAATATTTGATAACAAGTGAATCAGAGAGTAAATTTATGTGCTAGATTGTTCCTGAATTTACCAGTGATTTAAAGATATTCGTAACCTATTGAGCCAAACAGCCTCTAATTTTTATTCTCTTAAAGTAAACTGTATTTTCTTAAAACAGTCTAGTCTAATTTGACAGAATACATCCTCTTTCACTACTTTTTATCAAATACCACTTCCCCTTACTTCCTCGACCCCCTCACTAGCACTGTTTTTTTTTTTTTAAATCACAAGGGGATTTTTCTCTGATATTTACTGTGGACCCTCGTTGAGTTCCTGGTGATAAATCTCACAGTATTGTGAGAGGCCCCATGATTGGATGCCCCTTGAGTTTTTTGTTTTGTTTTTTTACATTTATGGCTGTGTTGGGTCTTCGTTTCTGTGCGAGGGCTTTCTCCAGTTGCGGCAAGCGGGGGCCACTCTTCATCGCGGTGCGCGGGCCTCTCACTATCGCGGCCTCTCTCGTTGCGGAGCACAGGCTCCAGACGCGCAGGCTCAGTAGTTGTGGCTCACGGGCCCAGTTGCTCCGCGGCACGTGGGATCTTCCCAGACCAGGGCTCGAACCCGTGTCCCCTGCATCGGCAGGCAGATTCTCAACCACTGCGCCACCAGGGAAGCCCACTAGCACTGTGTTTCTTACCTTGCTTGAGTTGTCTCCAAAGCATTTCTTTCCTTCTGACATACTATATATTTCTGTTTTTATTTTTATTTTTAAATAAGCTGTCTATCCCCATTAGAGTGTAAATCCCATGAGTGCAAAGTTTTTGATCTGTTGTGTTCACTGGCTTTACCAGTAACACCTAGGACAAAGCATGAGATGAACTAGATAATGAGGAAATATTTGCTGACTTGAGGGATTGCAAAATAGAATATATAAACCAAAAATTAAGGGGCTGAAAAGTGCCCCAAATTCTGTGTCTACTACTATGGTGACAGTTTTGAACCTAAGTAGAACATTGACTGTTCAGTGCAGCTATTTTTCACCTTTCCCTTCTCTATTGCGAGAGAAAAGAAACATATTCAGAAGGGAAAATGAGAAAATAACCTTTTGGGGTTAGATAACCATGCATCCTTGTTTGTCTGGCACAGTTCAGGTTAACACCTGTCCCAGCTTAATTCCTATTATCCCCCTTTCACTGTCCGCAGTGCCCCAGTCTGGGTGAGAAACGAAATGGCCATCCCCAGTCATGGTACCTTGGCGAATCATATAAAAGTTTCAGACGTGTTCCCCAGAAAAAATACAGGTAATTTCTACACATACAAAATCTTTCATACACTTTG
The DNA here is from genome assembly GCF_028023285.1 of Balaenoptera ricei. NCBI lineage: Eukaryota > Metazoa > Chordata > Mammalia > Artiodactyla > Balaenopteridae > Balaenoptera > Balaenoptera ricei. The sequence goes on from NC_082654.1 coordinate 112,888,854, forward strand.
AGATTTGAGGACTTAAAAGGAATCCAAGCCACTCTTTTGACTTGTAGCCACACACTCTCAGAATCTATACTTCTTTGCAACTAATCTCAGAGCTGTGAGAGAAAGACAGCGTCCGGTGGGATCTGTATAACTTCGAGACCAGATGGAACATTCTGACAGCGTGAGGTCAGTACTGGAGGTATGACCAGATGTGACTTCTCTGACTTCTGAGATAATGCTGATGCCGTTAGCTCTAAGACCCCAACAGAGCTGTGGTCGAGTTCTTTACTGGAACAGGAAACCTTAGAACTGTCCTTAGACCATTGACAGAGTAGTACAGAGAGCAGCACACCCAGGGCACACAGAATGGGCTCCGTATTGTAGCGCACTGATTTCCATAGTTCTGGAGACAGTGAGCCTGGTGTGAGATAAGAAGAACCTATTGAAATGGTTGCGTGATCTGACATGAGAGAAAAGTGTCCCAATGAGAGTAGACAGTGCAGACAGAGAGAGAGAGAGAAGCGATAGATAAATCACAGCAGAGACAACAAACGAAGCAACGTTAGGCCAGCAAAATTTAATGCTTCATAAGCTGGAGTTACTTGCATTTGTTCACTCTACAGATGTACCATGAGTAACTTATGTTCCAAGCTCTGTGTAGAAGAAATGGTGAGGGAGAGCCTGAGGAGATAGGGGTGTTTCTTCCAGGACAGGACTTAAGTGGAATCTGTGCATTATAATATAAACTATAAATCTGGGGGAGAAGTGAAGGATTAAAAACGAGATTCCAGGGGCAAAGATAAAAACTGAGATTATCTTTACACACCCATGACCTGGAGATTTTGTTTTGTTTTCTTTCTAATGGTATTAGTGTGTATAACAGTTATGAGTAGGAAAATGGATTATATCACGTATTTAATCATGAGATATAGTCTCTGTACTTCCAAAATGGATTTGAGGTGAATGCTACATAGTTATTTAAATTCAGTAAATTTGTAGTTAGTTTCACCATAAGGAGTTTTTGGTTCCTTTGAAAACTATTCAAGAATTGCTTAAGACGAAATCTGTGCACCAGGGGATTCAGCCAAGAATTAGATCACCCTCATGGTGTTTTCTCAAGGACTGTTTTGATTATGGCTTCTTTCTAGGTTGAACTGTTGAACAACTGTTCTCTGAGCAGATTGTTCCTAATTTAATTGTTGCTAAGTGAACAATCAGTTTTCATGAAGGAACTTAAGCTTTAGTTTTCCTTTATGTCTAGCCTTAGTCAGCTTTTCATTCTGTCCATTCTCTATCCAAATTGGACTCACTCCCTGAACATGCTCTATTTTCCCCAGGTACATTACTCATATTCTTACCACACTAATTCCTCAACTTAGAATTCTGAGCCATTCAGAAGTTTACCCTATCCTTCTATGCTTATGTCCAAGAAGGTGTCTTCCTTGAATTTTTTCATAATCCTTTCCACCAGAAGTAATATTTCTACTCATGGATCCATATCACTGGGTTTTTAAGTTTTTCTACATTTCTCTCATTTTATAATAATTATTTGGTATGTATTATATATAATTTATTTACATTAGAATATGTTTTTTTAGAGCAGTTTGAGATTTACAGAAAACTGTCGGAAAAAGTCCCATAACCTTTCCCCTCCCCTACATCCTTTATTATTATAATACCTTGCATTAGTGTGATATATTTGTTATAATTGACAAACATTATCACTCAGAGCTCATAGTTTACATTAGGGCAGATATTGACAAATCATTATCATTCAGATTTCATAGTTTACGTTAGGGTTCACTCTTTGTGCTGTACATTCTAAAAGTTTTGACAAATACATCCATTACTGGTGTTGTACAGAATAGTTTCACTGCTCTAAAAGTCCTGTGTGCTTCACCTCTTCATGCCTCCCTCCCTTCTAACCACTGATCTTTTTACTGTCTCTCCATAGTTTTGCATTTTCCATAATGTCATACACTTAGAATCATACAGTATGCAGCCTTATTATTCTGGCTTTTTTCACATAGTGATATGCATTTAAGCTTTCTCTGTGTCTTTTCCTAGCTTGATAGCTTGTTTCTTTTTATTACTGAGTAATATGCCATTGCCTGGTTGTACAGCAGTTTGTTTATCCGTTTACCTATTGAAGAATATCTTGGTTACTTCTAAGCTTTGGCAATTATGAATAAAGCTGCTATAAACTCACGTGCAGGTTTTCATGTAGACATAAGCTCCCAGCTCCTTTGGGTAAATACTAAGGAAAGAGATTGCTTAGTCATATGTTAAGAGTATGATTACTTTTGTAAGAGACTGCCAAACTGACTTTCAAAGTGTCTGTAGCATGTGGCATTCCCTGAATGAATGAGAGTTCCAGTTGCTCCACATCCTCATCAGCATTTGGTGGTGTCAATTTTTGGATTTTAGCCATTCTCACAGTTGTGTAAATGGTAATAACTTATTGTTATTTTAATTTGCAAGCTCCTGATGACATATGATGTAGACCATCTTTTCATATGCTTATTTGCCATAATGTCTTTTTTTGTGAGGTGTCTATTGAGATCTTTTGCCAAATTTTAAATTGGGCTGTTTATTTTCATATTGTTAAGTTTTTAAAATTGAAGTATAGCTGATATACAGTGTATTAATTTCTGCTGTACAGCAAAGTGATTCAGTTACATACATACACACACACACACACACACACACACATATATATATATATATATATATATATATATATATATATTCTTTTTCATATTCTTTTCCGTTATGGTTTATCACAGGATATTGAATATAGTTTCCTGTGCTATACAGTGGCACATTGTTATTTATCCATTCTCTATATAATAGTTTGCATCTGCTCATCCCAAACTCCCAGTTTATCCCTCCTCCATCCTCCCTCCCCCTTGGCAACCACAAGTCTGTTCTCTATGTCCGTGAGTCTGTTTAGTAGATAAGTTCATTAGTGTCATGTTTTAGGTTCCACACATAAGTGATATCATATGGTATCTGTCTTTCTCTTTCTGACTTGACTTGACTTAGTATGATATTCTCTAGGTCCATCTATGTTGTTGCAAATGGCATTAGGTCATTCTTTTTTGTAAGTGAGTAGTATTCCATTGTATATCATATTGTTGAGTTTTAAGAGTTCTTTGTCTATTCTGACTACCAGTCTTTTATCATATGTATATGTTTTGCAAAGATTTTCTCCCAGTTGTGGGTTGACTTTTAATACAGCTAACAGTGTTTTTCACAGAGCAGAAGACTTAATTTTCATGAAGTTCAACTTAACAATTTTCCTTTTATGGATCATGCTTTTGGTGTTGTACCTAAAAAGTCATTGCTAAACCCAAGGTCACCCAGATTTTCTCCTATGTTATCTTCTAGGAGTTTTACAGTTTTGTGTGTTATATTTAGGTCTGTGATCCATTTTGAACTCATTTTTGTGGCAGGTTTAAGATCTGTCTAGATTCTTTTTTTTTTTTTTTAACATCTTTACTGGAGTATAATTGCTTTACAATGTTGTGTTAGTTTCTGCTCTGTAACAAAGTGAATCAGCTATGTGTATACATATATCCCCATATCTCCTCCCTCTTGCCTCTCCCTCGCACCCTCCCTATCCCATCCCTCTAGGTGGTCACAAAGCACCAAGCTGACCTCCCTGTGCTATGTAGCTGCTTCCCACTAGCTCTCTGTTTTACATTTGGTAGTGTATATATGTCAATGCTACTCTCTCACTTCATCCCAACTTACCCTTCCCCCTCCCCATGTCCTCAAGTCCATTCTCTACGTCTGTGTCTTTATTCCTGTCCCATCCCTAAGTTCATTAGAACCATTTTTTTTTTTTATTTTTTAGATTCCATATATATGTGTTAGCGTATGGTATTTGTTTTTCTCTTTCTGACTTACTTCACCCTCTACAACAGACTCTATGTCCATCCACCTCACTACAAATAACTCAGTTTCATTTGTTTTTATGGCCGAGTAATACTCCATTGTATGCATGTGCCACATCTTCTTTATCCATTCATCTGTCAGCGGACACCTAGGTTGCTTCCATGTCCAGGCTATTGCAAATAGTGCTGCACTGAACATTGTGGTACATGACTCTTTTTGAATTATGGTTTTCTCAGGGTCTATGCCCAGTAGTAGGATTGCTGGGTCATATGGTAGTTCGGATTTTAGTTTTTTAAGGAACCTCCATACTGTTCTCCACAGTGGCTGTATCAAATTTACATTCCCACCTACAGTGCAAGAAGGTTCACCTTTTCTCTACACCCTCTCCAGCATTTATTGTTTCTAGATTTTTTTGATGATGGCCATTCTGACCGGTAAATGGTGATACCTCATTGTACTTTTTTTTTTTTTCCATAAAGACTGCTGTATTGCTGCACGACAGTCATGAAGCTCAGCTGCACAGGGCCCTTACCACACCGCGCAGAGGCTGGTTCACGGGACCTTGTGATCCTGTTAATGGGCCTCTCTGTTGCAATTAACACAGGCCGCAGGGACCACAAGTTCCCCTCGGCCCTTCTGAAAATGTTGGGGAGTGTTGGTGCAGGAAGGGAATACACGCTTTCTGCATTTGTGCCCTGCACGGCGGCAGCCGTTGCTGTTGGGAGCCACTGTGCTAAACCTCTTAGGTCATGTTTCCCTTCAGTTGTTCTGACTACCTCCAAGCGCTCCACGGCTGCACGCTTGTCTCCCTGGAAAAGGCACAGCCCCCATTCTGTGCAGGGACGACGCGAAGCAGAGTGTGATGCATCTCTCTGGAGCGTCAAGTTTATTAACTAGAGTTGGAAGAACCCAGGAGTTCTTGGAACAAGAACTATCCCCCTCCCCCACCAACACGGAAGACAGAAGAGTGGGGGAGGGGAGGGGAGACGTGCCCCAGGAATGACAGTCCCGTCTCTCAAGTCTCACCCAGGTGGGGGTTGAGGGGCAGACCTGCAGCCACGGTGGCCTCGCTTTCGGTCGCCCGGGCTGCTCCGGACCATCCTCTGAGCTGGCCAGGGTCTTGGATACGATGCTTCTGAAGGCCGCGCAGAGAACACACTCCTCTTCCCCTGCACCGGGCCCCAGGGAGCGCGGCGGCCTGACCTTCCTGCCTCGGTCATGCATGGGGTTCACATGGGCTCACTTTATTATGACGCCTCATGCTGGGCAGCTTGCAACAAAGATGTTTCAAAACAAAGTTCCAGATTCTCCCAGCCACCCCTTGCTTTTTCTGGCTCTGGCCAGAGAGAGTGGATGAGGACACACTGTCAGGCTGCCCAGCGTGGGAGGACCTTCCAGTGTTGGACACACCCAGGGGGCAGCTGCTTCCCTCTGGGGCTCCAATCCTGCTGCTGCTGGAGGTGGATGTCCCAGTGCCACACTGGGGGGCTGGGCTGGGGGTGGCAGTCCTCGCCTCCAGGCTGGGTGGGGGACAGGCAGACTCACCGCTCTTCTGCCCCGCCTGCTGGTCTTCCTGCAGCTGCACGTTTTCTCCCTGGTAGAGCCACCTGCTTTTCAGGGGGGACACCACAGGGCTCGGAGAAGGCTCAAGTTCACTGCCACAGAGGTCCCCGCAAGAGAAGGGCTTCAGAGTTATGATGGAGACCTCCACCTTGGGTTTCTTGGAGCTCACACTGCCTGTCCCAGTGTCCTGGATCTGGTCGCAAGTCAAGCCCCGAGTCCTCACCATTGTCACCTCCAGGTCCTCTCCACAGGGTGGCTGGAGTGGCTCCTTCTGGCCCATGTTGACCCATGGATGCCCCATGAGGTCAGGTAAGGTGCCTCTGTCACTGGGGTTGAGGACGATCATTTTTTGTAACAGATCCCTTATCTCCAAAGACAGATAAGGTGGGATGGGGTACTGCCCTTGTAGGATTTGCTTCCGCAGGTCCTGGAAGTCTTTTCCCGCAAAGGGCCGGGACCCAGTTACCATGGTGTAGAGCACTGCTCCCAGGCTCCACACGTCCACCGCAGGGCTGCTGGAGCTCTGCCCCAGGAGGAGTTCCGGGGCAGCATAAGGGTGTGTGTCGCAGATCGTGTCCAGTTGGCCAGTGTCATCACACTTGTTGCTGAGGCCAAAGTCTGTAAGTTTGATATTCATGTTGGAATCAAAGAGGAGGCTCACTGGCTTCAGGTCCCGGTGCACGATGCCCCTCTGGTGGCAGTGCTGCAGGGCGGAGAGCAGCTGCCGGAACGGGCCGCGGGCCTGCGCCTCTGTCATACGGCCATGGATCTTCAAGTAGCGGAACATGTCCCCCCCCCTGAGGTACTCCATCACCACGAAACATGTCTCCTGTGTGTCAGTCACCCCCAGCAGTTTGACAATATTGGGGTGATTCAGAGCCTTCAGACTGCACACTTCCCGGAAAAGTGCCTGGGCACTTGAGAAGCTCTGACGCCTTTTCCTTATGACCTTCACAGCCATCCGTGTCCCGGTCGGAACGTGCCGGACCAACTTCACTTTACCGAAGGTGCCTTCACCGATGGTGTGGAGCATCTCGAAGTCATCAATATGAGCCTCCTTGCCAGCAGATTTGGCTGTGAGGCCCTGCATCCTGGTGATCTGCTAACTACACTGACTGACAGCACTACCTAGCAACGCTAACTACGCTAACTAACAATGCTAACTGTACTAACAGGGCTAAGTGTGCTGTCTCTACTAACAACGCTAACTACGCTAACTGTACCAACAGCGCTAACTAGTACTAACTACACTAACTATGCTAATCAAGTATTAACTACACCAACAATACTCACTATGCTAACTGTAGAAAGAACAATGACACAAATAAAAAAGAGTAGAGAAAAGAGAAACGAAAATCAACAAAATGGCAGAAACAAGGAAAACACAAGCTAACTGTAGGTCCAAGGCCGTCAGGTCACCAAAAGCAGCTTCCTGGGCTCTAAGGACCAAAAACCTGGGCCCACCTTTCTCTTTCATAGGGCTCTGTGAAGTACATCACAATGGTGCACTCTGAGGTCAGAGCAAGAAATGGACCCATCACCGCTGGGGATACACCACAGTGGTTTTCTCACTTTTTGAGTTCAAGGCCCCTTTACACTTAGGAAAAAGGATCCCAAAGGAATTTTTCTTTACGTGTGTTATTAGATATTGGTATTCACTTTGTTATAAATAAAAATCTGCAGGATACTTCAGTGGCCTTTTTATTTCTAGTTTGAAAATGTGTAATAATTTTAGAGACCTCATAACGTCTACACTTGAAATGTTCAATTCCTTTTCCTTAAATTCTGGTCTCAAAATAACGTTACAACTTAACTGACTTCACGATACTATACAAAATGTTCTGTTGCCTAAGACATGATACGGTACATTATGAAAGTCTATGAAGCTGAGAGAAGGTTTGCCAGGAAGGTCATTGAGCAGATTTCTCATCAGGAGCCTCGGAGGCCAGATGGCATGACTCAATATACTTGAAGTGTTGAAGGAAAGAAACCGTCAACCAAGAATCCTATATCTAGCAAAACTTTCCTTCGAAAATGAGGGAGAAATCAAGACATTCCCAGTTACTAAAGAGTTGAGAGAGTTCTTAACCACCAGACCTGCCTGCCACAGGGAGTTCTTCAGGTTGGAGTCAAGGACCCTGGACAGTAGCTCAAAGCCTTATGAAGAAATAAAGACCTCTGGTAAAAGTAGACAGACGGGCGACGAGAAAAGCTAGTACTGTTGTAACTTTGGTTTGTAGCTTCCACTTTTTGTCTTCTATTTGATTTAAGAGACTAATATATAATAAAACACACACATACAAATCAAAAAAAAAAAAAAAGATCACCTCTTCACTTAGAAAAGTTACTTCACCCCCACTTTAGCCTAACTTTGGGAATTCCCATCAACAACATTCTTCTTTCCACTGTAGGAAGCAACGCTGCCAGAAGCTATGGCAAGCAGAGCCTCTTCTAAAATGCCTTTGATGACTGCAGCAACATGGATGCAACTAGAGATTATTAAGTGAAGTAAGTCAGAAAGAGAAAGACAAATACCATGTGGTACCACTTACATGTGGAATCTAAAGTATGGCACAAATGAACCTATCTATGAAACAGCAACAGACTCACAGACATAGAGAACAGACTTGTGGTTGCCAAGGAGGAGGGGAGTGGGAGAGGGCAGGGCTGGGAGTGTGGCATTAGCAGATGTAAACTATTATATATAGGAGGGATAAACAACAAGGTCCTACTCTACAGCACAGGGAACTAGAGTCAATATCCTGTGATAAACTGTAATGGATTTGCATTTCTCTAATGATTAGTTATGTTCAGCATCCTTTCATATGTTTTTGGGCAATCTGTATATCTTCTTTGGAGAAATGTCTATTTAGGTCTTCTGCCCATTTTTGGATTGGGTTGTTTGTCTTTTTGTTATTGAGCTGCATGAGCTGCTTGTAAATTTTGGAGATTAATCCTTTGTCAGTTGCTTCATTTGCAAATATTTTCTCCCATTTTGAGGGTTGTCTTTTCATCTTGTTTATGGTTTCCTTTGCTGTGCAAAAGCTTTTAAGTTTCATTAGGTCCCATTTGTTTATTTTTGTTTTTATTTCCATTACTCTAGGAGGTGGGTCAAAAAAGATCTTGCTGTGATTTATGTCGAAGAGTGTTCTTCCTACGTTTTCCTCTAAGAGTTTGATAGTGTCTGGCCTTACATTTAGGTCTTTAATCCATTTTGAGTTTATTTTTGTGTATGGTGTTAGGAAGTTTTCTAATTTCATTCTTTTACATGTAGCTGTCCAGTTTTCCCAGCACCACTTATTGAAGAGGCTGTCTTTTCTGCACTGTATATTCTTGCCCTCTTTATCAAAGATAAGATGACCGTATGTGTGTGGGTTTATCTCTGGGCTTTCTATCCTGTTCCATTGATCTGTATTTCTGTTTTTGTGCCAGTACCATACTGTCTTGATTACTGTATCTTTGTAATATAATCTGAAGTCAGGGAGCCTGAGTCCTCCAGCTCCGTTTTTCTTTCTCAAGGTTGCTTTGGTTATTCGGGGCCTTTTATGTTTCCATACAAATGTGAAATTTTTTGTTCTAGTTCTGTGAAAACTGCCATTGGTAGTTTGATAGGGATTGCATTGAATCTGTAGATTGCTTTGGGTAGTATAGTCATTTTCACAGTGTTGATTCTTCCAATCCAAGAACATGGTATATCTCTCCATCTGTTGGTATCATCTTTAATTTCTTTCATCAGTGTCTTATAGTTTCCCGCGTACAGGTCTTTTGTCTCCTTAGGAAGGTTTATTCCTAGGTATTTTATTCTTTTTGTTGCAGTGGTAAATGGGAGTGTTCCTTAATTTCTCTTTCGTATTTTTCATCATCAGAATGCAAGAGATCTGTGCATTAATTTTGTATCCTGCTACTTTACCAAATTCATTGATTAGCTCTAGGAGTTTTCTGGTAGCATCTTTAGGATTCTCTATGTATAGTATCATGTCATCTGCAAGCAGTGACAGCTTTACTTCTTCTTTTCCAGTTTGGATTCCTTTTCTTCCTTTTTCTTCTCTGATTGCTGTGGCTAAAACTTCCAAAACTATGTTGAATAATAGTGGTGAGAGTGGGCACCCTTGTCTTGTTCCTGATTTTAGAGGAAATGGTTTCAGTTTTTCACCATTGAGAACAATGTTGGCTGTGGGTTTGTCATATATGGCCTTTATTATGTTGAGGTAAGTTCCCTCTATGCCTACTTTCTGGAGAGGTTTGAATCATAAATGGGGGTTGAATTTTGTCAGAAGCTTTTTCTGCATCTATTGAGATGATCATATGGTTTTTTTCCTTCAGTTTGTTAATGTGGTGTATCACATTGATTTGCATATATTGAAGAATCCTTGCATTCCTGGGATAAACCTCACTTGATCATGGTGTATGATCCTTTTAATGTGCTGTTTGATTCTGTGTGCTAGTATTTTGTTGAGGATTTTTGCGTCTGTGTTCATCAGTGATATTGGTCTGCAGTTTTCTTTTTTTGTGACATCTTTGTCTGGTTTTGGTATCAGGGTGATGGTGGCCTCATAGAATGAGTTTGGGAGTGTTCCTCCCTCTGCTATATTTTGAAAGAGTTTGAGAAGGATAGGTGTTAGCTGTTTTCTAAATATTTGATAGAGTTCTCCTGTGAAGCCATCTGGTTCTGAGCTTGTTTGTTTGTTGGAAGATTTTTAATCACAGTTTCAATTTCAGTGCTTGTGAAGGAACAACTTGGTCTCATTAGACAATTCTTTAGAATTCTATTAGAAACTAGTACTTGCCAGGAGGAGTATGCATAATATGTCCAGAGATATTCCTAATATTTTTATGTTTCAGTTTACTGAAATGGTTTATTATTTTATATGAACTCCTAAGAGTGTTTCATATTTCTAAATTATATACTGTCTTGTAATTACAAAATACCACTGTGACTTAATTATTAATAGAGAGATACATCAGACTCAGACATGTTCAGTTTTTATGAAAAATGAAGTTATAGAATATGGAGTATTATTATACAGTTGTACCATTCTTCTAATAAAACCTCTGCTTTTTTAAAGCATGTACTCTGAGAGTATTCAAAAATGCATCAAGAAGTAACCAGCTAAATTTACTGGTAAATGAGGTGTTTTTTATTTTTAATACATTTTTTTAAACATTGAAGCACCATAGATGAGTTTTTTAAAAATACATTTATCAAACATTGAAGTATCAATTTCAGGCAAGTAATTGCATTTAAGATCATTTTATATAAATGCAAGAGTAGAAGTTGAAGTTCAAGAAGTTGTGTGCTATATTCCATGGGGGTTAAGCATACAGATTCTAGAGCAAACTCCTTGAGTTAAATTCTTGGTAATCTTAGGAAAGCTGCTTAATGTTTCTGTACCTCAGTTTTCTCATCTATAAAGTGGGGGAAAAAATAGTGTCCCCTTCATAGTGCTGTTGTGAGAATCTAATAAGTCCATATAACTAATGTGTATAGAACATTCATGGCACACAGGAAGCACTATAGCTATGCTGTTATCTTCTTATCGTGTTTGCTTTGGGAATGCAAATGTTTGCTCCAGACCAAATATTTGGTCCAAATATTAAAATCATATTTGGCCCAAGTATTAAAAAACATATTTGGTCCAAATACTAAAAGCAAAACAAACAAACAGCAATAAAACCCCCAGTTACCTCAAGGCTCCAGAGAGTTGAGCAAAAGCAGACGTATTCCGGAGAGGAGTCAGACTTGGAAAATGGAATTGGTGCCAGTGACTTTTACATTTTTTAAGGCTTTTAGCCTGGAGGCTGACAGAAGTCAGTGCTGTGTGGTAGTGAAAACTCTAAAAGAACATGCACAGTCTCTCGGAAGACAGAAAGTCAAGGAGGGATCCTGGAAAAGAGAACTCCAGAGAGAGGGCGCCCCAAATTCTGTGCATCCACTCTGCTCAAGTCTCTGGCTGATGCTTAGCCACGTGTATGGGGGGCAGGTGTGAATTCAGTTACCACTGCTAAGGGCAACACTGCACTGAGGTTTACACTGCCAGCAAGCATTTTGCAGTGTGTGATTTGAGTCCCACCAAGTTGATTGCTTGTTAAAGCGAATATAATCAACGTTCTTCAGTGGTATATAGCAGAATCCAGAATCTCAACAATATAAAAGGACAGGATACAATTCACAATTGTTTAAAATGTATAGAAACATGCAAATGTGACCCAATCTCAAGAGAGACGACTACCAAGAACAACCTGGAGATGATCTTACCAGACAAGGATTTAAAGCAGCTATTACGGCTGTGTTCAGTGAAATCAAGGAAAATATGTTTCCTGTGAACAAAAAGATTAAAAAAACTCAACGTATAAAAATTATTCAAAGAAACAAAATGGAATTTCTAGACCTGAAAATTACAGTATCTGAAAAGTTCACATAGCTAGTAAGTGATAGAACTAGGGTATGAATTTATCTCCATTGGGCTCTGAAGTCTATGCTTTTAAGCTCTTTACTATGGAGTATCCATGTAATAAGAGGAGAGCAGTGGGAGAGCCTAAGGGGATGTCACTACTAAAGCAGTGGGAAGAAGAGGAGGAGGACCCCATGGAAGGCTCTGGGAAGATACAATCTGGGAGATAAGAGGAAAATTAGGAGAAAATAGTTACAGAAGCCATGTGTATTAGTCTCTATGGCCGCTGTAACAAATGACTCCAAGCCTGATGGCTTAAAACACCATGAACTTATTATCTTAAAGTTCTTGAGGTAAGACTTCTAAAACTTAGTTTCAATGGGCTAAAATCAAAGTTTTGGCAGGACTGCATTAATTCTGGTGGCTCTAGGGAGGAATCTATTTCCTTGCCTTTTCTAGCTTATATTTTTGGCTGGTGGCCCATGCTCCATCTTCAAAGCCAGCAACATACTATCATGTTACATATTCACAGGCTCTGTGGAATAGGATGTGGATGGTTTTGGGGTGCCACTATTTGGCCTACTACATCATGGAAGTGTAGAGTTTTCAGTAAGATGTTGTTGACAACATCAGTTGAAAATCAGAGAAATCTAGTTGAATAAGGACTGAAAAGTGTACTTTGGTTTGACAGGAGCCTGGTTTTCCTGCAAACCAATCAATATTATTTTCAGCCTATCTTATATATACATACTAATCCATAGATTCACACATATTTTACATTGAAAAGACTTTATTATCTAAGGAGTTTTCGGTATTTATTAGTTACTCCAAAAGTGGTGCTCAATATTTCTTTTATACTTATATTTAAATATATTTAATATTCTTTTATATTCTTATTCTTCTGGTATTTTGGTTCATGTTCACTACATCTAAAAGACTTATTTGTTCATGCTCTTGGGCGGATAGGCCAAGGATCAAAAATTAAGAGTTAATGTTGCATCCACCCTGGTTGAGTTTTATTTTCATCCTGATTTTTTTCCATTTGCTTTCTCTTCATTAAAGTGAATTGGGGTAGTGTGGAGGAAAAAGGAAGGGTTGGCAAACCTTGCTGTGGCTCATATAATATAGATTGTATTCTGTACATTATTAAAAATAGGTTTCTCAGATGGCTGGGCTAATGATTCACTGGGGAAAAAATTGAACTTTACTTAAACACTTGATATTGTTCATCCATTTTCAAATATGTTACTGCTCTACACAGTCTAAGTCTCCATGGAAATACAGAATCAAACAATTAGGATATAAAATTGTGATTACACTTTTCAATACTCTCGGGGCAGTAGATATCTGCCTCTGAAGAGACCAGAGCTAAAGACTGAATGGGGCTACTTTTTAATAAAGAAAAATAATACCACACTCAAACAGTTTTTGTTTTTGTGTCAGCAAGATGCCTGCCTAGACTGTAGTAAGGAATCAATAAATTTTATATATTGATAATGTTAAAAGTCATGTAGAGACACATAAAGCACAAGCAACAAAATAAAAACAGGTGGGACTACAACAAACTAAAAAGCTTCTGCACAGCAATAGAAACAACAAAGTGAAAAGACAACCTATGGGATGGGAAAAATATTTGCAAACCATATTCTGTGATAAGGAGTTAATACCCAAAATATATTAAGAGCTCATGCAACTCAGTAGCAAAAACCAAATAATCAAATTAAAAATGGACAAAAGACCTGAATAGACATTTGTCCAAAGAAGATGTATGAAAGGCCAACAGGTACATGAAAAGATGCTCAGCATCACTAGTCATTAGGGAAGTGCAAGTCAAAACCACAGTGAAATATCACCTCATACCTGTAATGACCATCACCAAAAAGACAAAAGATAACAAATACTGGCGAGGTTGTGGAGGAAAGGGAATCCTTGTGCACTGTTGGTGGGATTGTAAACTGGTACAGCTACTACGGGAAACAGTATGGGGGATCCTCAAAAATTAAATACAGAACTACCGCATGATCCAGCAATTTCACTTCTGGGGGTATATCGAAAGGAAACGAAAACACTAACTTGAAAAGATATCTGCACCTCCCATGTTCATAGCAGAATTATGATAGCCAAGACACGAAAAACTGCCTAAGTGTCCATTGATGGATGAATGGATAAAGAAATTGTGGAATATCTGTATAGTGGAATATTATTCAGCCATTAAAAATGAGGAAATCCTGACATTTGTGACAACATGGATGGACCTCGAGCATATAATGTTAGATGAAGTAAGACAGAGAAAGACAAATACCGTATGATCTTATTTGTGGAATCTAAAACAACAACAACAAGAACAAAAACAAACTCATAGGAAAAAGAGATCAGATTTGTGGTTACCAGAGGTAGAGGGAGGAGGAATTGGAGGAAAGCAGTCAGAAGGTACAGACTTCCAGTTGTAAGATAAATAAGTACTACGGATATAATGTACAGTATGATGACTATAGTTAGCACTGCTGTATGATATACAGGAAAGTTGTAAAGAGAGTAGATCCTAAGAGTTCTCATCACAAAGAAAAAATGTTTTTTTCCCCTTTTTAAAAATTAATCAATTTATTTGTTTTTATTTTTGGCTGTGTTGGGTCTTCGTTGCTGTGCGTGGGCTTTCTCTAGTTGCGGCGAGCGGGGGCTACTCTTCGTTGCAGTGCGCGGACTTCTCATTGTCATGGCTTCTCTTGTTGCGGAGCACGGGCTCTAGGCGTGCAGGCTCAGTAGTTGTGGCTCATGGGCTTAGTTGCTCCACAGCATGTGGGATCTTCCCGGTCCAGGGCTTGAACCCGTGTCCCCTGCATTGGCAGGCAGGTCCTTAACCATTGCGCCACTAGGGAAGCCCTTTTCCCCCTTTTTTGCTTTCTCTTTTTATTTTATCTACGTGAGAGGACGGATTCTAACTAAAGTTATTGCGGTAATCATTTCACAATATATGTAAGTCAAATCGTTATGCCGTACACCCTAAACTTACACCATGATATATGTCAATTATATCTCAATGAAACTGGGAAAAAGTAATTAGGGCCTATCATGCATGCAATATAAAAATACACTTAAATTTCCCTTGAAGTTTAAATTCCAGAACCATATCAATCTTCTATTTTCATAACAGTAATAGAGTATAAAATGAAAGTACCTTCTTCATAATCCTTTTTTTCCCCTGAAGATAACCACAGCTAAGATTGGCTTATATCCATCTAGAACATCATGTATAAAAAATATTTTTCCATAAACAGAATCATATTACAGACTATTGTATCATCTTCTACAACTTAATCATATATGGTTAAAAAAAATAAGGACACAAAACGTCCAAAGGAAGAGAATCCAGGTTTAATTGAGCAGGGCTCTGGCTCAGATTTTCTATAATTCTCTTGACTCTGTTCTCTCTGTTTGTTTGGTTCTTAGGCTAGTTTCCCTCATGATTACAACAGGGCTGTATCATCATATCAGTGATGATATCCAAATTCAGCATCATCTCTGGGCACACAAAGCAGCTGACTTTCTTTGCTTTTGTTTATAAGAGTAAGGAGATTTTCCCAGAAACCTCCTGGTAGACTTCCCCTATGCCCACTGTCACATACTCATTGCCCAGATTATTAACCAGCAAGGGGAAATGTGGCCAACACAACTGGCTCAGAGCATGGGGAGGGAGGGAAGAAAGGATACCTCTACAAAACTGGATTGTTTTGGGAGAAAGAGGAGGGTTATACATGTAAATGAACGTTGGACGATTCCTAACGTTCTTTGCTACGATATATAGCAGACGTGGAGTTGGTACCCTTAAGCCTTATTTGGAAGTATTTATTTAGATTTGAGATCCTCCAGGTTCTTAAGCCAAACTAGATCTAGCAAGTGAAATCCTTACCTAGGAATAGAAATCAAAGTCTATGCTCAGTGGTCTCTGAAGCTGGGAAATGGAAAACCCATGTCTCTTGTCCACCCAACTGATTCATGCAGTATTCATTCCACGAAAGTGTGTTGAGTTGCTATTGTGAATTCTGGGCTGGTGATACAGGGATAAATAAGAAGGCATCCTTGCTCTTGAGGAATTTAGTGATCTAATAGTGAAAAGAAAAGGTAGATACACCATTGAATGTGGGTGAAGTGTGCTTTTGATAGTAAACAGTCCAGTGAGAGTACAGAGGAGGGAGCTCTTAAGTACTTTCCCATCACTACCTCCCCTATATGAAGGCACACATCCTATCATAAATGGCTGAGGTCCTCTACAGGTAAAAACAGTGAAAAGTTTAATGGATTAGTCTGTTTATAGTGTTGGCAAGAAGATGTTACTAGCTATTTATGTTGCAACTGAAATTCCCAATTAACTACTAATAACTTAACATTTTAGTTGAAGAGGCTGGGTTCTATTTGCCTTGCTGTTCACGAACATCCCTAGTAAAGCATAAATACTGCTTTTTGGGAACGGGGCTCTAAAGCTAATAAATTAACACATTTACTGACTGGGTGTGTTCGTTAGCCAGCATCTTGTCTAAAGCCTGTGTACATAATCATGTACCTGTCTTTCATCTGTGAAACTGGTGCAGTGATTTAGAAGGTGAATGGGATGATTATCTCCTAAAGGGCATATAGCTAAAAATATTCACTGAGCAACAACTATTTATCTACCACTTATGTGAATGTGGACATTTGTCTATGGTTGAGATATGCATCCTCTATTTGTAGACGTTTTCTGTTTTACTGTCTTTCTGTCCAGAAAGACTACTTCCTACTCTGAAGCTAAGTATACTACATACTGCTGTGTATTTGAATGATGTGGCTTCCAGAGACACCAGCACCAAACTCAATAAGGAGGTCAATTTAATCAACATGTAATTTAATCACCGTGCCAGCATTATGCACTGTTTTAGATTATGACTCTTGAATGTATAGATTATTCTATTCTATTAGTATCATTCAATTTGAACATCTTCCTCAGATTTTTTGATATTTAAAATAAAAAATATTTTTCACGTGTAAATATTTGATAACAAGTGAATCAGAGAGTAAATTTATGTGCTAGATTGTTCCTGAATTTACCAGTGATTTAAAGATATTCGTAACCTATTGAGCCAAACAGCCTCTAATTTTTATTCTCTTAAAGTAAACTGTATTTTCTTAAAACAGTCTAGTCTAATTTGACAGAATACATCCTCTTTCACTACTTTTTATCAAATACCACTTCCCCTTACTTCCTCGACCCCCTCACTAGCACTGTTTTTTTTTTTTTAAATCACAAGGGGATTTTTCTCTGATATTTACTGTGGACCCTCGTTGAGTTCCTGGTGATAAATCTCACAGTATTGTGAGAGGCCCCATGATTGGATGCCCCTTGAGTTTTTTGTTTTGTTTTTTTACATTTATGGCTGTGTTGGGTCTTCGTTTCTGTGCGAGGGCTTTCTCCAGTTGCGGCAAGCGGGGGCCACTCTTCATCGCGGTGCGCGGGCCTCTCACTATCGCGGCCTCTCTCGTTGCGGAGCACAGGCTCCAGACGCGCAGGCTCAGTAGTTGTGGCTCACGGGCCCAGTTGCTCCGCGGCACGTGGGATCTTCCCAGACCAGGGCTCGAACCCGTGTCCCCTGCATCGGCAGGCAGATTCTCAACCACTGCGCCACCAGGGAAGCCCACTAGCACTGTGTTTCTTACCTTGCTTGAGTTGTCTCCAAAGCATTTCTTTCCTTCTGACATACTATATATTTCTGTTTTTATTTTTATTTTTAAATAAGCTGTCTATCCCCATTAGAGTGTAAATCCCATGAGTGCAAAGTTTTTGATCTGTTGTGTTCACTGGCTTTACCAGTAACACCTAGGACAAAGCATGAGATGAACTAGATAATGAGGAAATATTTGGTGACTTGAGGGATTGCAAAATAGAATATATAAACCAAAAATTAAGGGGCTGAAAAGTGCCCCAAATTCTGTGTCTACTACTATGGTGACAGTTTTGAACCTAAGTAGAACATTGACTGTTCAGTGCAGCTATTTTTCACCTTTCCCTTCTCTATTGCGAGAGAAAAGAAACATATTCAGAAGGGAAAATGAGAAAATAACCTTTTGGGGTTAGATAACCATGCATCCTTGTTTGTCTGGCACAGTTCAGGTTAACACCTGTCCCAGCTTAATTCCTATTATCCCCCTTTCACTGTCCGCAGTGCCCCAGTCTGGGTGAGAAACGAAATGGCCATCCCCAGTCATGGTACCTTGGCGAATCATATAAAAGTTTCAGACGTGTTCCCCAGAAAAAATACAGGTAATTTCTACACATACAAAATCTTTCATACACTTTGAGATTTGAGGACTTAAAAGGAATCCAAGCCACTCTTTTGACTTGTAGCCACACACTCTCAGAATCTATACTTCTTTGCAACTAATCTCAGAGCTGTGAGAGAAAGACAGCGTCCGGTGGGATCTGTATAACTTCGAGACCAGATGGAACATTCTGACAGCGTGAGGTCAGTACTGGAGGTATGACCAGATGTGACTTCTCTGACTTCTGAGATAATGCTGATGCCGTTAGCTCTAAGACCCCAACAGAGCTGTGGTCGAGTTCTTTACTGGAACAGGAAACCTTAGAACTGTCCTTAGACCATTGACAGAGTAGTACAGAGAGCAGCACACCCAGGGCACACAGAATGGGCTCCGTATTGTAGCGCACTGATTTCCATAGTTCTGGAGACAGTGAGCCTGGTGTGAGATAAGAAGAACCTATTGAAATGGTTGCGTGATCTGACATGAGAGAAAAGTGTCCCAATGAGAGTAGACAGTGCAGACAGAGAGAGAGAGAGAAGCGATAGATAAATCACAGCAGAGACAACAAACGAAGCAACGTTAGGCCAGCAAAATTTAATGCTTCATAAGCTGGAGTTACTTGCATTTGTTCACTCTACAGATGTACCATGAGTAACTTATGTTCCAAGCTCTGTGTAGAAGAAATGGTGAGGGAGAGCCTGAGGAGATAGGGGTGTTTCTTCCAGGACAGGACTTAAGTGGAATCTGTGCATTATAATATAAACTATAAATCTGGGGGAGAAGTGAAGGATTAAAAACGAGATTCCAGGGGCAAAGATAAAAACTGAGATTATCTTTACACACCCATGACCTGGAGATTTTGTTTTGTTTTCTTTCTAATGGTATTAGTGTGTATAACAGTTATGAGTAGGAAAATGGATTATATCACGTATTTAATCATGAGATATAGTCTCTGTACTTCCAAAATGGATTTGAGGTGAATGCTACATAGTTATTTAAATTCAGTAAATTTGTAGTTAGTTTCACCATAAGGAGTTTTTGGTTCCTTTGAAAACTATTCAAGAATTGCTTAAGACGAAATCTGTGCACCAGGGGATTCAGCCAAGAATTAGATCACCCTCATGGTGTTTTCTCAAGGACTGTTTTGATTATGGCTTCTTTCTAGGTTGAACTGTTGAACAACTGTTCTCTGAGCAGATTGTTCCTAATTTAATTGTTGCTAAGTGAACAATCAGTTTTCATGAAGGAACTTAAGCTTTAGTTTTCCTTTATGTCTAGCCTTAGTCAGCTTTTCATTCTGTCCATTCTCTATCCAAATTGGACTCACTCCCTGAACATGCTCTATTTTCCCCAGGTACATTACTCATATTCTTACCACACTAATTCCTCAACTTAGAATTCTGAGCCATTCAGAAGTTTACCCTATCCTTCTATGCTTATGTCCAAGAAGGTGTCTTCCTTGAATTTTTTCATAATCCTTTCCACCAGAAGTAATATTTCTACTCATGGATCCATATCACTGGGTTTTTAAGTTTTTCTACATTTCTCTCATTTTATAATAATTATTTGGTATGTATTATATATAATTTATTTACATTAGAATATGTTTTTTTAGAGCAGTTTGAGATTTACAGAAAACTGTCGGAAAAAGTCCCATAACCTTTCCCCTCCCCTACATCCTTTATTATTATAATACCTTGCATTAGTGTGATATATTTGTTATAATTGACAAACATTATCACTCAGAGCTCATAGTTTACATTAGGGCAGATATTGACAAATCATTATCATTCAGATTTCATAGTTTACGTTAGGGTTCACTCTTTGTGCTGTACATTCTAAAAGTTTTGACAAATACATCCATTACTGGTGTTGTACAGAATAGTTTCACTGCCCTAAAAGTCCTGTGTGCTTCACCTCTTCATGCCTCCCTCCCTTCTAACCACTGATCTTTTTACTGTCTCTCCATAGTTTTGCATTTTCCATAATGTCATACACTTAGAATCATACAGTATGCAGCCTTATTATTCTGGCTTTTTTCACATAGTGATATGCATTTAAGCTTTCTCTGTGTCTTTTCCTAGCTTGATAGCTTGTTTCTTTTTATTACTGAGTAATATGCCATTGCCTGGTTGTACAGCAGTTTGTTTATCCGTTTACCTATTGAAGAATATCTTGGTTACTTCTAAGCTTTGGCAATTATGAATAAAGCTGCTATAAACTCACGTGCAGGTTTTCATGTAGACATAAGCTCCCAGCTCCTTTGGGTAAATACTAAGGAAAGAGATTGCTTAGTCATATGTTAAGAGTATGATTACTTTTGTAAGAGACTGCCAAACTGACTTTCAAAGTGTCTGTAGCATGTGGCATTCCCTGAATGAATGAGAGTTCCAGTTGCTCCACATCCTCATCAGCATTTGGTGGTGTCAATTTTTGGATTTTAGCCATTCTCACAGTTGTGTAAATGGTAATAACTTATTGTTATTTTAATTTGCAAGCTCCTGATGACATATGATGTAGACCATCTTTTCATATGCTTATTTGCCATAATGTCTTTTTTTGTGAGGTGTCTATTGAGATCTTTTGCCAAATTTTAAATTGGGCTGTTTATTTTCATATTGTTAAGTTTTTAAAATTGAAGTATAGCTGATATACAGTGTATTAATTTCTGCTGTACAGCAAAGTGATTCAGTTACATACATACACACACACACACACACACACATATATATATATATATATATATATATATATATATATATATATATATATTCTTTTTCATATTCTTTTCCGTTATGGTTTATCACAGGATATTGAATATAGTTTCCTGTGCTATACAGTGGCACATTGTTATTTATCCATTCTCTATATAATAGTTTGCATCTGCTCATCCCAAACTCCCAGTTTATCCCTCCTCCATCCTCCCTCCCCCTTGGCAACCACAAGTCTGTTCTCTATGTCCGTGAGTCTGTTTAGTAGATAAGTTCATTAGTGTCATGTTTTAGGTTCCACACATAAGTGATATCATATGGTATCTGTCTTTCTCTTTCTGACTTGACTTGACTTAGTATGATATTCTCTAGGTCCATCTATGTTGTTGCAAATGGCATTAGGTCATTCTTTTTTGTAAGTGAGTAGTATTCCATTGTATATCATATTGTTGAGTTTTAAGAGTTCTTTGTCTATTCTGACTACCAGTCTTTTATCATATATATATGTTTTGCAAAGATTTTCTCCCAGTTGTGGGTTGACTTTTAATACAGCTAACAGTGTTTTTCACAGAGCAGAAGACTTAATTTTCATGAAGTTCAACTTAACAATTTTCCTTTTATGGATCATGCTTTTGGTGTTGTACCTAAAAAGTCATTGCTAAACCCAAGGTCACCCAGATTTTCTCCTATGTTATCTTCTAGGAGTTTTACAGTTTTGTGTGTTATATTTAGGTCTGTGATCCATTTTGAACTCATTTTTGTGGCAGGTTTAAGATCTGTCTAGATTCTTTTTTTTTTTTTTTAACATCTTTACTGGAGTATAATTGCTTTACAATGTTGTGTTAGTTTCTGCTCTGTAACAAAGTGAATCAGCTATGTGTATACATATATCCCCATATCTCCTCCCTCTTGCCTCTCCCTCGCACCCTCCCTATCCCATCCCTCTAGGTGGTCACAAAGCACCAAGCTGACCTCCCTGTGCTATGTAGCTGCTTCCCACTAGCTCTCTGTTTTACATTTGGTAGTGTATATATGTCAATGCTACTCTCTCACTTCATCCCAACTTACCCTTCCCCCTCCCCATGTCCTCAAGTCCATTCTCTACGTCTGTGTCTTTATTCCTGTCCCATCCCTAAGTTCATTAGAACCATTTTTTTTTTTTATTTTTTAGATTCCATATATATGTGTTAGCGTATGGTATTTGTTTTTCTCTTTCTGACTTACTTCACCCTCTACAACAGACTCTATGTCCATCCACCTCACTACAAATAACTCAGTTTCATTTGTTTTTATGGCCGAGTAATACTCCATTGTATGCATGTGCCACATCTTCTTTATCCATTCATCTGTCAGCGGACACCTAGGTTGCTTCCATGTCCAGGCTATTGCAAATAGTGCTGCACTGAACATTGTGGTACATGACTCTTTTTGAATTATGGTTTTCTCAGGGTCTATGCCCAGTAGTAGGATTGCTGGGTCATATGGTAGTTCGGATTTTAGTTTTTTAAGGAACCTCCATACTGTTCTCCACAGTGGCTGTATCAAATTTACATTCCCACCTACAGTGCAAGAAGGTTCACCTTTTCTCTACACCCTCTCCAGCATTTATTGTTTCTAGATTTTTTTGATGATGGCCATTCTGACCGGTAAATGGTGATACCTCATTGTACTTTTTTTTTTTTTCCATAAAGACTGCTGTATTGCTGCACGACAGTCATGAAGCTCAGCTGCACAGGGCCCTTACCACACCGCGCAGAGGCTGGTTCACGGGACCTTGTGATCCTGTTAATGGGCCTCTCTGTTGCAATTAACACAGGCCGCAGGGACCACAAGTTCCCCTCGGCCCTTCTGAAAATGTTGGGGAGTGTTGGTGCAGGAAGGGAATACACGCTTTCTGCATTTGTGCCCTGCACTGCGGCAGCCGTTGCTGTTGGGAGCCACTGTGCTAAACCTCTTAGGTCATGTTTCCCTTCAGTTGTTCTGACTACCTCCAAGCGCTCCACGGCTGCACGCTTGTCTCCCTGGAAAAGGCACAGCCCCCATTCTGTGCAGGGACGACGCGAAGCAGAGTGTGATGCATCTCTCTGGAGCGTCAAGTTTATTAACTAGAGTTGGAAGAACCCAGGAGTTCTTGGAACAAGAACTATCCCCCTCCCCCACCAACACGGAAGACAGAAGAGTGGGGGAGGGGAGGGGAGACGTGCCCCAGGAATGACAGTCCCGTCTCTCAAGTCTCACCCAGGTGGGGGTTGAGGGGCAGACCTGCAGCCACGGTGGCCTCGCTTTCGGTCGCCCGGGCTGCTCCGGACCATCCTCTGAGCTGGCCAGGGTCTTGGATACGATGCTTCTGAAGGCCGCGCAGAGAACACACTCCTCTTCCCCTGCACCGGGCCCCAGGGAGCGCGGCGGCCTGACCTTCCTGCCTCGGTCATGCATGGGGTTCACATGGGCTCACTTTATTATGACGCCTCATGCTGGGCAGCTTGCAACAAAGATGTTTCAAAACAAAGTTCCAGATTCTCCCAGCCACCCCTTGCTTTTTCTGGCTCTGGCCAGAGAGAGTGGATGAGGACACACTGTCAGGCTGCCCAGCGTGGGAGGACCTTCCAGTGTTGGACACACCCAGGGGGCAGCTGCTTCCCTCTGGGGCTCCAATCCTGCTGCTGCTGGAGGTGGATGTCCCAGTGCCACACTGGGGGGCTGGGCTGGGGGTGGCAGTCCTCGCCTCCAGGCTGGGTGGGGGACAGGCAGACTCACCGCTCTTCTGCCCCGCCTGCTGGTCTTCCTGCAGCTGCACGTTTTCTCCCTGGTAGAGCCACCTGCTTTTCAGGGGGGACACCACAGGGCTCGGAGAAGGCTCAAGTTCACTGCCACAGAGGTCCCCGCAAGAGAAGGGCTTCAGAGTTATGATGGAGACCTCCACCTTGGGTTTCTTGGAGCTCACACTGCCTGTCCCAGTGTCCTGGATCTGGTCGCAAGTCAAGCCCCGAGTCCTCACCATTGTCACCTCCAGGTCCTCTCCACAGGGTGGCTGGAGTGGCTCCTTCTGGCCCATGTTGACCCATGGATGCCCCATGAGGTCAGGTAAGGTGCCTCTGTCACTGGGGTTGAGGACGATCATTTTTTGTAACAGATCCCTTATCTCCAAAGACAGATAAGGTGGGATGGGGTACTGCCCTTGTAGGATTTGCTTCCGCAGGTCCTGGAAGTCTTTTCCCGCAAAGGGCCGGGACCCAGTTACCATGGTGTAGAGCACTGCTCCCAGGCTCCACACGTCCACCGCAGGGCTGCTGGAGCTCTGCCCCAGGAGGAGTTCCGGGGCAGCATAAGGGTGTGTGTCGCAGATCGTGTCCAGTTGGCCAGTGTCATCACACTTGTTGCTGAGGCCAAAGTCTGTAAGTTTGATATTCATGTTGGAATCAAAGAGGAGGCTCACTGGCTTCAGGTCCCGGTGCACGATGCCCCTCTGGTGGCAGTGCTGCAGGGCGGAGAGCAGCTGCCGGAACGGGCCGCGGGCCTGCGCCTCTGTCATACGGCCATGGATCTTCAAGTAGCGGAACATGTCCCCCCCCCTGAGGTACTCCATCACCACGAAACATGTCTCCTGTGTGTCAGTCACCCCCAGCAGTTTGACAATATTGGGGTGATTCAGAGCCTTCAGACTGCACACTTCCCGGAAAAGTGCCTGGGCACTTGAGAAGCTCTGACGCCTTTTCCTTATGACCTTCACAGCCATCCGTGTCCCGGTCGGAACGTGCCGGACCAACTTCACTTTACCGAAGGTGCCTTCACCGATGGTGTGGAGCATCTCGAAGTCATCAATATGAGCCTCCTTGCCAGCAGATTTGGCTGTGAGGCCCTGCATCCTGGTGATCTGCTAACTACACTGACTGACAGCACTACCTAGCAACGCTAACTACGCTAACTAACAATGCTAACTGTACTAACAGGGCTAAGTGTGCTGTCTCTACTAACAACGCTAACTACGCTAACTGTACCAACAGCGCTAACTAGTACTAACTACACTAACTATGCTAATCAAGTATTAACTACACCAACAATACTCACTATGCTAACTGTAGAAAGAACAATGACACAAATAAAAAAGAGTAGAGAAAAGAGAAACGAAAATCAACAAAATGGCAGAAACAAGGAAAACACAAGCTAACTGTAGGTCCAAGGCCGTCAGGTCACCAAAAGCAGCTTCCTGGGCTCTAAGGACCAAAAACCTGGGCCCACCTTTCTCTTTCATAGGGCTCTGTGAAGTACATCACAATGGTGCACTCTGAGGTCAGAGCAAGAAATGGACCCATCACCGCTGGGGATACACCACAGTGGTTTTCTCACTTTTTGAGTTCAAGGCCCCTTTACACTTAGGAAAAAGGATCCCAAAGGAATTTTTCTTTACGTGTGTTATTAGATATTGGTATTCACTTTGTTATAAATAAAAATCTGCAGGATACTTCAGTGGCCTTTTTATTTCTAGTTTGAAAATGTGTAATAATTTTAGAGACCTCATAACGTCTACACTTGAAATGTTCAATTCCTTTTCCTTAAATTCTGGTCTCAAAATAACGTTACAACTTAACTGACTTCACGATACTATACAAAATGTTCTGTTGCCTAAGACATGATACGGTACATTATGAAAGTCTGTGAAGCTGAGAGAAGGTTTGCCAGGAAGGTCATTGAGCAGATTTCTCATCAGGAGCCTCGGAGGCCAGATGGCATGACTCAATATACTTGAAGTGTTGAAGGAAAGAAACCGTCAACCAAGAATCCTATATCTAGCAAAACTTTCCTTCGAAAATGAGGGAGAAATCAAGACATTCCCAGTTACTAAAGAGTTGAGAGAGTTCTTAACCACCAGACCTGCCTGCCACAGGGAGTTCTTCAGGTTGGAGTCAAGGACCCTGGACAGTAGCTCAAAGCCTTATGAAGAAATAAAGACCTCTGGTAAAAGTAGACAGACGGGCGACGAGAAAAGCTAGTACTGTTGTAACTTTGGTTTGTAGCTTCCACTTTTTGTCTTCTATTTGATTTAAGAGACTAATATATAATAAAACACACACATACAAATCAAAAAAAAAAAAAAAAGATCACCTCTTCACTTAGAAAAGTTACTTCACCCCCACTTTAGCCTAACTTTGGGAATTCCCATCAACAACATTCTTCTTTCCACTGTAGGAAGCAACGCTGCCAGAAGCTATGGCAAGCAGAGCCTCTTCTAAAATGCCTTTGATGACTGCAGCAACATGGATGCAACTAGAGATTATTAAGTGAAGTAAGTCAGAAAGAGAAAGACAAATACCATGTGGTACCACTTACATGTGGAATCTAAAGTATGGCACAAATGAACCTATCTATGAAACAGCAACAGACTCACAGACATAGAGAACAGACTTGTGGTTGCCAAGGAGGAGGGGGGTGGGAGAGGGCAGGGCTGGGAGTGTGGCATTAGCAGATGTAAACTATTATATATAGGAGGGATAAACAACAAGGTCCTACTCTACAGCACAGGGAACTAGAGTCAATATCCTGTGATAAACTGTAATGGATTTGCATTTCTCTAATGATTAGTTATGTTCAGCATCCTTTCATATGTTTTTGGGCAATCTGTATATCTTCTTTGGAGAAATGTCTATTTAGGTCTTCTGCCCATTTTTGGATTGGGTTGTTTGTCTTTTTGTTATTGAGCTGCATGAGCTGCTTGTAAATTTTGGAGATTAATCCTTTGTCAGTTGCTTCATTTGCAAATATTTTCTCCCATTTTGAGGGTTGTCTTTTCATCTTGTTTATGGTTTCCTTTGCTGTGCAAAAGCTTTTAAGTTTCATTAGGTCCCATTTGTTTATTTTTGTTTTTATTTCCATTACTCTAGGAGGTGGGTCAAAAAAGATCTTGCTGTGATTTATGTCGAAGAGTGTTCTTCCTACGTTTTCCTCTAAGAGTTTGATAGTGTCTGGCCTTACATTTAGGTCTTTAATCCATTTTGAGTTTATTTTTGTGTATGGTGTTAGGAAGTTTTCTAATTTCATTCTTTTACATGTAGCTGTCCAGTTTTCCCAGCACCACTTATTGAAGAGGCTGTCTTTTCTGCACTGTATATTCTTGCCCTCTTTATCAAAGATAAGATGACCGTATGTGTGTGGGTTTATCTCTGGGCTTTCTATCCTGTTCCATTGATCTGTATTTCTGTTTTTGTGCCAGTACCATACTGTCTTGATTACTGTATCTTTGTAATATAATCTGAAGTCAGGGAGCCTGAGTCCTCCAGCTCCGTTTTTCTTTCTCAAGGTTGCTTTGGTTATTCGGGGCCTTTTATGTTTCCATACAAATGTGAAATTTTTTGTTCTAGTTCTGTGAAAACTGCCATTGGTAGTTTGATAGGGATTGCATTGAATCTGTAGATTGCTTTGGGTAGTATAGTCATTTTCACAGTGTTGATTCTTCCAATCCAAGAACATGGTATATCTCTCCATCTGTTGGTATCATCTTTAATTTCTTTCATCAGTGTCTTATAGTTTCCCGCGTACAGGTCTTTTGTCTCCTTAGGAAGGTTTATTCCTAGGTATTTTATTCTTTTTGTTGCAGTGGTAAATGGGAGTGTTCCTTAATTTCTCTTTCGTATTTTTCATCATCAGAATGCAAGAGATCTGTGCATTAATTTTGTATCCTGCTACTTTACCAAATTCATTGATTAGCTCTAGGAGTTTTCTGGTAGCATCTTTAGGATTCTCTATGTATAGTATCATGTCATCTGCAAGCAGTGACAGCTTTACTTCTTCTTTTCCAGTTTGGATTCCTTTTCTTCCTTTTTCTTCTCTGATTGCTGTGGCTAAAACTTCCAAAACTATGTTGAATAATAGTGGTGAGAGTGGGCACCCTTGTCTTGTTCCTGATTTTAGAGGAAATGGTTTCAGTTTTTCACCATTGAGAACAATGTTGGCTGTGGGTTTGTCATATATGGCCTTTATTATGTTGAGGTAAGTTCCCTCTATGCCTACTTTCTGGAGAGGTTTGAATCATAAATGGGGGTTGAATTTTGTCAGAAGCTTTTTCTGCATCTATTGAGATGATCATATGGTTTTTTTCCTTCAGTTTGTTAATGTGGTGTATCACATTGATTTGCATATATTGAAGAATCCTTGCATTCCTGGGATAAACCTCACTTGATCATGGTGTATGATCCTTTTAATGTGCTGTTTGATTCTGTGTGCTAGTATTTTGTTGAGGATTTTTGCGTCTGTGTTCATCAGTGATATTGGTCTGCAGTTTTCTTTTTTTGTGACATCTTTGTCTGGTTTTGGTATCAGGGTGATGGTGGCCTCATAGAATGAGTTTGGGAGTGTTCCTCCCTCTGCTATATTTTGAAAGAGTTTGAGAAGGATAGGTGTTAGCTGTTTTCTAAATATTTGATAGAGTTCTCCTGTGAAGCCATCTGGTTCTGAGCTTGTTTGTTTGTTGGAAGATTTTTAATCACAGTTTCAATTTCAGTGCTTGTGATTGGTCTGTTTATATTTTCTGTTTCTTCCTGGTTCAGTCTCGGAAGGTTGTGCTTTTCTAAGAATTTGGCCATTTCTTCCAGGTTGTCCATTGTATTGGCATATATTTGCTTGTAGTAATCTCTCATGATTCTTTGTGTCTCTGCAGGGTCAGTCGTTACGTCTCCTTTTTCATTTCTAATTCTGTTTATTTGAGTTTCCTCCCTATTTTTCTTGATGAGTCTGGCTAGTGGTTTATCAATTTTGTTTATCTTCTCAAAGAACCAGCATTTAGTTTTATTGATCTTTGCTATTATTTCCTTCATTTCTTTTTCATTTATTTCTGATCTGATCTTTATGATTTCTTTCCTTCTGCTAACTTTGGGGGTTTTTGTTCTTCTTTCTCTGAGCACTTTGGTGTAAGGATAGGTTGTTTATTTGAGATGTTTCTTTTTTTTTGAGGTAGGATTGTATTGCCATAAACTTCCCTCTTAGATCTGCTTTTGCTGCATCCCATAGGTTTTGGGTCATCATGTTTTCATTGTCATTAGTTTCTAAGTGTTTTTTTATTTCCTCTTTGATTTCTTCAGTGATCTCTTGGTTATTTAGTAGCATATTGTTTTAAAAATTTTTTAATTTTTAAAAATTTACCAAGGCTTGATATGTGACCCAAGATATGGTCTATCCTGGACATGTTCCATGAGCACTTGAGAAGAAAGTGTATTCTGTTGTTTTTGGATGGAATATTCTATAAATATCAATTAAGTCCATCTTGTCTAATGTGTCATTTAAAGCTTGTGTTTCCTTATTGATTTTCATTTTGGATGATCTGTCCATTGGTGATAGTGGGGTATTAAAGTTTCCTACTATTATTGTTTTACTGTCGATTTCCCCTTTTATGGCTGTTAGCATTTGCCTTATGTATTGAGGTGCTCCTATTTTGGGTGCATAAGTATTTACAATTGTTATAACTTCTTCTTGGATAGATCCCTTGATCATTAGGTAGTGTCCTTCTTTGTGTCTTGTAATAGTCTTTATTTTAAAGTCTATTTTGTCTGAGATGAGAATTGCTACTCCAGCTTTCTTTTGGTTTCCATTTGCATGGAATATCTTTTCCCATCCCCTCACTTTCAGTCTGTATGTGTCCCTAGGTCTGAGGTGGGTCTCTTGTAGACAGCATGTATACGGGTCTTGTTTTTGTATCCATTCAGCCAGTCTGTGTCTTTTGGTTGGAGCGTTTAATACATTTACATTTAAGGTAATTATGGATATGTATGTTTCTATGACCATTTTCTTAATTGTTTTGGGTTTGTTATGTAGGTCTTTTCCTTCTCTTGTGTTTCCTGCCTAGAGAAGTTCCTTTAGCATTTGTTGTGAAGCTGGTTTGGTGGAGCTCAATTCTCTTAACCTTTGCTTGTCTGTAAAGGTTTTAATTTCTCCATCGATTCTGAATGAGATCCTTGCTAGCTAGAGTAATCTTGGTTGTAGGTTTTTCTCTTTCATCACTTTAAATATGTCCTGCCATTCACTTCTGGCTTGCAGAGTTTCTGCTGAAAGATCAGCTGTTAACCTTATGGGGATTCCCTTGTATGTTAATTGTTGCTTTTCCCGTGTAGCTTTTAATATTTTTTCTTTGTATTTAATTTTTGTAGTTTGATTAATATTTGTCTTGGCGTGTTTCTCGTTGGATTTATCCTGTATGGGATTCTCTGTGCTTCCTGGACTTAAGATTGAATATTTCCTTTCCCATTTTAGGGAAGTTTTCCACTATAATCTCTTCACATATTTTCTCAAACCCTTGTTTTTCCTCTTCTTCTTGGACCCCTATACTTTGAATGTTGGTGAGTTTAATGTACTAGAGGTCTCTGAGACTGTCCTCAATTCTTTTCATTCTTTTTTCTTTATTCTGCTCTGCGGTAGTTATTTCCACTATTGTTCTTCCAGGTCACTCATCCGTTCTCCTGCCTCAGTTATTCTGCTATCTATTCCTTCTAGAAAAATTGGGATTTCATTTATTGTGTTGTTCATCATTGTTTGTTTGTTCTTTAGTTCTTCTAGGTCCTTGTTAAATGTTTCTTTATTTCTCCATTCTATTTCCAAGATTTTGGATCTTCTTTTTTTTTTTTTTTTTTTTAATTAATTAATTAATTTATTTATGGCTGTGTTGGGTCTTCGTTTCTGTGTGAGGGCTTTCTCCAGTTGCGGCAAGCGGGGCCCACTCTTCATCGCGGTGCGCGGGCCTCTCACCGCGGCGGCCTCTCCCGTTGCGGAGCACAGGCTCCAGACGCGCAGGCTCAGTAATTGTGGCTCACGGGCCTAGTTGCTCCGCCGCATGTGGGATCTTCCCAGACCAGGGCTCGAACCCGTGTCCCCTGAATTGGCAGGCAGATTCTCAACCACTGCGCCACCAGGGAAACCCCCTGGATCTTCTTTAGTATCATTACTGTGAATTGTTTTTCAGGTAGACTGCCTATTTCCTGTTCATTTGTTTGTGGTAGTGGGTTTTTGCCTTGCTCCTTCATCTGCTGCATATTTCTCTATCTTCCCATTTTGCTTAACTTACTGTGTTTGGGGTCTCCTTTTTGCAGGCTGCAGGTTCATAGTTCCTATTGTTTTTGGTGTCTGGCCCCAGTGGGTAAGGTTGGTTCCCGTGGGTCATGTAGGCTTCCTGGTGGAGGGGACTGGTGCCTGTGTTCTGGTGAGTGGGGCTGGATCTTGTCTTTCTGGTGGGCAGGGCTGCGTCTGGTGGTGTGTTTTGGGGTGTCTGTGAACTCAGTATGATTTTAGGCAGCCTCTCTGCTAATCTGTCGGGTTGTGTTCCTGTCTTGCTAGTTGTTTGGCATGGTGCATTCATCCCTGGATCTGGCTGGCCGTTGTGTGTAGCTAGGTCTTAGCATTGAGATGGAGATCTCTGGGAGAGTTCTCGCCGATTGATATTATGTGGGGCCGGGAGGTCTCTGGTGGTCCAATGTCCTGAACTTGGCTCTCCCACCTCAGAGTCTCAGGCCTGACACCAGCCTGGAGCACCAAGAGCCTGTCAGCCACATGGTTTAGATTAAAGAGTTTTCAACACAGGTCTTTCTAACTCTAGATCCCAGATCTTGGCATCGGTGGAGGCACTGCGTGGCACATCCTGTGGGCGGTGGCGGGCAGGTAGGCAGGCGCAAGATGAGGAAATTGTGGTTCCGCAGGCAGGGCTTCAACCAACTGTGCGAGAAGCTCAGAGGAGAGCTCTTCGCCTTCCAGCTCTTTTTTTTTTTAGCATGTGGATGTCCCGTTGTTCCAGCGTCATTTGGTGAAAAGACTCTCATTTTTCCACTGAATCACCTTGCACCTTAGTCAAAGATCAATTGATTTTATTTGTGTGAGTCCATTTCTGCGCTGTTCTTTTCTATAGATCTATCTGGCTGTTCTTTCACTAGTACCACACTGTCTTGACTACTGTAGCTTTATAGTAAGTC
Organism: Balaenoptera ricei; assembly: GCF_028023285.1. Taxonomy (NCBI): domain Eukaryota; kingdom Metazoa; phylum Chordata; class Mammalia; order Artiodactyla; family Balaenopteridae; genus Balaenoptera; species Balaenoptera ricei. Next base: position 112,920,630 of record NC_082654.1, read on the forward strand.
TTGGCATTGGGTACTGTTGGTCCTCTTTATTCTTCTCCTTCAGTGTTGTGTTGGCTTTTCTGGGTCTTTTGCTTCCCATATAAACTTTAGAATTAGTTTTTCAGTATCTACAAAATAACTTGCTGGTATTTTGATTGGGATTGCACTGAATTTTTAAAATCATTGTATCCCTCATTGCACCCATTACTTTTTTATAGTAAATGGACGTGGAATTTATTTGAGTTTATTATTATATGGAGTTTATTATTATTCATAGTAGATCCATCCAAAGTTTAAGATGTGTGTTTAACTTGATTTCTTTTCCCCAATGGCTAAGAAAAACTCCCATCATTATTCATAACCGATGATTCCCTTCCTTATTTATTGTGATGTCTTTTTTTTGTCATACAGTAAGTTTGTACATTCCCAGATGGGTTATTCTAAGCTAAATATTCTGTCTATACACATGTCTGTCTTTTACTGTGCGAAACAGCACTGATTTAATCACTGTATTTTAGGAACGTTTTAAATTTTAATTGGGCTAGTTCTACCTTATTTCTGTTCTTTTTTCCCCTCACTGATTGTTCATACTCTTCTTAAATATTTATTTTCCCTAATGAATTTACTTGTGGTATTTAATTGAACTTAGTAATTCTGGCAAGAGCCTACGTGAAGAGCATACTATATTATTTGCTTAGCACCAATCCACTTGAGTTTGTTAGCATTAAACTTTATGTGCAAGCCATTTTAATATTATTATGTGCTTGAAAATGGAAGTATTGGTAGTTTTGAAAGTGTGTGTATGTTCCGAAGGATTTGGACAAATTCAGAAAGCAATTTAAATAGTACTGCAGGAGCTTTTCCTATTCTAAAAGAGGAATAATTTAGGAAGCAGTAGATCTTAGTCCTCTATTACCCTGTTTAAATTTTAAAAGAAAAAATTGAAACTTCCAAGTGAAAATTCTAAATATTTTCCTTAAGTTGAATGTAATAGTGTGGGAGATTGCCAAGTTTCCTGTATTGTGTAAATCTGCATCATTGTTTGACATTATTTGACAAATTCAAAAAAATATTCTGTCTGATCAATACAAAAATCAGAATAAAGACAGGAAATTGGGCTAAAGTATAATTCAGTGAATTATTGAATTTATTTGGTGACTTCATTTGCTTAATTAAATTTATGGTGAGTTTTTTTCCCAAACTGATGGCAGAAAGGACTTTGTGGTCTCATGTCGTTTAAGAACAAGATGGCATCAGTGATGAATTCTACCAAACATTTAAAGGGGAATTAATACCAATTATTCTCAAACTCTTCCAAAAAATAGAAGAGGAGGGACACTCCTAAACATATTCACCAAGGCCAGCATTACCCTGAAACCAAAACCAGACAAGAATACGACAAGAAAAGAAAATTATAGGCCAATATCCCTAATGAATATAGATCAGAAAATTCTCAACAAAATACTAGGAAGCTGAATTCAACAATACATTAAAAGGATCAGTACTGTGATCAATAGGGATTTATTCCAGGGATGCAAGGATGGTTTATCATCCACAAATCAGTCAATGTGATGCACCCCGTTACAAAACGAAGGGTAAAAATCATGACCATCTCAGCAGATGCAGATCAACAGATGCAGAAAGAGCATTTGACAGAATTCAACATCCATTTATGATTGAAAAACTCTCCACAAAGTGGGTGTAGAGGGAGCATACCTCAACTTAATAAAGGCCATATGTGACAGGCCCACAGCTAACATTATACTCAACAGTACAAAGCTGAAAGCTTTTCCTCTAAGATCAGGAACAAGACAGGACGCCCATTCTTTCCACATCTATTTAACATAGTATTGGAAGTGGTAACCAGAGCAATTAGCCAAGAAAAAGCAATAAAAGGTATCAAATTGGGAAGAAAGAAGTAGAACTGTTACTCCTTGCAGATAATGTGATGTAATATATAGAAAACCACCAAAAAAAACACCAAGAAACAAAAAACTGTTGGAACTAATAAATTCAGTAACTGTGCAGGATAAGAATATCAATATACAAAAATTTGTTGCATTTCTCTATGCTAATAGCAAACTAGCAGAAAGAGAAATTAAAGAAACAATGCCATTTACAATTGCATCAAAAATAATAAAATACCAAGGAATAAATTTAACCAAGGCTCTGAAAGACCTTTACACTGAGAACTATAAGACATTGGTGAAAGAAATTGAATGAGACACAAATGAATGGAAAGATATTTTGTGCTCATAAGATAGTAATCAAAACAGTATGGTGTCTGCATAAAAAAGACATATAGATCAGTGGAACAAAACAGAGAGCCCAGAAATAAACCCATGCATAGATGGTCAATTGATTTATGACAGAGGTGCCAGCGTATACAATGGGAAAGGACAGTCTCTTCAAAATATGGTGCTGAGAAAACTGGACAGCGACTTGTAAAAGAATGAAAATGGACCACTGTCTTATACCATACACAAAAATCAACTCAAAATGGATTAAAGACTTGAACATATGACCTGAAACCATAAAACTTTTGGAAGAAAACATCGGAGGTAAGCTCCTTGACATCAGTCTTGGCGAAGATTTTTTGGATTTGACACCCAAAGCAAAGGCAACAGAAGCAAAAATCAACAAGTGGGACTACATCAAACTAAAAAGCTTTTACACAGCAAAGGAAATCATAAGCAAAATGGAAAGACCACCTATGGAATGGGAGAAAATTACATCTCTGATAAGGGGTTAATATCCAAAATATATAAAGAACCCATACAGCTCACTAAAAAAACAATCTGATTAAAACATGGGCAGAGAATCTGAGTAGATATTTTCCTAAAGACTTACAGAGACCAAAATGTGCATAAAATGGTGCTCAGGATCTCTAATCATCAGGGAAATGCAAATCAAAACCTCAGTGAAATATAATTGTACACCTTTTGTATGACTATAATCAAAAATCCAAGAGATAACAAGTGTTGACAAGGACGTGGAGAGAAGAGAATCCTTGTGCTCTGTTGATGGGGATGTAAATTCATGCAGCCACTACAGAAAGCGGTATGGAGGGTCCGCAAAAAACTAAAATTGAACTATCATATGATCCAGAAATTCCACTTCCAGCTATTTATCCAAAGGACATGAAAACACTAACTTGGAAAGATATATGCCCCCCCATATTTATCGCAGCATTATTTTCAATAGCCAAGATGTGGAAGCAACCTAAGTGTATATCAGTGGATGAATGGGTAAAAATAAATGTGGCATATACATGCAACGGAATATTATACAGCCATAAAAAGGAATAAATCTTACCATTTTTGACAACATGGATGGACCTTGAAAGGATTATGCTAAGTGAGACAAGTGAAACAGAGGAAGACAAATACTATATAATTTCACTTTTATGTGGAATCTGAAAAACAAACAAACAAACTGAACCCATAGTTACAGAGAACAGATTGGTGGTTGCAGAGGCAGGGTGTAGGAGAGGCAAAATGGGTGAAGGTGGTCAAAAGATACAATCTTCCAGTTAAGAAATTAATAAGCCCTGGGGATATAATATACAGCATGATTATTGTAGTTAATAACACTGTATTGTATATTTGAAAGTTGCTAAGATAGTAGGTCTTAAAAGTTCTCATCACAAAAATAATTGAAAGTACTTGTGGTTATGGATGTTAACTTGACTTATTGTAATGATCATTTCACAATATATGGAAATATCAAATCATTCATCTAATATAAAGTTATATGTCAATTATATCTCAGTTTTAAAATATTTTAAAAAATTAAGTACTGACTATTAGAAAAAGAAGCATTACCACAAAGAAGTACAGGCCCAGATGGCTTCTCTGGTCAATTCCAGCAAACATTTGAGAAAGCAGTAATACCAATCTTAACCTCTTGCAGAATCCTTCTCAACTAATTTTATGATGTCAACATAACCATGGTCCTAAACCATGAGAAAGGCCTTACCAGAAAAAATGTTGTACACTAATAGTCGTCAAGGTCATAGATGCAGAAATTCTCTACAAAATACTAGCAAACCAAATTTATGGATGTACGAAATCAATAGCATATTATAACTAAGGTGGGATTCAACAGAAGCTAATGTGTTCATGAAAGTGATTAATGTCTTTCTCCATATTAAAAGACATAAAGGGAAAGATTACATACTTTAATTGATACTTTTAAAACATTTAAAAAATAAATCATTTATTGTAAATTTGTAATGTAGGGAACTCTTTAATCTGATAGATGCTATCTGTAAAATGGAAAACCAGTGAAATATTGAATTATTTTAGTGTAATGTTAAAGGGGCGAAGGTGGGCACTATTAGAATTAAAAAGTGAATTTAGTAAAGTTAGAACTCAGTATAAATTGTCAGTTACATTTCTATATATTAGCAAAAAACAAACATAAAATAAAAATTTCTAAGTGAGTCTACTTATATTGGTATAATACAACATCATGTACCTAGGAATAATTCTAATGAAAGATATATAAACCTTTCCATAGAAAATTGAAAAGGATTTTGAAGGAAATTAAAGGTTGACCTAAAAAAAAGAGGGCTATACAGTGTTGGAAGGCTGAGTATTATAAAGATGGCAGCTCTCTCCAAATTGATCTGTTGATCAATGCAATCTCAATCAAAATCGCAGCAGGTTTTCTTTTTGTGTGCATGAAAATTTATGTCTATTCTGATTATAGGAAATAGAGAGGGTCAATATTAACAAATATAATATTGAAGAAAAGAACAAAGTTGGGGCCTTTGGCTACCAGATATCAAAACTTATTCTGATGGAACAGTGGTTAGGATAGTGTGGTATTAGCACAGGCATAGAAAAATAGGCCAAAATAGAAGAGAGTTCATAGATAACTCCACATGTTAGTAACTTGATTTATGACAGAGGTGGCAATGCAGTACAGTGGAGGCAAGAATTATCTTTTTGTAAATGGTTCAAGGTCAACTGAACAGCTAAATGAGGGGGAAAATGAATCTGAATTCCCTCCCTATCACCATATACCCAGAAAACCAATACCAAACAGACTGAGGTCTCAGGTAAGAGTTAAGATAATAAATTTTCTCAAAAATAATGTAGAAGGATCTTTTCAGGACAAAAAGCACCAGCAATGAAGGAAAAGATGGAGAAATTGTACCAAAACTAAGAATGTCTGTCATCAGAGTTACCATTAAGAGATGGAAAAGACAGGACACAGACTGGGAGAGAATACTTGAAAAATATAAACAATTCTGGGAAATCAGTACGAACAAAAATAGACAACCTAATAGTAAAAAATGGGTAAAAGACTTGAACAAATACTTCTTAACAGCAGATATATTCAAAATATCCAAAGCATACGGAAAAATGCTTCATCATAGTAGGCTTCAGAGAAATGCAGATGAAAACTGTGATGAGGTATTACTACACACCCACCAGAAGATCTAAAATTTAAAAGACTAGAAGTATTGGCAAGATGTGAATCAAGTGAAACTCATACACTCCTGATGACAGTTAAATGTATACCACTGCTTTAGAAATCTCTTTGGCAGTATCTACTATAGCTAAATATTTATAAATCCATGACCAAGGAATTCCACTCCTGGTATATACCCAATAGATATATATTCCTATATTCACCAAAAGATATATACAAGAATATTCACCGTAGAATTACTTGTAATAGCCCTAAGCAGGAAACAACCCAAATGTTCAACTGTTGAATGGATAAATAAATTGTGACATATTCATACCATGGAATATGATAAGCAGGGAAAATGAATTAATTACTGCTACATGCGACAATGTGAGGAATCTTACAAACCTAATGTCAGCTAAAGGAAGTAGATAAAAAGAGAACATAGTCTGTATTTCCAAATTAGAAAAGTAATTAATGGTGATAGAATAATAGTTAAGTTTGGAGAGAGCATGAAGGCAGCTTCTAGGTTGTAGGTTCTGTCCTGTTTTTAGATCTGGGTGATGATTACATGGGTTTGTTTATTTGCTAGTACAATTTTGTGAAGCTATATACTCATGATTTATATATTTTTCTGAATTTGTATGTATTAAAAATGTGGGCCCTCCAAATCATAGTTTTACTTTTAGAAAATTGAAACGACTTCATTATATTTTGAATCCTGGAACACAGTGTGCAAATTTTTCAAGTTTTACCCCCTAATCTTAATAATAAACAACATGTGTGGTGGAGAATTACTTATAGGGTAGAGTAGATTTTGTTTTTCACTTTTCTCTAATTTATTATTTTAAAAACCTTAGCAGGGTAATGTATGTATTAAATATTTCAATTACTTTTCTTATGTTATGCCTTGATATTAAAAACTTTATGTTGGATGTTTTATTGTTGTGTCGTAGTTATCTAGAAATTTATCTATGTGAAAAACCAGACATGCAGTTTGAATAACTGAAACTAAATAACATGTTCGATATCATAAGAATCTCTAGGTTCATTTTACATTCTCTTATCTTGACGTTAACACATTGTATTAGGTGGCACTTACCGTAAGAAATAGGCTGGTGAATAATTCCAAATTAAATAGAGACTAAAAATCTGAAACAAAAGAAAAAAGATGATGTATCTTGGTTTTGGCATACATAGTAGAGCTTACGAGAGTGGGGATTTGAAGTTAAAGACCCAATTTCAAGATCAAGCTCCATCCTTTTTTTCCAACAACTTTGTTGTTGTTGTTGAGGAAAGTGTGTAACACATTTATATGTCATTTGTTTCCTCATGTATAAAATGCAGTCAATAAGATTACATGTAAAGTGTTCAGCTCCAAGCCTGGCACATAGTAACTTCTTACTTATATGACCTATAGATTTAATAATAATAACATTCTTTACCTTAAACAGTAAAATAAGCAACTTGAAAGAAGCAACCAAACTCATTTTTATAGGTATGGAATAGTTCATGTTTTGTGCCCTAATTTATAACTTCTATATTAATTAAATATGTTTAAAATTATTAAAATATACTAATTAAATGTACATATTGATTAAAATATGAATACAAAAATGGAGATGTCATGTGAATGTTCCACCTTTCATATGATATAATTTATAATTAATTACTTTTGTATTATGTTCTTAACTTCTGTCCTCTCTGCTTAGTCAAGTTGCTATTTAAATGACTGTTTTATTTTCCTTAATGGAAATTGTGTTTTTATTTGAAAATAAGGTTGCTCATTTGTTGGTCTTAAATTTTTAATGCAGTTTCCTACAGATGGTAAAATATTTATTTTCTCTAAATTAATGGAATCAGTATGTTTTTTAAAAATCCCACATACTTGGATAAAAAATTATTGGAATAAGTACTCATTTGTCTTATATGCTTTATGGATTTGGTAACTGTTTAAATTATAAAATTGGTCAAGTTCATTGTGAGCTTTGTATTTCCCTTCCTTGATTAGCTTCATATAAATCATTCTCCACTGTTTGCAGGCATTTAATTAAATAATTCTTGTTAACATTCATAAGAGACGTGTCATGAAATTGCTCTACATCGCTTATGCATAATTACAACTTTATTGTACTTTATCAGTCTTTTAACTCTGTTGACCATTTGTCTTGTCTTCTATGTTTAGCTGAAAATTCACCCCCAGCACATGCTGTTGCTAAGCCTTTCTTTGGGTATTTGGATACTGAGTCTGTTATATTATTGCTAATTCTTGCTGCTTAAAAAAGTTTCACTTTTGTAATATAGATCATTAAAGAGCTTCTGTTACTAATTCTAGGAACTATGATTCTTGATTACAATTTCTCTTTCTTCTAGGAAAATCCCACAACACTTTATCTTTGCACTGATGCAAATGTGTGTGTGTGTGTATGTTTAACATTTTGATGTGAAAATAATGATGGGATAATAGAATGTCTTTGTTAATCATTGAAAAAGCATGGCACATCCTGGTTTCCTGATAAACATGAAAGGGAAATCATTTCACATTTCCTTAAGTTATTTTTCATGGAAGAGAATAAATATAAGAATTTGTCCTTTTAAAGGTAGAAAAGTGAATGATAATTATATTATACTGGACTTGACTAAATTGTTTCTCTGCCCCAGGATCTAAAGAAATAGATTCATCACTTTAATAGGTTCATGCTTAAAATGAGGACTTGAGCTTTGGATAACAGCTAAATATCTTGAAAACTTACAGTGAAAACCAGGGCTTTCCATTCAGTAAAGTGTTCTTTCTTAAGTAACAATGTGTTTGTAAATTCAGAGGTTGAGGGTAGGCTTAGAAGAGATTTTTCTGAAGACTAAATAAATTATTGATGAAGCCAAAATGCTCTGTTGTAAGTAATCTGTTGAATCTATTGAATCTCCCTGGGCCTTCAAAACAATCCCACCTGTATATTTAGGTTGATATTTTTATATCACTTTATAGCATTTAAAAAGTAATCACAATGTATATGCATCTTATGCACATTTCCTTCTTGAAGCTTGTTTACTAAGGAGTGGAGATTCTTAGTTATGGCGAAGTAGCATGAGCTTTGGACCTGATTAATGAATTTTCTAAAGAAAAAAAAATTGCAAGTAAACGTAAATGCGTGAAGAGTCTGAAGCAAACCTCAAGTTTCACTGATCCCCAATCATATGTGCTAAAGAAGGGAGGTTGGTTATGGAAACTTACCTTAGAGAGAGAGTATATCCCTCAGTGTTGAGATTTTTAAATTCTGATTGATTTGCTAGGAATCTTAGGGCCTTGTAGAGGCAGTCGTTGTTGACATATGGCTTTTTATTTGTTCTGTTTTACGCTTTGGATATAATTATATTCACTTAATTTTTAAAGAGTCATATAATGGTTATGAGACTAACATGCATTCATTAATAACTACCTTTTAAACAATACTTGGATTCTGATGCAGCTTCAGAATTATTTGGCAAAGCATGCCTTTTGTTATACTGTGAACATTTATATAATGCTAGAAAGATTGGGCTAAGAGAAATTTTACTTCTATTTCATCAGAGATTTATAGTTATTTCTATAAATTATTGCTGTATTTCTAAACTGATCTTTTTCGTTAAATACATTTTTATAGTTAGAGGAGAATAGTGGTTCCTAAATCAAAGGCCTGTAGGTTTGAGAATTAGGTAAATGTTCACGTTTGCTTTTGAATATATTAAATTATTGTTATTTCATGTACCTGGTACATATTCAGCCTAATGCCTTTTGAAGTTCTGATTACTAAATTAATTGAAAACGTTTGTTTGTTTGTTTGAGGAGATTAAATGTTATTAATTAAAAGTTTGGATACTGTTTCGTATCCTTCAGAATTGGAAGTAGGTTTTGGTGCAGGGACCACATTTCAATTTATTTAAATGACAGTAATTAAAACCTTGCTAGCTACTTATTTGTTTGCCTGTTACTATTTTGGCTTTTTCTTTCCACAGAAAGTTGATGTGAAAAAATGGGTGTGTGTTTCCACGTATTTACAAAGAGATTGTGATATAAACGGGTGCATGTTTGCTGTTGCCTCTAATCTTTGTTTTGCTTCCTAGTGTGGCTGGTACTGAGTATTCAAAATAACTGCTCTGTTGTAATCAACACATATTTTACCAGTCTCCAGTTAGAACCTTTATAAGTTTCTAGTTTTCTTCTCCTGAAATGGAATCTATTAAAATATTCTCTATCCCTGGAACATTGTAGTCTCTATGTTATCGGCTTTATCGTTATGATAGGCTTCTGGTCAATGAGAAGGCTTTTATTATTAATATTGTGTATCTTTTACTGAAAAATCTTGACTGTTTAATCTTAGAATCCTACTGCTTAGCTCTCACATTTTTCCATGTGCTATAGAAAAAGCCTTTATACATATTCATACAATCTTAAAAAGAAGGTGAATGAGAAAATATCATGAAGAAAGTTAACAGTTGCAGGATTCTGGAGGCTAATTTGGAGACCAACAGTGTGACAAAGTGTGTGATGTGGCCAAATTAAGTTACTATTCTTGGTCTCAGTTTCTTCAACTATTGAGAGAGAGGGAGGGAGGGAGGGAGGGAGCGGGACAGAGGGAAAGGGAAAAAGATCCTTCCAATTCTGAACTCCTTGTAATTCTGAATGGAAATTAGAGTTTCACCAGCATTGATGTCCCCGATCCACTTTTTCCCCCAAGTGTGCAAAACAGTGAGGCCCTTCACTGTTGTGTTGTTTTGTTCTTATTTGCCCTGTGACTTAATATGATGAATCAGCAAATACTGGATTACCTGATGGCTTCATTTTACTTTCATTATTTTCCCTGATTCTGGGATGCAGTTCCCCTGAGGCAACATCTTGAGACTTTTACTGTCTTTTCAGTAGCCTTTCACTTGTGTTTCCCAAACACTTGCCCTGTTTCCCAAACTTCTTTCAGCCCTTTATACTTAAGGAACGTTTTGTTTATTAAATTCACCATTTCCATGATGATGACACCCATGTATGGATTTTTGAGAGCTACTACTTCTATGTTATAACTCTGGAAATAATTTTAATTCATCATCTGTTTCTTCATAACTAAGCTATCTTTCTTTTTGAAATTTCCTCTCTTCTCTGCCTCTAGTTAAAATTCTGATCCGAATTCTTGTCTTGGGAATGGAAACCTGTTTCTAAGAACATGTGTTTCACCATTTTGTGCTCCTTCCCCAAGATTAGCCATCCTCAAAGAAGTTCCTGTCTCATCTTTTTATCCCTTCACTTCCGTTCCAGTATTCCTGTGCTGTATCCAAATCAGTAGTTCTTGAGCCAACCACTCAAGCCACTTTAATTCCTTTGGAAATAGAATATTTAAATGAATAAACCCCCTTTCTACCACTGTCTAGAAGTATCCCCATTCTTTCCTCTGCATTTGGTTGCTTTTTTGAAGTGCCTTGCTATGTGGATTTTCTCCCTCTCATTTTCATAGGGATTTCTCATCTCAAAATTTATTCTTAGTACGTTTATTTGCAAAGCTTTACCTTAGAGATTGCTTTCTAGTTCTGCGAAAGTATTGGAGGTAACATTGAGCTGACAGTAATGCAGTTTAGCTCTGTGACTCACTTCATAAGCTATGTCAGCTATTTGTGGGCATTCGTCTCCTTGTTTATAGGATTAGAATCTGGGCTAGCCCTTTCTGGTTCTAAAATATTACTGTTATGTTAATGATAAGACATATCAATGCTGAAATGTACCTTCATTGAGATATCATGTAGTGAAAATAACCAGCTGGATTTGCTCTAGGTAACTGATAATCACTATATGTATAGGTCTCAGTAAATTTTAGACTTGAGCTGTTTCTTTCTTTGAAGACCCGTGTAGGTCAAATCTTATGCGCTTGCCGTAAGGAGTTTGAAAGTCTACTGTCACAGGTAGAATTTGTTGTTCTCTGGGGGCTCATTCTCCTGTGTGCCCTGGGTTAAATTAGGATGGGTTCTATGTTTTCTCATAGACAATGAAACACCGCCGGCCCCCAGCCATTTCAAGTCACACAAGTCTCATTTCAGTAATTAAAATACCCAGTCCTGTGTAGTGGAGCATGCTTGATGTTAATTCTAGTTAAGGGTCTGGGACAGCTCAGGCCTCTCTCGGCAGGAGCCTGGAGGGGGCGGGGGGTAGGGAGGAATCTGCATCTCACTGCCCTCTGCCAGTTTCCACACACACACACACACACACACACACACACACACACGCCTGCGCATTCACACACACACACACACACACACCGCACACCACACACACACACACACACCCTGCGCATTGCCTGCGGCTTCTGACCCTCTCCGGATGTCCTGGCAAGGAGAAGAGGAAAGTTGGCAGGCAAGTCTTCTTTGATGAACCTGTCATTCATCGGGCTGGTCAGGTGTTTTCAGCTTTCTCTCTGGGTAGTTGGGAGGTGACTGGTGGAGATTCTGTCACTGGAAACCTCTGAGCTGGGGTTCTCTTGCTGAATCCACATGCCCCATCCTCTAGCTGATCAGTGGTGATTACTTCCTCATCCCTGGTCTCTTGGTGGCATTGGAGACAGTCCCAGGCTGGCTCCATCTAGTGTGGCCCCCATTTGCTCTTGGCAGTGTGGTCACTTCCCAGTTGTAACGTTACTCTGCTGGGACACAGGTATCCCTGAAGCCACCCTCTCTAGGCTTGAGCTGAGGGCAAGCTCTGGGGAAACAGAACTCCAAGCCAACCAACACCTCTCTCTAAGAAACCACCTCTTTGCTCTCCAACCTCTCCTGATAGACTGGAGCTGGGGGCCAGCTTAGGGCAGCAGTTGGATTTTCAGCCACCTGCTTTGGTGTCCCTGTCTGGGTGGTATCACAGTGTGGTTTGGAATATGAGAGTATTTGCCATTACCTTGTTCTGAAACAGGTGTCCTATTTCAACACCCCGTTATATTTGCTTGTCTACAAAACACAGGTGACAACCCCAGATTGAGACTTTTAGAAGCCTTATAAAACTTAAATATATTGAAAATTAGATTTGCTTCTTTATAAATTTTCTCATAGCATCATTCTGGAAACTTCATCACACGTCAGTCAATCTCTCTCTCTCTCCCCCCCTCCTCCTCCCTTCCTTCCACTCTCTAGCTGTTTTCCAGTGTCTCTTTGAGCACCTTTGGGCATTTGTGTTTAATCAAGAGCTCACCGAGTAATCAAATGCTGCTCTTCGTACTTCAAGAGAGAATAACATTTGTGAGTTCTGGATTAAAACGTGATGAATTGTTATTTCCATCTACTCCACCCTCAGCCCTTTAGCCCCCTAACCTCTAGCATTGGTTTCTAACACGGAGGCCTGGGATTGCAGTCATGGATGGAGCTGGGGACAATAAAGGGATGGAAAACATTGTCATATTGTTGTATATGAAGCATTGTCTGTAGACCAAATGATGTCTCATACATATTAAAACATATGTTGATGCTGTTGGAATTATTAAAATACAAAATCCTTTCAAATGTTTCTAACTGAGAGTAGTTTTAATAATGCATTTTTTCGTGCAGCTACTATGATGTGAGGGTCTATGAAGTGCTCTCATGTTATCAAGATTCAATCATGTTTGAAATGGTTTTGAAAAAAATATACAGAATCTTCTATATCCTGATAAAGACAATTTTTTTTTTCTAGGTAGGTGGTGCTCTGAGTATAGGGCAGGCTTTATAGGTCCTCAGGTCATTATGATCCACATACTCTCCGTCGAGATCAATTTGTTGGTTTTTGATTGAGAGACAGGTGGGAAAGGAAGAAAGCCCTCAGTAGCTTTTCTACTTCATGTTTTAGGCATTCATGCAGCTCAGTGATTTATAAATGTGTCACAGAGATAAAAGATGAGGATTTATAGTAGCTTATCAGAATTGTTTATTTTCCTTTACCCTTCTAAAGAAGAACTGGATAATTATATATACATGTATATGTCAGACCCTTACACATGAGAGAAAAGACAGTCCATTTAGACACTATCTGTACAGAGTTGTTGATAGGTTGAAAAAGACAACAGTTGCTCCCAATCTGCCCCCAAATTATACTGAATTCTTAAAAAAAAAAAATACCAGCATGCACATATAACTAGCTGCCAGTGATGGTCATTAATATGAGTAATGCAAGAGCATTGCCATGGGCTGTATTATTATATGTATAATTACTTTTTCATTGGCTAAAGGCGGAACCCTCTTTTAGATGCTTTCTGGGCCCACCATCAACATGTCTGTCAATCAGTGCAGTCTTGAGTATTTTCAGTGGGGAAGTCCTAGAAAGTTAAGCATTTACATAGGATATCTTCATCATAAGAGAAATTGTTGAGGTTTTTCACAAAGATATACCCACATATGCTATTAGATAGTGTATATTGATATATGTTTGGAACTTGGAATTGTTAATCTTAAATTTCTTTTGCCCTCTAAAATTCTGGGGTAGCATGGTTAATTTTAAAAAAGCCACCAACAAACCCAAGTCTTTAGTGGTGAAATATTTTTTCCTTTTCTCAACATAATGAAATTTACCACACGTATCCTCACTCACAAAGGAGAGAAGACCAGCTGGAGGATTATGGAGAATCCTAGCATCTTGATACAAGGAGAAAAAAGATGACAAAAGAGGCTTAAATCTCATGGATATTTGGTGTGCAGAGTAGGACATTTCACTGCCTCAGTGGAAACTTCATGTTAGGACTCCAGAGGCAAAATTTTGCCCTAGTCTGTCAGATTGTCCTATTTGATAATTCTTTTTTAGTAGCCCCAAAATGTTTATTTTGTTGTTTTGTTACTATTTCCTTATCTATATAATTTTTAAGAAGACATTTCAGCAAAGGTTCTTTTAAAACTTCTTAGAAAGGTCCATTTATAGAGGAATTAATTTTTGTAATCAGTTGTCATTTCACAAACCTGAAATAACAGTGGAAAAAAATCCAAGTTTGAACTGAAAGGCAAAATAATGGTAGAGGAAGTTTGTACATCACCTCAATTTCTGTTTCTTTCTTTGTACCAGTAACAGATGGAATATAATTATATAGTCTCTTGATATCTGATGTTTGATTACAATTTTCAGACTAAAGTATTGCTATTTGATTTGTTTTTCTACTCATAATTATTTGCATATGCTAAGAAAATCCCTTAGGGCTTTCAGATCTACTAGATCAAGTGACATATGCTTATAAACCAAAGAATTCTACTTCTTTTTACCATCCATTAGATTCCCAGGGCCATCTTTGTTTGAGTTAGAACATAAGGATTGCTGTTTCTCTTCCTGGTTTTCATGTTAGTCTAGCATAATGGGGGGGGTGGTGCTTACGTCCCCAGCTCTTGCTCACATTTGAAGCTTCGTCTGAGTTGTCCATTCTGAAGTACTTAAACTAAACCTGGGACACTGAATTACTGCCACTTGCAGTTTTGCCCTAAAGAACTAACATTTCCCACTTTTGTGTTTCTGTGTCAATTGATTATCATGCCCAAATTTCTTCTAAGACAGAAAGCACCATGCCTGGACTCTGTCTTTATAATTATCCATCTCTCTATCTTGTCTAATGAAATTTTAGCTCTTAAATAATTGATTTCCTTTATTAAACTTATTGTAAGCATAAAAATGATCATGCTTTACACCTAAATTGAGGCTGTTTCAATATTTATCTTCATGCATGAGTTTCTTTTCTCTTCCTATCACATCACCAACTTGTAAAGGATTTTAATTTTCGTTCTCTTTCTGTTGCTCTTTATCATACTTAAGCAGTGTTTATGTTGAGATTAAAATAATATATTTTTCCTTTATATATTAATGTATTTTGACTTCGTCTTTGCCCTTGAATGATCCCTTTTCAGTATCTTCTAATGTAATAAGCCAAATAGATGGACCAATAGATGATTTGTACAAAAAGTTAATGTCAGTAATGCCACAAATAATCTTTCATGTTCCTGATTGTCTTTTGAAAATAATGTGTGTCTGTTACATCTGCTCTTCTTTTTCATTCTATAGATGGTCATGTTAGTTTTTGCTAATTTACAGTATTCATTTTATTTTATCCTGTATACAGAGTACTCTTCTCTGTGACTTGCTCATCCTGTATTCACACACAACTAAAAATTATGAAGAGCAGACCTCAGTAACTAGATGACTTTTTTTTTTCTGTTTTCTACAATTCTAAAGTAGTTCAACCTAGGTAACTGACAAAATCAGGCTGAAGACATTTCTGAAAGAAAAATCTCTAAAACCTAAATCAGTTAAAAACCCAAAAATCTCATGAAGAAAGTGTCTATTATAAACCATTTTCTGTAGCAAAATTTTGGATTTTTGTTTTTCTTTGAATTAAGGCTTAAATGATTTTCCCTAATTCCTCAGTGATATCTGCTTCACTAGTGATCACAGGTAGGCGTGTGATGGGTCAGTATCAACATGGAGTAAATTTCCTTGATATCACTTACCACGGATATTAGCTACAAAAATGTAACTACACAGCCTGTATTTTCTAAGCTGAGGATGAAACGGTTCTTTACAGTTTTTCCTTAACATTATAATATTGAAAATGAAAAAAATCAATCATAATAGAATTGCCAGTTAGTAATATACATATATTACTATGTATGTATGTTTCAGGGAAACAAGTGTGGTATTTAACATCTATGTTAGAAAACTTTCCCTTGCTGTTTTCTTTCAAACTAATGTGGATGTGTGTATTTTTTCTTCTGTAGGACTTACATGTACCTGACAACTAAATTTAGCCCTAAGTTTGGAAACATAATATCATTTTTCCTTCTTTGCTCTTTTTCATCTGTTTACCTCTCCCAGGAGTAAGAAGTCAAAGAAACTTTATGGGTCTAAAGAAAAAGGAAGGAATATATCGATATGTACATATTATGTTAGATATGTGCATATTATGTTTTGTAGGAGAAAAAAAGCTGTTATAATGTAAATCATGAGAAGTGGCTGAGTCAAGAGAAAAAGAGAAAAGTTTTGTGGTTTTTCTTTGAAATTCACATATCACAATATGTAGTATCTAAGGAATTGCTTTTGTCATTTTTGCATGAAATATGGGCAGCTCATCACAGCATATTAATGGATGGTCTACCGTACCTGTTTCTAATCCACTATTTTTACTTAAGTTAGTTGGGTTGCTGTTTATATTACTGCATTTTTATGCAACAGATGAGATGAAAAAATTTTTAAAGCATTGTCAGAGTATAATTTTAAGATTATACCTGTTTTTGGGTGCTTAAATATGCTGTAAATTGAATCACGCATTAAAGTCAAGTAGCATGTTTTCACAGAAAAGAAAGAACTAATGTAAAAGCATTCTAAAAAAGAGTTTTGCTTGCTACACCTTTTCTCTAGCATGTAGTTGATATTAAGTTTTGTTATGACAACACAGTGAATGTTTTTTTGTTTATTGTTCATGTAACTCCATTTAGAACGGTGGAGTCTAAAAATGAGATCTTTTAAAATGTCTTTGAAATAATGTATATTTAATATTTTCTCTCTTTTCCTTATGCCCCTACAGAAATTCATGATGAAGGTAAGGCATTGGATCATCTGCTGTATATGTAATACTTTGTATGTTTTTTGTTTGGTTACTCATGTTTAATTTTTGAATTCATGGCACTTTTCTTCACATTTTAAAGTTTTTAAAAATTAAATCAAAACTTTTAAATTTCAGTAAATACATCCCATGTTTACATTTATTGACATTTGACATCTTTGGATCCTATTGTGACATACTAAGTCTTACTTAGCCAACATTAGGAATTTCTCCCATTGAAACAGATTTTTTTCTGTCGTTCTCCATCTAGAGTTTTCACTGTGGGGATTATATTGGCTGTTTTGTGTTTATGCACTGTTGCACGAATACAATAGGAAATTCATACACTGGAAAATTAGAAGAGGCACCAAGAAGCTCCTAGTGAACTACTTACTCCAGGAGATGTGAAAATAATTCGACTTCTTTTTATTCCTCAATCAAATTAGAAAAACAAAAAGGTTTTAAGAGAGACAAACTAAAAGAGAAGAGTAAAATCCATCTTCATTGAAGGACACATGTAGGGAAAGGAGAGGAACAGCAGAATGTCATTATTTGAGACAAAAAGTAGAAATGTTTTGTTTCATTTTTATATACCTGCTACATTTCTCATGTAACATTCATGAAATTTAATTTTTATCCTAATAACTGAGGAAAATTGTGTAGAGAAATTGATTGTGTTCAGGTAATGAAGGCTTAATATATTTAAAAATTTCAAAAGAATATCATTTCAAAAGATATAAACTCTGAAAAGTGTGAAATCAAAATTCTGGATATAGATTTAAAAGGTTGCTTAGAAGAAAAGGAAGCAAAGGATTCATTTTCTGTGGAGTTACATTCATATTTGACAAAACTCTGAACCAGGAGCGTTGCACCGACACATGGACCTATTCGTTAACATTGAGAATTTGACAGTTTGGATAGGGTGACAGAGCAGAACACTTATTTGAAGTCCCTATCAACAAGGACCCAAAACATTTTCCAAAATTTCAAATGATTCCAGCCATTATTTTTCAGTGGAAACTATTGTTATTACCTTGGGAAGCAAGGACACGAACTGCTCAATGAGGCAGATCACGAAACAAGGGATTTGGTTGGGGAAATGTTATCAACCGCAGAAAACACGAGTATGTTCTCTCTTTGCAAATATTAATAAATAATGAAGGGGACTTCCCTGGCGGTCCAGTGGTTAAGACTCTGCAGGGGGGCACAGGGGGCACAGGTTCGATCCCTGGTAGGGGAACTAAGATACTACATGCTGCGCGGCGAGGCTAAATAAATAAATAATGAAATTGGGTTTGATTTTTTAAAAATTAGCAGTTTTGCTTGCTAAATCTGCATTTACTGTACTCATTTTATCATCTCACTCCTATTCAAATCCTTTGTCTATGCCATTTCTATGGTTCCTTGGAGAACGGTAAATGGCTTAGTTCCTGAAGCATGTACCTCAAGCTCTTTCATGAGAGCAGATTTATATAAAAATTAATGCAAATAGAAAAATGATGTCCATTTGGTTTAAACCAGGTGGTGTACCTGAAGTAATTTAATTAAGCTCTGACTTCTTTTAACCGCAAGGCCAGAAACCCAATGACTTATTTTCATACCTGCATTGGATCATCTGGAAAGGTTAGAATTTGACTAAGCGAGGGCCTATGCATTAAACTATAGTAATTTAAACCAATTACAAGGAAAAGGATGCTACATTTTCTTCAGCTTTTTCACTTTTCAATCGTGACTTGCTTTGGTTTTCAGACCTGGACACACATCGTTAGAACCTCCTAGAACCAGCCAGATGCTTCCTTGTCGCAGGTGGTCATTTCTGCTGGTGGCACTGAGCAGTGATCAGTTAGTCCTGTCCTAGGCCTGGTCTGTTCCCTCTGGAGACCTTTGGTTAAAGACACCCTCACAAGTTAGCCATCTAATGCCAAGTGGCTGTCTTCGACAGTGGTCAGCTGGATTTGTCAAATGTATTTATTTTGCGCTGAAGCCAGATTTCTCATTAATTATTATACTCATCCTTTGAACCTGTTATATGATTCACTGTTGAAGATGGCAGGGCTGTTTGCATGGCTCCTGCTGCCGGGGACCTCAGGTGGGCCAGATGCCAGGCCCAGCAATTCTGTGCTCCTCCTCCGTCTTGTGCTGTTCACATTTGCGTTGGAAAGTCACTTTCAGATGATGTGAAGGCTTACGCGTAGAGATTTGTTTTGTTGTTTTTCCCCCTGAAACAACTCATTACCCAAGTATCACTATATGTATTTGAAGGTAAACTTAAAAGCTTCTCTGCTTAAATATCTGAGCACTATGAAAGAAGGTCTCTAAGGCAAATTCCTTTTTGTTGTTGTCTATCATTTTAAATTTTGGTTGTGTAGCTTAGTATTACCTAAGCAGTAAACTCTTTTTAAGATTTCATTGTTTTTCTTCTGAAATGGTGTGTTATAATGATCAAGGGATATAGAGAAGTTCTCCTGTAGAGTCTGATTTATTTTTAAAAAAAAAACCTCCTGAATAATAAGGGCCTGGAATTATGAGAAATGTCCTATGTTGATTAGCATAGCACTTTTGTACAGAAAAAATTGATTAGTAAAACAAAACCTTATAATATTTAGATGTTATACGGTTAGTAAATTAAATGGTTTTAAATAGCAATGACACTAAAGATGCATTAATAAGCAAATATGTGGTACAAACATATTTCATTAAACACAGAGGAGGAAAAAAACCCCAAACAACAAAAACACATAGCCAGTAACGTTTATGCATGTTTAAATCTCTTGAGTTGATCTTAGTCATTACTATTCTGGTTTTATGTACTACACTTTTCTGCTGTTGTATTTTAAGCTTGTAACAGTGATATCTCAAAGGTAGCTACAATGGTCCAATTTTCCCCTCCCCACAGAGAAGGATAACAGATTAATAAATGATACCTTATGACTGCATATTATTCTAAGTAAATGTAAATGTAGAAGTATTTCCACCAGAGCTTCTGCTTACGATATGGGTACCCTGACTGCACATTTTGGGCCAAGATCCTGGAAAGCTCAAGGCATAGGAATACCTAATAATACCAAATTGGTATTAAAATAATCTGTGGAAAAATTGAACTGTGGTTTGTTTAGAATACATACAGCTTTGTTGCTTAGATTTTGTCTGAACGTACTCTGAACTTTTTTTATCCACTTACAGTTCACCAGTTCAACTTTTTTACACTGTCGTTTAATATTAGCCCTGTCAGTCATCTCAGGGGTCGTGGGACCACACCTACGCACAGAACTGAAAGAACTTTTTTAACTGATATTTTCAGAAAGTCCAATTTTACCTTTTATTAAATTATTCTTGGCTCTCTGACACCAGAATATTTAGAGGGAGGAGTTTGGAAATGGTAGTTGTTACTTTGGGTTGGTGTTGTTTTTCCCTGAAAGAACAATAGCCCCTTAGTGTAAACCCCCTTCACCTATGGGAGACTACGGTAGTCTTGCAGAAGCCAACTTCAGGATCTGCACAGGGGCCATAGAGGGCTGTTGACAGCTCACCAACCATACCACAGGCTCAGGCAATCACAGCAGAGAGCTGGGGTGTGATGGACAGACCGTTGCATTTTCAGAAACAGGTAGGGCCCAAGTCACACTCGGAAATGTATGTCAAGGACACGTAAGTTGCAGGTAATACTTTTACTAAAAAGACCTGATAATCTGACATGTAGTTGGAGGTGGTAAGAAATGCAGAGAGAATTAGTTCTTAAACTTCTGTTTTCTTTGCTGTTAGTGTGCAAGTCTTTGGAAGGGAAACGCATGGGATTCAGTTTATAATTGTTGAATGAATGAATAATTAGAGAAAACTCTCATTTTGAAGGCAGAGGAAAACAAGCTGTGAGCTTATTATGCATAATACCCTTGACATCAGATAGTGTACCTCTCAGATACAGTATTTGAAGATACCCGATAAATATCTTTTGAATGAATAGAAAAAAGTGTTTCTTTTGTGTAATGTTTACTGGAGAATCAGTAGGACTAAAGTATAGATGACATGAATGTGGACACAAGGTTTATTTGTTACATAAAATTTAACTTTCTACTTTTTCTCTTAACTGGTGCAATGGAAAGCACTGCTTACTTTGCCTGTGTTTTAGAGTCCAAGGAACAATGAACATGTTAACTTCAGAAAACACCAAGGTATTTTTCCAAACTGCGATCTTGAGGGGTGGGCTAGCCTTGAGCTTGTTGGTCCATTAGCTTGATTGGTTCTATCTAGTTGGTCCTGGCTGGATTCCCAAAGGTTATGATGGCTATAGCACTGTGAGCTTGTAAGGTTCTGGTTTGGGTGGCCGGAGGAGAAATGGACCCCTTGTTCCAGAGTACTGAATTACTACTGCTTGTGATGTTATTACCCAGCAGTGATGAACTTTTTCTCATTGAAATTGCCCTGGGGGATTACTCAGTCCACCTTAAGGCAGCGTGCTGTAGAGTCTTGAAGGAGTAACCCTGGAAGTGGCTAAGCCAGTGTTTGGTGTAACCATTCTCTTAAAGTACCGGTAGTTCCCTACATCAGAGGAAGTCCATAAATATTTGTTCACTTAAATTAAAGCAAGGACCAGGCCAAATTTAACAAGAAAATTGATATGATTGATTGACCAAATCAGAAAGCACAAATAAAGAGCCAAGGTACGTCTTTGGATGCATCCCACAAACACAATTCTTTTGATAAATGTTTGTTGAATAAGTTATCCAACCTGCCCAAGAGTGGAAATTATACATTTTATTTGTCCTGAATCAGAGCCAATCACAATAGTATTATTTAAAATGACAAGTTAGAGGAAAAGGACTGCAGACCATGTGACAGAAATATTCACTTGTGTTAACAGTGCTCTCTTAAGTAACAAAGTTAATTTAGTGTGGATTATTTGCATACTTTTACAGGAATTGTATTAAAACTAAATTTGTGACACAAATTAGCATTTGAGTAGTGAGGAAATCTGTAGTGTTAAATCCATAATAGACAACTGTGTAAAATCTCTCTATATAAAATCTTTGAAAGAAAATTCAGATACTAAAATATCTCCTCTTAACCAATTTCAACATTTATGTATATATGTGCATATGAACACATGAAATGCACAGGTAAAGCTTTACAGAAAAAACAGCACTCTGGTTAAATCTAAAGCTTGTTCTTCATTTAAAAACATCTTGTTTTGGTTGGTATGACTGTCTAGTGTCATTAAAGTTCAGCTGGATCTTGTAGCTTTGGAACTTATATCTGATAGGGAAAGGTAAGCTCCTACCAAACCTGTACAAATCAGACAAGGTAAATAAATTGTTCTTGGTCACAATAAATCAAATATATTATAGAAAATAAAAGTACTCTCTAAACAGGGCCTCATTCTTAGGAGGAATATAATTTTGCAGAGTAGATTTTTCCCTTTTTCACTCTGGAGATGAAAAAGTAACTTTCCTTTTTTGTAAGGTAGTTTTTTCTCATAATTTTAGTACCTTTTAATACCTATTTTTAAATGATTTGGAAGTCTTTTAAGCATAACATGTAAATAAAGTTATTTTAAGAAATTGGAACAATTGGAAGGGGATATATTTTTAGTAAAAAAGGCATAATAATAATATTAAAGTATTTCTCCTGTACTTCTTAGAGTATGTATAAGTCAATAACATCACAGTCATCCTTAAAGACCTCTTTTTCCTACAGAAAAAAGGGCAGCCTCCTTGGCATAATGTTCTGTACCTCCCATGATGTTACCCTGATCTAATTTTATGGCTCCTGTTTAGTTTCTCTGCGACCCAGCAGTGCAATCCCGTGGTCCCTTCCTCTTTCTTAATACCCTGGAGTTGTTTCCTATGACACCTTTACTCACCTGGATCGGGGAACCCATCTGGCTTCTCAATTTAGCTCAGGTTGTAGCTTCATAGAAGAGGGAGCCCTTAACCTGAGTTTAAAACAGTCGAGGAGGCAGAAAAGACTACAGAGGGAAGGAGTATCGTGTTCTAAGACAGAGCAGTAAGAAAGCTCAGGGCAGGGAAAGTGTGTCTGTTTGGAGCACAAGGGATTTGGGGGCGAGGCTAGAAAGGGCTGAGACTAAAGTCCTCTATGTGTGTACTAAAGTCCTCTATGTGTCCCCGAAACAACAGCACCTGTGTCATCTGGAAAATTTTTGAAATGAAACATCTCTGTATTTACCCCAGACCTACTGGATCAGAATCTTGGGGGTAGGCCCAGGGTTCTGTGTTTTAACAAGCTCTCCAGGTGATTTGTAAGCATGCTAGAATTTGAGAAGCATTCCTCTATCTTATATAAAGGAATTTGGACTCTTTTTCTATAAACAATTGGAAGATAAGAAAGGTTTTTAAGCCTGAAGATGATTTGATGAATTTTGTGTTTTAAGAATACTCATTCACTGAAGAAGTATTTATTTAGTCCTTACTATGTGCCGGGCATTTTGCAAGGAATCTGGTATACCACGGTGCCCAAAGTACCGTAGCCTCTGCTCGACGCAGACCACAGTGTAATGGGAAATACAGACAACAAATAACTGGGAATCAAAAATTACAAATTATGGTATTTACTGAACTCGAGTTCATTCTTTAAGAACTAGATCAACTGCTAGCCCCCCACACACAGGGGAAGGTTTTCTTGGTAGCTTTGTCCCAATTTAAGCATTCTTTCCACAGCACTTTGCTTATCTGCAATAGCTCTTATTTTTTCCCATTAAACTTTTCCATGAGAACAAGAGAGCATTTTATGGACTTAGTTAAATTTACTCTTTTTTCTTTTTTTCCTTGTCGACCCTTTCTCTGCTCTATGCAGACCGCTCAAGGGGGTGGCCACCGAACGCTCCTCTACGGACATGCCATATTGCTGCGCCATTCCTACAGCGGCATGGTGAGTACACGTGTAGACTGCAGCTCCCCTGTGGTCATGCTGATCCGTTTGTGCATATGTGGTCAGGAAATATTTGGTAATCCCATTTCACTGATGGCTTTAACAAGCTTGGTTGTATGTATTTTTTAATATCTTTATATCCTGCTTAGTTTTCTCACTTAAAGATGACAGTTAGCTTAGAGGACCTTTAAGGTCCTTCAGTTCTATCATTATGTAACTTCTATTTTTCGTATCTTACTTTTGAAAGACTAGGTTTAGGAGGAGAGAGATGTTAAGAGTCAAGTAAGAAATAGTTCTCATTTCTGATTTTATTTCAAACAGTTTATTTGTTAGAGAATTAAAGCATCCTTACTGAAAAATAGTATAAAAAACTGCCTGCGAGTCCCACCTTCAACTCTCCACTAACTTCTTTTCCTTCTTAACTAGCTGTTCTCTTTGTTTTTCCATATCAGCTCCTCTTACACCCAGTTATCCACTTATCCACTGGGTTCCTCTCAGGCACAATTTACTCATTCTCATTTATGTATATGTGTGTGTGTGTGTGTGTGTATATATAAAATATGTATAAAATAAAATATGTAAGTATTCCATTCTTTTAAAAGCTTTATTAAGTTATAAAAACACTACATATTCATTCTGTAACATTTGGAAATTACAGAAGAAAAAAATCTTCATGATCACACCAATGAGAGAAAACTGTTGGGGACTTTTTAAAAATTTTCAATCTTTGCTATTGTTAAAATTTTTTTAATATAATTGAGATCTTGTTATATAACCAAATTTATATCCAGATTTTTTTTTACATATTATCACAGTATAAGTATTATCCATGTTATTTAAATTTTTCATCAAGTTTATTTTAGTGACTCCATGATAGTCCAATACCTGGAAGTATAAAATAATCATTTCTTTTAAGAAGGAGATAATTCCCAAAATGTGTAAACTGTTCCTGAGCAAAAACTT
This sequence comes from Balaenoptera ricei, assembly GCF_028023285.1. NCBI lineage: Eukaryota > Metazoa > Chordata > Mammalia > Artiodactyla > Balaenopteridae > Balaenoptera > Balaenoptera ricei. Next base: position 112,945,421 of record NC_082654.1, read on the forward strand.
AAGTATAGCCTCAATATCATCATGAATATTGATGTGAAAAATCTGGTTAATGGAATTGAAAATTATAGGAAGAGAAGTAGAGGAAAAGTATAGATGTGATTTTCATTATGACTTAATATCATTTATGTTAATGTGCTACATCACATTAGTAGGTCAAATGAGAAAAACTGTGATCATCTTAACAGGTGCTGAAACAGGTTTTTAATAAAAATACCAATTCCTCATAAAAACTTAGCATTGATGATTATTTTCTCAATGATAAAGAAAATATTTATGTCAAATCAGTGACCTCATACTTAATTGTCAAACACTGAATCCATTCTTGACAAAACTAAAAGAAAAGAAACTCCCAAGAATATGCTGTCTGACATTGTTCTGGAAATCTTGGCTGACTTAGTAAGATAGGAAATAAAGGAGAACATTTTAAGTGGCTGGATAGAAGACAAATACATAAAAACAACCTTTTTGCATATAGCACTCACACATTAGAACTTCATGGAAGGAATTCCACTTTCAATAGCAATCAAAACACATAAAATAATAAATATGAGAGTCAGTTTTCAGAAAAGTACCCTCGATACATAGTAGATGGGTAAGAGGCTGAACTTGGTTGGTAGATGTGGGTTCAGGCTCACTTTCCTGTATGCTGTACGGCCTTGGGTACCTTGCCGAACTTCTTGAACTTCTTTAAGCCTGTAATTGCATCTGAGAATTTTATCCATTCAGTCAGTAAATATTATGTAGCACCTCCTGTGTGCTAGATACTTTTCTGGGTGCTAGATATAGTAGTAAATAAGACCAAGTCTTTACCCTTACAGAATTTAATTAACATTTAGTGAAATAATTACAGTGTGTGCCTCACAGTTGCTGTGAACGTTAGAAGAGGAGAGAATGTACGCTAACAGTTGCAGTGCCTGGTACTGTAATATTATTGAGAAATATTACAGAAGACTTTAATAGAGATCACTAAGTTTTTACCTGGGAAATCAGTATAATAAATAACACTATTACTTTTTCTCAAATAAAGGCAGATATTTAGTATGCTTAGATCTAAGGTCTGTAACCCTCAGGGACCACCATGGGCTGCGTGTCTTGAGGTCAGACTCATACTCCTGACTAGCTAGGAGAATGTTTGGGGACCCTTGAAGCCTTGTTTCTACAACTTTGGAAGTCACTGGTTTGCAGTCAAGAGACAGAGGCTCCAGGTCAGTTGCTTTTTACATCCTCATGGCGCCGAATTCCATCTAACGTGCCAGCACATCTGTCCCCAATCCGTGCATCACCTGCCTCCTTATGCTCACAGACATCCCCTGAGCTGGGTGAACCCTATTCCATCATAGGGGTTTTCTAGGCTTCTCATTACTTGTTCCATGATTCTGGGACGTCTGTGCTTGCTCAGTCCCCAGCATTGTCCCTGAGTCCTGTTTGCAGGGCTCCTGTTCTTTCCGGCACTGCGCTTGGTTGGTGTAGATGGCAGTGTATCTTGAGCTCATATCACATTCATCTTTGTGTTCTCATTCTTGGCAACACTTAATGAGGATTTTGAGGTTGGGGTGGGGATAGAGGAGTTGCCCTGAAAAATTATCCTAAACTTTATGTCCAAGAATATATAGTTAGGAAAACTTAAGAGGGCGAGAAAGAAAATCAGGAGATGGTGGTGTTGGGAGAGTTCCATTCCTCCTAGGGAAACACACATTGGTATACATGTGACAAACCCTCACTGCAGTGAAGCGACAGGCTGCACACACACCCCGTTTGAAATTCAATTCTGGATAAATTTCAGAGAGTTAAAATTTTTTAAATGAAAACAAAACTAGAAGATAAAAGTGAATAGTGTTCAAATTTCTGCTTGGGAGAAGGATTTCCAACTGACAGATGAGGTTGTCCTTTTGCTTATGATCGTGAATATCAGATGAAGTGAGAGATGTACAGACATATCCCCAATTACTTGTCTTCTTTTACCGACAGGACATATTTCTTTAGTCTTTTTGTGAGGGGGGAAAAAACCACATTTCCTCTACAGCATTGTTCCTCATTTAGGCTGTGTACGTGCTCAGAACTATACTTGGAATGGACAATAAATGTTGAGTGACAGCTACTGATTCTGTGTCTTTTAGTATCTGTGCTGCCTCTCCACCTCTCGGTCTTCAACTGATAAACTGGCCTTTGATGTTGGCTTGCAAGAGGACACAACAGGTGAGCACCTTGGTCCGTGATGAAGCCACACTCAGATCGTGGCAGGGCTTGGATTGGGAGACGTATTGAGACACGATGGAAGATACGCTGGTTGAATATTCTTAGGGACGGATTCAGGAAGAAAACAAATGACTGACTAGGAAAGGTTTTAATAGAAGGAGGAAATGTACATTGTTTCTACTGGTGGGTCATCCCCACATAATTAGCTTGATGTGCAAACTAGACTTCAAACCTTATTCTTTTGTTGGAGTTGGGTAGGAAAACAGTACTTCTGACATGCTCTGCTGATTGTTAACTGTATTACTGTGCTCTGATTAGTTTGTAAAGTAGTATTAATGCACATCTTTTCTACCTTTCAGCTTTCATCTTAAAATATTTTTAAGTGTACACATGTTACATTGTCAATGTCAACATTCAAACAAAAAATTAGAAAATGAAAGCCTCCCTCATTTGCCTGTCCACAGGTCATCATACTCCATATCTATGTATTTACAGATTTTTGAAACAAAAAACATATATTAACACATTTATACTTTTGGAGACTCCAGATAGGAAAGTATAGGCTTTATTTGTGTTTCTATTCTCAATGCTTTGAGAACTTTACTCTTTATACACCTCTGTACAATTTGATGGCTTTATCTTTTACAATGAGCATGCCCAATTTTGGAATTAAAAATAAATAAAAGACCAACTAGAAAAAAGAATGGAAGGAAATAGAAATTAAAAATAAACAAAAGACCAACTAGAAAAAAGAATGGAAGGAAATAGACCGACTCATTAAGTTGTTGCTTTTATGGGTGGGATCAAGCTCACACATGCCCTCCTTTTTAAAATACTTTCCCATACTCTAAAAGTTTCACTGATAACAAATGGATAAAAATAAAGTTCTGTTTACCAACCTAATTAACTTTTTAATGGACCAACACATCACCTTGTACAAGAAATTCCAAGAATCCCAGACACCAAAAAGATAAATGTATTCTTCTCATGTTTATTTCATTTTCTATAGGCTCCATCATTCCTCTGTATTTTGGCTAGTTTTTTTAGTTTTCTCATTGTAATTAATTTACTTCAGCACATAGTTACATGAAAAATAATCTTCAATTCTCTCTCTCAAAAGAAGTAAAAGACATGCACGGTCTATAACTTGTTTTCATACGTTGAGATGATTATATAATAGTGAAACCCACCAAACAAGGCAGTCTTTCACCCTACACCCTTATGCTACTCTCTTTTCCCCATAGGTCTCTACTTCTTCTGAATTACTGAACTATTTGCTATATTTATCATTTGTTGTGTGCCTGCCTTGATCAGAATGAAACTCACACAGCAGATAATTTTTTCTTCCTTATTTGTTGAGGTATCCCCAGCTACTAAAGCAGTGATTGACAAATAGTGTGTGCTTTATCAATGTTTGAGTGAATGAATGAAAAACTCCCTACAACTCTAAAAATGTGAGTTGAGTGGATGAAGATAAGGAATTCTGCAACATGACATTCAAGTAAGAATATGGTTTGTGTAAGAAAAGCAGCTCAGGGCATAGATTACATATTGCCTGTTAAGTATGCTTAAGAAGTGTTATTTGCTGATTCATTTACTCATTTATGCAAAATGAATTGTTATTGAATGCCTACAAAATGCTAGTAGGAGCTGGGGAAACCCCAGTAAACAAAACATACAAATGCTTTGCTATCATGGAGTTTACATTTTGGCATTGGGCAGTTAGTAAAGAAGCAAAAAAATAAGTTTTATGGAGAAATAATAAAGCTGGGCACAGAGAATGATAATTATTAGATAACAGATATCACTAAAACTATTCCCATTTTGCGGTAGAACTTAAAGGTTGCAAAAGGAACTGTGAACAGATTGAAGAATTGTGTGCTTATGTTTATATCCTAGGTGATGAGACTGAAGTATGAAGTGTGGTTATATGGTTCATGAGGCTTATGCTTGACTTGTTCTAGAAGAAATTATTTGATTTTATGTATACCCAGATATTTTTATAATGTATCCCAGAAAATTCTGTAGGATTCTCTACTGTTTTACTCCTAGATTAATAGAAACTACCACATTTTAAAATAACAACATATTGTAAAATAAGGCACAGTGTGGGAAGCATGCAGTCTTAGCCGGAGGTAACTCCTGGAGGAGACAGTATGTCTCTCAGAAAAAGCAAAGCCCTTACCTTGGAATACACTCTTTTTCCCAGGCCTGAGGAATGTAAAAGAGATTAGCAAAGCTATCTCAAGCCAGGAGACCTCAGGGAACTGAGAGTCCTGGTTGTTCCCTATGGCTGGGGGCTGTGTGTGAGCCTGGTTAAGGGAAGATAATGTTCAAGGATAGTTGTTGTAAACTTGTTGACTTCCGTGGTAGTGACTGAACTGAGACGATAAGCAATTCCATGGGATTATTGTCTAATAATGAGTTCCTTTTCTGTCTATATAAGATTCAGTAGATTCTAAATAAAGTGCCTAGCAACCATCAGTTGTCTTGGTCCTTCTGACCCCATACTCACGGTGCTATTCAGTCCCTTACCCCTCTCCGCCGGGACCTGGAAGACCCCCTGCGGTGGCAGGACCATCACAGCACAGGATAGTAAAACTTAGGGGACAATATTTGTACGTATTTTGCATCAGCACCCCCCAAAAAAGTAGAGGTTTTTTAAATTGTTATAATGCAACCGTCGTGTCACAAAAACCCAAATCCTTTTGCAAATCAAGTGGCAAAACAACTAGATGTTAATAGGAGAGAGCAATGTGAGGAGTGTAACAACAGGTGATTGTGGAAGGAGCGAAGTTGGATCAGCGTGGCTGGTGAAATTGGCCTTGTCTTAGCGTAAACAAACATCCTTTTAAAGCAATTCCTAGTGGGGGAACGAGACACCAAACTTCCCCTAATGTCACAGCCAGTTTCTATGAGAAGAGTCTTTGCATGTCAGTATGTCTTCCTCCCTCCCTCTCTCCCTCTTTCTTTCTTCCCCTTTCTTTCCTTTCTTTCGAATTTTTATTGGGGTGTAGTTGATTCACAATGTTCTGTTAGTTTCTGCTGTACAGCAAAGTGAATCAGTTATACCTATACCCTCTTGTTTTAGACTCTAAGCTAATTTGGCCTAATTCTTTTGATTTTCATGGTCTAAGAGATGAATTTGCATTCTATTTCAAATTTCTGACGTTTGTGTGAATAGGACAGTTTCATTTTAAGAAGACTGATTTTGAGGACTTCATTTCCCCCTTGTATTTTGGAGTCACTGGCAAAGAACATCGAGTTTGAAACTGAGGCATTTCTTTGTGTTTCACATTTCAATCATTGTGCAGGTGAAGCTTGTTGGTGGACCATCCATCCTGCCTCCAAGCAGCGCTCAGAAGGGGAAAAAGTACGGGTTGGAGATGACCTCATCTTAGTTAGTGTGTCCTCCGAAAGGTACTTGGTAAGTGTGCAAAGTCGGATCATGTAGTTGGTGATACGATAAGTGACAGGTCAATAGAATGATCTTTTTAAAGCTGAAATTGCAAATTATCTAGGAAAATTGCTTAGAAACAAGCCTGTATCTCTATTTGATGAATTATACATAACTCCCTAAGTAGAAGAATGATATGACATGTGCGGAAGTGTGGCTTACCAGGATTATTTAGACAGGCGTCCCTCGTGCCCTTGATATGTATGTTCGTGACATCGATAGTGCCTGTTCTTGGATTATTTTATTAACAGCATGTAAATGCAGTCTAATCAGGAATTTGAAATTCCATGGACTTTATTTTGCGCCCAATGAGAAGGCTATATTAATGAGGCTGTGGTTACCTATTTTGATATTTATGAAAGCAGATTATTATGTGAGAAACACTTGTCATGCTAAGAAAGGAGAAATAAACAAAATAAAAAAACAGTTTAATTCCCTCACTGACATTGCATTGTTTCAGAGGGAAAGGGCTGGAAATGGCAGATTGAAGAAAGAAGTTTATGCTTAATCATTGAAGGTATTTTTTACTTTTGTGGTGAGGCCAATATCTATTTAGCTTCTGTAGTAAATTATATTTTTGCTAAAGAATAATCATATGCAGAATTTTGCAGAATATTGAAATCAGTGGAAGTGTGAAGGGTGTCAGTGAAAATATTCTTTTTATTTTAAGGTTGAGAAAGCAAACAAATATAAAATATGGTATTATAAACTTTACATGAATATCCACATTAAAAATATCCCAGACATCATAGTGGATGATGATTGAAACAAAAATCAGAAATAGAACATCACTGCAGTTAAGCTCGTGCTAGTTTATAGAAAGTGTATTCCTACTGCCTTAAATCAACATATTATTTGTGTGTAATTGATTTAGAATTAAGTAAGTAGGTGGTATCCTTGGGCTTTGTGAACGTGGAAATAAGGTGGGTCTGGGGGTGCTTCAAGTCAGTTTTTGCTTACCAACACAATTAGTTCCAATTTTGAAACATTTCTAGGAAGAAGGGTGTGGTTTTACTTGCTTTGAGGGAAGAGGTAATGATGAAGACAGGGAAGTGGTGAAAACAGGGCCTTGTGTAACTGACAGGAACTATTAAATTAAATGGAGCATCTAATGGTGCAGAGCCAAAGGGAGGCCTGGAGCATCTCTCTCCTCTTGTCTCTTAAGCAGTGTAGGTGGAAACAGGCACCACGCACATTTCTAGGACAATCCAAGGTGTCAGCTCGTCAAATAAGCATTTATTGAGCCCTTGCTGTGTGCCTGTGCTGTATATGTGAAGGTGATGTATTTTGATCAGGAGATAGACATTTCGAGTTGTAGTTTTACTTGGAAACCAATAGCAGTAATAAAAATAATTCATGCATGCTTCTTAGTATATAAATTCTACACATATCTTATTTTGATTTGGACATAACTTTGCATGTTTTTGCTGTATCACTTGTTCTTTCCACTACACAGCAGAGTTTATTTGACAGGATGGTATCATTATGCACAGAAGGAGGAGAAAATTCAGAATCTCACTGAGGCCAGGGCTTATAGCATCAATTCTACCAGCAAGTTCCTGAGTCACTTAATTCCCTGAATTCTGGCTTCCGCACTTGCAAAATGGTGATGATTCTCCCTAGCACCACAGTTACTGTGATGAAGCAATGAGATGATGGATTTTGAAGATGCTTTGAATTAAAGAACACTATACAAACAATGGCAGTAATTGTAATGCCTGAGGTTCCCCTTCTGTTACTTTGGGAAATAAGTAAACCTCATGATTAATTACATTCACAGATAATTTTCAAGCTACATTTTAGCCAACTTATTTAAGTTCCTTTTCTGAAAACCTTTTATATAGAGCTCCAGATAGTTGGCCAACCAGACTGTTAAAATTTCACTTTGATTTGATGACGAAGTCAGTGAGTTTAGTGATCATGTGTATAGACCTAGCATATAGTAGAAACCACAGGAATGACCAAGGACAGATTACACATGGTTTCCACCCTCAAAAAAAATAGTGGAAAAAAACAAACCAAACCCATGGAACTGTAGGAGAGTATCGTAAGACAGTAACTAAGTGTTAGGGTTTAGGTTAGAGATGCTGAAGGATGTTTCTATGGGTGTAGGGATAGTTAATTATTACCTCACATTTCCACTGTGAGTAATTAGTAGTGAGAATGTACAGTATTATGTTCACGGATTCAAGGACCTACATGGTACTTAGTGAGAAGGATCTGGAGGAAGTGAAAGGGCAAAAAGCGAGGCAGTAAAAGACATTGGACTAAACAGCGGCAGCTGGAATAATCCTCGTACTGAAGCTGAATAACTGAAAATTGGTCATATATATATATACACACACTTGTTTATTGGTACAGAGCCTGCTAAGCATGAGCCTGGGCCAATCATATAACCTCTTCAAACCCTCAGTTTCTTCATCTGCAGTATGGGGGTAATAGCCTAGTTCACAGGGATATTAAGAGGATTGAATGCTCAATCCAGACAAGACTCTTAGCTCTATGAATGGCACATATAAAAATTGCTTAGTGAGTTGCTATCACTATTTACCCGGGAGATTTGTGCCTATTAAGAACTGTAGATATTTAACCAGAAGAGGAGAAAGTTGGGAAGTGAGAAGTGAAGAGACAGTTACAGTTGATTTTAAATAAAGGGCTATCATGTGAAAGCCAGATTCATATTCTGAGAAGATGCTGATATGGTTAAAATAAATAAGAAATATGGCTGAAAACACATCCGTTAAAACTAAGTACTAAAAAAAAAAAAAAAAACTAACTACTAAAAATAAACATGTCCTGTCATTGACTTTGTAACTTTTCATTTGTTAGTGTCTATTGGCCTTTGATCTAATTTTTCTTCACGAACAGTGCTGGTTAAGCTACGGTTGAACTATCTAATTGTGCGTTTGCTGCTCTAATCAAGCTGACAACTATTGGGATGCTAAATTGATTAAAACGGATTGAAGGATTGATTTTCACTCTGTCCTCTGCGGAGGTGTCCTGTGGACGGTACTGGGCTCCGGAAGCCCAGGCTCCACCTAGGATGCTCGACCCTTTTCTGCTTTATGTGATGAACCTTGTACATGATTTCTCAGCAATAAAGGGTTTTATCTCCAGAAAAGGTTGTAAGCCACTCATCCAAATGATGTCTTTTCTAATCTTGCTGTTTCATATTCTAATATGAAATGATATTCTAATCCTCTTTTCAGGAATATCTAAGGGGAAGAAAACTTCCTTTGACCCATTGGAACGACTCATTTTTTTTCTTTTAAAGGAGGCTTTATCAAAGCAGCTTAAATATAAGAGAAAGATACAATTTAAAAGAGAGGAAATATGGTCAAATAGGTATTACTGTGAATCTCTTTCAAACTAAACAAAATTAGGTAAAGCACGCAAAATAATTTTTACTTGTGTTAGAAAGATATAAAAATCACCATGGTATGCGCAAGAGTTTTCAACCCATGGATTGGATTGCTCTCATTTGAAACATTGATTTTTGAATAATTTTCTCTGTCACCTATAGAAACGGACAGATTTTCAAAAAATTTTTATTGGAGTATAGTTAATTTTACAATGTTGTGTTAGTTTCAGGTGTATAGCATAGTGAATCAGTTATACATATACATATATCCACTCTTTTTTAGATTCTTTTCCCATATAAGTTATTACAGAGTATTGAGTAGAGTTCCCTGTGCTATACAGTAGCAGACAGATTTTTTAAATCCATGAAAACATTACCAAGCAACTGTCTAAAAGTAAATTAGGAAAAGCAGAACCCCACAATCTAGAAAGTGATGAAAAATGCTTAAAAGAAAGCTATTCTAGGGCTCATAAAAATTTCCTTGTCTCATACCCACCTCTGAATTTCCAATAAGTGCTAGGTGTTCTGATTGCATAGTAAGTTACTGAACTCCCTCAAGTTGCTTAAAAATATTGATAGCTAAAAAGACAGTTATCATAAATATTTTCAAGCTCTTCATCGTATCAACCAATTTATTTTTTATTTATTTACTTTGAGGCTTTTTTTTTTTCTCTCCATGGCTCAGGTGATGGAATCATAGACTGTTCCATTTGGAAAGAGCATCTATTCTGTGTCCCTCGTTTTTTTCTCAGAATAAAAAAGTGAAGTCTGAGGGGTGATATATCTTGTTTACTTGTGTTCCCTGTCACTGGAGGATCATTTTTCTAGTGTGTTGCATCACCAGGGCCAAGTGCCTGACACTTAATAAGAGAGAAATAAATGAGTGAATAAATGCATCAGATAAGGGTTGAATTCAGATATTCTTAGGAATTCTTGTGCCTTGGACCTTTTGGACACCCAGAGAAAGCTTACTGACTCTTTGTTTCATTATCTTTTAAAATGCATAAAATATATACACTGGATTACAAAGGGAACTAAAAGTATCAAAGTGGAGTCCAGGTTGAGAACTCTTGGGAGGTGATTTATAATATCTTTTCTATTCCTGAGATTTCGTGCTTCTATCATATAAAGCCTTGTTACTCAAAATACGCTTCTTGAACCAGTGGCCTTGGTTGGCCCCCCTTCACACCTCCTGAATTCAAATTTGCCTTTTTTGGACAAGATCCTCAGATGATTTGTGTGTCCATGAGAACTTGAGAGTCACTCACATGAGAATCAAGGTGATAGGAGAGAGCAGATCACTCCCCAAAGCACCTGCAGTGCTCCTGGTGGGTGTGTAAATTTTAGAGCAGTTACATATTTCAGCCTAAGGCCAACTTTGCTTTCAACCTCTGACAACATCTGTTCTGGCTTTAAGGATAACCCATCTTAGTGTCAGTAACTGAAATTGTTACTGCATTCTGAATATTTAATATCACAAGCCTGTGTGGTTCTTACTCAGATTTCCCTTTGTTGCTTAAGTGGCAAAATTAAATAGAAGCATCCAAAGTAGTTATGCCTAGAGAATATTTTCTTGAGAAGAGTGGACATGATTTAGGTAACTTTAAATGGTATAATATGATCTTAAAGACATTTTTTTTTACTTTCTCCAACAGACTGAAATTTTCCTTTTTTTATGGTTATATTTATTGTGTACCTTTAGGCTTAGATATGATTTGAAGACTACATTTTCGTCCTCCCCCCCGCATTGTTTTTTCACTGCAGTAGCTCCTTATTGCCCGTAAGGTCCTTGATCTGACACCTGCTTTGTCTGCAGGCCTATCTCTCACTCTCTTTCTAAGTATATGCTGTAAGCCCCAAAGATGAAACTCTCTGCTGTGCTGTATGTTCCCGTATCTCTGCCCCTTTGGGTACCATTTCCCTTCTTAGAGCCTACAGCACCAAAAAAGCCCAGGCCACTTCCAATTACGAGGTTTCTGGTGTATTAAGAATGAAAATCTCCAAACTAGTTTATAAAAGTGTTGGTATTTTAAAAAACATTTACGCTTAGTGCATTAACATTATTAATACACTTACCCAAATTCAGTGTATGTACAGACTTTTGGAGGCAGCATCTCTAAGTATATAAATGTGAGGCTCAGGCCAGATGATCTTACTGGCTCTTCAAATGCCTCATCCCACATGGAACCCTATCTCTGCTGTGGAAATACCACCTGTCCTCAAGGCCCAGGACAATGAACTCTGTTCCAGTTAGGCTGGTCCAAGTGTTCTTTTCTGTCAGTTCCGGTAGCACTTTGATTACAATTCAGCTAACATTTTCAAAACACTGACTCACAGCATTTTGTGGGTATATTTTACTTTCCTTTCTAGCTTACGAGCACCCTCATGGTGGAGAATGTGTTCTATTAATGTTTAGCACAATGCTTTACACATAGTATATTCAGTGAACAAGGATGAATGAACAAATCTATCGTAATGTGGCATGAGCTTTCACTTGAATTCAAAAGTAAAAATATAAGCATTGATATTTTGAATCGTCTTCTGATGGTTTGATAAAATCTATATGGTTTTACAGGTTTCTTTTTTTTTTTTATTTTTGGTGTGTATGTGCTGTTATTTTGGCTCAGGTCATTGAAATAGGAACATTTATGGACTAACTTAGCATATTTTTTTAAAGTTTACGCTACTTTGATTTTAAAGGTTTGGTTCACTTCTGCACATACTTCTTTATTGAGTAACCCTGCTAGATGCTAGGGATACAGTTGTGAGCCTGTGTCAGATAGCTTACAAGAGGAAGAATGAAAAATACACTAAATGATCACATTGTGATGAGGCTTATGAAGGAAAATACACTTTTCTTGTTTGTGGAAGCAGATGGCATATGATTTATTTGTAAATAGTTAAAGAATTTTAATATATTAGGGAAGAAATTAATTCATCCAGCTAAAGACATCTTAGCTGGATTTTTGCATAAGAATGACAGACAGGTCCAGGTAGAAAGGAGGTTGTAAAAAGACAGACAACAGGTTATTGCTAAATCTGATGCATCCACTTTTAATCTTATTGATTGGAAAATTGCTGATAAGATAATTACATATATGTCAAATGTCACAAATTTCTTGGGTTTTGTTTTTAAGAGAAAGAAAACGAAATGCCTACCTTTGCTGGTGACTTGAGATTAGTATATTTAGGCAGAAGAGACCTTTGGATGTTGAAAGGCTTGTGGCACATACCAGAGTGACTCTGTATGCTGTTGACTGCTGTTTGTCTAACTAGGAAGGTCAGATATCTGGGAAAGTTCTAGTACAGTTGAAGTCTTTAAGAGCTTAGGCTGTCATCAGCATTGGAAAGTGTTGCAGGAACATTATAGGAATATTGGTGATGTTTACTCAGATGACTCCAAGAAAAAAGGTGGTTGTTCTTTGCATGTTTGAAATTCTAGCAGCAGCCAGGTAATAGTTAGTGAAATAAGCAAGTCTTTTGTCTGTACTCATAATTCTGTTTTTCTTTACTTATCATTTCAGAACTCATCAATTATGGCTCTCAAAGATGTGAAATATGATGTTCTTTTAATACATTTGACTTAAGAAGGAACATCTGAAATTTGTAATGTCTGCATTTTGAAGGACATGTATTGTCTTGGTTTTTGATGCCTATTAGGAAATATTGCCATCTAATGGCTATTACATCAGATTGTAGATAAAAGTTCCTAAAGGACCCCATGAAACTAACACATTAGTCCAGTAGGTTTAACCTACGTCACTGTCAACACACTGTCACAGTGTGATATGTAAAAACTTAATTATAATTTTAATGGTAAGGGCCTACTATCTGTACAAATTTGCTCATCAATAAGCCTTTAAAACAAATCGTCTGTTTTCACAAATTTATTTTATTTGTGTTTTCGGATTAGTGGCTTAAGTAGTAACTCTTAGAAGGAAGCTGAAAAATACCTAAAGTCAAATATAAACTCTAATTTTTTTCCTACTAGTCTCTTCATTTTTTGAGTGACGGGATTGCAACAGAGGCTCTCTGTGGACAGTCCCATGTTGGCAGCGTTCAATTTGAGTTGCCAGAAGCACTTCCATGTTGAGACTTATCCAGAGCCTGTAGTGATGCCTTCTTTTGCTTCTAATGCAGCACTTGTCTTATGGCAACGGCAGCTTGCACGTGGACGCCGCTTTCCAGCAGACCCTCTGGAGCGTGGCCCCAATCAGCTCAGGAAGTGAAGCAGCCCAAGGTAAGAACTCCACTTCCATTAGGGGGCTGGTCCCTGATGCAGAGTTGACAGTCATCTTTGGGTTTGTGATAACGAGTAAATTAATTAGAGCTGTTTGTGTCAAAATATTCTGTAATGCAGATACATGACATTTAAGAAACTCATTTGAATTGCTATTTAAAAGTGAAGTTTGTGTTAAGGTTTATCTCCTCTTATTTTTATGCTATCATCAGCTTTAGCTTATTTTTGTGTGTGTTTTACATGCTAGCTTTCTAGGGGTTATTTTCTCCAGTGTTTTGGCCTCAGGGTATTGCTTAGTTAGGCTACTGTCAAGATTTCTCATCTTCCAGGGTGCGTGACTTAGAACTGGATCACAGCAGTGCTTGTACATCAGGGTTTTCCCAGGAAATATCTGTGTGTTCTGGTTGTTCTCACTTATGTAAGTTCAAATCTGAGCCTATCCAGGCTTGCATGTTCAGTGGAGGGTTTTATGAGGCTGAGGTCACGTATAATAGTGGGAACGCCACTAACTGTGGGACTTGGGAACCCAGGGCTCAGAGGTGGCAGGGAGGTGGCACCATCCATCTCTGTGATTTTGGCCAGGTACTTAAGCCTTGCTGGACTTCTGTGTCTCTGTCTATGAACATAGGAGATTGGAGCCGATGATCTGTTCAGCTGTCAACATCTGATGATGACAGTTCAAATGTGACTGCATTTCAATCCTTCTAGGGTATCTGATTGGTGGTGACGTCCTCAGGTTGCTTCACGGACACATGGATGAATGCCTCACGGTCCCTTCGGGAGAACACGGTGAAGAGCAGCGAAGGTTGGTACCTGAGCCCAGCGCCTTGAGCCTTGCATTTTCTTGTTTTGATATAAGTTTTGTAAATTAAGGATTTGTCTGTTCAGGCCATTAGCATAAGAGAAAGTGGGCCACTGTCATTCATCTGTCTACTGAAGTGATCCATTGCTGGCCTCCTCTGAAGTTTTTTTCTCACATACGGTTTTGACTACCTATGAATAGAGTTGCAGAAAATTCTTGTATAATTAAAACATGGTGAGAAGCAGTGAATACAATAACCTGAGTGGGAGGAATGAACACATTCACCTACTTAAAACTTCGTGAAATGTTCATTCGTTTTGATGAATCCCCTTTCTGGAATGTTTAGTCTCCAGTTCAGTTTCAGACTTCTCAAATTGCCCAAAGGTTTAGGACCTTTTTCTGTTACCTCCCATTTACTGAGATAGATAATAAAATTGAGCATTTTCCCTAATATTTTATATGATTTTAATACCTCTCTTGTGTTAATATTATTTGGCATTGGGCCAAGATGGCAGTAGCCTGGATCACGGGGAAAAGTGCACAAATAATACAAAACCATAAAAATATTGAGGGTGATTTGAGTGTTCCATTTTGCCTCACAAATTAATGGATGAATATGGTAAGTGGAATGCATAAATAAGCGATTATTGTGAGAGAAGGCATGATCCGGGTGATTTATTACGTGGCTTTAAGTCTTTTAATGGAGGTTTCTCATAATATTAGCATATCACTTAGGTAACTATTATTGATAAATATTTATTTTTGTAATTTAAAGAAAGATACAGAGAACATTTAGAAAGTTAATACTTCTTTAATTAGCTGCTTAATCTTGGGAAAAGTCACTCTGAGACCTGGGTGCTAGTCTTACCTCTCCCAGGTAGACCTAGCTTATGGTGAAGCATGAAATGCAGAGCCTAGAAAAATTCCCTAAACGAAAAGTGCTGCTTTTAGTAGGTTAGGAAGAAGTTGTTAATGGTGTGTTGATAGGGTTTATACAAAAGATGAGAGGGAATTCAAAAGACGGTTTATTTGAGGAATTAATTCCAAACAGAAGACTCAGAGGGATGCAGTGTATACTAGGAATTGCAGTTATTCCAGAGTGATGAGGGGCAGGATGGAAGAAGCATGGAAACTAGACAGGAGGGAATAGTTTGGTCAGCTTTTGAAGGCTCCTTAGTGCCATTCCCACGGGTTGGCTTTTACCCTGAGATAGTTGGGAAGGGGTGTGTGGGGAGGGGGGTGACGCGGTCAGATCTCTTTGAAAAGAGTATCTCTGCTGAACAAGAAGAACTTAGATCGGAGGTGGAGAGATTCTGGAGCAGGAAAACCAACTTGGAGAAGGCTGATGAAGTCATTCATGTGAGAGAAAAGGAGAAGCTTATCCTGGAGAGTGGCCATGAGAATAGGACAGCCTGGCCCAGAAACATTTCAGGTCAGATTGACTCGTTTAAGGATGAACTCTATGTGGTCGGTGAGAGAATGTATCAGATTTAAGGGCGAGAAACTCCCTAGAGTTTCTGACTCTAGGGAAGAGAGATGGTGTTAAAGGTTGTAGGAGATGTACAGATTTGATACAAAGGACTGAGTGAGATTTTGGACACTGGTGAGTGCAGAGGATCTTTGAGAAATAAAATAAAGGGTTTATGGGAAATTGGAATTTTTGAGCCTTTAACGTAGACAAAGCTTGGGTTGGATATAAATCACAAGTGCACGGGGTAGTTGAAAGAATGGGAGCCCTAGGTAGAGAGGGAGGAACAGTGAGTATAGTGTTACGTTTAGCAACTTGAGCATTGCTTTAAAAGGCTGCAAAGCCTTGGAATAGACTAACTAGAGAGGAGGCTGAGGATGGAATCCTAGATAAGGCTGATATTTAGGACACTGACAGGTGAAGAAAAGGCACAAGAGAGGCAGAATGGTAGTTAAATGGAGAGCCAGGGAAGTTAGTTATGGAACCCAAAGGAGGCTTGGGGTGTAGATGTGTTCAATGCTATAATATCATCATAGAGACTTAGGAGCAAAAAGAGGCTGTGCCATAGTCTTTTGGATCTTTAGTCTCTGACTTGTTAAACAAAACACTTGAAACGAAGTGATTCTTTGAGCCCGTCTGCTCTTTCTACAGACACTGTAGAGATTTGTAATTAAGAGAATGGGCTGTAGACCTGGGTTTGGGCCTCGCCTCTGCCACTAATGGTTGTGTGACTTGTGTGACTTAATTTCTTTAAACATGATTTTTCTCCTCTGTGAAATGCGGCTTAAATGTTAGCTGTTACTTCATGGGATTGTTGTGAAGGTTCAGTAGGAAAATGCATGTAAAACCTTGATGCATATTAAGAGATCAACAAATGTATTATTGTTGTTGTTATTTTATCACTACTGTTTAGACAGAAGAGCAGCATTTAGTCAGATATGGAAACATTTGAGGGACCCTGGGCATGCGGGTTAAAGTATGGTAGAGCGTAGATTTTAGGGGAAGAGACGCTAAACTATATCAAAGAAAACCCTCTTCTGTTTTGAAATGAATGTGGTAGGTGAGTGGTGGGGAAGGACTCCTCTTTCTTGCTAAGCTTTAGAAGCCAGGAATGGATGAGCATAGTTTTTGTTTTAACAGTTGGGTGTTTTCATTTTCAAATGAGAATATTCAGCGTCAGATAGATCCCAGATTTCTTGGACTAAGCTCGCGGGCAATGACTGCAGTTTTCCACCTCTCCTGCACATTAGAGAGTCTGTATGTTAAGGAGGGGTTTTATTAAACATGATACTTATAGAGCAGATTTCCTGCTAATTGGTTTTTTGGGGGGGATGCCTTTTATTTGTTTTTTTAATTTTTATTTTATATTGGAGTATAGTTGATTTACAATGTTGTGTTAGTTTCAGGTGTACAGCAAAGTGAATCAGTTATACTTATACATATATCTATTCTTTTTCAGATTCTTTTCCCATATAGGTTATTACAGAATATTGAGTAGAGTTCCCTGTGCTCTACAGTAGGTCTTTGTTGGTTATCTATGTTATATATAGTAGTGTGTATATGTTAAGCTCAACCTCCTAATTTATCCTTCCCTGCCATCTTTCCTCTTTGGTAACCATAAGTTTGTTTCCCAAGTCTGTGAGTCTCTTTCTGTTTTGTAAATAAGTTCATTTGTGTCATTTTTGTAGATTCCACTTGTCAGTGATATCGTACAGTATTTGTCTTTCTCTGACTTACTTCGCTTAGTATGATCATCTCTCCTGCTGGTTATTATTACATTGCTGTAATTCTTTACATTGCTGGTTATTACAGAGAAAACTAGGGGAAATGTCAAAGCCATTTTGGTATTGTTCTGGGTCCACTTTCCCATTGCATGCGTATTGAAGGCTGCTCCCGCCCCCCTCCAGTATTATTCTTGATTTAATGTTATTCATTTCTGTGTCAAATTAATCTCAATATGTATTCAGATGAACATATTGCAGCTCTTTCTAGGTAGTGATGTCAGTAAGAACACATCCTTAGTGCCCCTTGTACGGCATGTTTACACGGGTGAAATTAGATTAAAATGGGTGTCAGACTTGACATGCCTCATGACATCCCTTTCTCCCTCATGACTTGAGGGAGAAAATGAGTCAGAAATAGGCAGCAGGAGCCTGAGGGATGTTGCTTAAGACTGAAAGTTATCTATGTCTTGATTACACAGTGAGATTGAACAATTATTTGCATGCAACGATACAAGTAATTCCTTAAATTTTACATTTATAGAGCCCTATCTTCTTTCAGGTCTTGTTAATATCAGTGTGTAGAAATTTCTTTATCTTCCCCTGTCCTCACGCTAAGTCACTTCAATGTCTTACAGAATGAGGGGAAGGCAAAGGACTGTACAGCCAGGAGGCAGCCTTTCTTTAATTGATGTGAATCTGTATTGGGGGGAAAACACATAGTGATAACCTTAAAAATGTATTTTGATTCATTTTTTAAAAAGAAATAAAAATAATTTGACTTTCTGAGAGCTGGAGAAGTTCCAGGGAAATATATGAAGATTTCTTTTAACTCATAATTCTTCACTGTAATTATGATCTGGCTACACTCAATTATATTCTGTTATTAAAGTTAAATAACTAAAGTCAAATTAGGTTTGTTGTAAGAAGTAGTGGAATTGATTAAGGAGATGGCCAGAAGTGACAGTCGCTTCTGAGTAATTTAGGACCATTTTGGTCGTGAATGCTGGGTTAGTAAGTGGATTTGTCAATCTGCTCATGCCTCCTTCCCATGACAAGTTTTGAATGTACATAATAGAACTATAATTGTAGCAGTTGAAAACGCAGTTCAACGATGGGTACTGTAATTCTAGATACCGATGCAGTGATCTTTTATTATTATTATTTTATAATCTATTTTATGGAAGTATAGTTGATTTACAATGTTGTGTTCATTTCTGCTGTACAGCACAGTGATTCTGTTATACATATATACACATTCTTTTTCATACTCTTTTCCATTATGGTTTATTGCAGGATATTGAGTATAGTTCCCTGTGCTCTACAGTAGGACCTTGTTGTTTATCCATCCTATATGTAATAGTTTGCATCTGCTAACCCCAAACTCCCACTCCATCCCTCCCCACCACCCCCACCCACCCTTGGCAACCACAAGTCTGTTCTCTCTCTGATGGAGTGATCTTTAACTTCCTCTTCACACTTAGATTTGTATATGTTTGTGGTTTCCGGTGCATTCTCATGGGAGTGTTAACCAGACCCCCCAGAATGAAGAGCATATATTGTCCCATTCAATTAAGTGGAATTGAATTGGAGAATGAAGCCTACCAAAGTTAAATTAAACATATATTTTCCCCACACTTCCCGCTCATGTTGCTTTTACGGATTGAATTCTGACATGTTCATGAAGTAAAGCATCACTATGGTTTTATTTTAAATTTCTTGAGATTTTTCTAGAAAAGATGTGTGGCTCTAAAATTACCAGTATACAACTGGTCTAAACAACAATAAATGTTGTAAAATCATCATCTCTAGACGTTGTGAGCAGGCGGGGGAAAGGGAGAAATGCACGGAACGTTAACTGTAGAATTGTAATTTCTTTGTTCTTTCTCAAACTTTTCAAATAGTGAGATGGGATAAATTAAGGAGAAACAAGTTCTGCTACTTGGCAGGAGATCTGTCGGATGCCACACAGCTTTTAAATTATTGCTTTAAAAAAAGATTTCATTCTGGAGCCTTGAAACTTGATTATCAGTTTTCATTTCAAGCATGAAGTCTTTTATATGGGGAATGTTTTCTGTTCTAGATTCTGTCTCTGGATTGCACCTTATTACTTCCATCCATTTTTATGTGAATACAATAAAATGTCAACAAAGGCATTTACTTTATGTGCACACACGCTTACTAATGGATTAAATATGCACTACCTGAATTAAATGTGTCATACTTTTAAATTAATAAGTTTTAAGAAAGATGAGTTAGGGGAGTGTTATTATGTGAGATCTCTGATGTGGAAACCGGTATTAGGGGAACGTTTTTTGAAAAGCATTATTTGTATGTTAAAACAGTTTTTACTACATAGCTCATAGGTAATTTTATTCATTTAATAAAAATTTGTGGAATGACCACCATGTTCTGGGTGCTGGGTTGTTAGTATCTAAAAAGATACAAAGTCTCTTTTCTCAAGGAGTTTACATTCTAGTGAGGATATGTAACAATAAAAACTTAAATATGCTTGTTTATAAATGCACACACATAACCCATGCATGCATAGATAAAATACACCTGATGGTGTGTGTGTGTGTGTGTGTGTGTGTGTGTGTGTGTGTGTATGAGAGAGAGAGAGAACGCAAGCAGGCTTGAGTGTGGATAGAGAAGTTGTCCTGTTTCCATCTTACCAGGCATTACTCTTGGCATATACTTGCTTTGTCTTGTTTCTTTCAAACTCAGGAGCATTAAGTCATTGTTTCTGACAATGTCTGGAAATAAATGCTACATTTGCTCTCCAGAATGTGACTCAGCAGGCAAAAGCCGTGCCGTATGTATGCATGACAATATTTTTGCCTTCATGCCCCTTTTAATATTATGATTCAGTGAGCTTTACTTGTGAATAATTGATAAGGCATGAGATGGGTTTGATCTAATGAATTAAGTGTCTCTCAGTCTGGCTTAGAAGGAGAGGCGTGGTTTATGTCTACATACACAATTGGATGACTAATACCCCGCAGGGTTTGTACGCCCTCAGTCACTACCTCAGCGCAAGCTTCTGAAGCTGCGCTGTTTTGCTCCAAAACGGTCAGGTTATCATATAAGAACTTTTCTTCCTTCTCTTCCTGTCCCGTGTATACCTCTTTAGCCTGCATCTGGGGATAGGACAGATTTCCCAAATAGTTTCGCTAGCAGAGTAAGCACATGAAGGAGAGCTATTTTTTTCTTCTTTGCCTCTTCTCCCTGGAGAGAGATGCAGTCTTCCCCCTAAACTTAACCTCCCTGCTGATTGCAGAGAGCACCGTGGCCTTGCTTCAGCATTGTCATCATTTAGCAGCCTGACTTGGTCTAGAGCCACGCTCTCCAGAAACGACTGGGCTAGAAGGCACTGTTTTCCAAAATACAGGCTTTGAGGGCAAAGGATTAAAAATATTCACAGAAATTGGAGCCACTGGATAACAGTAAAAATGAAAAAAAACCAATTGAGATGTTGGATGCACTGAGAGTGAGTGACTGGCAAGAGACAATAGATTAAAAATCAACGTTGAGAAAGAGAGAGAAATCTCCCAGTTATTTTCTCAGTGAAAATTTAAGACCGCTTTTACTGGTGCACGTTTAGTTTCTTAACTTAATCTAGGTGTAAGCAGTATCTCACAGGAAGAAAAGAAAAGCGTCCTGTTTTTTTTAATTTCCAAATTCCTCTGTGGTTGTGTTATATTCCGTACGGAGTGAAAAGTAAAAGTAGCAAACGTTTGTTGTTGTTTTTCTGCTCTGGTCCTATTTATAAGATTTTTAATATGGATTCGGAGTGTAAGGACGTTATTGTTTTTAATCCACGATGATTCATTTACATTTTATGCAGACGTGACATCTCAAAACATAGTGATCTCGGGTGGCCTCGGCCTGCAGCGGCTTGAAGCAGGATTTCAGTTCCCGGCCAGAGATTGAGGTTGGGCAGGGGCAGTGAGAGCCCTGAATCCTAATCACTAGACCACCAGGGACCAGTGGCCGGTGACAAGGCCCTGGCCCATCAGCTGCATAGAAATGAATTTCCACATAGAGGTGGAAAGCAGTGAAGAAAGTGAAGTGTTTATTAGGAGGGAAAAGAGTACAGTATGTATGGATGGACAGACGGGTGGGCTCAGAGAGAGAGAGTCTCGCCCTTGTGGTAGTTTGAATCACTGTTATGGGGCATTTCTTCCGGATTTCCTTTGACCAGTCATCTTGCTTTGCCTGGTTCTGAGTCCGTATTTGGTCTCCCTCAGGGTCCTGCTCTGTGTGCGTGCACGTCTCTTAGCCAAGATGGATTCTAGCGAAGAGGCCTATGGGTAGTTGGCAGTTGGCATCACTTACTGTGGGGTGGCGCTGCCTCCCTTTTTGACCTCCAAGGAGCCTTTCTGCACATATGTAGTCAGGAAGGTCTCCTTGACTTCAAGGATGATGATTATGGGGTCTTTTATCTCTTACCTGGGCAGGGCCCAGCCTCCTCCATCATCCTGCTTTTATGGAGTTTCTGCTATTACGGAGTTTTGTCCACAGGGGAGAAACTGCTCAGCCTGAGGCCCGTCCATGTCCTGTCTCAATACCTGTTTCCCCTTGTGCAGCAACTTGAATAGAAATATCACAGACTCAGTCCTGAGTAAATACGTGATGCTTCTCTAAGTGTTGTACAGGCATATACTTTTGATTTCTCTGTTACTATGAAGAGGTTCCTGGGAGCTTGCCTGGGGCTTAGCTGCTCAGCCAAACACTCTCTTAGGCCCTTACGTAGTAGACTGGTGTGCAAGCAGAAATTCTACGGAGAAAATGTGTAAACTGAAACACTGATAATTTCTCTCTGCAATAATCTTTTAATCCTGGGTCTATTTTTCAGTTCCTTTAAAGCTTATTGAGGGCTTGTATGTTCTAGGCATTTTGATGTGTGCTGGCTATAAAAAAATGAGATCGTAGAGAACGTATCTTACTATTCTACCCGTTGAGGAGGATTAGACAAGGAGGAATCTGTGCTGACCTTGGATTTTGAGGTGATACTTTTGCCAGCCTGTAAGTTAGTAGAACAAGCGTCTCTTCCCCATAATTGTTTTGAACCTGCCATTCAGTATCAACTCTCATTGGAAACTGTGTGTGAGTAATTTTTCTGTTTTTCAAAGGATTCATAGGTGAATCCTCAACAGCCAGGGTCTGGTAATACATCACCACACAGAACTTAATTTGGTTGAGGATGTGTTGGTAGTAGAATTGTCTGTGTCTTTAACTGCCCCAGGTAAATGGCATCTATCACATACTGCCATTTATTATCTTTACTGGTGTGTGTGTTCATCTATTCTGTTTAGTTTTCAGCCAGGATTGTATCATTCATTTTTGTACCCCTTTCACAGAGTGACAAATATATGGGAATCTGCACACACATGCTGATTGTTTTGTGTTTGTGAAAGAAATTAATGGAGAAAAAAAAGTCATGCACTTCCTTGTAGGTTGTTTAAGGAGAGCAGTGTGATGCCTGCCTCGGGAACCGCTCTGGTTAATTCAGAGGAGTTTGAGGTCCCCGTTTGTAGGATTTCCGTGACTCCTAAAAGATTATTGTCTGCTTGCAAATCCAGGAGGGGAAGAAACCAGCCTACCAACCTGAATGAACAGAACACTATTCTGAGGCCTATGAGTCCCCACATCCTTGGCTAAGAGCCTTCTGTATTGGAAGCATCTTGACTTCGCGTCACTCCACAGGGAAGAATCCCTATTCCTACAGCAGGAATCTGAGCCTTGAAGACAGTGATTTAAACAAATGGGTGGGGTGGTTTGTGGATATTTTGACAGTATGATGTATGTTATAGATTTTTTTCAGAGAGAACTCACATACTTGCCAACATGCAAAACTTTTGCCTGCGAGGTAATTTTTATGATGTTAACGTATGTTTTCTCCCAGTATTTTTCCTATTATTTTTCCCCACTTAAGCAGCTAGAAGTCCCAGTGCACTTTTCTCCTCAGGGGAGGTTTGAGAGTTGGCAGAAAGCTTAACTTTTCTAGAAGGCACTTCCCTTCCTGACTTTTATTCCCTAAAGACTAAATCCAAGGAGGTTGTTATGCTTAGTGTCTTGCACACAGGGAGAGAGAGATTCCCTCTGACAGAAAGAGAAGAGAAGAAAGGATTTTCCCACAGACTTAAAAGACACTCACATGGAGCAAATGGACACCCATAAGCCAAAAAAAAAATATGAACCACAGCCCAAACCTCACACTTGATATGAAATCTAATTCAAATGGATCATGGGCTTAAATGTAAAACATTTAGGAAAAAATCTTTGAGATCATAGAGTTTATAACTTGACATCAAAAACATGTCCATGAAAGGAAAACATTAATAAATTGATCTCATCAAAATGAGAAAATTTTATTCTGTAAAAGTCTCTGTGAAGAGGATGAAAAGATAAGTTATAGACTGGCCAAAGATATTTGCAAATCATATGTCCAACAAAGGGCAAATATCTGAAAATACAGAAAGAACTCTCAAAGCTCAGCAGTAACAAACAACCTAATTAGAAAATGGGTGCAAAACATGGACGGCGGTTTCACTGAAAGGACATACAGATTGCAAGTAAGCACAGGGAAAGATGTTCAGCATCATTAGCGATTACGGAAATACAAGGCCACCAGGTGCTATCATTACACACTTATCAGAATGGCTAAAACAAAACAAAATACTGGTAACCAAATGTTGGCGAGGATGCAGAGGAACTGGATCGCTCATAAATTGCTTGTAAATGGTATAGCCACTCTGGGGAACGTTTTGACAGTTGCTTAAAAAACTAAACATGCACTGCCATACGACCTACCAATTGCATTTCTGGGTGTTTATCTCAAAGAAACAAAAACTGTGTTCACAAAACTACTTCTTCACAAATACTTAGTGTAAAGCCGAAAACTGGAATCAGCCCAGATGTCCTTCATCAAGGGAATGGTTATCCAGTCTGCGGTACAACCGTAGCATGGAATGGTGCTCGGCAATAAAAAGGAATGGCCTATTGATACATAACAATTGGGAGGGGTCTCCCGGCGGTTATGCTGAGTGAAAATTGTCAGTCCCAGAAGATCACATACTGTGTGAGTCCATGTTTATAACATTTTTGAAATGAATCTTAGAACTGGAGGACAGATTAGTGGTTATCCAGGGTTAGGGAAGCAAGAGAGGGGAGCGAGAGGGAGGTAGGTTTAGTTAGAAGAGGGCAATGTGAGGCATCCTTGTGGTGTAGGACCTTTACAATGATGGGGTTCCAGGAAGTTACACAGTTAATAAAATGGTATAGAATTTAATACACACACATACTCAAATGAATATAAGCAGAACTGGAGAAATTTAATAAGATCAGGGGATTGTATCAAAGTCAATATCTTCACTGAAAAACCATTATAGTATATATATATATATATATTCAATTACATATATATGTAACTTGAATATATGTGTAGTTACATATATGTGTAACTATTATACTATAGTTTTAAAATATAGTTACGTATATAATAGTACATATATAGGTAACAGTTACATATATATATGTAATACATAATTACATGTATATGTAATAGTTACATTATATATGTAACTATTAGTTACATATATATTACATATATAATAGTTACACATATGTAACTATTAAGGTTATGTATATATGTAACTATTATATTATAGTTGAAAAATATTACTGTTAAGGGAAACCAGACAGATGTTCAAGGGATTTTTCTGTATTCTCACAACAGCATGTGAATCTATGGTTATCTTAAAAAAATTTTTTTTAAAACATTCATAGAGACTGGGGAGGGAGCAGAGTTTTCTGAGTTCCACTTTCAGGCTGACCAGTACTCTGCTCCCTGACAACTTGCTACTCCCCATTTCATCCTGGCTTATCAGGAGATGGCAAGACTCAGAGGGCAATGGCTGTGGGGTTTTTCACTTGAGCAAAATGTCCTGAGCCTCTCAAGTGAATGGAAAGCGTCAGCCCTCAGACTGGACAGGAGCATGTAAGTAGAGACCTTGCACTTAGAAGATCTAACAAATGAACTGGGCTTACTCCCCAAGGTCCGAGATTACTGTACCACTCCAGCAACAATAATAAGTGCTTGAATTCCGCACTAGCTTGATGGACTCAAAGTTGAAAATAATTGTATTTTAAAGAGAATTTTTTGAAGTGATGGTGATAACAATAGTAGATGAGGTTATTCCAAGCCATGTTTCCCTCTGAGAAAAACCAAAAATCTGTTCAAAGATAATTGAGAGCTAAAAAAGTAGTGAAAATGTGTGGAGCCAGGTTCCCAAAATAGGAGACGGAGGAGTGAGTTCGGCATCTGAGGAAGCCTCTTCTCTCCAGGGGATTGCAGTGGCTGAGTGGCTCAGAAGTGGGGCAGAGCTGCTGGAAGCATCAGAGTGCAAGTGGATCAAAAGTGGTAGTACAAGACCCACCAAAGAAGAGGCACTTTAGGAGGGAACTCAGAGAACTATGCCCTTGAAGCAGTGATGAACTGGAAATAGAGCAGCCCTTGCAAGTATTGAAACTCAGCCTCAAATAATATTAATTACCATTTGGATTAAGATGATGTGGGATTGCTGGTGCCCCTAGATTACTTTACCTGCGAGAAGCAAAAGTACCTCTTTGGTGGGTGGGGGACTAACACAAAGAACTCAAGTGATTTCTGTATTTTACATATACCGTATCTAATAATCAAAATTAAACACGCTATTTTGTTTCAGCCCTGACTGATGTACTGCAGTGCAGTTCTGGCACCAACTCCCCAGAATTAATAGATCATACAAATTATGGGCTTTGTTCCCTACAAAACTGCTCTTATCTCAGACACCAGCCACAAGGAGAGGGCTGGTCCTCAGACCATCTGTACTACTGTACAACTGGCTACAAATTTGGGGGTTCCCATAACCCCTTTAGATTTAAGAACTCAGGAAAGTGCTATACTTACGATTACAGTTTTATTATAAAGGATTACAAATCGGGCCAGATGTAGCTATGTATAGGGCGAGGTCTGGGAGGGTTTCAAATGTAGAGTTTCTATTCCCTGTACCTGTGGATCAAGATATCTTACCCTCCTGGCACATCATCATGTCCATCATCCAGGAAGCTCCATCAAGCTTTTGTCCTAGAGTGTTTTTCTTGGTGTTTTGTTATGTAGGAATGTTTGAGTTCAATCATGTACTCAATTATTTAATCAATCTCCACCACACTTTCACTCCTCAGAGGTCAGGCTGGATCAAACTTCCAACCCTCTGGTCATCTTATTTGTCTTTCCAGCATGGCCAACCCTCTTACTGAAGCTATCTAGGGGCCCACCACGAGTGGCCCCATTACCATAAATGAAGGTGTGATCTAAGAGGCTCATGAAAAACATAGTCACTTATATCACTTGGGAAATTCCAAGGGTTTAGAATCTCCCTTCTAGGAACCAGGGGCATGGGTCAGCCAGATTCTTTGTTATACAGCACAGGTATATAAGATAGGACCCACCTGAAAAGCAAAGGCAAACACACACTATAGAAAAAGGCGTACAGGTCATGGATACACAGATAATAGTGTTATCACAAGTAGAGTTTTAAATATTTATGATTATTATGATCTAAGAATTAAAAGACCAGGTGAATAAATTTGGTGGAGAACTGGTAACTATAAGAAGGGGTCATATAGACATTCTAAAACTGAAAATTGAAATAACTGATATTTAGAACAGATAGATTTAATATCAGCTTAGACATATCTGAAAAGAGAATTATTGAACTGGAAATAAGGTCAGAAGAAATATTCTGACCTAATACTGAAACACTGATAGTCAAAAGATTGGGAGGTATGAAAAAGAGCATACGAAATACGTGATAAATGATGAATGGTCTATCATACATGTTTTGGAGTTCCAAAATAAAAGGATAGAGAAGGGAGGGAGGCAGCAGGAGAAGAAAAGCAGGAGGGAGACAGAGAACAAGAAAAAGAGTGCTTGCAAGTACACAAGGCACAGGCAATGTTTATTACAGTTGCTTAAGAATTCTCCACAACTAAGTATATTAAGCCACAGATTCAAGAACTATGAACCCTAAGTAAGACAAATGAAAAGAAACCGCACTTACATCAGACTAAAAGTACTGCAAAGTAAACACAAAATTAAATACTTAAAAACAGATAGAAAAAATATGTGATATCTTTAAGGGGACAACAGTAAGATTTACAGCTCACTTCAAGTAAGGGACAATTGGAGACATTGGATGTAAGCTTAAAAGTGCTTAAAGAAAATAACTGCCAACCTAAAATTTTTAAATCTAGTAAAATGTGATATTTTTCAAAACAAAAGCATAAAAGTGGCTAAATTTTATAATCATCCTCTTCATTTTCTTCCTAGTATAGTCCTAGTATACTTTCTCCTAGTATATAAATATTTTAAAAAATCATTAAATAAGTGATTTTTAAAAACTAAGACTTTTGAAATTGAAGTATAGTTGATTTATAATATTGTGTTAGTTTCGGGTGTACAACATAGTGATTCAGTTATTTTTTTATTATGTTCCATTATAGGTTATTACAACATATTGAATATAATTCCCTGTATTATACAGTAAATCCTTGTTGCTTATCTATTTTATGTATAATAGTTTGTATCTGTTAAATGCCATATCCCTAATTTGTCCCTCCCCATCTTTCCCTTTTGGTAACCATAAGTTTGTTTTCTGTGTCTGTGAGTCTGTTTCTGTTTTGTATATAGATTCATTTGCATTATTTTTTAGATTCCCCATGAAAGTGATCACATATAGTATTTGTCTTTCTCTGTCTGACTTATTTCACTAAGCATAATATTCTTTGGCCCATCCATGTTGCTGCAAATGGCAATGTTTCATTCTTTTTATGGCTGAGTAGTATTCCATTGTATACATATACCACACCTTCTTAAGCCAGTCATCTGTTGATGGGCACTTGGTTGTTTCCATGTTTCGGCTCTTGTAAATAGTGTTGCTGTGAACATTGAGGTGCATGTATCTTTTCAAATTAGAGTTTTTATTTTCTCAGGATATATACCCAGGAGTCGGATTGCTGCATCATATGTTAGCTTTATTTTTAGTTTTTTAAGGAACCTTTATACTGTTTTCCATGGTGGCTGCATCAACTTAGATTCCCACCAACAGTGTACAAGGGTCCCCTTTTCTCCACACCCTCTCCAGCATTTATTATTTGTAGACTTTTTGATTATAGTCATTCTGACACGTGTGAGTTGATATCTCATTGTGGTTTTGATTTGCATTTTTCTAATAATTACCGATGTTGAGCATATGTTTATGTGCCTTTTGACCATCTATAACTCTTCTTTGGAAAATGTCTCTTTAGATCTCCGGCCCATTTTTTGATTGGGTTGTTTGTTTTTTCCATATTGAGTTGTATGAGTCCTTTGTGTATTTTGGATATTAACCCCTTGTTGGTCACATCGTTTGCAAATATTTTCTCCCATTCCGTATGTTGTCTTTTTGTTTTGTTGATGGTTTCCTTTGCTGTGCAAAAGCTTTTAAGTTTGATTAGGTCCCATTTGTTTATTTTTGTTTTTATTTTTTTTGCCTTGGGAAACTGCTGTAAGAAGACATCGGTACGATTTATGTCAGAGAATGTTTTTCCTGTGTTCTCTTCTAGGAGTTTTTTGGTGTCATGTCGTATATTTAGATCTTTAAACCATTTTGAGCTTATTTTTGTATATGGTGTGAGGGAGTGTTCTAATTTCTTTGATTTACATGTAGCTGTCCAGCTTTCCCAGTACCACTTGTTGAAGAGATTGTCTTTTCTCCATTGTATATTCCTGCCTCCTTTGTCATAGATTAATTGACCAGAGATGCACTGGTGTATTTCTGGGCTCCCTATTCTCTTCCATTGATCTATATATCTGTTTTTGTGCTAATAACATGCTATTTTGATTACTGTGGCTTTAATAGGCATTAATTTTTAGAGGAGTTTCAGATTTACAAAGAAATTGAGCAGAAAGTACAGATACAAAAAAAAAAAAAAAAAAGAAAGTACAGATACTTCCCACATATCCCTTCCAGACCTTCCTCTGCAGTTTTCCTATTATTAAAATGTTGCTTTAGTGTGGTACTTCCTTTACAACTGATGAGTCAATATGGTCACGTTAGTATTAATTAAAGTCTATTATTTACATTAGGATTCACTTTTAGTTTTGTATATTTTCTGGGTTTTGACAAATGTATAATGACATATATCCACCCTTGTAATGCATACAGAATAGTTTCAGTGCCTTAAAAATCTCCTGTACTTTAGCTATTTAAGACTATCCTTTTTTCATTGAAAGGAATGGAGCACCTTTGTGCCTTTGTCAAAGGTCAATTGACTATATTTGTATGAGCCTATTTTAGGGCTCTCTATTTTGTTCCATTTATCTATTTGTCTGCTCTTTCACCAGGACCACACCATCTTGATTACTGTAGCTTTATAGTAAGTCTTGAAGTTTGGTAGTGTCATTCTTCCAACTTTGTTCTCCTTTAATATTGTGTTGGGTATTCTGGGTCTTTGGCCTTTCTGTATAAACTTTAGAATTGCTTTGAAGATAACTGATTAGTTTCCTAGGGTTATTGATTGGGTTTGAGTTGAATCTATGGATCAGGTTGAGAAGAACTGATATCTTGACAGTATTGAGTCTTCCTGTTTGTATACGTGGAATGTTTCTACATTTATTTACTCTTTGATTTCTTTCATCAGAGTTTTGTAGTTTTTCTCATATAGATCTTGTACATATTTTGTAAGAAATATACCTTTCTTTTCCTTTTGGTGGTAATATAAATAGTATTGTGTTTTAATTTCAAATTTCTGTTGTTCATCACTGGTATATAAGAAAGTTGAGTTTGTCCGTTAATCTTTCCATTAATCTTGTATCCTGCAACCTTCCTATAATTGCTTCTTAGTTTCAGGAGTTTTATTTTTGTTGTTGATTCTTTGGGATTTTCTACATAGACCGTCATGTCATCTGCAAAAGAAAACAGTTGTTTTGTTTTTCTCTCTCTTCTCAATTCACATACCTTTTTTTCCTTTTCTTGTTTTTTTGCATTAACTAATACTTCTAGTACAATGTTGAAAAGGGTTGGTGAGGGGAAATTCTTGCCTTGTTCTGTATCTTAGGGGGAAATTATTTAGTTTCTCACTATTAAGAATGATGGTGATTATAGATGATCTTCATGAAGTTGAGGACGTTCCTTCCTATTCCTAGTTTTCTAAGAGTTTTCATTGTGAATGGATGTGGGATTCTGTCAAATGCTTTTTGCATTTATTGATATGATAACATGGTTTTTATTCTTTAGCCTGTGCATGTGATGGAGTTTATGAATGTTCAGTGATACTTTAAATTAATAAACTTATGTGTACAAAAGGAGAAAAGTAATCATTTTTGCTACATGTATTAAAGCAGCACATTTCTTTTGAGATAAAAAGTCGTGATAGTTCCTATGGATACCAATTATGACTTTTAAAATCTATTTCATTAGGATTTAAAAAAACATTTTTCAAAAGAGAATTTAGTTCTGTGGTCCGTCATTCATTTATTGAACATCAAGTTTGGAAAAATGAAGAATTCTGATATTATTTTACTGCCCTGCATTGCAGTAACTAAAATACAGTGATAAGACTTTTTTTGTCCCTACTGAATTCTACATAAACATGTCATAAGCATTTGAATTGGCACGGCAATCTTTAGAAGCCAGTAAACTACTCTTCTTTATTTTTAACTTGTGTAATTGATTCATCATCAAAATTGGATGTGACTGATTAAATTTCTTTGTATTATTTTTGTTCCCTCTTTTGTTGTTCAGCGTTTGTTACACACTCTAGCCTCTCTCTGGACAAAAAGAAACCAGTATGGGTTCAAAAAGTAGAACACTAATGACAACATCCCTTACCCCATTGCTTTAAGGTCATATGGTAAATGTTAAAAAAAAATAGTTCACTTGGAGGAAAAAAAAAAAGGTGGTGTCTGTGGTACTGCAGTAATAATTGATCATGAGCTGTCCAGTGTTAAAATAATATACTAAATTTAAGGCTTCCCTATGTTGAAGAAACAAAAGTAAATTGAAAATGACCTAATTGTTATTTTTGTAATTCATGTATAAGGCAAATCTTTTGCTCGTGCTTCAGTGATCAAACTAATGTTTTTGGGATGATCCAAGTGTTCTGAAACACTCTGAATTTATCTGTAGTTACCTTGGGGAGAAAAAAAAAGGAATCACTCACAATGTAGGTATTAATTCCAGATTTAGAAATATAGATAGATAAGTTGGACTTTCAGTTATTATGATGTTTAATTTTATGTGTCAACTTGACTGGGCCACACAGTATCCAGATATTTGATCAAACTATTTGATCAAATTATTCTGGGTGTTTCCGTGAGGGTGTTTTTAGATGAGTTTACCACTTAAGTCTATAGACTGAGTAAAGCAGATTGCTCTCCCTGGTGTGGGTGGGCCTCATATAATCAGTTAAAGGCCTGAATAGAACAGAAAGGCTGACTCTTCATGAATCAGAGGGACCTCTTTCTGCCTAACTGCCTTTGAGCTGAGACATCAATTATTTCTTACCTTTGAACTGAAACTGAAACATCAATTCTTCTTGGATCTTGAACCTGTCAGTCTTTGGAATGGGACTATACCATTGGCTCTCCTGGTTTTCAGGCATTTGGACTTGGACCGGAACTTACATCATCAGCTCTCCTGGGTCTCCAGCAGATCTTGGGACTTGTCAGCCTCCATGATTGCATGAGCAGACTCCTTATAGTAAATTCTTTCTATAAAATTATATATACACACACACACACACACACACACACACACACATTCACACATATATATGAATGTATTTTTATATAACATATATTCTATATATTAAGATTTATATATATATATGTCTCCACAACTTGGGTCACAGCTTGGATGGCTACTGTTGGTATGTAGTGGGTAGAGGCCAGGAATGTGGGAAATATCCTACAGTGCACAGGACAGCCCCCCACAGCAAAGAATTACCTGGACCAAAGTGCCAGTAGTGCTACTTTTTAGAGACTGGTATAGACCATAGTTTCCTAACTTTGGCTCCCCCTTACGACCAGCTGGGGAGCTTTTAAAACACCTGACTCCAGATTTGGTTTAATTGGCCAGTGGTGAGGGCAAGGTTTCAGGATTTTAAAAGCTATCCACATGATTATATTCACAACCACCATTAAAAGCCCCTACTGAGGACCCTGGTCATTGATGTACCTAAAATTCTTAGGTTATAATGGATGGATCAGGGTGATCCTGAATCAATTTTAATGTAAAAAGATAAACAAGTAGTCATTATTACCTCCTGATGTGATGTAATAGGAAGGCAAACACCAATTTCTGAAATGTTCTTGCCGAAGAATCACAAACTTGAACCTGAGCAAGTTTCTAGATTTCTAGATCTACTACTTAGAGGCAGATGTTAAAAAACACTGTGAGGATGTCATCAGCAAAATTCAGAATGTAGAAAATACTCCAGGACAAATGATACAGTTTTTTGTTAACAAATAAATGGCAAGGAGGAAAAAAAAAGAGGAAGGGAGAACTGTTCTAGAATAAAATAAAGACACCAAACCAATTTATGCATCTCATTTGGATCTTGATTTGAAAAAGCAACAGAAAGAAAAAGACATTTTTTTTTCCTTGAAGAACAGTTTATTCAGATTTTTCCCATCCTGTGACCTGATGGATAAAAGTAGATTCATTATTAAAAAAGAATAAAATTTGAAAGCAAGTTAACCTGAGAATGATTACCTCATGCTTCTCGGTAGGATGCCTGATCATTCTGTTTTCTATGGCTTTTGCTACATTTAAAAAAATTTTTATTTTATATTGGAGTATAGTTGATTAACAATATGTTAGTTTCAGGTGTAGAGCAAAGTGATTCAGTTATACATATACATATATCTATTCTTTTTCAAATTCTATTCCCATTTAGGTTATTACAGAGTATTGAGCAGAGTTCCCTGTGCTATACAGTAGGTCCTTGTTGGTTATCTATTTTAAATATAGTAGTGTGTATATGTCAATCCCAAACTCCCTAACTATCCCTACCCCCAACCCTTCCCTCCTGGTAACCATAAGTTCCTTCTCCAAGTCTCTGAGTCTGTTTGTGTTGCATAAATAAGTTCATTTGTATCTTTTTTTTTAGATTCCGCATATAAGCGATATCATGATTTTTGTCTTTCTCTGTCTGACTTACTTCACATAGTATGATAATCTCCAGGTCCATCCTTGTTGCTGCAAATGGCATTACTTCAATCTGCAAAAGACCTTTTTGAGACAATTGGGAAAATTTGAACAGTGAATGGGTATTTCATAAAAACAGATTATGTATATATATGTATATCAAGTATAGAAAAATACTTTTGTATTGTTTTATGTGGAGGTTGTATGTCAAAGGATAACTTGTGGTTATAGGTAAAACAGGGTTGGCCCTATATTGATCACTGTTGAAGCTATGTGCTGGGTGTATTGGGGTTTATTATAATATTCTCTCCACTTTTGTGTGTCTTTGAAAAGTTCCACAATAAAAATAGAATGAGAAAAAATATCTGAGTAGGTAAGAGGAATGCAGGCGAGAATGCTGTTAGGAAAACTGTCAAAGCAGTAGGGTTTTCCAAAATGTTTAAAAAAAATAAGTCCACTGGATTTGGGAACATGAAGGTCGTTTGATGGCCTCAGCTAAATCTGTCTCAGTGGAGAAGTGGGTCTGCAGACAAGATTGAGTGCACTGAGGATTAAGAGGAGGTGGTAATGAGGCAGAAAAGCAAGGGAAGCAGGGGAGGAAAATATGGTCACACGTTATTATGTTTGTGACTGGACAGGGTTATGTGTGTTTGGATGATGAAGAGACCCAGTGGAGAGGGAGACGGTGAGCACTTGGGAAAGAAACAGGAAACAAGTTTTGGTTTCCTTAAACCAATCTCAAGGGGATGGTATAGAGACCAATTTGGATAATGTATATACATTACTTAGCATCACGTCTGGCATATTAACAAATTGTTATTACGAGAGCTTTGGAATTTTGGTATGTGTGATGTACCTCCAAAGAAATTTCTGTGTGTGTGTGTGACTTTTTTGTTGATATTTACATTTTATTGATGTTTACATTTTCCTATCTCTTATCACTTAACAGATTGTCATGAAAACATTAAAATTAATGTGTTTTCACATTTCTTTAAAATGTTTTAAATGTCTAGAAAGAATTTAGAATTGCAAATAATTATATGCATGTGTTGAAATATATTAAACTACACCTAAATTCGTAGTGGAGTACATTTATGGACTTAAGTTTAATGGTGAAAGTATTCACTGGGATAAAGAGAGAAAAATGGCCAGGGTGAGGGAGAAGGGGATGAAGGGGATGAGAGGGAGTAAAAGACAAAGGAATGTGTTTAAATCAAATGTTTATTCAGGTCACTGTTGTTATTTTTATTTCCAGCTCTATTGTCTCCTACCAAAAAGTAGCTTTTACTGTTTCTCCAAAGCCTTCCCATTTACTTTTCTCCTGAATTGGCTTGAAAAATTGAGTCCAAGAATGCACCGTTAAAATTGGGCTTTTTATTTCTTTTAACAGAACTGTTCATTACGAAGGCGGTGCTGTATCTGTTCACGCACGTTCCCTGTGGAGACTAGAGACGCTAAGAGTTGCGTAAGTAGAACTTCTAAATACAGCCTGTCGCTCCGGGTACAAAGTACATCGAGTGCTCTTGTGCTTTTATGTGAGATGGTCATGCTTACAACCAGCAAGCAAATGAAACCCTGAGAAAGTGGAGAGTCTCTCCTCTTTTACCTTCCGCCTGCCTTTATTTATCTTTCACTAGCCTACATTCACCAGGTAGTAAGCAACAATTTTATACCATCTGCTTTTGCGTTTAGCCTCATTTGTTTTGTTTTGTTTTGTTTTTTAACATCTTTATTGGAGTATAATTGCTTTACAGTGGTGTGTTAGTTTCTGCTTTATAACCAAGTGAATCAGTTATACATATACATATGTTCCCATATGTTTTTATAATATCGTCTTGTCCCAGTCTGTGCATCTCCTGGCAGGAAGGGCTCCCAGAGCAGAGTGATGTAAGGTTTGGAGACAGGACAAATTGTTTGCAACCCTGTCGCACATTTCAGGTCTGGGTTTAACCTTGTAAAGTCACATGTAAAACAGTGGAAACTTGAACCTGAGTGAGATGTCACAGTCATAACTGGCAGTCACTATCTTTACTTACAAATAGCTTGATAGCTGAGTGAGAAATGTGGATTGCAAGCAAGTCACTGTGTATTCATTATAGAAACAATGACCTTTTTTTTCCTGGTGACTTCAAAAAGCTGTCCAGAGATTGACTTTTAGTTCCTTTATGTAAATGCAATACTGATGGTAAAGGTGTCATTTTGAACTATTTTAAATAGAATTTAAATATCAATTAAATTTAAAAAAAAACGATTGGAAGTTTCAGTCCTTTACCTAAAAATCAGTAAGTTTTCAATGTATTTGTTCCCTATTATATGACACTTTAAAAAATTATTAATTTAGGGTAACAGACTTCATGGATGGCTGTAGGGAACTATCTTATTATGGAATAGCTGTCTTTGTCAACCTGATATTTCGAGATTAATGCTTATCTATTGATGATTAAAGTGGTTCAGTGGTCTTCAGTTTTTTGTCTTTTTGTTTTTTTTGCTTACATAGCCCATACAATGATTTCGAAAAACTTCGTATTTCTTTGATCGTTGTTAGGCTTGACAGAGAAATTTTTTCATTATCAGTTTAAATAAATGCATAGAATACAACTTACGGTGTATTATAAGTAGTGACATTTTAAGATAAAATGGTTACACCACTCTTATAAAAGTATCCCATTGTCTCTAAGTACTGCTGTGATTTAATACCCATCTTTGTTTATTTAAAAATACTTGAACACGGTCTCTTTAACAGTGGAAAAAATATGTTATTCATCTTTCTCATTGAAATCATATTTCCTTTACTCTCCCATGACAGAATAGTACCCCAATTGGATTTTTTTTTATGATTGAAAGACTTTTCTGCTCACTGTGTCATACTCCTATTCAACAAAAAAAATGCATGTAAATTAAATTTATTTTTTATATTTTCTCTGATTGTAAGTCTGTGACTTTAAAAAAGTGCTTCTATATTAACCCCATTAATTCTTAATTAATTGCTGATATTAAATTTCTTCTGTATAAATTCATAGTTGGTCAAATGTACTGAAATATTAAAACTTTTGATAAACATTGAACTTAAAAGTAAAATTTTTTTTAACATCTTTATTGGAGTATAATTGCTTTACAATGCTGTGTTAGTTTCTACTTTATAACAAAGTGAATCATAAAAGTAAAATTTTATGGGAAGTGCACCTCTTAATGTGATGGAAAAAGAAGAGATGACTTAAAGGAAAGGGAAGAAAACTCATCGCTGTTGTGTGCTTCATAAATTATTCAGAGAATTTAGGGAAAAGAATTTCAAATATATACATGTATTTTTGTAATTTGCCTAGTGTATTATAAAAATGACAGCTTAATTAGAGAAATGAAATAGTCCAAAAAAGTGAAATTTAGAGAAGTTTTGTTGCCTTTAAAAAACGGACTCCAGATGTGTTTTCACATTTATAGATCTACCTACCCTTCACAATTGTGTGCTTAAAGAAATGATTTTTTTTTTTTTTTTTTTTTTTTGAGGAAACCGGGACCTAGATCTGTCTCAATTTATAGGCTTAAAAAAAAAAAAAAAAAAAGGATGAGAGCTCCTGAAAGCCCAACAAGAGTTCCTTTTTATTGTCAACAATGTTGTTGATGAACTGCAATTACATAAACCCCATTATTCAGCACATGTTTCTATCCAGTGGTCTTAATTCTGTTTCTCTGCTGTTGCCTAATGTTTGAAGTTTGAAAGGGAAAGTTTGGAGTTTGTTTTCACTTTGAATTTGGTTGACTGATATATAGAAAGGGCCTGGGCCTTCTTCAAATAATGGAGATGAAAGGGGGTACTTTATCACCATGTGTTTGTAGCTATGCCTCTCAGAATCCAGATGACAGCAAGGGGGCTTGACAGCCCAGGTGGATCAGGGACTTTTTCAACCATTTTTTCAACCATTTAAAAAATTAAAGAGAGGTGTTTTAATTCTACTCTATGACCCTTGATGTATATCTACAGTAGGAAAGCAGGAGGTTCATATGTAACAAATGTAATTATTAAAAAAAATTTTTTTTTTTAGATTTTGTTGCATCTTTGACCTACTTTGGCCTCATTTACAAATTAGATTGCATTTAATTTGCATGTCTTATTATATGCAATGGCCACATAATTAATTTTTCTTTTTACTTAGGAAGTTAATAGTCAAAGATCCTGCTTATGTTTATGACAGAACTTTATTTCCAAAGGTCAATGTTTGTATTATAATCTTTGGGATACCATTTGTTTTTTTTTCCTCCACTGAGGCCCCAAACTTTGTATTTGTTATAATTTATGTACTCCAGTAATTATATATTTTATATTGCTTACTTACATAACATTAATGTTGTCAAAAGTTTTTCAGTATTATGAACATTTTAATAAGGTAAGTTTTAATTTTGGGAGTCAAATGTAATAGAAAACACATTCCTGTATTGTACCCCAGGACAAAGTTGTAAGAACACTGTAAGTAGGATATATGTT
Source organism: Balaenoptera ricei (assembly GCF_028023285.1). Taxonomy (NCBI): domain Eukaryota; kingdom Metazoa; phylum Chordata; class Mammalia; order Artiodactyla; family Balaenopteridae; genus Balaenoptera; species Balaenoptera ricei. Next base: position 112,983,381 of record NC_082654.1, read on the forward strand.
AGTTTCTGTAATGGGCATGATCACTGCAATTATAAATACGCATTTTGTATTTTAAGTAAAATTCCACTTTCTTATGTGTTACAAATCTTTAAAAAATTAACATATCATGACAGGTGACCAAATACTCCTCATTTCTTTGAGATAATTACAAGTAAATATAGATAATACATATGGAACAGTTTTCAATAATATAGGAAGCTGCTTTATATAACTTCTTTACTGTAACTATTTTCAGTTTTTACTGAAATATTATTTTCTCGCCCCTTGATTCTCCTGCGCTTTTCCTCTTTTCTTTTGGACCTGTGAGCTAAAGAAAATGTGTTTAGGCTTTACAAAGTTTGGCTGATGATTGGTCAGATTCATTCCATTTCTAACAGTGGCTTGAGAGGAGTGCTTATGTATATGAGCCCTATTAAATAGATTTGAACATGGTATCCAGAATACCGTATAGAAATTCTGGTAAAAAGTATACACTATTACCAGACTAGAAGTGCTTTAACATGCTGTTGTTGGTAAATGAACTTTAATTTCATTTTTAAGACAATAGTGTGTTATTATCAGGGTTTATTGGTACATGATTATTAATTTAGTAGGAGGACTTGTCCAAAGTAATTGTCTTTATAAACGAATCCATGTAAAAATGGACTTACTACAGTATCATTCTACTGTTAATTTTCCAGGCTAATAGTTCAGGTCAAAAATCCAGGTTGGGAAAACAGCATAAAATTGACATATAGTTCACTAAGATTGGTGAATTCTTTTTAAAGTGTTCTTAATTTGTAGAATATAAAAGTTTATAATGCTTCTGTATTAAAACTGGTTTATTAATTAATAAAATCATATTGAAATCCTCCATACCTTTACTTTTTATTTATTTGATTCCTTACCTAGTGGTAAAGCTTCCACTATAATTGTCTTTTAAAAAATTATCCTTGTGTTTCTTTTGTTTCATTTTCTGTTTGCCATTGACATGTGAAGCTTCATAACATAGTACATTCTTTTTAGAGTATATCTTTCTCATTATAAAATACCCGACAGTGTCCCCTTTATACTTTTTTGCCTTGAATTCTAATTTCTCTACTATCAACTTTACCATCACTGTTTTCTTTTGATTTTGTATGCATGGTAAATCCTTTTTATTTGTATTTTTTTAATTTGATTTTACATCATTGGTAAGGGGCTGTCCTCGTTTTGCACACTAGCATGATAACTGAAAGTTACCATTATCAGAACCTTGTTTCCACTCTGTACCGTAGTAAGGGCAAGGCTCTGATAATGACGGCTTTCAGTTAACACAGTACTGTGCAAAGCAAGGATGGTCTGTATCTTAATTTTTCTTTTCTACCCTATCTGAAAGTCATTATTTTTAAAAGCAGACTTTAATGATCACAACTTTGCTTTTTATCTTTTTTCTGCAATCTTAGTTTATATTTTCTCTGTGTTGCATTCAATTTTGCTTTCCCGTTTTTCCTCTTGACTCTATTAGAATTTATAGTCTTGTTTGTCTTTCTTGTTCATTGGTTTTTAATGACATAATTGTTCCACATTATTAAAATTTAAAGCATAGGAAGAGATTTCTTTTTTCAGATAAATACATACTTCAGTTTATATATATGAGTTCCAGTTAATCATAATTAGGCATTGACACTAATATCACTAGTTTTCAAGTCTGTGCAAATCCAAAAATAACTAGTAAATGCTAAGGTATCATTTAAACTCATAATGTCTATATCTGTGACTAGCAATTAGAGGTTAACCTGGAACACAGCTTCTTGGTCATCTTTGCATGGAGTAGTGTTTGGTGTGGATGGTATTACATTTAATGTCAGAAGACCTTGAGTTAAATTTCGCTTCTACTTACTGTTAGCTCTATGACATGGAATATTACCTAATCATTCTGAATAACCATTTTGTCATTTGTGATACGAAATTAATAACACCAACATCATAAGGTTTGGGGGATCATTAAAGAAGACAGTGTATGCAAAGCACCTTTGTTCATTGTCTGACACATACATTTTAATTGCTGTTTCTCCTGTCATTGTATTTGCTATTGGATCAAGTCTTAACTGTTTTTGTTAGGTGGAGTGGAAGCCATATAAGATGGGGCCAGCCTTTCCGACTACGCCATGTCACCACAGGAAAATACTTGAGCCTCATGGAAGACAAAAGCCTTCTACTCATGGACAAAGAAAAAGCTGATGTCAAATCAACAGCATTTACCTTCCGATCTTCCAAGGTAAGACAGAAATGTATAATTTTCGATTTCCTTTAACTACATCCCTACTGCATTTCCTTTGATGTTAGAAATGCAAAAAGAAATGATGTATGTTTTACATGTATCTCCAAATTCCCATTTTCTCTTCGATGCCTTCCTCTTCAGTAAAGCCTATTTCCTAAACCACTGACACCTTCCCAGGTGTTGCACCTGGCTTATAGTTCTTTGGTTATTTACGTGTAGCACATCCATCCAGCCCCTTTTACTTTTCTTAGGTGTTGACAGTGCAGTAAGCACAGACTTTGTGCTCTTGTTGTATAGCAATGTGATGGGCACACCAGAAAGTTCACACAGATGCTCTTATATACAGACCTTTCTTCTTAAGTCCTTGAATCATTTGTAAGAACAGAACCTCTAAGAGAATCCTTAGTATCTTTCATGAGAATCCCTCTAAACTAGATGATGAGTAGAATAGAAAAAAAAATAAATGCACATCAAAGTCAAGTTGGAATGCTGGTGCTTTAGCACAGCTAGGCCCACGCAGTACCTCATGAAAGATTCGTAACTCACCAACCCCGCAGTGCAGTGGATTGCTAACCATGCCTCAGGAAAACAGTAGATGTCCTGAATAGTGAAGTATCTCAGGAATAGTTGAAAATCACTTGTTCATTTGACACATGCCAAGCATCGATTATATGCATTTTTGTGATAATTGTGTATTTCTGTCCTTAACTAAATGAAGATTGTGGAGCTTGGGCATCATGATAGGAATGGTATTAACTTAATGGTTAGCTTTTGTCTCAGAGATGCAAAACTTTACACCCCTGTTACAGATAAAGGTAAGTTTGAGCAAGACCGGAAGTAACTCTAAAAAGACAGTAGCCTCAGTTTACATCCCTAGTGCCACGCTCTCAGTTTTCTTGCTTTGGATGACACAGAATGGTAGAAGATGCTTCTGATTTGATGAATTCGCCCGAGAGCTTCCGGAAAGACAGCCAGTATAGGTCCCCATCTTTTATGGTGAAAATAGACAAAGCTGGTCAGCTCCAGTGGATAATCTGAGACAGGATTGGCATCTATAATTTGTTGTAGGGACCCATAGAGGGGCTCTGGAGAGGGTACCTGGGTGGACCTCAGGTGGGCAGTTAGTTGCTCCTTGTGTCTGTAGTTGGAAAGCACAGTTGATCGCAATGTGAACAGACTTGGCGCTGATGGGCTTCTTCCTCAAGACTTTAACCAGGATGGTGGGAATTTGCTAGTTTGTCCACTGACAACACCTCAGTCCAGAAAGAAAAAAAAAATTCAACCCACCAAAGACGCATCAGTTATCTGATGGTGGAAGCCCTTTTCAAGTAAAAAAGATAGCGTAAAATGACATACAGCTTAATGGTAGGAAATCAGAAAAGTGAAAAGAAATGCACGACATCCCAGCAAAATATAATCTACCAAAATAAAATCCCAAAGAAGTAGAAAAAGCTGAACAGCCATATCACAATGAAAGATGTTAGAAAAAATTTCAATATAAGGCATTTAAAAAGGAAAAATACATCTAACAAAAATTGGAGGAGAAAGAGGAAAAATGAAAGGTGCTCTGATTGCTTCCAGTGAAGCAGTGAAAAGTCAAATAATATTTTCTTAAAACTCCAAAATCAAGTAACAAATAAGATATTTATCAGTAAAAACACTAAACAATATTTTTATTGTAGTAAAATTTACTAAAGTAAGGTGTTGGAAGAGCGGGGAGGTTTGTGAAAGAAGGGACATGGACATTTATTCACCGAGGAATATTTAAGGGCTGACTTGACCTTGGCTGGGAGCTGGGAACATGTTGACACTGTGTGCCCTCCTACAGCTTGTTGGCGGCACTGGGAAGCGGGACCCTTTCTTCCCTAATTTCTTGGCCTTTTAAAGATAATAATTGCTACCATCCTCTGTTTCTTGTAAGTCTGCCAGTTGATCTCAATATTCTCCGTAACTGATCTCTCTGAGAATCAGGATCCCCATTTTACAGATGGAAAAACTAAGGGCAGGAAGGATGAGCCACTTGTCCATGTCACTCGGCTGAGCACATAAGAAGATCCAGTGAACATGAAGTTACCTCTGCTCCAAACCACTAGCCAGGGTGGGTTTCAATAACCAGGCCTGACTTCCAGGCCTGGAACCCTGGACTGGCTAGTCATTCATTCACCCCCAGGCTGTCAGGGCTGCCCCAGGGGCCTGGAGGTACACCAGGGCCTCATGTAGGGCCTCCCGGGCAGGTGGCTGACACTGTTGTCTAACTGTGGTCTCCCTAGTTCCTGCTATTGCTGGAGAAATCTGAATACTGCGTTCATCTTTCTCTTTTCATTATTTCTGTAACAGTCATATTCCCATGGTCTCCAAAAATCCTATTTTGCTATAGAAAGATGAATACCTACATGATCTTTCTCTTTTCACTCTGTGACAATGCTAATTCTCCAGGAGGTAAATGGATGCCTCTAGCAAAATGGGCTAGATTATCCCAATGGAAATGTAAGTGCAAAAGAGACAAGCATATTAACATATTTCAAAGATTTCTTTCTTGCATACATGCAGCCGCTGATCTAGCAGTCTTCTATATAAATGTATTTTTAATGAGAGGAGTTTTCTTACAGAAATAAAATAAAACTGTGCACATTTATCATTCTTTGTCATGGCAAAAAAATTGGTAGACTCAAATGTTTAACGAATAGACTTGATAGCTAAGTGGTATTAGCTATCAGAATATATTGATCTGGAAAGATACCCATCATAATATTGTTGAGTGAAGAAAAAAAACAAATAGTTACGCAATTTAAAAATCTTATTTTTTTTTACTTAAGAAAAAGATCCGCGTGTGTATTTTTATATATGATTATATATTAGATGTGGAAGAATCTACACTAATCTTTTAACTTTGGCTGCTTTAGAAAGATGAAAATGGGGGAAGGGGGTGGGAGAGGGAAGGATTGGGAGTTTGGGGTTAGCAGATGCAAACTATTATATAGAGAATGGATAAACAACAAGGTCCTACTGTACAGCACAGGGAACTATATTCAATATCCTGTGATAAATCATAATGGAAAAGAACATGAAAAAGAATGTATGTGTGTGTGTCTGGGTGTGTGTATATATATGTATAACTGAATCATTTTTCTATATAGCAGAAATTAACAATATTGTAAATCAAGTATACTTCAGTAAAATATAAAAAAATAAAATAAAACTAATAAAAAGAAAGATCAAAATGGAAGGTGTATGAGAGTATGAGTGCAAGAGGAAAGCATTTTCTTTAACTTTTAAAAAATAAATCTCTGGATTATTTTGCCTATTATGATAGCCATTTTTCCTTTGTAACAAAAAAATCAGTTAAAAAATTCATCCATTGTACTGATATACTTGGACATAAGTTTTGTGCACAGTTTAAATTTATTTCTTTAGGGCTAGACCTAGAAACAGAAATACTGACTCAAAAGCTATGAATATTTTCAAAATCTCTTGATAACGGTTCTTGCCCAAAGCAATAGCTTTTGAAACATTCCGCCCCCAAGTATCTCTGCTTATGTTCTGTCAGTGTTAGAGTATAGTTTGCATTTGAAGAATTTTTACTGACCAGCTCCTTCTGTGGTCTCTGCTCAGAGGTTCTGTTTCTGGCTTTTGGTGATTGTGTAATGTCATAGGTTACACTGAAAGTACAGAGACCTAGGATTCCAACATTGCCTTTTTTTAAAAAATAAATTTATTTATGTTTGGCTTCGTTGGGTCTTCGTTGCTGCGTGAAGTCTTTCTCTAGTTGCATCGAGCCGGGGCTACTCTTCGTTGTGGTGCGTGGGCTTCTCATTGCAGTGGCTTCTCTTGTTGCGGAGCATGGGCTCTAGGCACGGGGGCTTCAGTAGTTGTGGGGCGCAGGCTCAGTAGTTGTGGTGCACGGGCTTAGTTGCTCCGCGGCATGTGGAATCTTTCCGGACCAGGGCTTGAACCCGTGTTCCCTGCATTGGCAGGAGGGTTCTTAACCACTGCGCCACCAGGGAAGCCCTCCAACATTGCCTTTTAATGAACTGTTTGGTTTCTCTAAAACTAGTCTCCTACATGGAACTCATGTGTATGGAACCACTGTAATACACAGGTTGTTAATAACCCACTGTCAGTTACCACTATGATAATTGTATATAACATGGTTGAGAGTCATGAAGGTGGAAGTGAAATCCAGGAAAACATTTTATTTTTATTTTTTATTTTCTTTAATTTATTTTATTGAAGTATAGTTGATTTACAGTGTATTAATTTCTGCTGTACAGCACAGTGATTCAGTTATACATATATATACATTCTTTTTCATATTCTTTTCCATTATGGCTTATCACTGGATACTGAATATAGTTCCCTGTGCTAGACAGTAGGACCTTGTTGTTTATACATCCTATATATAATAGTTTGCATCTGCTAATCCCAAAGTCCCAATCCATCCCTTCCCCATCCCCTCCCCCTTGGCAACCACAAGTCTGTTCTCTATGTCTGCAGGTCTCTTTCTGTTTTGTAAATAAGTTCATTTGTGTCAGATTTTAGATTCCATATATAAGTGATATCATATGGCATTTGTCTTTCTCTTTCTGACTTACTTCACTTAGTATGATAATCTCTATGTCCATCCAGGTTGCTGCAAATGGCATGTATTCTTTTTTATGGCTGAGTAGTATTCCATTGTATATATGTACCACATTCTCTTTATCCATTCATCTGTTGATGGACATTTAGGTTGTTTCCATGTCTTGACTATTGTGACTAGTACTACTGTGAACATAGGGGTGCATGTATTTTTTTGAATTAGAGTTTTTTCTGGATATATGCCCAGGAGTGGGAGTGCTGGATCATGACAACTATATTTTTAGTTTTTTGAGGACATCTTATTTTTAAAATCAAAGAATTTTCATTTTAAAATCACTGACAGATTAGGTAATAAAGTGTTTTCTATGAAGTCAAGATAGTAACTCTGTTATTTCTTTCTAAAATTACTTTTTCATTATATGTAATGTATAGTCATTATAGAGGATTTTAAAAGGGAATACTGCAAAAATGAGGTAAGGGGAAAATTAAAATCATGTACTATCCATCACTTAGAAACAACTGTATTGTGTGTATTTCAGTTTTTAACAAATATATACATATTTTGATACTAATAGGACTAATTATTAAGATTAAAAATTATTCATGATGAAAAGTATAATTACATAATAAAAAAGCATTGAACTTAGAACTAACTAAACTAGAATAAAAGTACAGTCCTTAATTATAGATGAAATTGTATGTTTTAAAAATAAAATAGTTTTTATACTGCCAACATTTTAGAGAAGATGATATAGCTAAACAGTTTCTTTCATCCTTTTGTTAATCATCACATTTGGTCATGGCCCCTGGTCTTTAAAATAAATAATCAGATTTACATAAAGGTGTATTTGATTCTTTTTTTTTTTCCCTTAGTGCCACTGACAAGTTGAAAATGCTTGCCATATCTTTATGTATCTTTGCTATACTGTTTCCAGTGAAAATAATGAGTACTTATATTTCTGGAAGGTAAAGACTTGTGTGTATAAGATATTTCTTCAATTTTGGTATATTTTGAGTATACAATTAATAAATGACTATTGATTGACATAATTACTGTGTTGCAAATCAAGCAAATCAAGTTTTCATTACTGATGAAAAATTAAACTTTTAAAATTGGGATTGACATATTAGTGTATAATATGTATAAAATGGATAACTAATAAGAACCTGCTGTATAAAAAAATTAAAAAAATATAAAAATACAAAAAAAAAAGTCAAACTCAAAAAAAAAAAATAGAACCCTTACATTTACAGTAGCATTCCCTTACCTATGATTGTGTGAGACTGTTTTGAAAGTATATTCTTGAAACATACTATTTTTTTTTTTTTTTTTTTTTTTACAAATCATTAAGATCATTCTCACTTAAAATTATGAGAATGGCTTTAAAAACCTGTTCTACTAGTTAATATAAGGAGCAATTGTTTTGATTGTCATTGGGATATCTTTGCACTAACGTGAACACTCACTAGCCAATCTCAAATTCAGGATTTGCAGAATAATCAACAATTGTTGATGACTATATATATTCAGAATAAACAGAATAAAGTGGAAGACAGTTTATAAAATCACTGATGTTGGTCCTCTTTTTTCCCCTAGCTTTATTGTGATATAACTGACATTTAATAATGTATGAAATTAAGGTGTACTGTGTGATGATTTGATGCACATATATATTGCAAAATGCTTATGCTGGTCTTTCTTAAAGAAAACATTTTATATCATGAAGAATTCAGTTTGATTCATGCACGTTTTCTTAGACCTATTCTTCACTTTCTCTACTCCTAGAATTTTTAACCATTGCATTAGTGTGTTGAAATGTCAGTTTTCATCATAAGGTAGGTCTTGCCAATCACCCACGTATTATACTACCCCCAGGATGTCATTTTTTTTTAGCTTAAAATGCCCTAAAAATATTCCTCTGTGGGTGATTTCCTCCAGTTTTTTCCCTCTCACGCCCCATGAATAGAAACCTTTTGCTGCTGAAATGATGGAATACCAACCTCAAATAAGACTGCCAATGAGATTACAAGGATTATGGAGCAAATGGCAAAAATAGAAAGAACAAAATATTTTTAGGACATAGTTTTAGTATGTTGTTTTTATTTGAGATTTTTATTCTTGGCTCAAAAAATGTTTAAGATACAAGTTAGGAAGACTAAGAGGTAAAAACTTACAGTTACAAATAAATAAGTCAGGAGATGAAATGTGCAGCATGGGGAATATAGTTAATAATATTATAGTATCTTTGGTGACAGATGGTAGCTAGACATCACAGTGACGATTTTGTAATGTATAGCAACATTGAATCACTGTTTTGTACACCTGGAGCTAACATAGTGTTGTAGGCCAATTATACTTCAATTTTTTAGAAAATGTAGGTACTGGGAGGAAATGCATCAAGATGCTAATGATGGTTATCTCTAGGAGGGATGGGGTATGGGTGATCATTAACTTTTACTTTATACTTTTAGGTATCTTTAGTTGTCTGCAGTGAACATGTATTGCTTGTAAAATTAGAAAGCAATGAATGTCCTTAAAAACGAAAAAAAAAAAAAAAAACCAGAAAAAAACAAAAATGAAAAAAAGATGAGGTGTATGGGTCAGAGTTTAACGAGAGGTAGAGCCAGCATGAGATACGTATACATGAAGGGATGTGTTACATGGACTTGCTTTCTGAGATTGTGAGGCTGACTGGGTAAGCCAGGAGTCCATAGTGCAAGTGGCCTGGAAAGGAAGATCGTAAGCAGAACGGAACCCATGGGACGCACTGTTCGTAGTCGCTGAGCTCAGGGAAAGCCTAAACCCTCCTTAAAGACCTCGCCTGATTAAGTATGACTCACCCAGGAGAACCTCCCATTTTATTTGCTCCAAGTCAATTGAATAGGGACCTTAATTACATCTCCAAGATCGTCTCACCTTTGCCATATAACATAACCTCACTGCAGGAGAGATGTCCCAACATATTCGTTGGCTCCACCCACACTCCAGAGGAGGGAAATGTAGTACAAGATATGAGAGGGCTTCTCCTAAGGCTCTGTGACCTTGTTTCACTGCCCCATGGAAGCCCCTCAAAGACCCTCACAAATGTTGATAGAAAGGAAAGTTGCCTTTAATCAGAATGCTGACAGTCTGGGGAGATGGTGGACTCAGTGTCCCCCCAAAACTACCTCTGAAGATTCTGCTCAACCATGAAAGCCTTTAAAGGGAAACAGGGAAGTCGTCTCAGTGAACCATTGAGATAAGGAGTCCGAGTCCTCGCCGTCTCCCACTGCGTGCAGGCGTGTGTGCAGGCTTGTTGATTCCTCGTGATCTTTCTTTGGATGCTGTCTTGCTCACACAGTTCGTTGGCGAGATTACTGACGCAGAAGCTAGGGAAGAGATCTGGTCATCTGTTAATTACTTATTCTTCATTTCTACTTCTTTGATCTATGGAAAGAACCAACAGATTAGGCAAGGTATTGTGTGGTCAAACACTGTGAAAGGGGTGCTAGGGCCGGAGATGAATAGAGCATGGGGGGGACCTGGTGTAAGGTTAGTGACAATACAGAGGGGCCCCCTGTAGAGAGCTCTTTCCTGCAAAGAGCTTTTTTCCTGCCAAAAGCTGCTTACACCTCCCAATACAAGAAAAGTTTTAAAGCCCTTCTGTCCACAAACTCACCCACCAGAGTGTCTCCTCGTGAAGTTTCTGAACACCACGGCTAAAGCAAGCTGTCTATTTTTTTTTTTTTGCAACTCTGCCCTGGATGGGCTAAGCTTGGCCTGGTCTGTCAGTCCCAGCAATTTCTCTGACCCTGTAGCATTTTTAGACTCATATTTCACAGTGACCAACTATTCTGTGCCAAAATGTGGCCCCATAAAGAAGCAAATAAATAAAATTTTTTGGACCTTTTAACTCTCCTAACTTTAGCCGTATTTGTCTTAAGGAGAACTGGCTATTACCACAACAAACACTCCATCATCTAAGGATAAAGGCCTTTGTTTTCTTCCTATCAGCCACTTGACAGAATACTTTGGAGACATTTAAGGAAGATTTCAATTAATGCTAGAAGACTCTCTTTGAACCACTTTGTCCGTATAATAAAAACATAATCCTATGGGACTAGTTTAAATTTCTTAATGAGTCTACTTTATCCAGTGAGTATATCCAATGCGTATGTATCATTTAATGAGGACAGTTGTTCAGAAATAGTTTTGACTTAGTCATGAGCCAGTTTGGTATACCCAATGCCAAAATATCACTTATTATTTTTCAGGCTGATCTTTTTTACTTCTGAAAGCATTTTGATACTCAGTTGAAAATTAGATTTGCCAAGCATTCACGAGTAGGATTGTTTGAATGCAAGGATTGGGAGTAGTTTTTTGTTTTTTGTTTTTCTCTGAAGAGTGGCGGTGGTTTTGGCAGGCAGTGAACCTTGCTCGAGTGAAACTCTGGTTTCTTTCTCTCTTTGGCAGTGGGCTGTTGCTTGTACTATTTATTTGTGCTCAGTTATTTCGGTTTCTAGCTGCTGCCATTAACTGGGCCTCCCCTGAGCATGCATAGTATAGTGGTCAGCAAGAATTGAGGCAAATTTTTTTTTTAAATTTTATTTATTTTTGGCTGCATTGGATCTTCGTTGCTGTACGCGGGCTTTCTCTAGTTGCGGCGAGCGGGGGCTACTCTTCCTTGCAGTGCACTGGCTTCTCGTTGCGGTGGCTTCTCGTTGCAGAGGCTTCTTGTTGCAGAGCACGAGCTCTAGGCGCTCGGGCTTCAGTAGTTGCAGCACGTGGGCTCTAGAGTGCACGCCCAGTAGTTGCGGCGCACGGGGCTTAGTTACTTCTAGGCACGTGGAGTCTTCCCGTACCAGGGCTCGAACCCGTGTCCTGTGCATTGGCAGGCGGATTCTTAACCACTGCGCCACCAGGGAAGTCCCTGGGGCAAATTTTATAAACAGATTTTGTGGCTACTTTTCTCATCCAGGATTTAGCTTATCTAATATTATGTCTGCTTGTGAGCCCCAAACTGTGTCCTCTGATACCTCAAGTATCAATACAGCAGAAGCTTTCTTCTGCCTGAGCTCCAGGCAGATTGGGCGGGCCATGCCCCAAGACAAAGGCTGCTTTTTACAAATCACTTGGGTACTCTGTCTTTGGAGAGAAGTCTGCTGTTCACTTTCTCTCTGCTTTTGGTCCCTCTTAAGTGCCTTCCAGTAGATTCTGAGAAATATTTTTTCCAAATTTTCTGTTATCTGTGGGAGGATTAGCCCAACTAAACCACACCGTCATTTCCCAAACCCAGAATAACTCAAAAGAAAAATAAATCTAGATGATTTACAAAATAAATCAAAGCGATGCTGAAACTAAAGGCCACTAATTTAGATATAGGGTAGCTAATATAGGGTTTTAGGAAGATTACTACTCGCCTAAGCTGGACACTTTATTTCTAGTAATACAGACTAATTATCTGTTAGAAGCTTCTACCAGCTGTCACGTTTTCTTGACTTGGTGGTTGGTCACAGCATCTAGATGATTTTCACCTGAATTTCTCCTAAGCCTGAGCTACAGAAAATGATAGGAAATAAAAGAAGGAAAGAGCATGACTGCCGTTTATTCGTGTTTCTTCAGCAAATAATCACACTTCTTTTTTTCTTCTGTAATGTCATTTTAGCAGCTCTTACCTGAGCTGAGGATCAGAGTAATTATGAAAACCTGGTCATCATGAAGTTTCACGATTAAAATTTCTAATCCAGAGAGAGATGTGAACTACTTCAGTAAAAAGCAAACACAGCATACTTTTGCACTTAGTAACTGAGGCTTCTCAAAGCACAATCCACAAGCCTATAAATAGACTACATACTAATTTCCTGGGATAAAAGACAAAAAGAATGTTACAGGCTCCTTGTTTTATTTTGAGGAGATAATTGCATTGTTATATATTTTCCCTAGAATTTAATTTTCCTATTTATAGGGTTGGTATAAGTAGATTAGTAGTTTATATGGTTTGATAGAATGAAATTGGAATGGTTTAGTATCTGTTTGATTGCAGATTCTTAGAATAGTGTTTCAAGTTATTTGCTTAATGGTTAAATCAACTTAACTCATAATTACATTCACTTTCTTATATGACCTTGACCCTTTTTGCATTAAGAATTGCAACTCGGGCTTCCCTGGTGGCGCAGTGGTTGAGAGTCTGCCTGCCAATGCAGGGAACACGGGTTCGAGCCCTGGTCTGGGAAGATCCCATGTGCCGCGGAGCAGCTGGGCCCGTGAGCCACAATTACTGAGCCTGCACGTCTGGAGCCTGTGCTCCGCGACAAGAGAGGCCGCGACAGTGAGAGGCCCGCGCACCGCGATGAAGAGTGGCCCCTGCTTGCCACAACTAGAGAAAGCCCTCGCACAGAAATGAAGACCCAACACAGCCATAAATAAATAAATAAAAACAAATACTTAAAAAAAAAAAAAAAAGAAGTAACAGATGGCAATCCAAGGCCCCGTGTTTGTTACTTTAAAAAAAAAAAAAAAAGAATTGCAACTCATTTAAATTTTAATTTCCAATTGTTGGCAGAGTGTCCGTAATTATTTTGGAGTTGCTAACTATTAGTATGGTGCAATAATACTATGAGAAATAAAAAATCTGTTTTACTTGAATTGTTCCTTTTTATGTAAGAAACATAAAATTTATTCCAACCAAATCTTCAAAAACATTTGTGTAACTGGCACTAACTTCACACGACAGTCAAATAGCCAAAGAAATAGATGAAACTTAGTAAATGTAACAAGGAAAGTTAGACCAAGGAGAAGAATAAGAAATCACAAAAGGAGGTATTGTAACCAAAAGAACATTAGGTTTTTGTGGGTTTTTTTGCTGTTATTTTAAGAACTCTACAGAACTTCAAGACATAATGTGTTCTTGAAGATCAGAATGAAGCATGGTAGGGAAAATTGAAGGAAGAAGCATTGAAATAAATAGGGATTTAGGGGCTTCCCTGGTGGCGCAATGGTTAAGAATCTGCCTGCCAGTGCAGGGTACACGGGTTCGAGCCCTGGTCTGCGAAGATCCCACAAGCCTCAGAGCAGCTAAGCCCGTGCACCACAACTACTGAGCCTGCACTCTAGAGCCTGCAAGCCACAACTACTGAGCCCACGTGCCACAACTGCTGAGGCTCGTGTGCCTAGAGCCCGTGCTCCACAACAAGAGAAGCCACTGTGATGAGAAGCCCGTGCACCACAAGAAAGAGTAGCCCCCGCTCTCCACAACTAGAGAAAGCCCACACACAGCAACGAAGACCCAACGCAGCCAAAAATAAATAAATAAATAATTTTATAAAAAATAAATAGGGATTTAAAAGAAACAGTTAGTTGGTATCAGAGGACTGATTGCTTCTTCATAGCATAGGGAGCTTAGCATGGCAGCCCTTTAGGAGTGAATACCTCTGTGGTCCGAGTTAGAAACTGCAAGTAGTTGAAACTGAATTATAGCCTTGATTAGTTTGAAAGAAATCATCATTATGTCTAACATCCTTATTAAGAAGGAAATCATCATCACCATTATCAATACCATTTTCATGGTCAAAATCATTAGAATTTATTGAAGTGTTTATTTTATCTCAGGCAGTGTGCTGAGAACTTTGCATTCATTATCTCATGTTTTCTGATACTCTGGGGGAGAGTCTCTTGTTAGCTGTATTTACAGATGAGAAAACGGAGGCTTAAAACGTTTAATTAACTTATCCTAAGGTCACAGACGTAATAAGTGGCAGAGATTGGACTCAAAATTGGCTTTTCTGTCCCTCAAACCTATGCTCTTAGTCATCAATCACAAAAATAATAATCTGGAAAGAATATGAAGCCTAAATTACTGATTTTAAGATCTCTGGTTTGGAGTTTGCCATGAAGCAATATAAAATTTTGTGTTATGGCCAAAATAATTTTCTGCCAGTATGAATAATTCAGGAATATGTTATTTATCTCTGCAATCTCCTACTTCAGTTTTCAGTCGAGGTTGAACTGCTAGCATGGAACATTTGACCATTATTATTTCAGAAGATGGCAGGGAGTTGCATTTTTCAAGGAACATTATTTACAACAAGGCAAAGTTTTTTCGATATAAACTACTATTTTTAAAACCTTTTCTTATCTTTTTTTTCTCTCTCTCTTAGGAAAAATTGGATGTAGGGGTGAGAAAAGAAGTTGATGGCATGGGAACCTCTGAGATAAAATATGGAGACTCAGTGTGTTATATACAGCATATCAGTACGGGCTTGTGGCTAACTTACCAGTCTGTGGATGTGAAATCTGTGAGAATGGGATCCATACAACGTAAGGTAAGAGTATTTCAAAACAGTATTTATGGCCGTCGTTATTAATGAACGAAAAACACAAACGCACGACAAAAAGAAGTAGCTAACCCTTTCAGCCACCTGCTAATGTTTGCAATTTACATGCTAGAGGTCCAGTCCCACCCTAATAAACTCTCTGGTTTTTGTAAGTGAAGAGCGCTGGATGTTGCATCACTGATTTAAATACTAAGTGAAGAAATACGCTACTCTTTTCTGGATCCTAGCTTGGTCTGCCTAATTCGCTGTGTCCTCTGTGATGCTGCTGGGATTGTGTGTACAGTATCTTTTTTACAATGCTCAATAATGCTCATGCGTAGAAATGTTTAGTGTTTGTGAGTTTCGTTTCTGTTATTCCCCAAACTCATCTGCAGGCGTGCTCGTACACTCACCTCTGAGTCCTTCACTGACACCCCATCGCTTACAAGACAACAGTTATACCTTTTGATAGTATGTGACGCCCTTCCTGACCTGCCTCCCATCTGTCTCTGCCCCATTCTCCTATTCTTTGTCCAGTCTCTAGGTGTCTTCAGGTTCCCCGGCACACCAGCCACTTACAGCACATTCCTTCCAGTGCCTCAAAGAAACGTGGCTTTTCCACATCTGTGCCTTTGCACATACCGTTTCCTCTGTTTGGAATGCCCTTTTAAATTTCTTTTTCTCCTCCATTCACTTCCTATCCATCCCCCAGGGCTTAAGTTTAAAGATGATCTTAGACGTTCTTCCTATCTAAGTTCATCTAGTACACCCTCCTTTGTGTTCTCATAATATTTGTGTATGATTAAATTTTATATACACTCTCTGTGCTCTTTTATATACTAGGCTACATGTGTCTCTCTCTAATTTGTGAGCTTCTTTATGGCAAGTACATAGCACTGATACTAGATCGTTCACATTTCATGTTTTTACACCGCCATGTAACAGTACACAGAATCAGATAACGGGATAACTATTATTTCTATAATACACCTTGGAAGGGAAGTAGTGGGGAAGAAATTTTTATTTTCAGTAGATTTCCTAATCGTAACATATACACATTCCAGTATGGATTGTTCAAGGTTATTGCTATCTTTTTAGAGTGACCAGTGCTGATATTAGTGGAGTGGGAAGCTAATCCAGCTTTGATGGAGTTGGGCTGAAGTGCGTCCCTGTACCATCTTCCTCAGAGCTTCGGATGGAGAGCCTGGGACAACTCGCCCGCAGACCCGTATAATCGTTATAATACGGTCGCTTGTCTTTGGGGTCTTTGACCTAGGCTCATAAATTTAAATGTGTTTGTATTCAGTATTTGTATAGCATTCATTCTGTCCCAAGACTGAGCCTCGCTGTTTTTAACTTTTTATTATGGAAATTCAAATATATGCAAAGAAAACAAAATGGTCCAGTGGACCCTGTGTATCCATCCATCAGTCACCTTCAACATTTTCAATGCCCTCCACTCATTTCATTTACCCCTCACCCTGTTGTCATTATTATTACTCCACTCTCTTATTCCTTAACCATGGATTAAAGTCAGAGTGGGACTTACATTCTACATCATAGGCTAACAAGGAGCTTGCTTTATAGAAGAATTTGACAGGGGTGTTGAGAAGCTAACCAGTCTTATTTACATTAATAAAGTAATGTGAAACAGACTTGATAGGCCATAGAAGAGATAATCTAATACAATCTCTACTGTAAATGTATTACTACTTGTAGAACCATCTATTATATTAAATCTTTGTCGAGAGACTTCAGTGTGCTCATGACGGGTGAGGACTTCTCAGTCTAGATCTCCTAATTTTTATACACTTCCCAGTTAGCTAGTATCTTCAAATCATTTTATTTTTCGAGAAAAGCATGTTGGTGGTATATTCGCCAAATCTTTATATATTTGAAACTGACTTTCTGTTGTTGTTTCATATGAATAAAACCTTGGTTAGCTAAAAAAATGTCTGAATCACTTTTCATAGGTTTTATGTATCCCACTTAGTGTGGATATTCATGTTTTGCTGCAGAAATATAAATTTATTGATTATGCAGTGATGCACCTGCCATACTGGGTGTTCCACATACACAGTTTATACATTGTATTACATTATAAAAAAACCCTGAAAACTCTGAATTATGAAATGCATCTGTCACCAAGGATTTTCTAAAATTTATTTTATTGAAGTATAGTTGATTTACAATTTTGTGTTAGTTTCTGGTGTACAGCAAAGTGATTCAGTTATACATATACATAAATTTTTCATTAGGGTTTATCACAGGATATTGAATATAGTTCCCTGTGCTATACACTAGGACCTTGTTGTTTATCCATTCTCTATATAATAGTTTACATCTGCTAACCCCGGACTCCCAATCCTCTCCCGCCCCTCCTCAGCGACCACAGGTCTGTTCTCTGTGTCTGAGTCACCAAGGATTTTTAATCAGCACACGTAGGTCTTTTAAAACTTAGAGGAGAATTGTGCAGCGTATCTTTGGCCTCCTTTTCTTACAGTTGTAATTTCTTTCTCAGGAGCACAGCTAGTTTCTCTCCTCCAGGTCAGCCGTCTTCCCCTTTGGCATTCCTGTCGTTCTTACACAGTCTCTGCATTTTGCTTCTCAAATGTGTCTCCCAAATCACTCACTTTGTTTTCTTTGATGCAGTTCTGTTCCTTAATGTCTCTCCGTGCCTTTGAAATTTTAGTTTTCTTGTCTTTTTCATTATCTCACCCAGGTCACTTTTATCTCAGCGTGCTGTCTTTTCATCTATTCTGGTTGTTCATCCCAGTATGACTTCTTATTGCGAATTTTCACTCCTCTTTCACAGAAGTTATGCCTCCTTGCATCCTGTGGACAGTTGAAATAGTTTATATATTTAAATAATATCCTGCTATTTCTATTTTATCTGACTTTTTAAAAAATTAGCAATGATTGCTAAATTTTATCATTTGAAGAGAGAAAAAAATCATGTTTTAGTGTCTTTTACTTTGTTGATAAATAGGTTAATAGACATCATGATATTGAAGAATCCTTACATTCATAGACTAAACCCAGTTTGGCCTAGTTTATTATTCTTTTGAAATCTTATTAGATTCTATTTATGTTTTATTTAGAATTTATCTAGAATTAGCATATATATTCATTTTATATATGAAATTTATATATGAATTTTTCTTTGTTTATGGGTACTGAAATTTGAATTTCATACAATTTTCAGGTTTCATGAAATATTCTTTTCTTGGTCTTTTTTCAGCCATTAAAATTGTAGACCATTCATAGCTCACAGGCTATATAAAAATAGGCAGCGGTCGTAGTTCACTGACTAGACTACCATTAAGAGTATCATTTCTTTGAAGGTTCATTAGAGCTCACTTGTAAAACTGTCTAGTCCTATAATCTTTTAAAAATTGGATCTTAAATTTCCTTTCCAATCTCTGTTTAATAAATTGGTATCCTCAAATATTCTACTTTGTTGGGCAGATTCCTTTTGATGATTTTTAACTTGCTGGGAAGCCATCCTTGTCCTCTGGAGTAGTCAGTTATGTTCTTAAAAAAATTTTTTTTTTGGCCATTAAGTTCCATATAGCATTGTCTTATTATCATTTTATAATTTTAATGTCTTTTGTATCTTATATTCTTTTCTCTGTGTTTTTTTCTTTCTTTCCATTTTATCCTTAGCCTGGTTTGTGAGAGGTTTAACTATTTATCTTCTCAAAAAATAAACATTTCAGGTTTATTCAACCTTTTCTCGTATTTTATTTGATTTCTAGTTCATTAAATTCTCTTTTTATCTTCATTAATTCCCCTTTTCTATTTAATTTGTTTTCCTTTTTTAGAGTGTTAAAGTGAGTAATACGTTCCTTCACTTTAGTCATTTGTTTCTTTGTCAATGAAGGCATTTAAGGCTACAAAATTGACTTTGAATACAGATGTATCTGTCTCATTGATTTTGGTATTAGGAGTTCCTCTTTACATTGCTTTCTAGATAGTTTATGATTTTAGTTCTGGTTGCTAATTTTAGTTCAGTATACCTGATTAAATGTTCTAGAAACATCTTGCTGTTAGTGTTGAGTGAAGGAAGTTAGACACAAATGGTTCCATTTACGTATAGCACACAAGTGACCTTTGCTGTTGAAAGTCGTGAAGATGGGGAACATTGTGGTGGATGGGGCAGGAAGGGAACTCCAGGGCAGGTTTTAAGGTGCCATATTGTTCTCTTTCTTGATCTGGGTGTTGGTTACGTGGTTTGTTCACTTTGTGAAATTCATTCAACTGTTCACTTAATATTTTGCACTTATCTCTTCATGTTGTTCTTTCATAGAATGTTCAAAAACATAAAGCTAACAAAAGAACTAATAAAATAAAAACACATTTTTTTTTAAAGAACTGACGTGCCTTAGAAGCATTGCTCAGTACTTATTAATGAACCCAGCTATGTTCAGAACTACTGAATAACTGGTATCCTATGTAATGTTTTCCTTTGCTTCTTTGTTCAGAGTTTGCTTAGACTGTGGATGAATCATTGAACATAGATATGTGAAAACATTCTAGTGATTGGTTTTCAAATCAATATATTTATTGATTGGTTCTTTAAAACAACAACTGATTCATCTTTAAAACAATAGCTGAAAAAATATATTGAATGACTAATTTGTACAGGGACCTGTGCATATTATTTAACCTGAACCTGACAGCTTACAGTTCCCTTCAGCTGTGTTTTGACTCTGTTTACTGTCATGGCTCACCTTTTTGAGTTGCCTACTTCTTAACACCCATTTGAAAAAGAGATATTGGGAGTCATGGCGTTATTTCTGCTTTCGTGCAGGCTATTATGCATCATGAAGGTCACATGGATGATGGCCTAAATTTATCCAGATCTCAGCATGAAGAATCACGGACAGCACGTGTCATCCGGAGCACGGTCTTCCTTTTCAATAGGTTTATTAGGTACATTGTCCTTTGTTGTGGTGGTTGTTTAATATTTTATTTTAATTATCTTATCAGATTTACAAGTAGACAATTCTAAAATATACTATGGTGGTAAATCTCATACAATTTGGCAGTTCTGCAGAACCCATTAGAAAATGCTAGTTAGATGATTTTATGTCTTTCTTTGAAATGAATTTTTAAAAAAAGACTGTGGTTTTAAAAATTGTATGTGTAACTTATAATTGATAGCCGTATGTCAGAATTATTCTATAACATATCCCTGTGCTAGCCCTTTCACACTGGAGGTAGCACAGCCTACATACTTTGTGAGTTTTGAACTCAAAAGAACGATTCTTGCAATAAGTAACCTTTCCCACCCTAATAATGGAAACAATTGCATATCTACAAAACTAAACCAAACTTGTGTCCAATGTGTTTTCTGGGAACATTATACCAATATATACTCTGGTTGGTGATGGATATTATGTATCTCTTTAAGCTTACCAATTTGATGGGAAAAAGTGATATATATGTGTATATGTATATATTTATAGTAGGTACATATTTACTTATAATTATTTTAAAAATTTGCATTTATGTGAGACTTGTGAAAAATGGGTGTTGACCAATTTTCTTCATTTATTTTTTTCTTTGTGATTTACCCTATTATTTGATAATATTTCTATTAGGCTGTTATGAGCTTTTGTTATGTTAGAGATACTAATTACCTATAATTGTATATAAATTGCAAATATTTTCCCAACTTACTGGTTTGGAAAGATTTTAAAGTGTTTTTTCATCATAGTTTACTCTATAAATCAGCATATGAAAGACCTTTGCCACTCAAGATTATATAAGTATTCACTTAATTATTCTCTGCTTCTTTTATAAACCATCCCACTGTGTGTGTGTGCATTTGTGTGCATACTTTCATGAAATCAAACAATGTGCACAGCATTCAGCTTCATCATATCCTTAGTATTTATCTCACCTCTCTGCCTCATCTAAACCCCTAACCCTTTTTAGATGGAGTCAGGCTTAGAGATGGGGTAAGCATCAGATTCTTATCATTTTTTATGGTACTTATTTCTTGTAATAAATAAATTTTTGACTTTGAAATTATAACTTATTTTAGGATCAGTTCAACTTAGATTTTTTTCCATCTTGTTCTTTCCATGGTTCTTTTTGACTACAGCCTTATCAGTTCTATAAGGATTGAGGAAAATAATCCTAAATCTTTAAAATAGTCTGTTTTCTATGTAATTATATATATCAGTACTGACTTCTTCAACTACAAAAAGACAAATTTTTATTACATTGTGACTTGTGTGGTATTTTCAGAGGCACTATGGAGATTCCATTTGGCAAGCAAGAGCTAAATTAATACCAGAGAAAAAACTGATTATTTGTTTTAAAACATATTTTTTCAGAAAGATACTATATCCGTGTTTAGACTTAATGTAGTGATGGTATGCCTTAAATGGCACTTTGTATGTTGATTGAGATACGATAATTCATCTTGGATGTGATTTGCTTTTGCATATTTGCTCTTTGCTCAAGACCAATCATATTTTTTTTAAAAAAGTAGTGTCTGTGATTGGGAAGCTTAATTTTAGAATCTAACACTTGCTAAATTGATTAGATAGAGAACCAAACATGGGAAATTTGGATTCTGTGGCAAAAGTACTTACTGCATTATATATTTGCTGCTTCATATTGAAATTCAGTTTTTGTTTGGGTTATTTTAATGAAATTCATTTATTATACTTATTTTGATAAAATAGGTTAGTTATATAATCCATATTTAACTATAGTTAGCTCTCTGTATCCAAGGATTTTGCATCTGTGTATTCAACCAACCATGGATCAAAAATATTAGGAAAGAAATTCCAGAATGTTTCAAAAAGCAAAACTTCAATTTGAAGCATGATGACAACTATTTACATAGTATTTACATTGTATTATGTAGGTTAGCTAGAGATGATTTAAAGTATACAGGAGAGTATGTGTAGGTTATATGTAAATACTACACCATTTTATATAAGGCTCTTGAGCATCCACAGATTTTGATATCTGAGAGAGGTCCTGGGACCAACCCCCAGTAGATACTGAGGGAGGGATGATCATTTAAAAAGATTATCTGATTCCCATTCTGATCTTTAATCTTTTTTTCTGTTTGCCTTGGGTTTAATTTACTCTTCTTTTTTTGGTTTCAGAGGATGAAGGCTGACATCATTGATTTGAGACCTTTCTTATGTCATTTAGTGCTAAAATATCTGTCCTTAGTGGCATCTCTCACTCTTTGCCGTGCTGTGTTTCAGTTTCCCTTTTAATTGCTTCCTTGACCAATAGGTTGTTCAGTTTCCAAATATTTGGGGTTTTCCAAAGATCTTTCTGTTACTGATTTCTAATTTAATATCACTGTGGTCAGAGAATATGCTTTGTAAAACTGAATGCTTTTAACTTTATTGAGACACGTTTTATGGCCCGGGAAGATCCAAAAAGCAAAACCTGAATTTGCTGCATGCTGGGAACTGTTTATATACATAGCATTTACATTGTATTTACCACTATTTACATAGTATTTACATTGTATTGTGTCCTATAAGTAATCTAGAGATGCACAGGAGGTGCACAGGAGGATGTATGTAGGTTGCATGGAGAGACAGGCATGGCTACTCCGAGGCAGCCTGAACAAATTACAGCCCTTACTCTGTCGCTGAACCAGGAACAGTGTTATAACTCAGTCTAAGCACCGGTCCCTCTTCTGTTACCTTCATAGCCAAGGTCATACTAATCAACTCAATTACAAGTCCTCTCAGACATTTTCATAATGTTTTCTGTTAGTTGCTCTACCAGAATATGTTCTATCTTGGTAAATGTTCTGTGTGCACTGTAAAATAAATGTTCCATGTGCCCATTCTCCTTTTATTGGGTGGAGTGCTAAAGAATGTCAATTTGATCTAGTTGGGTGATAGTGTTGTTTAGATCTTCTGCTTCCTTACTGATTTTCAGTCCATATGTTCTATTCATTATTGAGAGAAGGGTATTGAAATCTGACTGTAATTGGATTTTTCTGTTTCTCCTTGGCAGTTCTGTCATTTTTTTTCTTCATGTATTTTGAAGCTCTGTTATTAGGTTCATCAAAAAATTTAGGATATAATAAACTGACCCCTTTATTATGAAATCACCTTTTTAAAATCCCTAGTGATATTTGCTATGACATCAACTTTGTATGATGTTAATATAGCACTTCCGCTCTCTTGTTTTCCTTGGTGTTAGCATTGTATATTTAAAAAAAAAAATTCTTTTAGTTTTAACTTACTATTGTCTTTAGAGTCAAAGTACATTTCTTTTAGGCAGTATGTAGTTGGGTTTTGATTTTTTATCCAATTTGGCAGTCACTGCCTTTTAATTGTGAAGTTTAGTCCATTTATATTCATACGATTATTGATATATAAGTTTGCCTGCCATCTTGTTATTTGTTTAGTATTTGTCCCTTCTGGTCTTTGTCCCTTTTCCTTCTTTTTCTACCTTCTTTTGGGTTGAGAATTTTCTGCAATTCCATCTTATCTCCTTTTTTTGTTGGCTTATTAGCTATAATTCCTTTTTTTGTTATTTTAGTGGTTGCTTAAGATGTTTAGCCTACAACTTTAACTTATCACAGCCTACTTTCAGGTCATTTTACCTTTGTGAGTAATATAAGAACATTTCAACAGTATACTTCTCTCCCAGTCTTTGTGATGTTTTTGTCATACGTTTTGCTTTTATGGATGTTATAAACCCCACACTACATTTTTATCATTTTTATTTAAGGTCAATTAGATTTCAAAGAGATTTAAATAATAACAAATGCACCTAATATTTTGTGCATATAGTTGCCATTTCAGGTGTTTTAATCTTTATTATTTTTTTGAGGATTTGCATTTCCTGTGGGTAGTTTATCTTTATTCCCAAAGTGCTTCTTTTAACATTTCTTATGGTGCAGGTCTCCTGGAGATGGAAACTTTGGCTACTGTATGTCTGAAAATGTCCTAATTTACCTTCATTTTAAGTGATTTTTTTTCTGGGTATAACATTCTAGGCTGACTTTTTTTTTCTTTTGGTTCATTGATTTTTCTTCTTATTGATGATTATATTTTATTCTTCTTTACCTATCTGGTCATTTTTGTTTAGTTGTCAGACATTGTAAATTTGTTGGGTACTGGATATTTTTGTCTTCCTGTCAATATTTTTGAGTTTTTCTGGGAGGCAGTTAAGTTACTTGGTTATGTTTGATTCTTCTGGAATTTGCTTTTAGGATTTTTGGGGTGGGAGCAGATCCGTGTTAAATCTAGGGCTAATTATTCCCCACTCTTGAGGCAAGACCATCTGTATACTCAACCTGATGCCCCATGAATTATGAGGGTTCCCAATCTGACTGATGGGAGGAGGCACCATTTCACATCCCGTGTGAGTATCGGTTACTGTTTTCGCTAATTATTTCAGAAGGCTTTGTTCCCTGCCCTGGTAGTTTTCTCACGTGTACGTGTTCATCAGCCCTCTGCTGAATACTTGAGGGGGACCCTCTGTATTTCTCTAGAGTCCACTCCTGTGTAGCAGTCTCCTCTCTGGTACTGTGTCCTGCAAACTCTAGCAACCTTGGTCTCCCAGACTCTCAGCAATGTCTGCTCAACTCAGGGAGTCTTCTTTGCCTCACCTGGGTTCCCATACCTGTATCGTGGCCTAGAAATTCTTCTAAAGCAAAGTGGAGCCATTGTAGGACTCACCTTGGTTGTTATCATATCTATCCTTTATTTCTTGATGTCCAGTGTCTTGAAATGTGTTCTTCTCCAAATATTTTGTCTTGTGTTTTTTTTGGAGGGGGAGGAGGGTTGTTTCACTTTATCTTGGCTGAAAGCAACTCAGACGTAGTTGACACATGAAATTCGTATTTCGAGATGAGATTCCATGTTTCCCCTGGCAAGTGTAGTCTAATCTTTGCTAGTTCTATATTGATATTTTTTTCTCCTTCAGATTTCTAATCACAAGCCCATCATCAAACTACCATCTTTTCCTAGTTATCCAGCATCTCCTTTTAAAAGTGTGTCTCTTTCCTGTGATCATGTAACAGATGCTATGGATGAAGATAATGAGTCTGTTTC
The DNA here is from genome assembly GCF_028023285.1 of Balaenoptera ricei. Classification (NCBI taxonomy): domain Eukaryota; kingdom Metazoa; phylum Chordata; class Mammalia; order Artiodactyla; family Balaenopteridae; genus Balaenoptera; species Balaenoptera ricei. The sequence continues at coordinate 113,008,554 of NC_082654.1, forward strand.
TCTTTTTTACACTTAACTGACCTTAATTATGTATTAGTTTTTCAAAAATTAAATTTTAATTTAGCTTTATTGTTTTCTCTTCTTTTCTTTCTAGAATACTCACCTGCTGATTATATTATTTAATTCATCATGTTTATATATATTTCTATATATATGGGTTTTACTTATGTGCTTGTTAATGTTACTGAACTATTTGAATTCCTGAATTTATATAACTTTAATATAGCTTAATGTAATTTAATATAGCTTCTTTAATATAGCTTCGAAACTTTGAAAAGTTTTACATAATTACAGAACATTGTAAAGGGTATGTTATTTTAAATAACATAGTTTGATCCTTCTATCACATTCATGAAAGCACTAAAAGTATTTAAAACCTCAATATCTTTATAATATTTTACAATATCCATATATTTTTCAAAGTAAAATTTTTTAGGTATTCATTTTATTAATGTAGATTTATATACTATTAAGAGACTCATTTAAAAAATGAAAAAAATGTAGACTCAGACCTTTCTTTTTTACTTCTTAGAGTGGAAGTTGAGATCTATTTTGTTTTTGTTCATTTGTAATTTTCTTATGCAGTTTATTTTCTGTGACCCTTCTGGTCTCTCTCCCCAAGGTTAGGGTAGTGGTGGTGGTGAGGTGTGTGTGAGGGTGTGTGTGTGTTTGCATTTGTTTTCATGTATAGGGGAAAGGGTTCTATTTTTCTGCACTGTTAAAAAAAAAAAGGGTATAGCTTTTTTTCCTCTAGGTATATTAATAAATGTATTCTTTAAAAAAAATTTTTTTTTAATTTTTGAATTTATTTTTTATACAGCAGGTTCTTATTATCCATTTTATACATATTAGTGAATGAATGTATTCTTGAAGTAAATGGGATAAGGGAGGAATATATGTTTGCAATATGATTTAATCTTCAAATTATAAAATGTAGAGCTGGAATTCATGGCTTTAATTTTCGTTGTGACATAGCATGCTTCTACCACCTTTGATTTCCCCCAATTATTTTTTTTTTCATTTTTTTTGTCCTTGATAAATTAAGATGAAAAATGTCTCTTTATTGGATAGTCCTAAAACTTAGAATCATTAACATTTTTTTTTAACTTTTTATTTTATATTGGAGTATAGCCAATTAACAATGTTGTGATAGTTTCAGGTGCACCGCAAAGTGACTCAACCATACATATACGTGTATCAATTCTCCCTCAATCTCCCCTCCCATCCAGGCTGCCACGTAACATTGAGCGGAGTTCCTTGTGCTATACAGTAGGTCCTTGTTGGTTATCCATTCTAAATATAGCAGTGTATACATGTCAATCCCAAACTCCCTAACTATCCCTTCCCCTCTGGTAACCATAAGTTCGTTCTCTAAGTCTGTGAATCTGTTTCTGTTTTGTAAATAAGTTCATCTGTATCATTTCTTTTTAGATTCCGCATATAAGGGGTATCATATGATATTTCTCTTTCTCTGTCTTATTTCACTCAGTATGACAATCTCTAGGTCTATCCATGTTGCTGTAAATGGCATTATTTCATTCTTTTCAACGGCTGAGTAATATTCCATTGCATATATGTACCACATCTTCTTTATCCATTCCTCTGTCAATGGACATTTAGGTTGCTTCCATGTCTTGGCTATTGTAAACAGTGCTGCAATGAACACTGGGGTGCATGTATCCTTTCGGACCATGTTTTTCTCTGGGTATATGCCCAGGAATGGGATTGCAGGGTCATATGGTAGCTCTACTTTTACATTTGTAAGGAACCTCCATACTGTTCTCCATAGTGGCTGTACCAATTTACATTCCCACCAACAGTGTAGGAGGGTTCTCTTCTCTCCACACCCTCTCCAGCATTCATTGTTTGGGGATTTTTTGATGATAGCTATTTTGGCTGGTGTGAGGTGATATCTCATTGTAGTTTTGACTTGCATTTCTCTAATAATTAGCAATATTGAACATCTTTTCAGTATGCCTCTTGGCCATCTGTATGTCTTCTTTGGAGAAATATCTATTTAGGTCTTCTGCCCATTTTTTGATTGGGTTGTTTGTTTTGACAATATTAAGCCTCATGAGCTGTTGGTAAATTTTGGAGACTAATCCCTTGTCGGTCATATCATTTACAAATATTTTCTCCCAGTCTGTGGGTTGTCTTTTCATTTTGTTTATGATTTCCTTAGCTGTGCAAAAGGTTTTGAGTTTAATTAGGTCCCATTTGTTTATTTTTTAAAATATCCATTATGCTGGGAGATGGAATGAAAAAGATGTTGCTGAAATATCATTAACAGTTTTAAGAGCCTTGGATAGCATTTGTCTGACAAGAGGCTTCTCCTGGAAAGCAATTGAATGGTTACATTTCTGATAGCAGATATATTCAACCTAATAACCTAAAAACTGACATTTGCTATTATTTCTCTTTAGGTTTGAAAAATGTAGATATTATATTTGAATTACTTTTGAATTTTATTTACTTTTGCATGATGGGATTTGAATTTGACTTTGTTGTATTTATCATTCAACTAGAATTAATGGGTTAAAATGTTTAGAACAGCAATGTTACATTGCATAGGAGTATTCATTTTAAAAAGGGAGAAATAATTTTCTTCTGACAAGTCATTTCTGTTGCTTTTTGGGCATAGAAGGCCTTGCATAGATGACAAGACAAGGTAATAGATGAATTTCATTGATACACTTGATTTGGAATTACAGGTAGAAACTTTAAGATAGTCACACAGTTTTACTATTTGAACTGTTTATAAAGCTGAAGTATAATATTCCAAAATTATTAGTAATATTTATGTAAATGATGATATATTTTAAATAATAGCATCATAAAGTTCAAAGGTAAGCTAATTTTTCATTTATAAGGTTTTTATTGTTTTTTAAAATATAAATTGTAATACAGTCAGATAACTAGAAAGAAATATTTCCTTGGAATAAAATATTGCCATATAATTTTGCCAATGCAGAGGGCAGAAAAGGCAGTATAATGTTTTATGTATCAAATTTTGTCATGACTAATATGAGTGTTACTATATCAACTGTAGTATAGGCATTTTCCCATTCTTTTATGGTATCTGTTGGGTATTTTTTTACTGAGCTTTTTATTTTGGAATAATTTTGATTTACAAACATTATGCTTTAAAGTATTTCTTTCCAGATACATACAAAGCTATGAGTTTTAAAATTCAGAGTCTCAGAAGACCAACAAATTAACTCATTTACATGCCAGTCATATGCTTTTCTTCAAAGGCTGGAAAATGCAACTCGATGCTGTTTCTTAATCTCCTTCTTAAATACATCTCTTTCAGACAATGGAAAAGCATGTTAATGTATTGTTTTCTGATTAATAAGTGAATTTTCTAAATTATTATCATTGGGATATATCTTTAAATTGGCAGGAATTAGGCAGGATGGCAGTGAGTGTCAGTGATAGCATAGCAGTTAACGGTGTTTATGCCAAAAACAAAACAAAACAGAACAAGTAAATGTCAGAATTATGAGCCTGGGAAATTGCATCTCAAATGGTGAAGTATATAGTGTTTTAAAATGAAAATCAGTTGCTTTATAAATATTTAGACCATTGGTTTTGTAGGCATTGGTTCTCCAGATCCTTTAGATTTTCTTCTAGATGAGTTTCTCTTGATACTGGTGTTTTAAATATAGCATTGTATATATTTGACGGAATATAACATTTCTCATTTGAATATATTCATTATTTTTGTTTGAGGAAAATTAGGGCCTTTCTTATGTGTTCCTTTTACAGTCATATAGGGAGAGAGAGTAAAGCTTTCAATCATCTATGGACTAAAAAATAATAAAATAAAATTGTAAATCACTGATGTGGAGAAACATTTGTTATTTATTTTAGGGGCCTTGATGCTCTCAGCAAAAAAGCGAAGGCTTCCACTGTAGACTTACCGATAGAGTCTGTAAGTCTAAGTCTGCAGGACCTGATTGGCTACTTCCACCCACCAGATGAGCACTTAGAGCATGAAGATAAGCAGAACAGATTACGAGCTCTAAAAAATCGGCAGAATCTCTTCCAGGAAGAGGTGAGTTTCTACCAATGATCATTTCTTTTCTGTCATTGTCTTGGGGAAACAACTTCTTGGTGGGGAAGATTCTCTATCTATTTGACATCTGCATTTTGAGATATACATGAGCAGGTGTACTGCTATACAAGGGAACAAGGGAACCAGGCCTTGGGGGAATCCTGCAACGGTTTTTATTTCTCTCTCAGTAAGTATTAATTTTAAAAGATGACACTCTTCGCTTCTCTGGCAAAAGACGTTTTATTTTACTGTCTGCTCAACTTTCACTCTATCATTGTTGCACAGTAGTTTGCTTTTATGCTCGTTATATAAAAACAGACTCTCAAAGCGTCTAAATGGATACAGGCTTTGGAAAGCACAAGGGTTTTCGAAGTGTTCAGCAGGTTCCTTGGGGCTCCTTGGAAATGCTTCAGGATCCACTGGAGCTTTGTGCTGAGGATGGAAGTTGCCTGGGAGAGGGCCACCTGGGAGGCAGGCTGCAGACTCCCTGCTTGGGCAGAGCACCCCCATTTTTTCTTTTTGCATATCTTAAGATTCTATGATTTTATTTTCTGAAAGTTCCCCTGCTAAAAAGAGCTCAAGTGCATATTTTATAGGCAGAATAACAGAAGGACCAAGTGATACATCTAATGGTCCTGATGCTAGTGTCTGAAATAGTACCATGTATTCAAGAATTTCAGTGGGAGGATGTCAGAGTTGAGCTGGCAAATCAGGCCAGATCAGCAAGTGTTCCCATTCTTCTCAGTGTTCCCCGTATGTGGATTAATGCATTTTTCTGAGTGAAAGTATCTTTGTAAAAAGTATTTAAGAAAAAAGGTTAGTGGACATGGTTGAGTTGCCATAGTTCCTAAACCTATGTTCTTCTAGTTTTAAAACTGTTTCCTAATTTTCCATCAAAAGCCGTTGAAACTTACATTAATTTTTGAGGATTTTTTTCACTGTGTACAAAAGAAATGACCTATCTAGAGCTCATAATGGCATGAAAGCACAGGAAATGTCAACATAAACCTATAATAGCAACATGGAATAGTTTATTGGGATCATTTCTTTTTGTACATGCCAAACTGTTAGGTATACTACACTTATTTAATATCTAGAAAAATAAAATGAAATATTGGGCTGTGAAAATTTAAAATATTGACTTGGATTAGTGTTTTTTTCAATTTCTCATATAAGACAATCTGAATGGGAACCTAGAAATGTTCTTAGGGTCATAATGTCTCTTACATTCTTTGTGTGAAGTAAGTTAATTTAATTTGTCAACTCTTTCTAGCTCTTCCTTTCATGGGCTTTGCCTCGTTTTGACAACCTTGATCTAGAAATAATAGTAAAAGCATAATTTGAAAAGTAGACAGCTTCTTACAGAGTTCTGTAATGAATTTTTGATTTGCCTTAAAGATATGTTTTCATGAGCTTTTCTTTATTAATTTAGTATATCTTCAGTTTACTATTAAAAAGGAATGATGATGATGATGATGATGGTATCCTCCCTAAAAGTAAGGATCTGCTCTTATGCTTATGCAGGGTAGGGGGAAAAATCATTTTCCTCTACTCAGGTTCATTGGTTGGGGCCCTGCAGTTTAGACCGACAAAAGACAAGAGAACACGAATAGATTATTAATGTGTGCACCATGTGTATACATGGGAGTACTCAGTGATGGGTAACTCCAAGGAGTGGTTAGAACTCAGGTTTACATAGCATCTTAACACAAAGAATAATAAATTTGTAGGGAAGTGATAAGACGAAAGGAATTTTGAGCTTGAGGGGGTCAACAAATTGTGGGAAGGAAATATATGGGAGAAACTAGTGGGCAGTTAAGGGCTGGTTTGATGTGTAGATCAAACATTGTCTCAAGCATCCTCCTGCCCTTCCTGGTGGAACGGAGAAGGGTAGCGAATTTTCCGTGTCCACTTTTTCTCACTTGCCTTCAGCCCAAAATAATCCTTACGCCAAAGTGGCATATTTTGGGGTGGCGCACTCTGAACCCTTTCACTTACGGTAGAATACTGTTATGACGGATTCATCATTCTACCATTAAGCCTTGCAAATGTAAGTATGAAATACGTATTTTTATATTGTTCTGCTTCTATTTGAGAACAGCACTCAGGATTTAAAAACCACTCGAATCATTTCAGGAACATTTTATTTCACATGCAAGCGTGTTTCTTCCTGTCCTTTGAGTAAATGAGGTCAGTGTTCTTTTTGATGAACGGACTTACTTTACACCAGGCTTTTTAAAAAAAAAAAAACCGACTGAGCATTTTTTTTTGCCCGTGAGCCAAATCGCAGTTTCTGATGGGGATTTTTCTACCCTTCCAGGGAATGATCAACCTTGTACTCGAGTGTATAGACAGGCTGCACGTGTACAGCAGCGCTGCACACTTTGCGGATGTCGCTGGGAGAGAAGCAGGGGAATCTTGGAAATCGATTCTGAATTCTCTGTATGAGTTGCTGGGTAAGAAGTATGATTGGGCTTTCAAGGCACCCGACTTATGTCTATTTAACATGATCGTGTAACAGTTACAGCAGCTTTATAACATGCTTCTTACTTGAGGCTTTCAAGTTTTCCTTTAGTTGCGCTAAAGTCAATGATGTTTAGTATTTAAATCCATCTCTGAGCGTGACAGGGGGCCAGAGCAGTAGTTTTGCCTTTGGTTAAAGGGGGCGAGTCGTCTAGGGTGTAGTTTTGTAGGCGGGGGACCTCTGTAGGGATGTGCATTAAATGTTCCCTTTTTGATTCTGAAGTTAGTCATACAAGAGCCCATCTTACTCCTCACAACCCCATCTTGCCAGGGATCTCCTCCAGTCTCCTTCTCTAAGCTTGTGGAGATCTGTATCTGCAACTTCTAGGTAACTTGGCATACGCTCAGCAAAAATTGCAGTGGTTTATGATGCATTCCTGTTTGCGCTTTGCAGACATTCATAAGGTTGTTGGATGACTTCAATGTGATGATGTATGTCAGAGGCTTAACATTAGCATATTATTGTTCTTCTTATCATATATGCTCACTTCTTTTGGATACTTTCGTTGTCATCTTCTCCCTCGTTAACATAGTCATGCTTTCTTCCTCCACTTCTGTTTTTGTTCTTGTTGTGTCTGCCTTTTAAATATGTCTTAGAAAAGGAACTTTAGTTGGAACTGTTGGATATAGCAAGGAAAGTTCTGGATTAGCTGATAGAAGGCTGTAGCATCATGATTATTGCAGACACACCCTCATCTTGGTTTCCTCATCAGAAAATGGAGGAACAAAGTTTTTTTCGTAGTTGCCTCCGGGCTGAAATGCTACATTCTATTACTTCACCCATTCTTTGAACCCAGCATCACACACTTCATACATTGGTAGCCTGCATCTCTGGTGCATAGACGGTGCTCAGCAGATGTTTGAGATGTAAACACCTGAGACCGTGTTGCGACCGTGTTGCTAGCTGGCTATTGTGAGATTTCTGGTTAATCTCTGTGCTTCCACTTCTTTTCTCCACCAATCTTTTTTTTTTTAATTACTTTTTTTTTAAATTACTTAATTATTTTATTTATTTATTTATGGCTGTGTTGGGTCTTCGTTTCTGTGCGAGGGCTTTCTCTAGTTGCGGTGAGCGGGGGCCACTCTTCATCGCGGTGCGCGGGCCTCTCACTATCGCGGCCTCTCCCGTTGCGGAGCACAGGCTCCAGAGGCGCAGGCTCAGTAATTGTGGCTCACGGGCCCAGCCGCTCCGCGGCATGTGGGATCCTCCCAGACCAGGGCTCGAACCCGTGTCCCCCGCACTAGCAGGCAGCCTCCCAACCACTGCGCCACCAGGGAAGCCCAGCAATCTTGGTTTTAATCCCTTGGCTAGTCCCTGTCTTTTCCAGGCGCCTCTCCCCTTCACCTGCTGGTGGACGCTTTGGCCAGGTAGACCGGCAGCAGCCACGGGTAGACGGCGGGCTCGGCCCCCACGGGCGACTCCAGCCCCAGCTTCTCCCCCATGTCTTCGCGCGCGGCCCCCGCACCAGGCTAGTCTGGCGGTTGGGGGAGGGGCGGGGCGCCGCCGGCGGGGGCGGGACAGGCGGGCGGGCGGGAGGCTGAGGGGAGGGGGCCTGGCCTGGGCCTCAGCCGCCGCCGCCGCCCCGCTCCTGTCCGGTCCCCGGCTCCCTCTTTGTGGTCACAGGCCCGGGGCCTCCAGCGCTGCTGCCGACTGGGGCCGGCGTGAGGCGAGCACAAGGAGCCGGGGCCGCGCTGAACCACTCACTCGCGGCGAGCGCCGCCCGCCCCGTCTCTCCACCAATCTTTATTTTAGACTCTGGGAAGCCCTCACACGCTTCCTCATGCACTTTCATTGACTCTCTGATACTTGGTGTATAACTTCTTGTTCTAGTCTTTGGAATACTCAAGGCCCGTGGCTGGTCTGTCCCTTCCTTTTCACCTGTGACTTCAGCCAGTTTATCTCTAGTCACTCGGCATTATGTCCTGCCTGTCTTTACCTCCAATCCAGTACTATCCCTCCAGACTGTCTAGAATTATTTTATATCAGAGACTTGATATACAGGAAATATATATTTCTATTTAAAATATATATTCTATATTAAGTATGTATGTATATATACAGCATATATTTCTTAAGTATATGCATTTATTTCCTTAATTCTTTACATCCCATTTGATTAAGGAAGGATTTAAGGGAGCTATTACTTAAAATTGACATAATTAGGACCCCCGAGAACTCACATCATAATGGAAGATAGCATAATAACCATATATGTCACTAAGAGAGCACACAGTGATTTCAGGCAATGCATGCTTTGTGGCTTTTAAACTAATTTTTTCATGCAACGAGAGACATAAATTCTGCATGTACTTTCCACATGTACACACACACACACACACACTCTCTCTCTTAACTTTAACTTTTATAGTTTCACACGACTCTTCCTCAGAGGGTTTTTGCTAATCCCCTACCCCCGTGTATGTGTGTGTGTATATATATATTATATATATATGAGGCAAAACACTTGAGATATATATATACACATACATATATATATATATCTTCAGAAAAGCTTCCTTTCCTCTTTTATCTGTTTTCTCAAATATCTTTCCTCTTAATTGCTTGTATAGTCTCCTGAAGGGGCACCCTTGGTAACAGAGACCGCTTGGAGTTCAATGGACCTGGGTTTTGATAGAAGCTTCATCCATTCATCAAAGATTAATTGAGTGTCTGCTAGGGGATATGCCGTAATCTGGGCAATGAGGTGCAGTTGTTAGCAGGATATAGTCCCTGCTCTCATCAAGCTTATGGTTGAGTAAGAGAGACAGGCTTTGTTAATAGCAAAGCCAGCCACAGTGGTGTACAGTTACTGCCTCAACCATCTCAGTACACATTACTGTTAAATCATGTTAGTAAGTGATTAGTAAAAGACTGATAAATTTGACTACATGAAAATTAAACTTTTAGGATAAATAATATCATTACAAAATAAAAAACAGATGGGAATTTTGTAAAATATTCAATCTATATGAAAGACAAAGGCCTAGTTTCTGTAATATACAGTGTTTTCATAAACGTATAAGAAAAGGGAATATTGTCTAATAGAAAAACAGACAACAGATGGTAACAGGTAGTTCACAGAACAATGAATAAAATAATAAAAGCTTCTCAACATGGCAAGTAAAGAAATGGAAATTAAACTAATAAGTAGAGATCATATTTCACTTATTAGATTGGCACAGACCAAAAAAATGGTAATACCCATCATTGGTGAAAATGTTGCATAGTATCTTCTTGGTGGGAGTATAAATTGATGAAATTTAAAAAAACCAAACAAACCTCGGTCAACAATACACGTAAAACTTTAAATGTATCTATCCTTTTACTCTCAGAATTTCTACTTTAAGAAGTGTATTCTAGAGATATATTTGTGCAACTGTGGAAAGGATGTCCACTGAAAAATTGTTTATAAGTAGCATAAAATTGAAAACAATTTTTCTATCAACAGGGGATTGGTTACATAAGTAATAGTATACCTATAGAGTGTAAAACTGTGTTATTGAAAATTGAGATAAGTATACCATTTGGAAAACTGTATGAAACAGGCTAGGTTTCTGGTCTTCTTAGTATGGCAATCTAGGATATGGGATTAAGGGGGGAGAAAAGCAAGATGCTTACTGTATGCATAGTTAGATTCCAACTGCATAAAATTAAAAGTTTGTAGAGACATATACATTCTTGTATATATATTGGACATTTCTGAAAGGTTGCACAGAAAGCTGGTAGGTGGCTGCTTCTTGGGGGAGAGATCTTTTATTTTTCTGTGTGTTCTAATGAACATGTATTCTTAACCTATTTACATGTATTATTTTTTTTTAATTAATTAATTTTTTTTTTTAATTTTTTTTTTTTTTAATTAATTTATTTATTTTTGGCTGTGTTGGGCCTTTGTTTCTGTGCGAGGGCTTTCTCTAGTTGCGGCGAGCGGGGGCCACTCTTCATCGCGGTGCGCAGGCCTCTCACTATCGCGGCCTCTCTTGTTGCGGAGCACAGGCTCCAGACGCGCAGGCTCAGTAGTTGTGGCTCATGGGCCTAGTTGCTCCGCGGCATGTGGGATCCTCCCAGACCAGGGCTCGAACCTGTGTCCCCTGCATTGGCAGGCAGATTCTCAACCACTGCGCCACCAGGGAAGCCCCATGTATTACTTTTATAATTAAAAAAATAGGTAACAGAAATGTGTAATGCTAGATAATTGATAATGAAAGGAAAAGTTAATATATTCATCCCAGTTGAGTTAAAAAATAGAATATGTCAGTGAATGTAAAGAGAATCTTTTTCAATATATACATGGTAGTTTTAATAATGGTTGTTTCAGGTGAATAGAACTATGAGAGATTCTGTGGCTTAAATGTTCCTTTGACCACTCTTGATAATCTGTTTTTATTGTAGTGAGTACTGATTTCATGATCAGGAAAAAAATAGTGAATAAAATCTTATGTTGACTGAAGAACCAACTGACGCCGGTAGTTTTTATTGAAGTCGGTGTAATCATAAGATAGGTAGACGTATACGTAAGTGTGTATTTCACCTTGGCTGGAGAAGTGTCAGATCGGCAGCAGTACTTGGAGTTCAATGTGATATTTATATCTCATTGTCCCTCTTTACCCAGCTATCAGAAAGTTTGCTTCAAGTATCATTAACTTCAAATTTATTAAGCCTCCTCCCCATTCTTGCAAAAAGGTAGACAGTAGGTTCTTTCATGAGGTTATGTGTGAAATCTTCTTCTTTTACTTCAGCAGGTTTATTTAGCATGGAGAGAAAAGGGAGAAGGTGGGAATGATAATCTGTAACAGTTTAAAAATTTGACATGGATATATTTAATATGTGTTTAAGTGGAGAATGACAAAAGCAGATTTATGAGCCTGCCATCTGGAAGACCTAAGGATCTATTATAGACACCGATATTCATAGTTTGAAACGCATCGCTGTGGCATGCTTTCATACATCTCTTCTGACATCCACACAATTAATCTACAGGAGGCTTGCAAGCCAGGATGATTTTCTGAAGATGTCCTGAGAAATGCTCTTTGGCAGATTCTCCCTATGATTACTCATGTTATGAAAATTCGAAGTATGAAACAAACAGGATAGACAGCTAATCTTTTAGGATGGGAGAAGTTACCAGTTTCTGAGTCCTTAATAAAATTGGCACGAGACAGATTAACAGGAGAAAAAGAAGTAGATTTTAATTCATGCCCATGGAGGTCATAGAAATGAGACCTAAGAAGTGGCCAAAGCAGGCAGCTTTTATACTTTTTAGACAAAGAGACAATAAATTTGTGAGGAATTGACAGGACAAAGAAACTTGGGTTTTGAGTGCCCAATTAATGAAGAATCTAAGCAGAGTTTGGGCTTTGGGTTGTCAATTATAGAAGTAACAGGATGTGTTTACAAAGGCTTCTTGGCCCAGACTCCCTGTTTCTGGTGGTAAGCTTATCCTTATACCTCCAGATGCAGGGAATATGAATGAATCTTTCATGTGAGAGATTTATTTCCTGCTCTCAGGGAGACAGAAAGGAGGGTCAGAGTGTCCCTCTTGCTTTGGCCATTTCTTAAGTAACTTTAATTCAAAATACTCAATATGCCATAGAGGCACATTTTGGGGCAGCCTACCTGGGAACCCACAGACTACACTCTTAAATTCTTCAACAACATTCTGAGGGTTTTTTTGTTTTGTTTGTTTTTGTTTTTTATGGTTTTCAAGATTTAGGAGTGTTCACTTATTAATCTGAATATTATAAATATCTTTCTGGATTCTAGTTCTGTTGCCTCCTCATTTGTCTGTGCTGTTTAAGGCCTATTCACTTAGTATTTCTAGGCTTTGAAAGTAAACTCCAAGAGGAAACATAGTTTTATTTCCTGTGTGTCTCCAACACCTAGAACAGTGCCTGATACGAAGCAGGTAATCAGTATTTAAAATTTATGTTAAAAGTGAGAGTTATCTTGGAAGTCCCTATATCTCAGTCCATCTGTAATTTTCTGATTCTGTTAGTATTTTGAGAAATTTTGAGTCAGAGTTTAAAACACAAAAGCATGAAGACATGGGGATGTTATGATACTAGTAAGAAATACAGAATAGAGTATTTTTAACAGTAATGATTTTTTCAATTAAGTGCCAATATTACTTGCATTTCGTATTCTGATTGATAAAAGTTTAAGGATTTAATGAGTTACTCAGCACCAGAAGAAGTTTGGTTCACTGAACTAGCACTTCCATCATATGCACTTAGTTCAAAATGTGTTTATAGTATTTAAATTGGGACTTCCCTGGTGGTGCAGTGGTTAAGAATCCGCCTGCCAACGCAGGAGACACGGGTTCGAGCCCTGGTCCGGGATGATCCCACATGCTGCAGAGCAACTAAGCCTGTGCACCACAACTACTGAGCCTGTGCTCTAGAGCCCTCAAGCCACAACTACTGAGCCGACGCACCACAACTACTGAAGCCCATGTGCCTAGAGCCTGTGCTCCACAACAAGAGAAGCCACCGCAATGAGAAGCCCGTGCACCACATTGAAGAGTAGCCCCTGACACGGCAACTAAAGAAAGCCCCGCGTGCAGCAATGAAGACCCAATGCGGCCATAAATAAATAAATAAATTTATTTAAAAAAATATATAAATAAAGTTTGCACGTAACCACCGATGTTATTCCATAAGAGACTGGATACTATTTATTCCTTAAGAAATAACATACCTTCTAAGTTTCAGGCAATGTGCAAAAGTGTAGTAAGACAGAGCGTCAGCTCTAAAGGAGCTTCGAATATGCTAGAAGAAGACCTGCAAACCATTGTATTATATTCACACTTTTTTCAAGCTTGTATTTGCAGGGCCAACCATAGTGGCTGATGCATTAACGTTAATATTTCTTAAATAAATGAGGAAAAATAGTATGGCGGGTGAAAGGTCTTAACTTTCTTCCAGGCCAATTAGGCAGCAATAACAGAGTATTTTAAGGTATAGCATGCATGAAGCTACATTTGTCTTGAGTTTGTTTCTGTACATTGAGGTACAATGTAAAGTTGCCATTGTTCTTTGGCCATGAGAGTGGCGCTCCGAGCCATCTGATAGCTAATGCCACTGTCAGTATTAATGGCATTGTTTTCCTTTCTCTTTTTAAAAAGAAAGTAACCTTATTGTGTTCTTTAACTTAAAAATGAATACATCTTCATGATAAAAAACTTAGATAATTGACCAAAAAAAGAAGGTAGAAACAACTTTTAAATGTAACCACCCATTTTGGTGTATAAGCTTTAAAAAATATTTCTTTGACTCTAAATATAACATTAAGTACACGTAAAACATTTCACACACCCACGTGCATACATAAACAATAGCAAATCCCTGCTAGTGGACATTAGTTGTGGCCTGATCCCCCTGAAGGTTTAGTTGACTTGGTCCACGTTCCAGTTTGATGGACTGGGGTGGACTTAAGATTTCCCTTTGATATCTGTACACTTAGGGGCATTATTTGGTTACACTGTCTCCCACTTGCATGCGTCTTCCTTATTATCTGATGTTTATCTGAGGTTACATAATATCTTGCAGCAGATCATCACCTCCTCACTGGTTCGTACAAACTTCCATTCTTATCCAGGCTTTGTGAGTTATTTGTTTGCTTGTTTATTTATTTTACAGAATTTATTGTGGCTTCAGAGGGTCCCTGTGCAGAATCGTGTCACAGAGGGTGACGCTTTTTCCTCCCAGCTCCATTCATTCCTTCCCCCCACCTCCCATTTTAGAATAAGAAAATTTCTCCTTTTGACCCGGGGAGAGCTCTCCCACCCTTATCAATGTTCCTCAAGGTCTGTTTCTATCCCAGGAACTTATCATGATCTATTTCTCAAAAAGTCAGCTCATTCTCTAAGAAATATTCTAAAAAACGCAATTTCTCCATTCTGTGCACACGCATATCGAGTATATACATTTACTTCACCAAAATGGGATCGCAGTCTCAATATTCTTTTATAGCATTTGTTTCCACTGACTTCTGTATTGTGGACATCTTTCCTCTGCAGTGACTATAAACCTTCATCAGGCTTTAGTGGATGTACTCCACCCTACTGAAGGGATGTGTCATCATTTATTTAGCCCACACTCAAGCTGTTTCCAGTGCTTTGCTATTATAAATAGTGTTAGGATGAGCTTTCCTGTATTTCTCTGTATATTTTTCCATTACTTTAGAAACTCAGCTGATTTTTTCATGGGTAACTTGCTGAATTATAATAAGTCACACACTCTGTTTATTTGGGAAACATACTCTGCACGTGCACACACATGCACACAGGCATTCATAATGTTCAGGAGGCATTCTGTTTGAGTTTAATTTTCTTTTGATTAGAAGTACATACAGAGTCTATTGAGATCATCATCTGTTTCATGTGACTTAATTAACAGATTTCCTAATACATTTCTGTCTCACTGGAGTAATGAAGCCCCACTTGAGTTAATGCTGCTAATGCACTGCTGAATATGGTTTGTAAATACCATCCTTGTATAAGACTTTGGGATCTGCTTTCATAGGTAAGAGTCCCTCTAGTTTTCCTTTTGTTAAAAAAATTTTATTGGAGTCTAGTTGATTTAAAATATTGTGCTAGTTTCTGCTGTACAGCAAAGTGAATCCGTTATACATATACATATATCCCCTCTTTTTTAGATTCTTTTCCCATTCCCTCTAGTTTTTCTTACATGCATACTCTCTTTGGTAGGCACTGATATCAAAGTTATACTGTCTATGTAAAAAAGTAGGGAGGTTTTCTTACTTTCTTTACTTTGGAACAGTTTATTATAGAAATGACTTAATTCTTGAATGTAAAAAAAAGTTTTTGGTCTTTGACATACTTCTCAATATTACTCATGGTTTGTTACTCTATTTAGATTTTCTTCTTTGGTCAATTCTGGTGAAAAAAAATATATTTGGAGGCCATCCTCTTTCCTAAATGTTCAAAAATTCCAGTACAGAGATATATGAAGTGGCTGTGTTTATAATTCCTTTTTCTTCTTAACTTTGTTCTTTTTCTCTTTTTTTCTTGATTAATGTCATTGGTATTTAGCTTATATTTAAAAAGAATCCTTGACTATATTGATCAATCATATTTCAATTTATTACATAGATCACTTCTACTATTTCTAACATATTAATTTCTGCTTTTATTGCTCTCTATTTTTCCTATTCTAATATTTTTGATATTCTTTTTGTATATTTTGAAAGGAGTGTTTAGTTAACATTTTTCACCCTGTTACTTAGCAATTAAAGTGTTTAGTCTATTTTTCCTTAAGTAAAGTTTTGATCATCGACCATTGATTTTATAAGTTAGCATTGCTATTTTTGATGTTTCCTAGATATTCTAAAATTGTGGTATTGATTCCCTCATTGACTAAAAAATTATTTAAGAGAGAGTTTAAATTTTTATGTAGGTTTTATTTTTGTTTCTGCTTTTCTTACTAATTTCAAATTTCATTACATTGTTGTCAGAGCACATAGTCTGTACACCATTTCTGTTTGTAGTAAGTTTAACGAAGTTTTCTTTGTGGCTTACTGTATGATTTTCTTAAACGTTCCATGGTTTATTAAAAGGGTTTATTTGTGTGTTATTAGTTTCTTCAAGAATTACCTTATCTCTAACATTTGACCTCTAGAAAATAGTTAATATCTTTAATTTTAAAAGCCAGAAGTCAAAATTAAAGGAGTGGGTTAAATTTTAAACAAATGAAACTCTATAACGATTCAAAAAGTTCACCGTATACTTTCCCCCAGTTGCTGCTGTTCTAAGTCAGGAACAGATGTTCCTACAGGCTAAGGTTAGAAGTCCCACTGAGCATATCGGACTCCTCATTCCTCTCCTACACCTCATCCTTGACACACTTGTCCCTCTGTGTGTGTGTGTGTAGCTGGTTCTTGTTGGTCCCAGAGCCGGAAGAGAGCCTAAGTAATTGAATACATCACCTTGTAATACTTGTACAAATGTTATGGGGGCTCCATTCACAAAAGAGCTTTTCTTATGCAGTTGCAAGAACTGACGACTTCCTGTCTTTTCTGTCATTATTTCTTTTCTTACTTTCAGGCCAACTTTTTGGGGGAGGAAAGAGGAAATGTGAAGGAAATCTTTAAGTTTAATTGAACTCTGTTGCTACAGGGTCTCCTTTGTTTTGCTCTTAACAAGGAGATGAACAGGTGGTATTCTCAAACTTCAGTTCTTCAAACTGTTCCCTAGCACTACCAGATTTTAAATACTGATTTTTCTTATAGCAACATCTTTTTCACATTAAACATATTTTTTTATATAAAAACCTCATCAGCCCTTTATAAACAGTTATAGAGTTTCTGAACAATCTTATGGGTGTAAGAGTAGAATTTACATAAACTATTTACCACATTTGCTTTGAAAGAAGTGAATGCTTTAGAAACAATAAAAGTTTTAAATTGAGTATATCAGTTGGGTTGAAAGAGATCCTAAGGGTCACATAGGAATTTCATGTAAGATGGGTTCTTTGGTCAAAGAAGTGTAGAAAACACTAAGTTAAGCAAAGTTAGAATAGATGACTTTATTGCAGGGGTTAGTTCTTAGAGTCTTTAATGTGCCTTGTGAATCTCTAAATGGAAAGAAGAGATACAGGGGGAAAAATGGTTTTCAAACTTACTAGCCATCTGCCCTCCCACCCTCTTTTTCCTGTAACATTTAATGATATCTCTTTGCGTGTCTGTTACAACTTAGTTACCAGTTCTATCTCCTAGTATTTTGTGCCACATTTTCTGGTAAACTGATGTTATCTTAACTTCTTCATTATATAGGTGAGAAAATTGAGCTCTAGGGGAATTAAATAATTTAGTCTCACAGCTCATTAAAAGAAAGGAGTATTAGAATCCAAGTGAGGAAACTCCCAGGACACTGGTTTTTCCATTACCCTTCATTATGACTTTCCAATATGAAATGTTACTTTCTCAAAATATAGTCCTTCTAATAAGCAGTAGTTTTTTCAGTCTCCATTAATAAATATCAGTTCTTTTTTTAATGTCTCAATTTTTGTGTATGTATATATGTGTGTACTTGTATGCGTTTTAGGTATAAAATAAAGGTATTTTGTTTTTGATCCAACATTTTATGGCTACTATTAGCTTACTTTGGTTTTGAACTAGAAAATCACGTAACTGTGAAATCTACTTTTTGTTTTGCAGCGGCTCTAATTAGAGGAAATCGTAAAAACTGTGCTCAATTTTCTGGCTCCCTCGACTGGTTAATCAGCCGATTGGAAAGACTGGAAGCTTCTTCTGGTATGTTTTCCACTATCTCCTTTTTGTGATATATTATTCCTGTTTGTTTTTTTTTTCTATTTTACGTCCCTTAAGACATTAAAAACTGAGATTCAGTGCAATATAAACGTTTTCCTTTTACTAGGTTAGAAAGTTTACTGATTGCTAAAATCATTGGTATTTTCATTAGTTATTTCTGAAAAGCAGTCTGACCGTATGTATCTTCATTTACATTTAAAAAAGAACGAAGTTCGGAAAGCCACTGAAGAGCCAGAATTCCCATTACTTTTCAAATCAATTATTCCTAATGTACTAATACATTAGTACATTACAATACCATACATATAAAAGGATTGGTTTGGGTGAATTGTTATTGTTCTTTAGTTTAAGTGAATTGAATTTGAAAAAAAAGGATTGGTTTGGAATTCACATTTTTAACTTGTCTTCAAATGATTATGTGGACAGATATGGAAAAAAAATTAGTTTTCCAAATCATGTAGCACAATAGTTTATTTTAAAGGGATTTAATAAATACCAATAAACAGTCTGCATCATTGTAAAATAGTTAAAGGCAATAAATCTGATACATCTGTCTCTAACAAGTATGTTACTTTTACATTGTTGTGGAGATGTACCTGTGCTTACCAGGCCTGCCTGAACTCTGGCACCGCAGATTGCCTCAGGGACACCCCAAACTGAATCTGTTGCTCCTCCATCTGTTTGCATAGTGTTCCATTAGCTGCCCTTCTATAGCACTACTGCCCATTTCTGTTATTTATTTTTCCTGTCCATCTCCTACATTAGTAGTGAACTCCTTGAAGGTAGGGCCTTGGTTTTATTGATCTTTGTATTCTCTGGACCTGCCATAACATCTGGCACTTAGTAGGGGCTTAATAGTATTTGTTGATTGAATGAATGACAGTTTGAATTCACTAAATAATATACCTGTCAATACAGAAATAATTCCATGATTTTTCATGATAAAGACCCACTCAGGGACAGGTTTGTTGGAACTGAATGGATAGAGAGGTAGAAGAACAGATAGCTATGATCAAAGGAGGTTACTTTTAAGTCACAGAGTGAAATTTCAAAGTTCAAGATTCAGGAACTTAAATCTAAGTTAAGAGAAATTTGAGTAACAATGAGTTCTGAGGCATTCCTGGGTTGTTGGGTGGCAAAAATAGGAAAGGAGATTGTTGAGGTAAAAAAGGTGCAAGAATTATGAGACAAGCGTTTTCAGGGTATCACAGCATGAATGAGATGACTATGAATCAATATGGAGTATATTCAATAAGGAAAAACTGATTCGCTACTAGGAGGAAGTGATCAAATAGTAGTAAGATGATGGCAGGGATTGCAAAATGGATAAATTCTTGGTTCAAAGCATCTAGAATTGTTGGCAAGCTCCAGTAGATACAAGAAGTATGCTGGTCTCTTTCCCTGGCCCAGGGAGTATCTGGAAAGAGAAAGGAACAGAGCAACCTTCAGGATGCAGTATGAATTCTGGACAAATCAGCTGCTTCACTTTTATAAAAAATGCACAGCAAAAAAAGCTCAAAGGAAAAGAGGAGAGAGAGAGAAGGAAACAACAGAGCAGAGCATCCTTTAAGCTTGTTACAGGACCAAACTTGGGTTCGTTCACTGGCATGCAGTAAAGCCAGTCTACCGACACTGGGTTGTGGTGAAGGAAAGTGCAGCGTTTATTGCAGCACACCAAGCCAGGAGAACAGGCAGCTCACACTCAAAAGACTCGAGCTTCCCAATGGCTTTCAGGGAAGGCATTGTGAGGGAGGGGGCTGCAGGGTGTGTGATCAGCTCATGCACGGGTCTCGGATTGGTTGGCTTCAAGGTGAAGTTTCAAGCATCATCAACCTTCTGGTTTCAAACACTGTTGAGTTTATGCGCTTGCGGTCAGCAATTTTCATCTAGTTGGGGTCTGCTTCCTATAAAAACAATCTAGGAATGTGTGTCGGGCCTTTATCTGTATATTTCAGGGAACTGGGAGTTTGGTGATTCTGCTATGTGGCAGATGTATAGTCTAAATTGTTACTAGTTTCCGGGCCCAAGGCTGTTCTTTGTTTTTGCATCTTCACACTTCCTAATCTTTAACTCTTGAGCCAGCCTTTTGAGACTTAAGGGAGGCCTGAGAGACTAAAGCAAAAGCCTTTTACTTCAAAGGACAGGGACACAGAGGCTTTTGCATATGGTTTCAAGCTCTGCCACACAGAGTCCAATGTTTACAGTCTTCAGTTTAGTCAGTTACAGGCACAGTTCCATTGGCTACAAATCGCTACTTGCTATGATCATTTCCCAATCCAGGTGTTGGTCGCAGGCATTTCTACTTAAAATAGAAGGCCTGTGCCCTGAGAGAGCAGGGTGAAAGTCAACAGTAGGAAGGACCCTTAGAGAATGCTTCACCTAACATTCTCACTTTGGAGGAAGAAAATTGAGGCATAGAACCTTGAAACGACTGCTTTGAGATGCTGGAATTAATTTTTATAGCCAAGATGAAAACTAGCTCCCTCACATCAGGCTTGAAATATGTTCACTCTACCTTGTAGCCTCCTAGTTTTTAAGTATCTAAAATTTTTTTCACTGAACAGGTTTCTCTGCTGTAGTTACATTTATTCTTTTAGTGAACTGCGTTTTTTCCCCTGGAGGAAGTAGAATGTTGCTTAGTTTTTAAAAGAGACAGTAACAATAAGGACATGCATATATATGTATATGCACACACAGAAATAATATAAATGTATTTCAATCATGCTGTATTGTTTACTGAGTGCTTCCATATGCATCATCTTAGTTTCTCTCTATCTGGGATTGCTGAATACACACTCTCCTCTGCTTGTCAATCTCCCAGCTGTACGAGTAGCTTCTGTGTCTGTATATGAGCAGCAGAGCAGAGCTGGGGGTCTACGAGCTCTCAGTTGCCTTCAGAAAAGGGCAATGGACAAAACTCAAAATAAACTGGTTTAAACTTAAGTAGAAATCTGATGAAGACATGAAAAGAGTCAACAAAAGGATGTGTTAGTGAAAAAGCTTACCTTAGTTTGGGTTCCACCAGAAGTAGACCTTGAGACAAGGGTCAAAGGGCAAGTTTATTTGGGGCGTGAGTGGACATGAGCCAAGGTAGAGAAGGGGCCAGAGAGGGTGCGTTGATAAGCAGGTTACTGCCGTGGGAATCTGGAGCTACTTGGGGTTGGGGTGATTCCGCGGACCCATGCCTCAGAGTTATCCCACCTGAGGGGCGAGGGGGGTTGGAGTGTTAATAACCAGCTTCTCTTCTGTCATTGGTTGGAGCTGCTCCCTGGAGACGTTAGTTCTGGGGCTCCTCCGGCTACCACTGTGGTCACAACAAATCTCGAAGCAAAGAAATGCAGACGCTGGCAGTTGGAAATCAGGCAGTGTTCACTGAATGGAGAGGATGAGAGTCTGACCAGGGCCCTGGCAGCGTCTGCTCTTTCATTATATGATATAAAGAGGCAGCTGATTTTTTTGTTCACATTCTGCATTATCTAAAGTTGACCAGTATCGCTACTGCATAAAGCCTTCTTAGAATATCTGATCAGTTTTTAAGAGCAACCACTATGAATTTCTTGTGGGGGAGGGGAGATAAATCGGACATTGGCCCAGACTTCATGTGTGACTATGTCTCTGGGTCAAATTTAATTGAAAAGACAAAAGACTTGTATGAGCAAGTACACTGATTGAGTTGATGTATTTCTGAAGGCTGGGTGTTTCTTTAGGATGTTCTTAACCCTTGAAATAGTTTTTGAGCATTTCAAGAGATGGCTAGGGACTTCCCTTGTGGTCCAGTGGTTAAGACTCCACGATCCCAATGCAGGGGGCCTGGGTTCGATCCCTGGTCAGGGAACTAGATCCCACATGCCACAACTAAGACCTGGTGCAGCCAAATAAATACATAAATAAATATTAAAAAAAAAAAAAAGAGATGGCTAAGAACAGTCCGCTGGTCAGGAGGCTGCATATTTTTTCTAAGTCTTATTTTTTACACAGTCTATTCCCTTAGATAGTTTTGCAGGGATCAAAATGGCCTTCTTAGGGATTCCTGCCAATTCCTCCCACTCTTAGCAAGTGCCATGAATGA
The DNA here is from genome assembly GCF_028023285.1 of Balaenoptera ricei. Lineage (NCBI taxonomy): Eukaryota > Metazoa > Chordata > Mammalia > Artiodactyla > Balaenopteridae > Balaenoptera > Balaenoptera ricei. The sequence continues at coordinate 113,030,490 of NC_082654.1, forward strand.
AGTTCCGTCTGGGGTTAAGCAGGATAAGGGGCTTTGAGTGGTCATGAATTGCCAAAGCTTTGCGCTCATGTCGAATCCAGCTTTTGCTACCTGGAAACATGATAGTTTAAAGCTTCCAAAGGTGGCACAACTATTTCTTGCAAAGCATAAGCTCATCATTTTTCAAAGGGAAAAATTTGTAACCAGTGGAATAATCTGTCCCAGAATCTTGTGTGTAGGAAACTCTCCCACCTTAGTATCTACTTAGGTGTGAGCAATTGAGTTAGGAAGAATATGAGTTCACAGGATATTATATGAGATCCACTGTTAGGGATGCAGAAATCATAGCTAACCTTTTTAAGTGATACCAACAATTCAAACAGCACTAATGCTAACAGAGAAAGGGACAGTGTTCTAGGAGATAGCCATGGAGAAGGCAACTTTAGCTCTTGATTGAAAGCTTTTGATTTTGCAGAAAGTCAGCTCTGTTAAACCCAGGAGTTTATGTACCTGAACCTTATAAGAAGCACTAAATCAGAATCATGATGATATTGGAGACCTTTTAAAGAAAATCTATTATGATAGCTCTCGGGATGAATATGTGTTTGACTCTGTAACCCACACCATAATCATCCATTTGCATCCAGAGATTCACCTAGAGCACATTACAGTGATTGGTGTTTTAAATAATGATCTTGGGTCATCAGGATATGTAAATGACGTTTAATGCTGAGGAGTCACTTAAGACAGGGAAGCAGAGAATACATTTTTCAAAGATATCCCCTCTAAATGTTTGAAATCATGTATTAGAAATTAAAGGTTACTAATTTAATAGTTAGCTAAGGGGCTTCCCTGGTGGCATAGTGGTTAAGAATCCACCTGCCAATGTAGGGGACACGGGTTCGAGCCCTGGTCCGGGAAGATCCCACATGCCGCGGAGCAACTAAGCCCGTGCCCCACAACTACTGAGCCTGCTCTCTAGAGCCCGCGAGCCACAACTACTGAGCCCGCGCGCCACAGCTACTGAAGCCCACACACCTAGAGCCCGTGCTCCGCAACGAGAAGCCACCAAAAGGAGAAGCCCGCACACCGCAACGAAGAGTAGTCCCCGCTCGCGGCAACTAGAGGAAGCCCGCGTGCAGCGACGAAGACCCAGTGCAGCCAAAAAATAAAATAAAATATAAAAATAAAATAAATTAATTAAAAAAAATCATAGTTAACTAAGACCCTTGTCAAAATTACTCACTTTTGAATGATGCTAGAAAACTTAGTATACAGCCATACTTCTTCCTTTCTCAGTAAAGCGTTAAGTTGTAGCTGGAAAGAAAAAAGAGGGGACAGAGATCCGGATTTGGAGGGCCTCCTGTATTTTGAAATATCTCACCAGCAATGTGAAAAATGAAGAAAGAATTCCCCAAAGTAAAGTCCAAATGAATGAGAACATTCTTTTCTGAATGCAAACAAGATCCAAGTCGCTAGGTTATCCAAAATCTGTATCCTTTTCAGAATGCTTTTCTAAAAACCCATTTGTGGGATTGATGGCAAATTACATTTCTAGAAAATGGTTCTTGAAAAAAATCTTCAACTATCTCATATTTGAGAAAAAAAATTTAGTGCTTTGCAACATAGAATTGATTTTATAATCATTTTCCATAGTTACCATTTAACCACATCACTAATTTCTAGCAGTAGGCATTAAAGTGTGAAGGATACCAGAAGTATCCAGGCTGAGAGCATCCCTGGCTTTTATAAAGAGATGGCTTTTGTAGGCCAGGACTTTAAACCCCAGAAAGGAGCATAATATACAGAGGTGGTCTCCCTAGGCTTTAATTAACCAGTCAGCTGAATATTTAGATGAGAGACATGTGAAAGGTTGATTGCCCAAGGGCAGGGGTCAGTTGGCACCTGTTTTGGTCACTTCCCTGACCTTGGAGGGCTGTAGTGCTCTCCTGACATTACCCCACACTGGCCCCAGTGGCGTGGGCTGCTGCTGCCGATTTTGCAGCCAAGGGCAAGCCGTTGTTTTATGGCACCCTTACACTTGTCTCCCCTGTCCTGGGTGCCTGGTCTCCATCCACGCTGCAGCTGCCACCTCCCACCAATTCGCGAGAGCCTTTGTCTCCCAGGGGTTTTCTTGGGCGGTTCCTGGAATTCATGTTTCCATCCTGCTTCCTTAGATTCTCCACGGTTGGTTTGCAGATGGGAGTGTTCCCCACTTTTACTTATTGTATTTTTCTCTGTACACCTCCCTTTAGGGGGGCATTCTACAAAATCCTGGTTAGCGAGAGGAATAAAAGAGGGAGTCTTGTCTCAGAGAAACTATATTATGCAGGGAGGGCTCACTTGAGAAAAACTGCTTATTAAAAACAAAACCACAGTGATCTCTGCACTTCACCTGGTCGGTTTCTAGTCCTCTTCAGGTACTAAACTTCTGTCTCATTGTCATAGACAGAACTGACGTTTCAGCGCTTTTTCGTTTTTTTCAAAAATTTTATCGAAGTATAATTGATTTACATCAGCTCTTCTGCTTTGCTGCTGGTAGATGACTGTTTAATGCCAGTGTCTCGTCTGTTTGAGTTTTGCTCATGCCATTCTGGTTATTAAATATTCTTTAGTGTCATCTTTGGTGAAGTAATTACACTGTGTCACTTGCAGTGTGGCTCTATTTCATGCTCTTCCCCTTCATGATAGACGCCCCTCTGGTGGGGGGAAGCAAATGATTATGTGCAATTGTATTCTTCTAATACCATGAGGGAGAATAATAACCCTTTCATATACATAGACCAGCTCAGTTGACAGAGATTTGTAGAATTTCTGAGGTGGAAGTGATTTTGGGGGGTATCCTCACCCGGCTGGCCTTCTTGGGCATCACCGCACTGTGTCCCCTCTTTCATTTGCTCTCTTGAATCACATTACACAATGCAGTTTAGAAGTGAATGATCTAAAATACTACTCTCCACCATGTGACTAAGTATTTTGAAGTTCTCTGCCAGTACTTTCTGATATTCTCTGGTCTGGAGCAGTTGCTTACCCTCCTAAAACTATATCCACTTTTAAACAGCATTTTTAAGCTGTTCTCTTCTCCGTGCATATTGATATATCTCAGGACTGCATACCATTCTGCACTTAACACCCTATCTGAAATTGTGTTTTTTCATTAAATGATGTATCGTGTAACTTTTCTCCTTCCCCTTTTTTCACACTTGCCAAGTATCAGAATTAGTTTATTCTATCCCTTTGTATTTGTTTCTTTTGTGCTTATCGGAAAGAATGCCCCTGACTTTTCCTCATGCTGCAAGAGAACTTTCAAAATTGACATAAAGCTCAGGCACATGCTATGATCATTTTACATTTCTGCCCAAAATAATTTTCTCAATAAATATTTGCTGCTTTGAGGCAAGTATCTTTTTGAAGAGTTGATTAATCTGTATTTCTCTTGTCCTGGAGAAATCCATCTTGAAGATGCCGAAATGTGTAGATCTTCTAAATATTTATTTAGAAGGCATTAGAGCAGTTAATTACACCTGCCAGAATTTCTATAGATACTAATATTTCACAGAGAGACACTGTTGTTGGATTTGTATACATTTTAATGACTGCATTGTGTGGCCAAGGAAATCTTAATTTAGGGCACTGTGCTGAGAATGTCATATGTATTATTTCACTGGATTCCCCCAGTAACCCTATAAGGTATGTTCCATTATAATTTCCATTTTATAAATGAAGAATCTGAGGATAAGAAGCTCAGAGGTAATTTTTTTAAGATCGAAGAAAGTAATGGAGTTAGAATTGAACTTGCATGGTCTGTGAACTTGACAAGAGCAGGGCTTGTATCAATTTTTGCTCTGTACTTTACTCATACCCAGGACCTAACACTGAGAATGGCCCATTTTATGTACTCAGTGATAAATGAACAAATAAATGAAAAAATAAATAAATAGCAAGATAAGACTGTCTTAAAGTATTGATGATGTCTTGTCTGGCACTCAGCACTTCATAGGCCTTGAGACATGACAATTTATACAAACATATATTTATATAGTGTAAAATTTCTAACATTATTATTTATCTCTGTTGTATCATAAACTGCCTTTAATTGACATTTTCTTTTCTTCTTTTAGCTGTCCTTTAACTTCTGTAGTTTGTCTATCTTTTATAAATCATTGCTCCCTAAACTGAAGGCAGCAAACCATCAGAGGCCTAACTAAGGCAGGATGGTACATTATAATTACATTACTCTTTTTATGTGTTTTATTTCAGCTAATTTACCATGGGAAACTTTTGACTCATGTTCATCTTGTCTTCCAAGAAAATGCCCTAGGTCCAACTTTTTTGATTTTCTTGCTAAGGCATTCCTAATATTCTGCCTTTCTGTATATGAATAACAGTGCAACAATACCTTTACCTTGACTAACTTCCATTTTTATTAATTTTCCTCTCATTTTCCTATTTTTGTCAAGTTCTGTTATATTTTTAATCTCATTCCTGTCACTTTTCTCTCCCTCTCAGCTTTATGTTAGCTCAGGATTTAATGAGACCATTTTCTTCTCTAGCCTCAAAACCATTATTATAAATTATAAGTATATGCCATTATGTGTTTTCCTAATTTGGCTTGTGACCATATCTCTTAAGATCATTATTTTTAAGCCTTTATATATTTCAATATTGATGTCAATTTAATTCATTTTTCTTTCTCTATTTGAGTGAGATACAGAAACCCTATTTAGGGTGACTCCTATTTATTTCACAAGTTAGCCCTCTGTTATGGAAAGAAAGCAAAATTTGTATTACTTCTTTTTTCTTTTCTCCCTCTCTATTTGTTTTAAAAAGTGAAAAAAATAAATTTAGCAGTTCATCTCATACTGAAACTGAAATGGTTCCTTGAATTCAAATTTATACCCATACAACGGTATAATAACAAATTATTCCTGTCTCAGCGCTTCAATCTGTAACCTGCAAAATTCACTGTAAATGTTAAAAAAGATGTGTTGTAATTATGCTAAATACTGGTTCATTATTCAACTCCTGCTATTTGTTCTGGGTGAGGGCCAACTGAGCTCCCAACCCGTTCAAACTAGATGTTTCTGCCATTTCTAGTTCCATGTTCGTGCCCACCCATGAAAGAAGGATGGCTTGGATGGGATATGTGAGTTGTGACTTATTGGCAGTTTAGTTTAAAGTAGTGGAACAAAACAGCAGATGTGTGTCTCTACGGAACCCTCTCAAATGCACAGGCCCAGGTACAAATGCAGCCCTTTACACCTGTCAGATTCTTTCTTTCATGGCTTCACATTTGGTGTGTACCCCAAAAACTCCCAGACTCCTCGGACGTTTAGTTAACATGGCGCTAGCTGGACTTGTCTTCTGCTCTCTCTAACCAGTGATTATTTGCATATTTTTCTTTTCTCATAATGGTAATAATATCATGAGAAGGGATTCCTGTCCACCAGGAGTGCTTTATGCCTTATTTTAGCATTCGTAAGGTGGTAAGGCTACTTGGTTAATCTTTCACTGTATTTTTGGCCCAACAGTCCTGCTGTCTCAAGAAAGAAAAATTTTCTGCAGTTGAGTCTACTTGCCCTTCTTGCTCTCTTACCGCAGTCCCGGATATACTACCTTAACTAGTTTTATTTTAATAACTAACCTTTATTTCATTTCTTCCTGCTGATCAATAAATATTTTCCCTGAATTTTTCTTCTAATCAGTGTTGTCCATTCGGCATTTCCCTACCTTTCCCTGTTTTTTAATTTTTAGCCTCTGTTTAAAAAGAAGCATATTTATAATGTTTCCCTGTTGATCCTTTTTATTTCACTTTATTTGTCTTTTATGTTAACCATAAAATAATAGCAGGTGATCATATAGCACTGCTTGGATCCAGGCCCTGTTCTAAATGCTTTCCACATATTCTCACAACAGACCCCCAGGGTGGGCACCATTATTGTCCCCATTTTAGAGACGGGGACACTGGAGCATAGACAGGTTAAGTAATGTGCCTAAAATCTGCCAGGACTAAAATCTGGGCACGTTGCCTTTAGACTGTGTTTGTAAACAGCACATAAAACAGCAGAGTATTGATGGTATCTCATTATTATATTTCCTCATTAAGCCTTGTAAATATTGAGTAGACCAGTCCCTCTGTTAAAAGCATGACAGTCTACTGCATATCTTGTTACTGCATCCGGAAACAATCTCCCGTAACCTCTATAGATAGCTTTGGTCTGCTTGTTTCACGTTTGTGCATTTTCATGTTTTCTTTTCTGTCATTTCCCAGTGTCTTTCCCCCAGTCTTTTTACGTGTTGTGTCGCTTAGTTTAAATTTCGTTACCCAGGGCGAAAATAGAAATTTCCTTATTTCCTTTTGCCTTCAGTGAGCCCTGGGGACACTAATAACAAGGTCTGACCGAAACGTTGCAAAAAATCTTAACTCCTAGAAAGAGAGAAGAGAAAAAAGCAGCCTGTGGTTGGAATAATTTGGAATGCGTGGTTTCTCTAATTATAACTGTCCCTGATCCTACAATGGATGCCACCCTTCTGTGTGTTTTGCATGTGCCCTGTCCCCAGTGTTTCCGTAACTAGGGAGCAGTGTGATTCACACCAGTTAGCGCCCAGGTTGAAGCCTTCCTGTTTGCTCACCACTAGCTTAGCCCAAGGGGTTTCCATGTTGAAATCTTCAGCTGAGGCCATGGACTCCTTCTGGAGTTGCTTGCAGTAGAGATGTAAGTGATAATTCCTTTCTCTCAAATCTGAATCACACCCATGTTACCCCTAATGCATTGGGAACTAGGTTCCATCTAAACCTACATCTACCTCAGTGTTCTGGGATTATTTTAATTTTGTTTTATTTTGCAAAACTCTTGTGACCATAGGTGAGAAAATAATGTCCTGGGGGGATTGACATTGTGCTTTCCAGGTCAGTTGGTTCTCCTTGTTGTCCTGTGACGACACTGGGAGCCCAAGTACCATGGCTTGCTCTAGCTCCTCATTGGCCTTCTATGCTGGAGTGGCTCCAAGTCTGATTCTATTCACTCCTTCTCTCAAGTGGACGAGGTTCACCAGGGAGCTTGTGCCTACTTGGTCTGAGGTGAAATCCCCAGACTAGATTCCTCCTGGTAGGTAAAGTCAGACCAAATACAGCACTTCTGCTCTGTGGCTTGTTTCCAGTTTTTTCCATACAGACCCTCGACAAATTTTGTCCAACCGCGGACAGCCCTGGGCATGACCTGTGAATAGAAAATAGCACAGTCAACTTTGATCCCAGATGGAGAGATTCCCCAGTTTTGGAAGCCAGGAAACAAACGTGTAAGTCTATCGATAAAAAGCAAACTGGGCCATTGTACTTTGATTACAGAAAACAAGGTGAGGAATATTCTCTACCATCCCAGCACTTGGATGCTCCCATTACCGTTAAGTTCTTTCCAGCCATTTTGTTGTATCCTCAGAGATTTTTCTTGCTCATGAGAATATAAATAATTCAGAAAGTTACAGCCATTCAAGTTTTCAGGCAAATAGCTGAATGTTGCTTGTATTATACGTATAATGCCTTGCCCCTCAGTTTTGCATTAGGCACAGTTAAGCCAGTCCCTGCCCTTAAGGGCTCACTGTCTCACTGTCTCATGAGATTGAAATGAAAGTAAATAATTTTAATAAAATGTGATCAATACTGCAAAGAAGGAATAATTCATCCCCGGACGTTAGTAAAGACTCACCAAATAAGGTGACTTTTTGCCTTAGCAAGATGGTTCAGATGTTGCAGTCTCAGAAAAGGAAAGTGTGTTTAAATCTGAGATTAATATGTGCGAAGGGTTGAAGGTGAGAAAGATCCTACAAGCGCCACCAGGGCTTTGCAGGCCTTGTTTACTGCTCATCTCCATTGCTTGGAACAGTGCCTGGTAGGTACTTAATAAATATTTATGATTAATATTTAAGTAAAAGTATGTATTAATCATTCTTCGTAGGAGGAAGTGGTGGGAATTGAGGCAATAAAGGAAGGTTAAACCATCTAGAAGAGGGACTGACATGCTTTTAATGTATTGTTGAATTTGTTTTGGTTATATTTTGTTGAGGATTTTTACATCTGTGTTCATCAGGGATATTGACCTGCAATTTTCTTTTCTTGTGGTGTCCTTGTCTGTTTTTGGTATCACAGTAATGCTGGCCTTATAAAATGAGTTCGGAAGTGTTCCCTTCTCTTCTGTTTTTTGGAAGAGATTGAGAAGGATTATATTAATTCTTCTTTAAATGTTAGGTAGAATTCATCAGTGAAGCCAACTGGTCCTGGACTTGTGTTTGTTGGGAGGTTTTTGGTTACTAATTCAATCTTCTTACTATTAATCAGTTTACTCACAATTTCTGTTTCTTCATAATTCAGTTTTGGTGCATTTTATGTTTCTAAGAATTCATTTTTTTTAACACATTTCCCAATTTGTTTCTGTGGTATCAGTTGTAACATCTCCTCTTTCATTTCTGATTTTATTTATTTGAGTCCCTTCTCTTTTTCTCTTGGTGAGTCTAGCTAAAGGTTTGTCTGTTTTGTTCATCTTTTCCAAAAGCCAGCTTTTAGTTAAATTGACCTTCTCTGTTGTCTTTTAGTCTCTATTTCATTGATTTCCACTTTGATCTTTGTTATTTTCTACCTTGTACTAACTTGGGCTTTGTTTCTTCTTTTTCTAGTTTGTTGAAGTGTAAAGTTAAGTGGTTTATTTGAGATTTTTCTCATTATAGGCATTTATCACTGTGAATTTCCCTCTTAGAACTGCCTTTGCTGCATCCCATAAGTTTTGGTATGTTGTATTTCCATTTTCATTTGCTGCTCTCTTTTTTGCTTTTTCTTTTGATTTCCTCTTTCACCCACTGGTTGTTGAGTAGCCTGTTGTTTGATCTCCACATATTTGTGAATATTCCAGTTTTCTTCTTGTAACTAATTTCTAGTTTCATACCATTGTGGTCAGAAATGATGCTTGATATGATTTTAATCTTCTTAAATTTATTAAGACTTGTTTTGTGGCCCAGCATATTATCTATCCTGGAGAATGCTCCACGTGTGCTTGAGAAGAATGTGTATTCTGTTTCTTTTTGTTGGAATGTTCTGTATATGTTAGTTCAGTTCATCTGGTCTGGCGCGTCGTTTAAGGGCAGTTTTCCATACTGCTTTTCTGTCTGGATGATCTCTCCATTGATGAAATTGGGCCATTAAAGTCTCCTACTATTATTGTACTACTATCTGTTTCTCCCTTTAGGTCTGTTTATATTTGCTTTATATGTTCAGTTGCTCCTATGTTGGGTGCATAAATATGTATGAACATTATATCCTCTTGTTGGATTGACCCCTTTATCATTATATAATGACCTTCTTTGTCTCTTATTACAGTCTTTGTCTTAAAGTGTATTTTGTCTGATATATGTATAGATATCCCAGCTTTCTTTGGTCTCCATTTGTCTGAAATCTCTTTTTCCATCTGTTGTCTTTGAGTCTGTGTGTGTCCTTACATCTGAAGTGAGTCTCTTGTAGGCAGCATATAGATGGGTTGGTTTCTTTATTTTTAGAGAGTATGCCAAGACCTGTCAGCACCTCAAAGAGGAGGATCTCAGAACCTAGATTCAGGCTGATTGAAAGCCAGACCCTCAGGCAGCAGCCTTTAAAATATGCAAATATACCTCATTCAGGGGAAGACTGGGAGATGGGCGTTTCTGTCTGCTCTCTCAGTGTCAAATCCTGGGCTGATAGCTAGGTAAGAACTGCTTCTTTCTTTGCTACTGTCCCATTGAAGCCTTGAACATAAGCCCCACTGGCACCAGAGCCAAGCTGTCAAGGGATGTGTCCTTTGGTTCACAGCCATAAGAGCTGGTGCGTCAGACATGTACGCAAGCTCCTTTCTCAGAGACACCGATGATCTGGGGTCTTGAGATGTATGCCAGACCAGAAACCTTCCCCTCCAGCCAAAGCTCCAAGACAGCAAATACGCCTTTTTACAGAAAATTGGGGGTGGGTTTCAGTTGGCTCTGTCTGTTCGGTGCCCTGGGCAGGGTGTTATGCTTTCATGGAACACACGAGCACAGGCCCTGCTGGCCATCACAGCCAGGTGATGAAGGGGCGTCCCTGTGCATCAGGGCACTAGATGTAAAACTGGGGCACCAGTCATGCACAGAAGCTCCCTCTAGGAGATACCCACGAGCTGAAGCAAGTCAGTTGGGGAGCACAAAGGTGGTGCCCGCCGACCTCCATCTCTGGAGAGAATTTCAGTTGGTCCCCAGGTTTGTGTTAAATTAGATGCCTGCCCCTCAGGCCAAAGCTTTAAGGTAAGCACATAAGCCTTTTACAGAAAGACTGGGTACTTTTGGCTGCCTCTGTGCTGGGCCCTGGGGTAGGTGAGTTCCTGCTGCCCCTTTAGGGACTTTTTCTCAATTTGCTACAGCCTCATGGGTCTTGTGGGTGCAAGCCCCATTGGCTCTCAAAGCTAGATGTTTTGTGGGCTTGCTCTCAGGTGCAGGTCTTAAAGCAGGGGTGCCAGATATGGGGTTCCAAACCCTTTGCTACTCAGGGAGAAGCTCGGGGTTGTTACTTGCCGATTGTGGGTTGCTGCTTGGGAGTGGGGTTTATAGCGAGATTGTGTCTCAGCCTCTCCTACCTGATTCAGTGTGGGGTTTTTTGTTGTGTTTGCCTGATGTATAGGATTCACTCAGTTAAGTTTTGAGTTTCTTGCAGAGGAAATTGTTCCATATATACATGGAGATATGGTATATTCTTGGGAGGAGTTGAGTTTAGAATCCTCCAATATCACTACCTTGAACCAGGACCTAGAAATGTTTCTTACTTTAAGAGTTAGGTGTGCTCACATCATAGAGTGTATGTAGGATTGGAATAGAAGTACAGTTGACCCTTGAACAACACAGGGTTTGGGGGTGCCGACTCTCTGGGCTGTTGAAAATCCATGTATATCTTTACAGTTGGCTCTGTATCCACAGTTCCACATCCATGGATTGAAAAACTGTGGATCACGTAGCACTCTGGTATGTATTTAGTGAAAAAAAAAAAATCCGTGTGTAAGTGGACTTGTGCAGTTCAAACCCATGTTGTTCAAGGGTCTCCCTCATAGTCGAGCAATAACTAGCACTAACATCCTGATGTAATAACTTCTGGTGTTTTTATTAGGACTTCAACTATGTAAATAAGTATACATAGTTGCAGTCCTAATATATATACAATTTTGTATTTACTCTTAAAAGTTTACATTATACATTATGCATTTCTGTGTTATTATTAAAATTTCATGAATCATTTCCATAAATTTATTAAACTTACCAAAATGTTTTGTCTTACTGGTTTGGGTGGGTTTTTATTTTTTATTTTACACTTTGTAGCATGTTCATAATTCTTTCATTCCGGTAATCCTGTTATGATCTACCAAGCTTTACAACTTTTCTTTGAGAATCTGACCATAAGTGTTACGTACTGTTGCCATTCCTGGGTCTTACTCAGTGAATTTAAATTTTAAATGTCAAATCATCTTTAGTCAACTATTGCCACTTAATATTAAGCACTGTTTCTCTGTCTCATTTTTTTTACCTAAGTGTTTGAGGCATATATAATAATATATACATTTATATATATTATATTATTAATAATATATATTATATAATAATATATATTATTATATATATTATATTTATATATAATTTAAATATACACATGAAGCAGTTTGGCTAGTTTTTATTTTTGAAAATATCTCTTGGTGTTTCCAATTGTTTTCCTTTAGGAATTTCTTGCTATAAAAAGTAAAAGCAGTTTATTTGCAGTTTATTCCAACAGTTAAAATTAAAAATAGTTTTCTCTGACTTTTTATTGTCAACATTAGAGGCAGTAGTTCTTTTCATCTAGGTGTTTATTTGTTGGCTCTGACCTGGCCCCACTGAAAAAAAAATTTAATGTTAAACCCAAAATTCTAAAACCCTTCCATTAGAATAGGCTGAATATGAGAAAAATCAGAGATTTATTTTCACATTGCCATTCTTGCATTTTGTGATACGTGCTGTTCTTTCCAAAAATCTAGCCTTTAATCTTTTCTGATATATTTAGGTTTATGAATGAACGCTGTGGGCTTTCGTGAATGTTTATTTACACAAAGGATTTATTTTTCTTGATCTTCTACTTGGTTTTTTCTTAATGATTATATTTTATAGCAGAGATTGGCAAACTCTTTCTGTAAAAGACCAGATAGTAAATATTTTAGGTTCTGGGACTATAGGACTTTGTTGTTGCAGCCGCTCAGCTCTGCCTTTTTTTTTTTTTTTTTTAAACATCTTTATTGAAGTATAATTGTTTTACAATGGTGTGTTAGTTTTATGCTTTATGACAAAGTGAGTCAGTTATACATATACATATGTTCCCATATCTCTTCCCTAGCTCTGCCTTTTTAATGCAAGAGCACCATTTGTATTGTTTTGTTTATTTCTCTTGTTTTCGAGACTAAGAAACATTTTCTACTATAAACCTCCAGGAAAGTGAAATGAGCTCCATTAGTTAGGATGCAGTGCTGCAGGGTCATACTTTTAGTTCCAAGAAGATATGTGAACAAATGTGCGTGTAAACACAGTACAACTTTATTTATAAACATAGGCATCCACGTGTTCTATAGTAATAAGTAATAGGGAGGAAACAAAAAAACAAAAACATCAGGATAACATATGACTAATCTATTAAAAATGCTTTTCCCGGGACTTCCCTGGCGGTCCAGTGGTTAAGACTCTGCGCTTCCACTGCAGGGAGCGTGGGTTCCACCCCTGGTCAGGGAACTGAGATCCCACATGCCGCATGGTACAGCCAAAAAAAAAAAAAAAAAAATGCTGTTCCCTTTCTGTTATTTTAGTTTCTTTTAGCTTGGAATGATGGAGTTTATTTTGTTGCTTACCTTTTTAATAATAGCAGAAATAGTTTCCATACCCTTATATAAAAATCTAATTTATCCACCAGCTTGTTGTATTATTATTTTCTGCTCTCTTTGATTTTTAACAGGCACGGATTGTTGAAATACAGCAACAGATTTTGAACCACACCAAAAATTAACTTACCTTTTGGGGTATTTTTTCATTGAATATGCATTTATATTTCAAAAAATTAAGTCATTGGTGAAGAAATTAGTATTAACAGCCCTTGTCTTGGTTTGGATCAAGTGTCAGTTGTGACAGTAATAGTGAATTACTTCTATACTCTACCATTTGTAAACCTGAGCACTTTACATTTCTTTTGCAAGAAAGTGATCTCCATTTGGAATGAATAAACCTATCTACAAGGTTCCTCTGGGACCCTTCTCAATACTCTCAGAGATGTCAGACAGTAGCTCTCAGACAGAGATCACACTTTCTAAGTGTTATGTCTAATTGCTACAAATGAACTACATTCTCACTGTTGACAAGGCAGGCTTGCTCTGAAAAAATAAATATACATGTACCCATTTAGCTTTTCAAGTTCACACTAAAAATTCTGATAATGAGACTTATTTTCTAATTTCTGTTTTAGACTTTAAGAGAAGATGTATTCCATTTTATATTCTCTGATAGCTAATACCTAAAAATATTACCCTTCTTTTTCAGGTTTTGTATATTGTATATTTCTATTTATTTTCGTGTTAACTTGTATATTTCTCTTGTTCTGCAAACCAAGAAACATTTTCTGCTATAAATCTCCAGGAGAATGTAATGATCTCCATGGGTTAGGATGCATTATTTCAGGGTTATGCTTTCAGTGTCCAGAAGCTTCGTAAGCTGGCCCTAACCTACGTGTCCCATCCCCTAGTGGCTTTCTACCCCAGGCGCATGAGGTATGCCCCCCATTCAAGACTTCACTCAGCACTTTACCGCCATCTTTTCCTGTCTGGAAAATGGCCATGAATGAGTTCTCTGTGGCCCCACTTAAATGTTGCTTTCTTTCATTTCTCTGCAGGCAGAATTACCTGCTTACTCAGCTGAACACTGTATCTTTGCCTTGTCCTCACTCGACGTCCTCTTTGGTTATCAGCCCTGCGTTCCAAACACCACCTGTCCCCTATCACAGGTGCCCTGTGACAAATGCATTGAACACGTAATAATTATATTATGTTCAGTCAACACCTGAATAAACACGTAGAGAAGAGGAAAGCCACTGATCATTGTAGCTTGGTTAATCATATTTCCCCCCTTTCTTTGTTTTCTCTTCAGGTATTCTTGAAGTCTTACACTGTGTGTTAGTAGAAAGTCCAGAAGCTCTCAATATTATTAAAGAAGGCCATATTAAATCCATTATCTCACTTTTAGACAAGCATGGAAGAAATCACAAGGTAAGTGAACCATTTTATTGCCAGAAATAAATTCTGGAATAATTTTAAAACTATTTTTTTTTAAAAAAGATAATTTTTAAAAGGTGTGTCAAATTTGTCGTGAGTGTTTTTCACCTTTTAGTTCCAATCAGGTAATACTGCTTAGTGCTTATGCATAGCCTCAGTGGGAGGATGGAGCAGTTCTCAGTTTGTGTATGAAGGAAGGTTGGAAAATAAGTGGACACGTGGCTGTAATGTTTAAAGTGACTGGGTCAGAGGTAACTGGAGGGAATGTGTTTGTGGAAACTGCTGCTGACACTTGAACCTGAGAAGGGAATGAGAGTCTGAAGGTGGCTTCGCTTTTCAGGTTCTGGACGTCTTATGCTCACTCTGTGTTTGCCATGGGGTAGCAGTCCGTTCTAACCAGCATCTCATCTGTGACAATCTTCTGCCAGGAAGAGACCTGTTACTGCAGACACGCCTTGTGAACCACGTCAGCAGGTAGGTTCAGAGAGCCCACGTTGCCAGATAGGTAGCGTAACAAAAAAGTCATGTTCTAGCTTTGTCGCTAAAACATCGTATCGTCTATTTGTTTGATTAGAATCTTTTACATATTTCCCCAGGGAATAGTGTAGGCATTTTTTCTACCCATCAGATGAGATAACAACAATAGATGACCCAAGCAAAATACACATTTATTACAAAAAAATGTATAAGAGCTCTCATTCACGTTCATAGGTAGCTGAATTGCCGTTGTCATCCTCAGGAGCAGTCTGACAATGATACAGGGATATAATTATATATAATTATGTTTTAGATCTTCTTAGAACATAACTAAAAACACTATATCCTTCAATACCAATGGTGAAGTGCCTACGATGTATAATAAAGACATTGAATTCAAATGTCCAAACTATAATAAATTCTACAAATAAGCAATAAAACTACATTTTCAGTTAGATCTACCTTCCAAGGTATCAGACATTCACTGGGTACTTTGTGCCAGCCACTAATGCCAGGTGCTTTACAAGTATCCTACGCTGCTTGTGTTTGCACAAAGTGTTATTGTTATCTACATTTTATAGATTAAAATGTTGGAACTGGAAATGGAACTCAGGTCTAACTCCAGAGACTGAGCTCTTCACCACCATGTCGTAGTGCCTTCCATATACAAAATAATAATTACAACAACAGTAATAAATACAGCTTATAATTAAGGAAATGTTATATGTGATAGTGATAACTTTAATACACTGTGTTTAGCAGCTGTCCAGGAAATACTTGCTACTTCACTCTGGTTCAAACAAAAATGTAGGGTTTAGTGTATATTTCTACGTTGTGATTTTTTAAAAAAGATTGATTTAGGACTTCCTTTGTGGTTCTTTATATAATAGACCTGTCGTTAATGAGCAGTATTTTCTGAGATGTTCACTAATCCCTAGTATTAACTTAGGGTAAAAGTTCTTCAGTAAAATGCAATTAAATACAACTAACTAGAAATTATTCTTTTCACAGCAAAGCATAGAGAACAACAAAGATGATTAATCACCTTGGTTCATTCACTAAGACTATGACTTGCTTCAGCCTCAAACTCTGTATGACACAGAGCTTAGCTTAGGAAAATGTCTCTATGTCCTGGATTAATTGTAACTCCATTAGGTCCGAGGGCCTGCTGTGCTATCCTGAGTGCCTCCCCTTAAATATGATTAATGATATAAAATACGCTGAAGAGCAATTAGGAAAAAATAATAGACCTTTGAGTGACATTGCCAAGTTATCCCAGAAGCAAACATCAGTCTCTGAATGTTAACTGTAAGGTTGGCTGTCACTGCAGACTTCAGTAATTTGTTGTACTTAAGGAAACATATTTAATATGTAATATACGTCTTTGAGAAGCAGGACTAATTCAGAATAGCACGATGTAAGTTAAGACAATGAAAGTTTTATTCAGATTTTCTCACATGCTATTCCCATCTCTTTAAAGCATGAGACCCAATATTTTTCTGGGTGTCAGCGAAGGGTCTGCGCAGTATAGGAAATGGTACTATGAGTTGATGGTGGACCACACCGAGCCATTTGTGACCGCCGAAGCCACTCACCTGCGAGTGGGCTGGGCTTCAACGGAGGGGTACTCGCCCTACCCTGGAGGGGGCGAGGAGTGGGGTGGAAATGGTGTCGGAGATGACCTCTTCTCCTATGGATTTGATGGCCTTCACCTCTGGTCAGGTACGTAGTATCCATTTTCTTTCACAGTGTTTTTGAAGGAAATCTTTTGCCCTCACTGGACATTTCTAGAAGCTATTGGTATTGGTGCTGTTCATATCAGGTACATTTATTTCAGAAACGTAACACTGAAATGTTGAGAGTGTTAAGTAAAAAGCAGAATTTCACTAGGGGAAAAAGAAAACTCCTACAATTGTAGTACCTCTCCAAAAGACTTCTTTGCCTTTGAATGGTATACTTCAGAAGTGGCGTTCTGATTCATGAATCAACTGCAAAAACTTAAATGTTTTCTACTTGTCTTAATTGGTATGTGTGAAGCTTTAGCTTCCAATGTAAAAAAGAACCAAAACCAAATCCTGGAAAATAATTGGAATAAATAGACTAAGTTCCATCTTCAGGTGGGTAATGTCATGTCAGGAATTGGTAATTTGTCAAGTGTATTGTGAGGAGTCAGCTCATAATAAAATGATGCTTCGTTTCAGAAGTGTGGAAAGGTTTAAAAATGAATGTATAGTTCATTTCACTAGCTACCACCGCTAAGCTTTGATGGTTGAAAGTATATTAAAAATGAGTAATATATAAAAATAAAAATAGTACTCTTTTTTTCAGATTTATTAAAACATGTATTTTGATTGGCTCTATTTAAAAGTTTACCTTTTGATTAGGTAGATATTGGAATTCATTTGGATTCTGCAGACATATGCTTGTATTCATAAAGCAGCTTTAGAATGAACCTGATATATTTTATAGCACATTTAACATACAGAAAATAGAGAGAGGTTCCTTACATTACAGAAAGCTGAACTTTGCCTCTCATAGGCAAATCAAGTGGTATTCATTTATTAATGCTTTATAGGCCTCATAAATTATGAAAAGAACATTTTTAATTACATTTAATTAAACCTAAGAGTTTATGGTAAGGAATTTATAAAGAAAAGCACTCCATGTAGTTGTATCGAACAATAATACTTACTAAATTTTTCCTTTATTTGGTGCCAATAGCTCAGTAGCCTGGAGGAGATGAAGCTGTATGTTGGATATTTCATCTAACCTGTGGGGCACTGGTTGGGACCCAGGCCGTAGTGTGGTGTGTCTTATACACAGGTGTACTGTGCTGGTCAGAAGAGAGACACAATGCTTGTTCCAGAATTTTTCTACCCACCAAACAAAGGCAAAGAGCCCTACCTTCAGAAGACCTGACAAAGATGAAATAGGGTTAATGTCTGTTTGATAATACGTTTATAATATATAATATATAATAACTATTATCTTCAGATATTATCCCCTCTCTCTACCTTCAAGTATCACTCCACACAAAATGGGTCCTCAGGTGAATGAATGAAGCATGTTCACTTGTTTTCCCATTACACAGAGATTAGGGGAAAAATGAAACGAAACATTACACTGGTAAAAAAAAATAAAATGCTGAATTGCATCTCATTATTTTAGCCATATAACACCACTTCACCATTTTCATGTTTGCATTTAGTTTGAAGCTTTTTCTGTCAACACAGAGGAAGAACCCAGAGCTTCTGGAGTTGAAAGTGTTTGCAATATGCCTTTCGTGGCAAAGTATCTTTTAAACAGAGTGATAAGAAGAGCTTCTGGAGTTGAAAGTGTTTGCAATATGCCTTTCGTGGCAAAGTATCTTTTAAACAGAGTGATAAGAGCAACAAAAATATTCAGTGAATCTATGTAGGGATCACAGAAAAGAGGATACATTGTGGAATTTCAGGAGAAATTCATCTTGAAACTTTGTATCAGGAGAAAATATTTGACTGTTTTTTCAAATGGCAAGAAAATGTGCAGTCTACCATGTCTGTAGTTGAAAGCTATGTTCTCTCAAGCCCTGGGATCTATTGCTAATTTTAGATTCAGGATCAACAAAGATAAATCTAAACTAATTGGCTTCTGACTGAGTTTCCGTGGTTAAATCCACTGTAATTCACATAATCTTCTTGGGTTCACTCTCCTATTCCTTTTCTTTTTAATAGTTGAAGTAGAATTTCAAGTATCAACTATCTGTGATTTCTGAGAGAGAACACTTAACTTTTTGTGATTGGAGGGTGGAGATATTCCTTGTAACCAGAATTTGGCTTATCGGCACAAGTTTTGATCTCTGTCTTCATTTCTTCCCAACTTAAACTTTGCATAGCATTGCTATGTTCCCCTTGTGTGAATGAGAATTGGATTGGGGCGGCGGTCCCCAACCTTTTTGGCACTAGGGACCGGTTTCGTTTAATACAGTTTTTCCACAGACAGGGCGGGCGGGTGGGAGATGGTTCAGGCAGTAATGCGAGTGATGGGGAACGGCAGATGAAGCTTCGCTTGCTCGCCGGCCGCTCACCTGCTGTGCGGCCCGATGCCACCCCGGGGGTTGGGGACCCCTGGCTTGGGGCATCTACATCCTGTGTTTGTAAGGACCAAAAGTGTGAAAAACCTTGGTGCTTTTAGAGCATTTAAGTATAAAAGTGTGGAGGAATGTCATAGAACAGTATGGGAAAGATGGGTAAGGATTCTCTCACAGGACCTATAAATCAGACCACTGCTGTCTTCCTTTCTGGCTAATGCAGCGAACAGGAATATAGTTCTCATATGGATTTGATCTGAGTTTATGTAAATGCAACCTTAGAATGCTTCCTAGTGGATTCAGCAGTGTAAGTGCCATTGAAACTGTGGACTTAGGCTGGTCACTAGTGACCTTATCTCTCTTACCTGTTTCTTTCAGGTATTGCAAAACAGTTAACCATGGTCCTTCGTATTAGCATTATAATATCCCTCAGATTGAGCAATATATTTGGATTATAGTAAATATCTGTTTAATAACATTATCAGCTACAGATCTTGATACAAACAGGGATATAGACCTTAATCTGTGAGTTCTGTTGCATTTGTATGATTTTTTTTTTAAACAAGCTGGCTTTATTATATCCAGGGAATTCTAGAGGGACCACCTCATAACGAATGTATTGCTTGCAGATTTGAATATTGGTAAAATTTTTAAAAAGTACACATTTTAAAATGTAGATATGCTCTACTACTGGCATTTCAGATATGCTGTTGGTAGAAATCTTGGCATGCTAGAAATTTTAAAAAGGTGTTATAAAAAATGCAAAGCTTGCATCATCAAATCTATTTTTGTCTTTGCTCAACTTGAGAAATTTTGTATGTTGCATTTGTGAGCATGTGTGTTTGGGAGGATCTTACCTTCTTGTTTTCCATTGTGCCCATGAGACTGATCGGCCAAGGAGTTATGACACAGTCAAGAATGGGCGTAGGTCATAGGCTGGCTAGGGCAAGTAATGACATTTATCAAATATCATTTTCATGCCTCCACTTGTATCCTGCTGTATCCTACTTAAGAAGCCAACCAAGGCCTTGTATGAAATAAATTACAGAACAACAACAAACCAGTTGACATGTATTGTCTCTCAATAAACAATGCACAAATGAGCACATGTTCTGCTTTCATTATCCCTTTATATTTTTATTTTATAAAACAAAATGTATTTAGTCTTTGAGAAGGGGACTGAAATAAATGCCTGCTGTGTCTGAGACTGTTCTTATAAACCATTAATTTAATCATCATAACGACTCTACGAGGTGATGGCATTTGGTTTACAAGAAATCAAGGTTTATAGAGCTTAAGTAATGTGCTGATGGTCACACAAGTAGTAGGTGATAAAGTAGCAATTTGACTTCAAGCCTTTCCCTAGAGGTTTTCCCCTGACATCATTATATTATCGGCTGTAAGATGATATCAGCATCAAATACCATCCATCTGCATGCAAAAATTTCTGCATGTCAGAAGGTCCATTTTACAATAAAGATAGCAGCATGGCTCCTGAAAAAAGCAACAATTTTTTTGGTAAAGGAGTTGACATATAACATTAATATGCATTCAAGATTTAGTCTAGTCCAGTACCGTTCGGTGACTGTCACTGCCTATTCAGATCTTTAACTCGGGTTCTGAAGATGATTCTCTGAGATAAAGATGCATTACCCTCCTTAATGTGTTTCCCCATAGGTTGTATTGCCCGTACTGTCAGCTCACCAAACCAGCATCTGTTGAGAACTGATGATGTCATCAGTTGCTGTTTAGATCTAAGTGCCCCAAGCATCTCCTTCCGAATTAACGGACAACCTGTTCAAGGCATGTTTGAGAATTTCAACATTGATGGCCTCTTCTTTCCAGTTGTCAGTTTCTCTGCAGGAATCAAGTTAGTATCTCTATGTTTTTTGGTCTGTTTGCCTTCGCACTTCTCATTCTTTCATGGAAGACTGCCCTGCCATCACACTTGCTCTGCTAACCTTCTCTCTCTCACTCCTGGGCGTCTGTCCACAGGGCATTTTGCCCCTTCCTTGAAGGGTGAAGATAAGATTCACCTAAGAGGGGAATCTCGGGAGGCTGAATCCTTTGTTCATGTATCCAACCATTTTAGATATGCAATCTGCTGACTATCCCTCTATCCTGTGTTCCTGAAATATTTCAAGTCCATTTAAGTTCACTTTTTTATTTAATAAGGGTAAATAAACAATGTTGCATTAAAAATACCATTTATTTTCTCATATTTATTTTTATTAATTTTTTTTTCATTATATTCTGCCACCCTACTCCAAACCCCCTCATTTCTACAGAAAGCACATGTGTTTTGGTTGATCAGGTCAAGATGACTCCTTTCCATGTCACCCTCTACCTGCTATACTTGTAAATTATCTGCCTGTGGTCAGCTGGGTCAAGGTGGTTTCCTCTAACCCTTTCCTGTTTTGCTACTACCAGATGGAAGAGAAATTAAAGTGATAATTTAGTATATAGAAGTATCATTTGAGTCCCCTTTAAGGAATTTCACAGGGAAATTGGGCTGTGACTGTTTTTTCTTTTTATCAGATCTCATCCAGCCCTGCAATTTTAAGTACACAGATATTTAGATCGAGTCTGTTCTTTCTCTGTTGATTATTTGGGCACCTTTGAGACATTAAATGACCAAATACTATGAACAGGTATTTCATTCACATAGGAATATGGTGCATATGCTTTTATTATTTCTCCAGAGAGTGATAAATTTTTGCTGAGCCATTAACATAATTTAATCAGGTTTTACTTTTATGATTAGAGGCTCTTAATCTCTAAGGTACTGACATTATGGTGGTACTTAGGAAAAAAAATGTGGCTTCTGACAAAGCTAATTTTGTACTCATAATTTATTCCTTGTATTCTGTTGATTAGGAAAATTTTCTGTATGCCAGAGATTTAACCGACCCCAACATGCATCCTTTTCAGGGTACGCTTTCTGCTTGGGGGGAGACATGGAGAATTTAAGTTCCTTCCTCCGCCCGGGTATGCTCCTTGTTATGAAGCTGTTCTGCCAAAAGAAAAGTTGAAAGTGGAACACAGCCGAGAGTACAAGCAAGAAAGGACTTATACACGGGACCTCCTGGGTCCCACAGTTTCCCTGACACAAGCCGCCTTCACACCGATCCCCGTGGATACCAGCCAGGTACCCAGATCGTCTGCTGTGATGGCAACGTTTGAATTGCAGTCATTCCCATATGCAGTGGCTTTCAAACTTTTGACTGCAACCCATACGAATGCATTTTACAGTGATACAATTTATATGTATAATTGGTTTCATAAACTAATACTTACCCTTACCATGTCCACTTAGCCATTTGCCTAGTCCATTCTATTTTGTTTTTTAAGGGAGGTTTCAAGCCAGTAAATTGACTTTATAATGTACTAATAGGCCACAACCTGAGGTAATGCATACTAATTTTAGAGTGTTGTTTTTTTACCTAGGGTAGTGGTGGAGTTTTCAATTTCTTCTCCCATCTAGATACACTTGGCATTTTGAAGTGATTTAACTGACTTTTATCTTGGGTAGAGATTGAGATCGTGAGCTCTAGGGTTATGATCAAAATGCCTGGGATCGAATGTGTGCTCTGGGACTCGAGAAAATTACTCGTCACATTCATTGGGATGTTCAGAGTACGTTTGACATAGTTAATAAATAACACATTGGCACAGTACTTTGCCAATAAGCACCCAAGCAGTGTTAGCAGTTACTCTTGCTTTTCTCTTTCATAGACTTGCAAGTATCCTGACATTGACAATGAATTAAGTATTGCTCTGTCTTAATGGTGAAGTAACTTCATTCCGGTTGGTTAGATATTCATAGTTTGTGCATTAGCTTTTGAGGATCAAAAGTCTGAAGTCTGAAATAGAATTAATAGCAGGCCTCAGAAGCTTCCGTTGTTTGGTTCCTTGAACCATATTTCTTGTCTCTCCCTGCTGGCTTTGTATATGATGCAGTAACGTAAACAAACAAGCTTTGTTCATGGCTAAAATTCAGTTTGTGTTGCCGTCGCTGGAACGCGGCAGGGTGTGTGTGGTGCTACCAGAGTTGAGTGGTAAGCACGATTGGAGGATGGAGATGGGCTGGAGTGGACAGTGGGAGATGGGCTGGAATGGACAGCGGGAGATGGGCTGGAGTGGACGGCGGGAGATGGGCTGGAGTGGACGGCGGGAGATGGGCTGGAGTGGACGGCGGGAGATGGGCTGGAGTGGACGGCGGGAGACGGGCGGCGGGAGACGGGCGGGAGCGGACGGCGGGAGACGGGCGGGAGCGGACGGCGGGAGACGGGCTGGAGCGGACGGCGGGAGACGGGCGGGAGTGGACGGCGGGAGACGGGCTGGAGTGGACGGCGGGAGACGGGCGGGAGACGGGCGGGAGTGGACGGCGGGAGATGGGCTGGGGTGGACGGCGCGAGATGGGCGGGAGTGGACGGCGGGAGACGGGCGGCGGGAGACGGGCGGGAGCGGACGGCGGGAGACGGGCGGGAGCGGACGGCGGGAGACGGGCTGGGGTGGACGGCGGGAGATGGGCGGGAGTGGACAGTGGGACTCTGTGGTGTCGCTAGCACGTTTAGGATGTCCTGAGCCCTGGATAACCTCTACTGTTTGGAGGGAAGGAGACAGGGGTGGCCCGCCCCCTGTGGAAACTCTGCCGCATCCACGGGCATGGTGGGCAGTTGCCTGCTCTCTGTGTTGAGGGACTGTTTGTGGGGCACGTGCCAGTGCATCGCCAGGTGTGCACAGCCAACCCGTCACCTGGAAAACCATTTTGTGTTATGAAGAGGCCGTTGAACTTCCCCTTTTTAATGGGAACAGGTTCAGATTTTTTCCCCTGAGGCTTATATTTGGAAACCACTAAAAGTAACAGAGTTAAGGGAACACATAAATCACTGCCATCAGATATTTCTAGACGCAGAGAGCCAGCGGATTATCTTTTGGACGTTGAATTGCCTTCATTCTGGCCGGTGGGTGCTGGCCAGGTTGGTTTAAGAACTCTGGGATGATTTCTGTTTTTAAATAATGCGTATGCTGGTGGTTGTACCAAATCCATGAGGACTTTTTTCTTAATGATGGCTGTCCTCAGCAATACTCTTTTCTTTCTTTCTAACTTTCATTCATAATTTCCCCAAATTTACCTATTACTTGCTTAGGTACCTAGTTTTACAAATTTAGAATAGATGGTTTGGAACCTTGTTATATGATTATATTTTAAAGGTTGATGAGACTTTTATTTGGTTCCACTCACAGTGAGGACGATCAACGCTGCATTTTCTTGCATTTCTTTCTGATGCGTTTTCCTTTTCTTTTTTTCAATTTTAGATTGTGTTGCCTCCCCACCTGGAGAGGATAAGAGAAAAACTGGCAGAGAATATCCATGAACTCTGGGTTATGAATAAAATTGAACTTGGCTGGCAGTATGGTCCGGTACATAATTTTGTGATTTATTTTTAGATTCTGTTAATACATCTTTCTGAAAACGTAACTTCTTCTCAACGCATCCTGCTACGTGGTGACATGAGTCGATCCGATTGATTTTTTTCCCCTACACTTTAGTTTTGGGGCATTTTTTCTTTACGAGAGGGAATGACATTAGTGGCGGGTTCATTGAAGGATGGCTTAGTTGCCTAGACAATTGAAAATTTATCAGTCTTCAGGCTGAAAGTTACATTTTTAAATCAAGGTTAACATATACAGACAATAGGCATTGATTTCTAAGGAACTCAGGAAAAAAACTGAAATTGAAAGTGAAAACTGAAAATGGAAAGAGGTCAGTTTACTCTCCTCTTCCGATGTTTCACTTCTTTTAGTCCCAATTGTACATAGCAGTGTAAGTCCTCTTGGCAAAGATTCAAGTCGGTTTCATAAGTGGAAGAGAGGCTGAGAAATAATGACTGCATGCGTTTCCAAATGATTATTTTTCAGAGAACTTAGTTTACAGTTTATCAATAAAATTTAGATGAAATAAAACCAGAACAACTTCCCGTGTAATCCCAGTGTAGCATATATCGTTTTTTAGGACTGTGGCAGCACTTTCATTTTTATGATATTAATAGCCTAAGTATTCCAAAGGTGGTAACACTTTCTTATATTTGACTGAATATAGAAATGAGTGTATTCGGCCAGTCATAGTTTATTACATTGAGCTTTGAATAATGACATTTATTATTAGTATTAGTGATAATACCATATGATACTTTATACTAATTAGTATGTTTGTTTATTTAGAGCTTTGCCTTTTTACATATACTCCCAATTACAAGTATGAGGTTAATTTTCCTAACAGCACACTGGGCTGTGTGTTATTATTTCAGTTTGACCAGTGATGTCACAGCTGGGGATTCTCATAGAGCTGTCAAATGCCCTGACAGCTAGCTAGCAGCTGTGCTAAGACTAGGATGTATGTTCTCTAGCTTCTAGTGCAGAATTGTTTTTCACCATTAAGACTTACTGATGCATGATCAGAAAATGGGATCCTTTCATTAATTGAGTAATGGTTAGACAGTTGTCAAATCAGCAAGCACTTACAAAGTTACCTTGTTAAGTATATAGTTTTGTGCTATATTCATTGACTTTTAAAAATAGAGGAAACGAATAAATGCTAGATAAGATATTTACCGTCAGTTAAAGTCAGTAAGAGGAGAGATATCATAAAGGTGTACCTAGTCAACTGCCAGAGGAGTTACTGACAGAATTTACCACAAGATTCCAAGATGAGGCAGAGATTTGAGTTATGGACAAAATTTGGAGAAAGATAATTACAGGCTAGGATTTAAAAACATCTCATTACAACTCCCCTCCAAAAAAAAAAAACCCGTACTGTTTAACAGGCTTATGCGCAAGAAAGATGATTTCTATTGCAAGCTTCTAAAGGTTGCCTAAATGATTACGTTCTACAGTGAACTTCCTTATGTTTCTTCTTTTAAAAAAAGAGGAAATGTAAGGTCTCATTATTATCTATTTTTGCAGTTAAATCCAGTTCATTTCAATACCATACCTTCTATTGCTGCTAGTCTGTAGATGCTGAAAGAGAATACGGTGCCTCAGAGCCATCCTGGTTGCTGCCAATTATCCTTTACCTGGTCCTGGCTGGTCAAACGTTGGGCTTTATGTTTATTGGGCCTCCAGGGTGGAGATTAAGCACTTAGTCTGTTGCTGTAGTGCTGGCACCTGGCACGTTTCCTGGGACAAGGAACATACTCAAATACTTGCTGATAGAACGAAACGGTTGTTTTCTTAGGGCTCGTTCTGGGCAAGCACAGCTCCAGGTATCATATCAGAGGGTCAGCAATTTGGGAGAGTCTCAAACTGACACGTGAGGAGATTTCACATTGTTCTACCGTGTAACAATTGACCTTGTGTCCTGCTTCTTTTACAAGGGCTTTCCTAAAACTCCTTTCAGATAAGTGGCCACCATCCCTGACTTTATGATCTCTGTTAGTCTAGACTTAGGTACATCCCTGTTATTGAGACTAATTCCATAAATTCTTTGACATTTTAAATGAAGTGTTCAACTGTGTTTTACTTTAGAGCAGTTTGAACCGTTGAATAAGTTGGGGTTTTTTGTTTGTTTTTACTTTTTGGAAAGAACTTAGTTTCTTTAAATGTCTTTGCGATGTGTTTCACAGGAGCATCATGTAAGAGCTCTATTTTATGGAATAACATCAGGCCTGTCCATTCAGGCATTTGTGTGTCCCTTTTGCCTAGTATTCGCCTGATGTGCTTGGTACTGGGGTCACAAATTGAAAAGACCTTGTTTTAGTCAGTTTGCCTTTTTTAAGTGCTTCTGGTTTAGCTGAGTGATAGATACACAAACAGTTACAAGCTAAGTACTGTAGTGGAGATGCTAACTGTGAGGGAGGAATAGTTACAGCTTTTCTGGTGAAATCAGGGAGGGCTTCCAGGAGGTGGTAAATATTTGCTCTGCTGTTTTTGTGGAAGAGCAGTGAGCCTAGAGGCAGGAAAAGGGGTCAGGGAGAGGACTCAGGTGGCCCAGGTGAGAGGTTGTGAGTTTCCCAATTGTGTGCCGGCAGTGGGGCTGGAGAGACATGACTGCAGATGTTTTGAAGTTCCACTATGGGATGTGGATAAGAGAGGGAAGGAAATCTGGGTAGATTTCTGGTTTTAGCTTGGACACCCGAGAGGATGATGGGGTCAGTTACTCTCTGGAGTAGAGAATAGAGGGGAAGTGGAAATTACATGAACGCAGATTAAATTATCTCCGGAATTGGACATGTTCATTTTTACCTTTATGTTTAGAATTTAGTGTTACATTTTGTAACTCTAGATTTCATTTCCAAAGTTACACACTTGAATAAGTAAACTATATGCTTTTGTGTAAGTCCTGTTCATTTGCAATGATCCCTGGAAAGAAAGGAATAACTATCTTGTTTTTAACTTGGCGACTCCTGAAAACTTAAAAAAAAATTCTTACTCGTGTTTACCTACTTTTTATTTGGCATTTATAAAGCCTGGTAATTATTACCGTGAAGTAATTTGTTCCCTGACAGCATATGGCTGTGATCGTGGTGTCACCACGGCAGTAATGCCTGTGTAATTTAGGTCTCTAAGAAGATAAAAACCTAATTACTAATGCAAGGGTACAGAACATCTTTCTCATTAATTCATCCCTAAAATCTTGAATTTAGTTTACTCTGATTGCTAATCCACGTTTTCAAGGATTAATATGAAAAATGGCTGTGGGATGTTAACTGACTTTGGTAAAGCGCTGGAGTGATTTGTGAGAGCAGAAGTAGCTTACGTGGGGTGAAATGAACAACTGGAACCACCTCCAAGAGTTTGTATCAGTCAGTCATGATGTTAATTGATGTCTCTAATCTGTTTGGCTCTAAACAGGTAAAACTTCCCGCACATCAAAACTAAGTGATTACTACACCTTCTTACCTAGAATTCATTTCAGTTTACAAAATATTTGTTCCGTGCCTGCCATGTACCTGGCATGTTCTAGGTGTTGGGAATACATTGTCAAAAAGCAAAAGAGATCAAATTCCTGTTCCTTTGGTCATACATTCTAGTTGCAGGGAGATAGACAGTAATGCAATAAATAAAGACCTAGTCTGTTAGCAGGTGGTAACTGTTACGGGAAAAAAAAGAGGAGGGTGAGTGGGCAGATTGGCATATTAGGAAGGTGGGCAGGATGAGCCTCATTGAGAAAGTAAGATTGAGGCAAATGCTGGAAGTTGCTGGGAGAGTGGGCATGGGGGATGGACACTGGGGCCAGGAACGGTGCCAAATGGAAGACATCAGGAAGCCCAGACAATGCCAGGCTTGACCACTGACCTCGAATATTAGCCGTGCCTGGGAGATGACGGAGGCAGCTTAGCTGGGGTGATGGTCTGGGTTCCCCTTCTTGCTTCCCCCTTCGCTTTCCTCCAGGCAATTAGATCACCATCGCTAGTATCTGACCTTAGAAACTATTATATGTCGATATCCTGTTCTGTTTCAGGTTAGAGATGACAATAAGAGACAGCACCCGTGTCTGGTGGAGTTCTCCAAGCTGCCTGAACAGGAACGCAATTACAATTTACAGATGTCGCTTGAGACCCTGAAGTGAGTGTCTTAAATTTCCTATTTTCCTATCTGTATTACATGAAAGAAACCAAGTGTTGATATTATGCTTTAATTCATTTTAATTCTGGTTAGAAATTTCCATAATGCATTGGTAAATTGAATCAATATTTGTTTGGAACAGACTTTGAGCATATTACTCTATGTCTTGGTGCTCTATGTAAGTATTTCTCGAAGAGTATTCTACAGATGTTTATGGATATTTCGGAATACAAGGACTTTGGCATTGGATGCAGTGCCCCTCAGAGAGTCAGTCATAAATTGTTACCAGTGTGTGACTAGGTAAATAAAAGTTTGAACAAGTGTTTAGAAATTTTTATACCAATTTAAGGTATTGCATTGAGCTTTGAATAATGGCATTTATTATTAGTGTTAGTGGTAATACCATATGATACTTTATACTAATTAGTATGTTTATTTATTTAGAACTTTGCCTTTTCACACACACTCTCACTTAACAGGTATTGGGTTAATCTTCCTAGCAGCACACTGGACTGAGTGTTATTATTTCAGATTTACCAGTGATGTCACAGCCGGGGATTCTCATAGAGCTGTCAAATGCCCTGACAGCTAGTTAGTAGCTGTGCTAGGACTGGGGTCCATCTTCTCTAGCTTCTAGTCTAGAACAGTTTTTCACTGTAAGACTTGGTGATGCATGATCAGAAAATGGGGTCCTTTCCTTAACTCAGTAATGGTTAGACAACTGTCACATCAGCAAGTACTTAGGAAGTACCTTATTAAGTATATAGTTTTGCGCTTTTCCATCCTTGATGGCCTCAAAGAACTGGATTTGTTCCAATAGGTCACTTATCTCAAAACCTGCTTATATTAGGAATAAACCAATACTTTTGTCCTTTTTCTGTTTTGTTTCAGTTTTGTTAAGTGCAAAGAGCTAGTTCTGTTGAAGTTATTTTACCAAAGACCCAGAACATAAAACTTAGACACTGTTTCAAATTCTAGGATTTGGGTCCAGGTATATATCTTCAAAGATCCGGTAGTGATTTTCCTTATGAAAATTAACAAATTGGGCCTAGAATGAGTTTAGGTTCTACTAGTAACTTAAAAGGAAAAGGAGTATATACAAATCGAGTGAATTGAGAAACCACTACAGGTAAAAAATGACAAAGCTTGCCTGTAATAAGGAATGCAGAACACATCACTGCGACCTCTTCTTCAGGGTCTCCTGTCTTCCTTTGTGGTCTTGATGTGAAGCCTGTACATTTAGCTTGCTAATTGATGGCAGCCCATTATTTGCCCATCTTTTACAACAAGATGTTTTTATTGAAAGTTCATGGCCTAAGATATTTTAGTTAAATTTGCCGTACATTCCCTATAATTTTAGCAATTGACAGCTAGCTAAGCCAGCTAGGCAAATTCTGGGAAGCCTGGAATGTAGAAATCTCCATACCAATCTCCTTGGTATGTTGAGCCTTTGACTGCTACACATAACCTAATCTCATTCCTAACAGCTACTGGTGGCTGGTTTGATTATTCATCAGACCGCACATACCATGGTGCTGTTGCCTATGACGAATGCTAATAACCCTTTTCGTATTTGTTAATATTTATATGGTTTTATGATGAACTAATTTCACTTGTTTCTTTACAGTTTAAATTAGGGGGGAAAGAGCTCCTATTTCTCCAAAATTCACACTATGCCCAATTCCAGTAGTTAAAGAAAGTACAGTACTTGATGCATTTCCTTTATTCACTTGGTTAGTTGATAGGCACTAGAGCAGAGTGGGTAAGATCATAGAGTCTAGATGGTTGGATGGTCTAGATTTAAGGACTTGCTCCTACAAAGGGAATCCTAGGTTCTCTGAACCTTAGACTTTTTAACATCAGTTTAAAATGGAGATCGTAGTGTATCTACTTTATGGAATTGTAGTGGGGACTAAATGATACAATATTGATAAAGCCTCTAGCACCATAATGTCTAACAGAAGAAGCACTCTATAAAGTTCAGTTTTTAAAAAAAATATATATATATAATGTGGGTGGGATTAGCAACTTTACTCACTTAAATCCTGAGGAGTGCCAAGTGACAAATAAGCAAACGATGATTTCAGAATATTCCTTATTTTGGATGTTGGGTGATTTCGTGTGAACATGAATTTTTGTTGCTCTTTCTGTGATTTTTTTTTTATCACGTAAATTGTTGAAAAAGACAGTTACTTCCGATTTGAATTATCATCTGTGTGCTGTACAGCACTGCAGAAATTCTGACACCCTTTTCCAGAACAGCACTGTACCACCTTAGCCTAAGCTACCATTTTTTTAAGTTGAAGTATAGTTGATTTACAATGTTGTGTTAGTTTCAGGTGTACAGCACAGTGATTCAGTTATACATATATATATATATGTATATGTATGTATATTCTTTTTCAGATTCTTTCCCATTATAGTTTATTACAAGATATTGAGTAGAGTTCCCTGTGCTATACAGTAGGTCCTTGTTGGTTATCTATTT
This sequence comes from Balaenoptera ricei, assembly GCF_028023285.1. NCBI lineage: Eukaryota > Metazoa > Chordata > Mammalia > Artiodactyla > Balaenopteridae > Balaenoptera > Balaenoptera ricei. The sequence goes on from NC_082654.1 coordinate 113,061,388, forward strand.
TATATATAGTAATATGTATAAATCCCAACCTCCTAATTTATCCCTCCCTCCCCCTTTCCCCTTTGATAACCATAAGTTTGTTTTGTATGTCTGTGGGTCTGTTTCTGTTCTGTACATAAGTTCATTTGTGTCTTTCTTTCTTTTTTTTTTTTTAGATTTCACATATAAGTCAAATGATATGATATTTGTCTTCCTCTGTCTGGCTTACTTCACTTAGTATGATAATCTCTAGGTCTATCCATGTTGCTGCAAATGACATTATTTCATTCTTTTTTATGGCTGAGTAATATTCCGTTGTATATATGTACCACATCTTTATCCATTCATCTGTTGAGGGACATTTAGGTTGCTTCCATGTCTTTAGCCTAAGCTACCATTATTCCCCACCTGAAACTATAAAACTGTCCCGACAGATCCAGTTGAAATATTAACCTAGCTCTTCTCTCACCCATTCTGTACTCTGATCTTTTTCAAATATTTAGTGTCATTTCTCCCTATTTGAATTCCTTTAAAGGCTTCCCATTGCTGTTAAGATAAAGGCAGTACCTTAATTTGCCCAGTGGTCCTGCAAGGTCTTGCTTCCCTTCTCACCAGCATCATCATGGAGGAGGCTGCTCTTCTTTTTCCTTGCTTGCCATCACACTGGTCTTTGTTTTGCACACCTGTTTGCATGTTCCTTTCCCCTTCTTTACGTCCACTTCCTGGAATGCTCCCCTCCATGCCCTGTTCTCATCCTTTACATCTCAGGTCACTTCTTCGGGAAACATTTGCTGAGCTCCTTGACTCAATAAAGCCCCCTTTCATAGGCACTCAGCCTGTTTGTACTCAGCATAGAAACTGTCCAGCTATGTATAATCACAGGATGGCCTCTCTACTCCACCAGACCTAAGTTTCTTGAGGGCAGACATCTGATTTTGATTTTATTCATCATCTTTTGAGCTTTACACAGAGCTCAGTAAATATTTGTCGAATGAATGAAGCAACGAATAAGCAATAAAGCTCAGTCTCTAGCCAGGCTTTTATATACCAAATGGATATCATGGACATGGTGCCTCCAGTTCTCTCTGTGGCTTTGTGCCAGTCTGTTTCCTCTTCTTGTCGGTGGCCATATACTTGAAGTGCTAAATTGCAACACGAACCAATTATTGCCACTTAATCTTGTAGCAAATACGTGCTGAATGCATATGCAGGTTACTGTGGGAAGCACAGGAATCAGATGGAGAACCCACCTCCAGCTCGTCCTTTTCCACTTCCCGTACTCTGTTCCTCTCTGCTAACCTCTGCACAAGCTCCACAAATCACGCTGCTCTCTCCCCACCCTCTGCAGACTTTAAAACCATTTTAAATGGCTGAGTTGAACGGTGCTAAGTCAAGTAAAATGGTTTTAATAAAGATAATATAAAGACCAAAGAGTTCTTATTCAAAGAACTTGGTGTGGTTGATAGCATTAGACTTTTTAAATGATCTGTTGTTCTCATTTAAAAGTCTCTTTGGGTTAGACATAGAGTTCTTAGATATGATACCAAAAATGCGATCCGTAAAAGAAAACAAAATCAATACACTGGATCTCATTGAAAGTAAAACTTTTTGTAATACAAAAGAAACCACAGAGGAGATGAAGACGCAGGCCACAGGTTGGGAGAAAATATTTATAAATCATGTAAGTTTACATTTATAGGGTTTGTAGTAAATCATGCAAGTCCTGATAAAGAACTTGTATACAGAATATATAGGTAACTCTTACAACTCTGTAATAAGAATACATATGGCCCAATTAAAAAACAGGCAAAACGCTTGAGTATATATTTTAATAAAGAAGATATGTGAATGGCTAATAAGCACATGAAAAGATGCTCAACATCATTAGTCATTAGGAAAATGCAAACTAAATCACAATGAGATACTACCACACACGTGCTGGAATAGCCACCATCAAAATGACAGATATACTCAGTATTGGTGCAGATATAGAAAAACTGAAATCTACATGTATTACTGATGGGAATGTAAAATGGCCCTGCCACTTGGTGGTTTCTTAAAATGTTAAACATAAATTTATGATACAACTTAGCAATTCTACTCCTACATACCTACCCAAGAGAAATGAAAGGCTGTGTTGACACAAAGACATGTTCATAGAAGCATTATACATAACATTCCCCAAACTGGAAAAACTGCAAACATCCATCAGCTGACGAATGGATAAACAAAATGTAATAGAGCCATACAATGCAATACTGTTTAGCAATAAAAGGAAATAAACTACTAATGTGCATTACAGCACGGATCAACCTAAAGAACATGGTAAGTCAAAGAAGCCTGACATGAAAGAATCAATACTGTATGATGCTATTTAGATGAAGTGTCCAGAAAAGGCAATTCTTTAGAGACAGAAAGCACATTTCTGATTGCTTGGGGGTGGGGATAATCAATGACTGCAGACAGGCATGGAGAATCTGATGGGGTTGATGGAAATATTCTAAAACTGGATTGCAGCGATGGTCATACCGTGCTAGCCATTATCGTCACTTAATGTATTAGGCAGGGTTCTCCATATGTTATAATCAGATTTCTTGGTAGGCATGCACTCAGAAGTTTGACTATCTGGATTTAAGATAAATCCCAATGTTATTGTCACCCTTGAGTTCCCTTAGAGCTGGGTTTGGGATCCTGCTTGACCCTTTCATAGCCCTGTACATACGTCACTGCATGCAAAACACTGTGTTATAGTTAATTTTTGTCTTAGTCCTCACCGGCCTGTAAGCTTATCCCCAGAACTTAGCACAGGACCTGGCATTCAGAAGATACTTATTGAATAGATAAATGAATGGAGGATGATGGCAGGAAACTTCCTGTGCCTTGGACAGTGTTTGAATAAGCATAGCCTGTGTTTGTTCTGTGAGTCAATTTTTGATTCTTCTGTTGCCAGTCAATCTCATTTGAAGTGGCACATACTTTAGATAATTTCATAGCTTCGGTGAGCTCTTGCTCTATCCATATTTTTGCAGTTTAACACTCCAAAGGTAATTTCACGGGCTCATCTCAATTTTGCCATATATAACCTAAAATTTAACTTGCTAACAGTGTGTGTAAGTGTGTGGGTTTGTGTGTGTGTGTATCTATCTCCATATTGTTATTTTTTAAGTGTTATGGAGGGTAAGTATAATGGATTTTAGATACTTGCTGCCTTCCTTTTGCAACTGACCACACCTTAGAAATTCTGTCATCCAAAAAGTTTATGCTGTTGCATCTTATTCTATTGAGGTAGGTGGAACCACTCATTGTCATGAATAGTAAAGGATGTTGTTCTACCTAGGTCTGGGGACTTTTAAGGTTGAGTTCTAAATGTGAATGGTGAGGATCTTTCTTGGGAAAATCAACAAAAGCTTATGCATTAAAAGGAGTAAAAAAAAATACAGTGTATCTAAGCACTGGATAAACTGTTTCTGCCCAATTGGAACCCCGATGTGTCATGTGAAAGGGAGATTTTTCTAGAGTGGAAAGTCCAGAAAAGGATTTAAAAACATATGGGGACTTCAGTATATCATAAAAGTAGCATTTCAAGTAAGTGGTAGAAATGGATTATTCAGTAAATATTTTGTGGAGAACTGGGTATCCATCTGGGAAGTAAAGTTAAATCTCTACCTTAAGACATATAGCCTCCCCTGCCCCACCCCTTCCCCGTCAAAAAAGCAAGGACGTTTCCTTCAAGTGATTTAACAGTTGGGAAATCTCTAAGTATCACATAAAACTCAGAAACCATTTTTAAAAGATAGAAAAATTCAGTTATATAAAAACAAATTTAAAACTCTACATAGAAAGAACACCATAAAGAAAGTAAAAAGACAAATAACAAACTGGAGAAAATATTTGTAACTCATATCATATATTTGAAGAGCTTCTGAACTGCAACAGCAAAACCCAAATCTAACAGAAAAGTGAACAAGGAATGTTTTCACAGAAAAAAGGAAGTACAGATATCGCCAAAGCATACGAAAAAGGTGCTCAAATGCACTTATATTAAGAAAAATGCCAATTAAAACTGTAAATGAGACATCTCATTAGCATATTAATTGATAACTCTGTGTTGGACCAGGTATGGGAAATAGGCAGTGTCATACCTTGCTGGTGGAAATATAAATGATTACCAGCTCTATAGACATTTGGCAATATTTGTCAAACTCTGAAATGTACCACCCCTGTGACCCAGTAATTGCATGTCTAGGAATTGATCCTACAGATGAAGGATATAGTACATGTATTAAATGTATAAGGTTATTCATTGCAGCATTGTTTGTAGTAACAAAAGATTGTGAACAGAGAATTGGGTAAGACATTATGACACACTCAGTGAATGGAACACTTCAGAGCTATTGAAAAATAAACCAGCTTTATATGAAGGACATTAAGTCAAAGTCATATATCAAAGTTATATTGTAAAGTCAAGATAGCAGATTGTGGAGAACTCTTACATATAACCAATGCGTAAAAGGAAAGCAGAAACAACAACCACATACACACACACACACACACACACACACACACACACACACACACACACCTGCTTTAGAATATGCATAGATTGATTGTAGCAGGACATTCGGGAATTAGTAGCAATCAGCGCCTTTAGGGAAAGAAACAGGAATAGAAGGAAGGGATTGTAGAGAGACTTACTTTTCAATATGTTCCCTTTTGTGTTTGAATTGAAACATTTAATTTTCAAATGTCCTACTCATTTCTCAACAGTAAATAATTTACAACTAAGTAAGCTTTCCTTTTGCTTTAAAACAAAATACTTCTTCTCTCTGCATTCGAGGTGGACTGTTATACCTCATACCCAACTGCTATTATGTTGGGTTGTTCTGGACATAGGAAAGGAATTGTTGCAGCTTATGTCTGGTTTTCTTTTCCAGGACTTTGTTGGCATTAGGATGTCATGTGGGTATATCAGATGAACACACCGAAGAAAAGGTGAAAAAAATGAAGCTGCCGAAGAAGTAAGTTGAATGTCTAAGCAATATTAAATAGTCTGTGCCTTACTTTAGTGTTACCGCACCCACAAAACTCTTGATGGAATCCTAGATGCCTTGCTTACACGTAAGCTATAAAATTCAGACCGAACATTTAAGCTTGCCGTATTACACTAGGGGCTGCATCAAGGCCATGGTGGGGTGAGAATCCATCACAGTGCCCAGAGGGGAAACAAGCTCACAAAATATTTGGTAGTGTGTTATGAGTGTGTTATTTTTGTTTTGTGTATGTATGTGTGAACACGCGTGCCCACATCCTAACTGATTGGATATGGTTTCCCACTTTCCACCAGAAGATGTATAATTTCATTTATTTTTACAAAGAAAATCTATTTCAGGATTAGTTATGCAGTCAGTGTTATCACTTGCACTTTAAGATGAGAAAACGGAGGCACTGGGTGCTCTCGGAGTTATTTTGCCTGCTGTGCTACAACCTCTGTGACCTTGTTTAACTGCTTAAAACTTCAGCTTTCTCAGCTGCGAACAGGTATTAATACGGGAAGTTTTAGGGACTAAATGAGTATAAGTGCTTAATAAATGATAACTGTTACATATTGTTACTTTTTCTTTATTTAGTTTAGTTTAAGTATTCAAGCCACTCTTCAGAGGCCTGCATGTTGTAAATAGCAGGCCTGGAAATGTGCTAAGTAATATCATGGAGATAGAAACAAAGCAGCCACTCCGTAATTTCTGTCAGTCACCCCAGATAAACATAAAATTAAAGTAGAAACCGTGTGCTTGCTATGCAAGTGCAAATTCTAGCAGGTCCTTTAGGCCAACGAACCTTTTTACTCAGGTCTTCCATTAAAAAATATGTATAACAACATATCCTACAAGGTTATATAAAGTATAGGACTAGTTTTGAGGCTCAAAACCATATGTGCATAAAACATATGTACATATTTTTAGGGATATATGCTTATTTGATAAGACTATTTTTCTAAAGCAGTGGAATCATAATTCTCGATAGTAACTACATTTGTTGGAGTATAGGCAAGGGTGTTGAAAGGGGAGGAGCACACAGATAAATACAAGGGTGTTGGTAATGTTCTAATTTTTAACATGGTGGTGGGTTAATGGAGTTCATGTCATTATAATGCTTTAAAGTATATTCTCTTGTATGTATCCAAAAATAGTTATTTTTAAAAATAAAAATATGACAGGTATACATCCAAATATATCATTAATCTCAATAAATGGAAATCAGTGAAATTCTCCAGGTAAGATACAGTGATTGTCAGATTAGATTCAGAAAGATAACTCATGTTGTATACACCTCACAAAAATAAAACCCAGCTAAAGGAGACACATCGAGAAATTCAGAATGTGAAAAGTTGAAAAAAAAATGAGAACATGATGTTCCAAGTAATATCATTCAAAAGGAAACTGCAATTTCCTTTTTGTCAGTTGCCTTATATAAGACAAAATAGCTCTGAAAGCAAAATTAAGGAAAGAAGCACACTGTATAAGGATCCAAAAAATAAGCATTATGCTAATACTACTCATGTATGCACCAAGTAAAATGGCTTCAAAAAATCAAGAAAGCAAAATATTAATAGATTTTCCAAAATAAATAGACAAATGTAAAATCATAGTGATAATTCCTCACACAACTCCCAGAAACTAATGTGTAACAGATAAATATTAATGAAGAATAATAAAAATTTAACCCCTTATAAATTAAAAGCTTAACATATATAGAACACTGAACACATGGAACATTTATAAAACTCAACATCCTTTACAACATGAGGACATTGATATTGTAAATATCATATTTATTGAATCACAGGAAATAACAGTAACAATCAAAAAATCATGTAAAGTCATGACATATTTAAAAATTTTAAAACATAGTTCTAAATAGCTTATAGATCAAACATATCATTGTGAAAATTTAAAATACAAGAATGGCAAAGGCAAAGACTTCATATCAAAACATAAGAGTTGCATATTTAAAGCAATACTTGGAGAAAGCATGTTTTAGAAACCTAATAAGCAGGAAGAAAAATCTCTGAAAAGATTGATAAAAGAAAAAAGAAATATTTCTTTTGGCAATTATCGGGATATTTTAAGAGGGACCGCAAACTGTAACAAATTTATTAATTAACAAATTAGTTTCTAAGTTAAATAATACTGACAATTGTATATAATATTATCAAAACTGACCCATGAAGAAAGAAAATGTTAATAGAGCTACAGCTATTAAAGGAATTGAATTAATAATTTAAAATACACACACACATCCCAAACCACTTTTCTACTGATTTCCAGCAAATATTTAAGAATGGGTAATCTCAAATGAAAAAGAAGCAGCACTTTACAGCTTATTATCTGACAATAAAATAAATAAAATAAAGCCCAGATGAGGGTAGTGTGAGGAAGGGAAATTGTAATCCAGCTTCACTTATGGGCATAGGTACAAAGAAATGCTAAGTAAAATATTAGCAAACTTAACTCAGCAGTATATTATGGCCCAGCTAAATTTATTCCAGTAATAAAGAGATGGGTTAACATTAGAAAATATATTTATTAAATTCACACTAGAGTGAAGGAGAAAATTCATATGATCATACCAATATATTTAGTAACAAATATTTCATAAAATGTTTTACTTATAAGCATATGAACTCTTAGCAAGCAGTAGTCTGAGAGAACCTTCTTAACCTGACAAAAGGCCAATAGCAACCAATAATCTATAAGGTAAAACCCCAAAGTTTTTCCTTTAGGATTCAGGAATAAGACATATAAACTACTATTACCTGATGTATTCAATATAGCCAATGCAGTGAGACAAGAAAAAAATTATGAGTTTTGGAAAGGAAGAAAACATACTGTTGTCAATAGCAGGTAATGTTATTGCATTGAAAACTCAGGAGGATCTACAGTATTATTTGTTGACAATAAGTACAGCAATATTGCTAGATCAATACCTTTAAAATATCATTTAGAAGTGCAAAAAAAAAACAAAAGAAAGAAAAAAAGAAATCCCTAAGGTAGATGAGAAATCTAACCAAAGAGGTGCGAGACCTCTGTAGACTAAATGTTTAAATTGGATTTAAAGTCTTTAAAGACTATCTAAATAAATAGAGATAGATGATGATCATGGATGGTACAACAAATATATCGGTTCTCCTCCAATTAATCTTAGAATCAATACTATTCCAGTCATTCCGCCAACAGAGGTTTTTAAGCAGCTTGATAAGCTATTCTAAAATATATGTGGAATTTCAAAGGCTCAAGAATATCTAGAAGTCTTTTACAAAAGAAGATAAACTTGCTCTGCTAGATATCAAGACTTATGATGAAACTATGGTAATGAAGGAAGTGTTACAATGGTACTGGGTTAGACAAATTGAGACAGAGTTCCCAAATATATACATGCATATATACAAATTTGACATATGCCAAAGGTCTTGTTATAGATAAGTGGGGAAATGAAAACTGATCCATCAATGGTATTCATATAATTGACTAGCAAAATAGAAAAAAGTTAGGTCTCTACCTTATGCTATACACAAACATTTGCAGGTTAATTCAAGACCCAATTGCACAAAACAAAAATACTTTTTGAAGACGAGTGGAATATCTTCATGACCATGAGGTGGAGAAGGACTTTTTAAATCGGAAAAAAACACAAAACACAAAAGAACGCTCACTTCATTTAAGTGTTTGCTTAAATATAAACTCCTCTGAGAGGTCTTCCTTAAGCATTCTATTTATAATGCTCTGATCATTTTCTTTAACCTGCTTTATTTTTTCACTTGCACTCCTACAGCTGACGTTATTTATTCGTTTAGTTTTTGGGTCACCTAAACTGAAATATGCACTCAATAAGAGACCGGGCTTTGTTTACTACAAGGCCCCCAGTTTCTAAAATACCTAGTACAGGAGTGATGTCTGTAACATGACAGCATAAGATGTTCCTCCTTTTCATCCCCCTTTTATAAATCAGTGAATTAGATATCCGTGCATGAATAAGAGTCCCTTTGTGGGGTTTCTGTAATTTGCACCTAGCTCTCAGGGACCCAAGAGGAATCTTGCTCACCAGTGCATCTGGTAGGAGATAGAGAAACCTCCCTACAAGCTGCAGAACTAATGAAGCCAGTAAGGCTGCCTGGACCCCTTTCCTGGCTGTGGGACCAGAATCTGGTGAGTGAAAATCAGGCAGGTATGCACCCATGACAGACAGCTTGCAGAAGTCCAGCCCTCCCAAAGGGAGATGCCAACACACCATTGGAGAAAAAAAGAACAAAGAAAACAAACAAAAAGAGAAACAGGAGTTTGGTCACAGCAGAGGCAGTAGGAGAAACTTTTCTCAGCACCACCCCACCCCCAAGAAGGTGGTGATCGGGCTGATTTATGTGGCAGAGACGTCTCTTCCTTGGAGAAGGAGGAGGAACATGAGAGCGCCCTACTGCCTTGGCTGGGTGGGACTTGACTGGAGAAACCCATTTCTCTCCACTGGCACCTGCAGTACTAAGGTGGGAGCTTGCAGCTGGGGGCTGGGAGGACTTTGAAATAGAAGTAGATAAGAATTTCAGATGGCCTTAAAGGGGCTGCACTCAGCAGAAAGTCTACCCACATGCCTTTGGGAGTGCCACTCCCGGGATCTCCCTACCAGGACTGTGGGCACCCCTAACCCACTCTGCTGCCAGCTCCCTGTGCACACTTCTGGTCAAGGAGAGTGAGCTCCAGTAGACAGACCATGTGGATGGGCAAGGAGGAACCACAAGCTTGAGCTATAGCGCCGCCTTCTGGAAAACAAAAGAGAGGTTTCCGATAGCCAGCCTGGTGAGTTATAAGAACCAGAAAAGACATGAAAGCTCAGTTTAAGGTGCTTTCTGCTACTTCAAATGCAAAAAGCAGAAACACATGACTACAACCAATATGGAAAAGTCAAGGGAATATGGCATCACAAAAAGAGGATGGTAGTTCTCCAGCAGCTGAGCTCAATGGCATGGAATATTGTGATCTAACTGATAAAGAATTCAAAATAGTATTAAGAATTTCAGCGAGCCACAGGAAAACTCAGAAAGGCAATTCAGTGAAATCAGAAATAAAATTAATGAATGGAAGGAGTACTCTAACAAAGAGAATGAAATTATAAAAAGAGCCAAACAGAAATACTGGAACTAAAGTATTCAGTGAATGAGATGAAGAATGTAACACAGAACATGTGTAGCAGAGCAGACCATGTAGAAGAAAGAGTAAATGACTTGGAGGATAGGAATATAGAAATAATACAATTAGAAGAGGAGGTGAAACTAAGATTTAAAAGAGTGATGAAAGCCTATAAGAGCTGTCAGATTCTATCAGAAAAACATATATCTGAATAATTGGGCTCCAGAAAGAGAGGAGAGGGAGGAGGGGGCAGGGACTTTGTTTAAAGAAATAATAGTTGAGAACTTCCCAGGCCTGGGGACAGACTTAGACATACAAGTCCATAAAGCTAAAAGAACACCCTATTATCTCAATGTAAAAAGACTTTTTCCAAGACACATTGCAATGAAACTGTCAAAAATCAGTGATAGGACTTCCCTGGTGGCGCAGTGGTTGGGAACCCGCCTGCCAATGCAGGGGACACGGGTTCGAGCCCTGGTCCAGGAGGATCCCACATGCCGCAGAGCAACTAAGCCCGTGTGCTACAATTACTGATGAGCCTGCGCTCTGGGGCCCGTGAGCCACAACTACTGGGCCTGCGTACCTAGAGCCCGTGCTCTGCAACAGGAGAAGCCACCGCAGTGAGAAGCCCGCACACTGCAACGAAGAGCAGCCCCCACTCGATGCAACTAAAGAAAGCCCGCGCGCAGCAATGAAGACCCAATGCAGCCCTAAATAAATAAATACATAAATAAATTAATTTTAAAAAATCAGTGGTAAAGAAATTATCTTAAAGCACATCAGGGGAAAAAAGAAAGTAAGGTACAGAGGAACCCCATTAGACTATCAGCTGATTTCTCAGCAGAAACTCTACAGGCCAGGAGAGGGTAGAATGACATATTCAAAGTGTTGAAAGATTAAAATTGCCAGCCAAGAATAGTGTATGCAACAAAGTTACCTTTCAGATAAGAAGGAGAAATAAAGTCTTTCCCAGACAAAAGCTGAGGGAGTTCACCGCCAGTAGACCTGCCTTGCAGGAAATGCTGAAAGGAGTTCTTCAAGCTGGAATGAAAAGATGCTATCAGCCACAGGACAACATACGAAAGTAGACAATACACTGGTGATGGAGAAACAGAGGCAGTTTGGCCCAGAGAATTGTAACTCCATGTTAGGGGGGTGTGTTACCCACTCAACTATAGTATAAAAGTTAAAGGCAAAGAGTAGTAAAATGAACTATAGCTACTATAAATCATTAATGAATATACAACATAAAAAGAGGTAAGTTGTAACATCAGTAATATCAGTTGTAATATCAGTAATATAAGAAGGAGGAGTAAAAGATGGAGCCTTCATAGGCTTTCACAGGTGAGTTGCGATAGCTGATAAGCCTAAAATGGATCGTTTTATCTATACGATTTTTCATGTAATTTACAAGGTTACCACAAGACAAAAGTCTATATAGAATGGATTCACAAAGACAAAGAAAGGGGGAAAACAGAAGCACACCAACATGGAAAATAATCAATTTACGGAAGTAGACATAGAAGGAGAAAGAAACAGTGGAAATACAAAGCAACGGGAGAGCCATTAGTAAGATGGCATTAGTGTGCGCTTACATATCAATAATTACTCTAAATGTAAATGGATTGAATTTGCCATTCGAAAGGTATGGAGTGGTTAGGTGGATAAAAACACAAGACCCAACTATATGCTGCCTACAAGAGACCCATTTCAGATTTAAGGATACACATAGACTCAAAGTGTAATTAAAATGATGTGCTACATTCCCTATTGGAAAATAGGCAATCTGAGTGTTAGGTGTTTTTTTTTTTTTTTTTTTTCTGATAATACAGATCATTTCACTTAAAATCCTTAAAGACTTTAAAAAAATATGTGATTGATTGTAGCTCAGTTCTCACTTTCTCCCTCTTCCTCCTCTCTAAACAAACCTGCAGACAGCTGAATGGTACAGCACATAACTGTCTGTTCTTAAATTCATAAACCTTCCCACATTTGTTGTAAAATTAGGCTCTTGACCCACTGCAGAATTTGATGAGCAGAGTCCAGTTGCTATAGGAATAAAGAAAAACGCAACTCAAAAGGAATCCAGTCCCAGAGCTTGTGGTTCCCAGTATCTCATATCCCTGAGTAGCTTGAGATTTTTTTTAAATGTAAAGGTTTAAATGAAAATAAAATTCTTGTCTGAATACTAATGCCTTTTATTCAGACTTTTTGTTAGCACTTTTCTGCTGTTAAATCAAACCAAAACATAGGTCAGGAACTGGTTGGTTTTATGTATCGCTGGGAAGTAAGAGGTAGTGTTGAATTGTGAAAGAACATATTCGAATCCTTTGAGAGGTATTTAAGACTAGTGCTAAATTCCCTCGCTCCTGCACCACGTCCTTCCCCCTCATGCTACACTGTGTAGCCACTGTAGTGATGGGAAGTGGTATCTCTCAGGCATATTGGGGCAGATAGAAGGTTAAGAATGATATTCTCAATGCTTATACGTATAAGTAAATTTAAAATGGCTTTCGGAAATGAATGCTTAGAGGGATACCAAATGTGCAGACCCATATTTATATGGTGCATATAGACACAAACACATGCACAAAATTCAGTGTACATAAATATTTACCTAAATGAAAAATAGTGTTACAAATGCAGCTGGATTTTTTTTCTGTGAGGATGAGGCCCTATGATTGTGAAGAAAAAAATTTTTATATACCCTTTTTATGTGTAGCAAGTAAATTTCACAGACCACAAATTTTAAAATGTGCTCATATGTAATGTTCTTCATTTGCTCTCGTCGGATTTAATTTCATATTTAAACCCAGTGGTCCTTGCAGGCAGAATGCAGCTTGATAGTGGAAACCTAATCCTTGTCTGTTCAGTACAAACTGCATTAAAATCACTGTTTTCTGTGTTTATTCTCACCTTTAAGTTTTGATTCAAAGGTCATCTTCTCCAAGCTGTCTTTCTCTACCTCTTTAAAATTGCACCCTATTTTAAATTGTACGTCCTCTCATGCTCCCTTTTCTACTTGATTTTTCCTCACGGCACTTACATCCTCTGACATACTATTATTTTATGTTTATTTTGTTTATTGCCTGATTCCTCATCTAAACGTAATTTCTATAAAGATACAGATTGTTTGTCCATGTTATTCAGTGATATTAGTTCCTAGAACAGGGCCTGAAATATTCGACTACAGAATGAATATTTGTTAAGTTTGAATTCAAGGTTTACCCCCTTCTTACTCCCAGGGCTATACGTCTGTTTTGGACACTCACCTGATGGGGAGGGGACATTGGATCCTTGGGCATTCTCTTTTGAGTTTGCTGTCAGGGGCTGAATTATATCAAAGAAAACTAGAGCCAGACAGAAGTTAAAGCCATAAAGGTAAATTTTATTCCAGAACTATTGCAATAGGGGAAGAGAGATCTCAGTAGTCACATAACAGCAAGAACAAGCGGGGATTTGTAGCTCAGGACCAGAGTGGGGGACAGTGGATGGAAAATTACTAAGAGGAAACATTAAGGAAAAGGGGGATTCTGGTAAAACCAACTTGATAGGGTCCTTGCTGAAGGCAGACCAGAGTGATAGGATATGAAAGGCGGGGGATGAGGGGTGGGATCGGAGGGCACAGGTTGGGGGTTTCCACTAACTTGACCTAGCAGGATTCTTGCTAAAACTGGACTGAACGAAACAAGGACAGAGCCCAAGGTCAGAGTCCAGGTCAGAAAGAGGACTCAGAGGAGCCGGACTCAAGCTTGGCCAAAGGGAGGTCTTTGTTAATGGTCTTCATTCGTCTCTGCCGGCATCTTACTGATCTCGGGTGGCCTCGGCCTGCAGCGGCTTGAAGCAGGATTTCGGCTCCTGGCCGGGGACTGAAGTCGGGCTGTGGCAGTGAGAGCACTGAATCCCAACCACTAGACCAGTGCTCAGTGACAAGGCCCCTGGCCCATCAGCTTTGTAGAAACGAATTCCCTCAAAGAGATGGAAAGTAGTGAAACAGGTAAAGTGTTTATTAGGAGGAAAAAAAGGGTACGTGTGAATAGACTCACACGGGCAGATGCAGAGAAAGAGTTGTGCCCTCGTGGTAGTTTGAATCACTTATATGGGGCATTTCTTCCGGGCTTCCTCTGGCCAGTCATCTTGCTTTGCCTGGTTCCGAGTTTGTATTTGGTTCATCTCAGGGCCCTCCCCTGTGTGTGCGCGTGCATCTCTTAGCCAACGTGGATTCTAGCGAAGAGGCCTATGGGTAGGTTGACATCACCTCCCATGGGGTGGCGCCCCCTCCCTTTTTGACCTCCGAGGAGCCTTTCCGTGCATGTGTAGTTGAGACGGCCTCCTTGGCTTCGAGAATGAGGAAATGTGGTCTGTCTCCGTTTTTACCTGGGCAGGGCTCAGCTCCTCTTATTACCCTCCGGCTCTTGTCTTCATCTTGGAGTACCTGTTCATCTGGGGCCCGTCTATCTCCTGCCTCATGATGGGATGCGTGTTCTCCTGACTGACCTTTGGACCACACGCTGGGACTCTCCTCCTCATCTCTTTTGTGTCCTCCAGGTCCTTGCTCTGCTTTTAGCTTCACTGATGCCTTTTTAAGAGGAGGCTGGAAACCTAGGAACGCTCTCTCTGGCAACTTGGGGACTGCAGTCTCTTGGTGGAGGGAGGAGGGAAGGTTACCTGGCAACCCAGACTCGGTTTGTTGCCAAATCTGTTCTCCTGAAACTGTGCTGCGCAAGGGTTGGGGTGTGGGAGATTCTGGAACCTGGCCATTCTCCTGGGTCCAATCTGGTAAGCAAGACAGAAGTTCCCCTCAGCTCTGGATCTGTCTGGTCTCCATCTGGGCAGGGGGCTGGAGAGCCCTGGCTTCCCTCCAGGTCTCCTCTCCTCCAGGCTCTGGAACATTCAGCCTGTCTGGGACTGGACAGACTGGACTCTTTATCTGGTCTCCTTTTATGTTCCGACACATCAGGGCCTTGCGCTTTTGGTATTCATAAGTAGAGCTTTTAATATCAGAAGGCCTTTCTCTAAAGACTGTTGTCTCTGCAGTGAATTTTCAAAGCCTATTTTAAAAATCCAAAACCCAAGAATGGCTTTTTTTTGGTCTCTCTTGAAATGATCCTCTCTTGGTTTTGTTTCAAACAGGCTGTGAGGTACAGGGAGGCCTTGGGTTAAAAAAGGAATTAGTGGTGGGGGACACACAGGGCATATCATCATATAACACGTTTATTTAAAAACAAAACGAAGAAGTGTAGTAGTAGAAGAAATAGATCCCTGTCCTTTTCCCTTCTAATTTCTACACTGAAATTACTCTCCTGTATTTGTTTTCTGGAGAAGGGTTTTTGAATATTCTCTATCTCCTTTCTGTGAGAATGTCAGCCCAGTATTCATTTTTGATAGATGTGCTTCCAGCAAAACTTGTTGTTAATATCTCTGGCGTGCAGTCATCTGAGATTTTTCCCATTTGTTCCAAGGTACTTGAAGCGCTGATTTGGTTTTGAAATTTACAGCTAACATCCACTGAACTTGGACATAATCTTTTCATGTTTACCGTGCATCTTTCACAACATAATGACTTCCAAGCTTCATTTAACCCGACTCATACTAAACAAGTAAGCTTGAGAGATAGGAGAGGCTGGAAAAAAAGAAAAGGCTTGTTCCTTAGTGTTTTTGGTATTCTGCCACATTTTTGTTGCACCACTTTAATTGGCCCTTAAGTGATATTCTACTGAACACTTTTTTCAAAGGCTCATTTAGAATTCCTGCTTAGAAAAAAATGTGGGTCAGGTGGGAATGAAGCACAAAACTGAATTGCTGCTTCACATGGCAGTTCATCAGTAGGGCTAAGTATTATCAATTTTTTTGTTTACATCTTTGGTAATTTGATGCAAATGAAACTGGCAGTTTGCCAGTAGGTTTTTCTTTTTTTCAGGCAAAGACGTATTTAAAAAGAAATTTTACTGTAAGAAAACTGACGCCCAGAGAGTTTATGTAATTTGTTAATCTCACTTTTAAAATATTATTGCATTATATACTACATCAAAATAAAACTAAGCTAATAACTACAAAAGAACTTTGATGCTTTGGAAATGAACATATTGAATGTATTTGTTTAATACCATATATATTCCTCATAACCTAAATTTACAAAATGATTGTTAGCACTGCAACTTTGCATATTAAAGTAAAGGAAGTTAACACCTACTAGACAAATAGATGGCAGAAGAAAGAGATCTATTAACTGATTCTGGCAGAATTTTCCCAGAAAGCTTGAGAAAGTAGACTGTAATACATAGATGTCTTTAATATGAGCTATATTTATTTTGTATTAATATAATTACTAATGACATGCCTTTTCCCTATGATTTGGCTTACGAAATTCTACTTCCCAAGAATTGTTGTAGCAGTCTTTCCTTTATTTCTTTTAAATCTCTGGAAATCAATCTGAAGCTTTACTTGGAACCATTTAGCTTCGAAGATTCACATCAGTCACATTTTATTCAAAAGCTTTGTTCTTTGTTCGTTTTCAATCGCAAAAAGAAAATAGTTTATATTAGTAGTTAGTTGATCTTTATGTACCTAATTAACTTGTATTAATAAGATGAAATGGACATTATTTGCTGAAGTACATTTATGCACTTTTTAAAAATCTCATTTTGGTATAATGATTTGATTCTTACTTCGTCATGTCTTACATAAAGAAAAATGGTCTTGTAAATCCTCGTTGATGCCACTGGTTAAAGTATTCATGATGTCATCATTTTTATCAACCTACTGAGGTTGAAGTCTATTAATTTCAAAGATATTTGTATTTTTACTGTAGAAAATGAAGTAAAACTGTGGAAATAAGGTTCAGGTGAAAAGGGAATTAGTAACTTTAATTTGGATGGGACTATTGGCCATTTAAAAGAACCACTTTAAATTCTTTCTTGCACAGGGCTATGAAGAAAAGCAAGTAAAATGAATCGTAGTCTACATCTGAAAATGAGTGTGAACTAATCATTGTGTTATTTCAAATCAACAGATGCAAATGCATCTCCGTAGGTTTTCCTTGTGATCACAAATTAAAGCAACATTAGTAGATATTCTATATAGGAAGAGGAAACTTTAGAAAATAAAGAGAAATGCTTATGCCAATATTATATATACATATACTATATATATATACTATAGACATATAGTAGAATGTGTAGTTCTACTATAGATTAGTAAAACTTATCTATAATTTTTTATAGAAAATACCCCTCAAAAATTCCTCCCCATGCCATGTAAGACATGGCTGGCAAGTCTACCATTAGAATTGGTTGCAGGGGAAGGATCTTTCCTCTTTTAGAGGGCATATATCCCTCACTGAGGTAGCATAGGCTCTAGTCAACTATTCATAGATTAGCTTCAAAACTTGACCATATGTGTATCCTCTGTGACAGGTAGGAGGGGTCAGGACCACTGGAAAATGAGAGAAAAAAGAGAATTGTGTACTGTTATGCTACCATGTGCTGGGTGATTGTGGGGAAAGTCAAGAGGAGGGTGAGAAATAGAGGTGGGAAGATGGGAGAGTACAAAAGACCAAGTCTTTTTTTTTTTTTTTCCAATTGAAGTATAGTTGATTTACAATGTCCTGCCAATCTCTGCTGTACAGCAAAGTGACTCAGTTATACAGATATATACATTCTTTTTTTGTATTTTTTTCCATTATGGTTTATCATAGGATATTGAGTATAGTTCTCTGTGCTGTACAGTAGGACCTTGTTTATCTATTCTGTATATAATCATTTACATCTATTAACCACAAACTCCCAACCCATCCCTCTCCCTACCCCCCTCCCCCTTGGCAACCACAGTCTGTTCTCTGTGTCCACGATTCTGTTTCTGTTTTCATAGATAGGTTCATTTGTGCCATATTTTAGATTCCACATATAAGTGATATCATATGGTATTTGTCTTTCTCTTTCTGACTTACTGCACTTAGTATGATAATCTCTAGTTCCATCCATGTTGCTGCTAGTGGCATTATTTCATTTCTTTTTTATGGCTGAGTAGTATTCCATTGTATATATGTACCACATCTTTTTTATCCATTCATCTGTTGAGGGACATTTAGGTTGTCTCCATGTTTTGGTTATTGTGAACAGTGCTGCTATGAACATAGGGGTGCATGTATCTTTTTAATTACAGTTTTGTCCAGGTACATGCCCGGAGTGGGATTGCTGGATCATATGGTAATTCTATTTTTAGTTTTCTGAGGAACCCCCATACTGTTTTCCATAGTGAGTGTACCAATTTATATTCCCACCAACAGTATATAGGAGGGCTCCCTTTTCTCCACATTCTCTCCAACATTTGTTATTTGTAGACTTTTAAATGATGGCCATTCTGACCGGTATGAGGTGGCACCTCATTGTAGTTTTGATTTGCATTTCTCTAATACTTAGTGATGTTGAGCATCTTTTCATTTGCTTACTGGCCAGCTGTATGCAAAAGACCAAATTCTTTATCATTACCCCCAACCCTGCTTCCAGCAAATAATGTTAAACTTAGAAATTAGATGATGCTGGCTTGATCACCTCTTGCTGCACTTGAAATGCATTGAGAGCTCTTTCTTGAAGAAATTATTTTCCGAGTGAGAACTTATATATAGGCTGTGCTTGCAGTCGACAGATTTGTCCAGTTAAACATCAAAATTCTATAAAATACAGTGATTTGTGTGAGTGATTAAAAAAATCCCATGTGGCTTCTTTATAGAAAAACAAAGAAAAAATATTGCTAATTACCCAAACATACAGAGTTCTGATTTAAAACAGAACAAAACTTCATGTCAATAAATTTAGCTCGTGGATGTAAATGAAGTGACATAAGGTGGTAGTTAGCCATAATTTTTGCAGTTGCCAGGCCAATCTGATCTCTTTAAACCGAACAAAATATTCTCTAAAACTTTCGCCTATAGACAAATCATTTATAAAATAGAAGATGCCTTATAATGAAGTAGGAGTATTTAAGGTAAAGTCAACTTTATTCAACCTTACATTATTTATTGCTGTCATACATGGATTCATTTAACAAATTTTTATTGAATATCTACCACGTATCAGGCACTATTCTAGTTCCTGGGGATAGCTATGAGCAAAGCAGTTCTCAACTCCCTGCTGTTAAGGAGCTTACCTTGTAATCAGGCTAGCCGTAGCCCAGAATAATTAGAAGAAGAAAGATTATGTATAGTTTTACCTTAAAGACCATTTTCTCATGCTCTGATAATTTCTTAAACTTAGCTTAATTATCTGGTGAATTTTCTTTACTTTGTTTGCACCAAAGGAGAATCTTTGAGATGAAGATAGATATCTCTTTATATTCATTCTGTAAATAAAGTTAATTCTTTGAAAAACTATAGACTGAAAGGCTGCTCTCTGCCGGGCACTCTTTTAAGTATAATGACAATTAGAAAAATGGATCAGGGGGCTTCCCTGGTGGCGCAGTGGTTGAGAATCTGCCTGCCAATGCAGGGGACACGGGTTCGAGCCCTGGTCTGGGAGGATCCCACATGCCGCGGAGCAACTAGGCCCGTGAGCCACAACTACTGAGCCTGCGCGTCTGGAGCCTGTGCTCCGCAACAAGAGAGGCCGCGACAGTGAGAGGCCCGCGCACCGCGATGAAGAGTGGCCCCCGCTCGCCGCAACTAGAGAAAGCCCTCGCACAGAAACGAAGACCCAACACAGCCAAAAATAATAAATAAATAAATAAAAATTTAAGAAAAAAAAAAGAAAAATGGATCAGGAGCAGATCCTGACCTCAAAGCATGGTTGATTGTAGGCGACACGACAATGACAGAGAACGAAAGAGAAGCAACTGTACAATAGACTTTGTGCCAATCTCTCTCGTTAAATAGATGAGACAGCTCTGTGTGTGTGTGTGTGTGTGTGTGTGTGTGTGTGTGTTTGTAGCAGAGCATTCCTATTGCCCTAATATATGTCTGTTGAAAACATTTTATTTTCAATTTTATATTTCTCCCAAAAGGTTAAAACTTATACTTGTTTTAATACTTTTCCTCTCCGGCTCAGAGTGTGGAAATAGTCTCTGGTATGAGTTCCCTAAAATCCAGACCTTAATCATATTTTAGATGATTATATGCCTGGTATTTCCTAGTGTCTTATCTTATCTTGAGGCTTCCTAAATTATGTAACTAGGAATAGCAGTAGGGAAATAATGTATAAGTGCATTAAAACTCCCCTGTAGAATAATGAATAGCTAGTATCTGAAAGCATACACAGATTTATGAAATAAATATTACTTTAATATAACATGTAAATGTTGAAGAAAAATGAGGACTTAACAGGAAGAGAAATGTATCAGATGTCTTAATTACCGATACTTTGATTTATCCTGTAAAAAAGCATCAACTGTTTGGAACACAAACAAAGATAAATCCTTCTCAACTTTGAGAGACAGGTGTTGCCTCATTTCTGTTTTATTGGTGTGAAAATGAAAATATAAAGATTGTGTGGCCTTTGCACCTGATGAGTTTTTAGCTTAAGTGAAAGGGGCTCAGGCTTGCTGGACACATTACCACTGGTCACCACTGTGGTTTATGGAACAATAAGAATGAGGAACAATTGGAATTAACAGACTGTTGTAGGGATTTTTCAACCTTGACTTTTTTTGGACAGGCCCATTATATATTTCTTTGGCTTTGCTTTGTAGTTACCAGCTGACAAGTGGATACAAGCCTGCCCCGATGGACCTGAGCTTTATCAAGCTCACCCCGTCTCAGGAGGCGATGGTGGACAAGTTGGCGGAAAATGCTCATAACGTGTGGGCCCGGGATCGAATCCGGCAGGGCTGGACCTATGGCATCCAACAGGTACGTGGGGATTTAGCTCTACAGCACGTACTCTGAGATTGACTTAAGTAGGAATTAGTATAATTTGTAACAGGAGAGATTAAGTAATGACCATCATAAAACTCACATCATATAGATATCTTTAATGTACATATGCACAGAAACGCCTGATTCAAGAAGTCAGACCACCTCAAGTCTGGTTGTTATCGTGAGGGGCGCAGTGAATATTACTAGACCAGTGATTTATAACGTGGTTTTGTGGCATTTCTCTCTCTGAGACTGTATTTTAGGAGAAGCTTTTGAAATACGAGAAGTTCGAGATAAACTAATAATAGAAGAGGTCCACAATTCCTTATTTATTTATTTATTTATTTATTTATTTTTGGCTGCATTGGGTCTTCATTGCTGCATGTGGGCTTTCTCTAGTTGCGGCGAGCGGGGGCTACTCTTAGTTGTGGTGCGCGGGCTTCTCATTGCAGTGGCTTCTCTTGTTGTGGAGCACGGGCGAGCACGGGCTCTAGGCACGCGGGCTTCAGTAGTTGTGGCACGCGGGCTCAGTAGTTGTGTCTCGCAAGCTCTAGAGCGCAGGCTCAGTAGTTGTGGTGTATGGGCTTAGTTGCTCCGCAGCATGTGAGATCTTCCCGGACCAGGGCTCGAACCCGTGTCCCCTGCATTGGCAGGCGGATTCTTAACCACTGCGCCACCGGGGAAGTCCCACAATTCCTTATTTAACACCCCTGGGACCAGATGAATTTCAGGATCCAGATATTTCTTGGTTTTCAGAATGGTGATACATTGATCATGTTACCTAGTGCCCTCAGCAGGGCAGCAGACTATATATAAATTATTCTTTGTTCAGCATTGTAGGCTGATGATACCAAGAGGGATAAGTAAAGATTATCCACAGCCTTGCATCAATTCAGATCACTTTCGCCACCAACTGAGTTTTTGTTAAACTTAGTAAAAAAAACCGACTTTTCTGAGTTTTCTGGATTTCAGAATCATGGATTTCTATTAATGGTTGCAGTCACAGGAATAACTAACAGCCATTGGGTCTGTATTGAGATAGCAAAGCAGAGCAAATTTAGCCTTGCCTCTTAGTGACTGTGTGACCTTGGGAAAGCTACTTAAATTAATTTTCTCTGTGCCACTGTTTTCCTCCTCACTGAATTAGTAAACTTCATTATATTACTTATGTATAAGAAAGGCTACAGCAGTGCATTTCACCTAACAAATAATATAGAATAGTTTGCTACTATTATAAGATGCCAGTCACTATGCATAGAGTTTTACATCTATTTTCTTCTTTAACTCTTGCAACAGTTCCAAGAAGGATGAACAATTTTTATTGCCAATTCACATATGATGTACAGGGAGCTTGAGAACAGTTTGTCCAGCGCTACCCAGGTGGCAGAACCAGGTTGGAATCAAGCCTTTTGACTCCAGAGCCCAAATTCTTCTCTTCCTTATCACAGTGATTCTTGACAGCTCATGGTGGGCAGTGCCTTTATTTAAAGATTTTTAGGAATAAACTGGATTATTACTTAGAGGCTTAGGCCATGGTTCAGGATAAAGGCTACATGTTGGTTTGAAAAATATGTTTCCAAAATTGTTCTTAACCAGTGACTCTTGTCATTTGCAAGGCTAAAGAAAACTCAGAGAGCCTTGATTTACTTCCTAAAATAAGCTATTTTTATATTGAATTAAACTGGTTGTAACTGATGAGATTGTCGGTACTCAATCCACTTGAGCTGAGTGTGTGTGTGTGTGTATGTGTGAGTGAGTGTGTATGTGAGTGTGTATGTGTGTGTGAGTGTGTTTGTGTGTGTGTGCATGTGTGTGTGTGTATGTGTGTGTGTGTGTGTGTGTGTGAACCTGAACCATATACCACAGGGGGATAAGGGGTCACATTTGCTCTCTGCCAAAGGAACGCTCACTTGCCTTGCAGACCGCATGACTCTGGGGGACAAACCAGAACCCCCCTGGTGGCCGCCTCTTCCTTGTGCATGGGGGTCCTCCTCATAAAAACACAGGGCTCTGTCTGAGCTGGCCAGAGCTCTCCTTGGAACCGTTTCTCCATCCCCTCTCCCAGCTCCCACTCCATCCCTCCACCCCATTCCCCACTGACAGAGCACATGTTTGCTGGGTTATCTGAATGAGCGTTGTCTTTAATTTTTCATCGCCCTCTCCTTAACATAAATAATCTGGTTCACAACTAGGTCGTAAACTCCTTGAGAGCAGGCATTTGCTTGCGGTCCCTCTTCTCTGCCTCTCTAGCACACTTGATTTCAAGCACTTGTATACGTGGAAACCCTGGGGCAGCTCCTTTTCACAATCAGATTTCCAGGACACCATTTCCAGAGAGTGTGATTCATCGGAGGCCTCTTAATTTCTCTACACGAAAAGTTGGGGGGCAACAACGAGTGTTGAAAGGAAGGGGTGCTGGGTAATGTGTCTTGAAGTTGCACTGGCAGTGCAGACACTCTGTTTACGCTGCTTGTGTATTTGGGGGTGGCTTCGGAGTGGGGTTCCCCATCAGGCAACCCAAATGATTTGGACTCCAGGTGTCAGTAGATGGTCACGTAGTCCGGATGAGGTATTTACTACAGATTTGCTAGGGAGGGGGAAGAAGAAATTAGGAAACCGTTTTCTTTGCTCTTCCCCAGCCAGAACAAACCCTGCCCACCACATACCATTTTTTTTTTTTTTTTTTTTGGAGAAGGTTTGGGAATATCCACAGCCTCTTAGTTCTTCTTCATGCTAAGGTAAATTGAGAATCGAGTATGCCTCCTGAAATATGGAAAGTTTGACAAAACCGGCAGCAGTGAGTGAGTGGAAAGAAGTAATTTCTTAAAGGTTAGAGCCCTAAAGACTCGCAGCCCTGGGGCATCTCCACCTCCCATGAGATTAAGTTTTGTACTTACGCATAAATTAGGTATCCTTTTCCAAGGTCGTAAGATAGCCTGTCTTCTTGCTTGGTCAACACCATTTTAATCACGTTTTAAACTTGGGGCCTCTTTTGTAAAAGACGAATTGTGAGGTTTGTAGCTATTTCAGTATTCCTGGTATTACCTAGTTTCACCAGTTGATGGAATCAACTTAATGCATATTTTCCAAGCTATTTGAGGTCATGGGATGGCCGCCCACGCACTTGAGTTTTCTCTGAAGAAGGGACAGCAGCCTGGTGTCGTCCTTTGACTCAAAAATCAGATGTCGGGTAATAATTAGGCTCTTCTTGTAACAAAGACCTGTCAGTCAACTTGGCAAGGAAATGGTAGGTTCTCTTAAGTTAGCCCATTGCCTTGTGACCAGGGCAGATGGAAGATGATTACTGAGATCCTTAAAGTCGGCTTTTGTTACCGCTGTTATTTTTACGTTTTCTTCTCATGGAGAGGGCCTGATTTAAATTGTTGCAGTTACTCACTTGACTAAATCTTTCAGACTGATAGTATTTCAGTAACTCCTGCAGCCTGGGAAGACAAAGGGAAGGTAGAAGGCACAGTATCTACCTTCATATGCTTTATATTTGGATGTATTTGGTGGCTGTCTCATTTCCAAATGCTGTTGGTCACTCTTTGATGATCATGTGCCTTTTTTGCCTTCCTGTAGGATGTAAAGAACAGAAGAAACCCTCGCCTGGTTCCCTATGCCCTTCTAGATGACCGAACTAAGAAATCCAACAAGGACAGCCTCCGTGAGGCCGTGCGCACGCTGCTGGGGTACGGCTACAACCTGGAGGCGCCCGATCAAGATCATGGTATTTTCATTTCACTTTCTTCTCCTCTTGTTGCACAATCACATAGTAAGTTCTTTAAAGCCAAATGCGTGAATAAAAGGGGGAGTGCAAGATAGACTCCTTCAGTCGAAGTATGTAATTTAGGCCAGGAGTTTAGAGCATTTTTTGTCCTGAAGGACACTTGGAGGATTAGCCCATCTTTCAGCAGAGTGGCTCAGGACCACAGTGATTCCACAAGGGGGAGAAATGGGTTTACCTTCCCGAAGAGTCTGAGGGAGCAGTTAACTCCGTGATTCTGTTTTTGCCCCTCACTCCCACCTACCCCAGCAGCTCTGCTTCAGAAGAGCTAGTTTTAGTAGTTTATGGGAGTAAACCTATAGGGGGAGCCAGTGTTTTCTAAACCTTCATTGTTTAGACTCTTACATATAGGCCATAGTAGTTAATTAGTGCAATATTTTGCTTTAAGGAAAACACTCTAGAATAGGCACTCAATAAATATGTGTTGAATAAATGGATTCTTAAAGGGTCTATGAAGAACATATTTCCTTTGAATAATACCTTTTAAGAATATGATTTAAGACGGTTGACGCCTTAATCCTTTGCTCCTATAGTTTGAGTTGGTGTTAATATCCATATTTTAAGGTTGCCAAAAATGACATGAGCTCTGCGTGTTTCATTGTAGTGCCTGTATTTTTTGATAGAAAGTTTTTAAAATCTGTGTCAGATATTCTCTAATGACTAATATTTTCAGTGTAGTATCTGTGTATAGGAATTCAGTCTTAAATAGTAATGATAGGTAATATTTATATAGTGCTTATCATGTGTAACAAGTGTTCAGAAGACTTCTACAATTATTGTTTAATCCTCACAGTAACTCTGTGAGGATGGTCTGTGTACTATGCTCATTTTACAGATGAGGAAACAGATTCAGATACTTCTGTGTCTTCCCATTTACTAAATGGTAGAGACAGGATCCCAACCCCAGATTTCAGTCCTTTGAGTTGAGTCAGTATGTAGTTAACATCTGGACAGTTCATTGTAGTTACTGAATCCTTATATTTGCTACAAATAAAATTAGATACCTGTTTAATAACAATAATGTTCATAATCATAATGTAACTTCTTACAATGTAATGTATCTTGAAGTCAGCTTTATAGCAACAAACACTTGGTAGATCTTATTATGAAGCAGATACTACTAGATATGCAAGATACAGAAAATATCCCTGTCTTAAAGGGTGTGCAGTCCACACGGCCCCTGGGATGGATAAACAGTAAAACCCTGCCAAGTCAAGACACAACAATTGGGAAGAGTTCTACAGCTGTCTGGTACAGAATAAGCCCTCAATGCTAACTGTTCTTTTTAAAATATTTTTAAAAAGAGGTATAATTTTTATATAATAGAATGCACAGATCTTCAGTGTTCAATTTGGTAAATTTTGACAGTTGTATACACGAGAGAAACCACCACCCAAACGAACATGGGGACCATTTTCTTCGTCACAGAAAGTTCCCTCTGCCCCCGAAAAGTAACCACTTTCTAAATTCTATCATCACAGATTAATTTTGCCTTTTCTTATACTCTGCATAAATGTAATCACTATATATTTTTCAAAAATCTTTATTGGAGTATAATTGCTTTAGAATGTTGTGTTAGTTTCTCCTGTACAACAAAGTGAATCAGCTATATGTATACACATATCCACTCCTTCTAGAGCCTCCCTCCCACCCTCCCCATCCCACCCCTCTAGGTGGTCACAAAGCACCGAGCTGCTCTCCCTGTGCTATGTGGCTGCTTCCCACTAGCTATCTATTTTACATTTGGTAGTGTATATATGTCAGTGCTACTCTCTCACTTCGTCTCAGCTTCCCCTTCCCCTCCCCACCCACCGTGTCCACAAGTCTGTTCTCTACGTCTGAGTCTTTATTCCTGCCCTGCCACTTGGTTCATCAGTACCATTTTTCTAGATTCCGTATATATGCATTAATATACGGTATTTGTTTTTCTCTTTCTGACCGACTTCACTCTGTATGACAGACTCTAGGTTCACCCACATCACTACCAGTGACTCAATTTCATTCCTTTTTATGGCTGAGTAATATTCCATTGTATATATATGTACCACATCTTCTTTAGCCATTCATCTGTCGATGGACATTTAGGTTGCTTCTGTGTCCTGGCTGTTGTAAATAGTGCTGCAATGAACATTGGGGTACATGTATCTTTTTGAATTATGGTTTTCTCAGGCTATATGCCCAGTAGTGGGATTGCTGGGTCATATGGTAGTTCTATTGTTAGTTTTTTAAGGAACCTCCATACTGTTCTCCATAGTGGCTCTATCAGTTTACATTCCCATCAAATAGTAATCACTATATTTTTTATGTAACTTCTTTTGCTCAACATACTGTTTTTGTTTGTTATTTTATTTTATGTATTTATTTATTTATTTTGGCTGTATCGGGTCTTAGTTGCAGCACGTGCGATCTTTCATTGCAGTGTGAGCTCTTCATTGCGGCGCGCAGGCTTCTCCCTGGTTGCGGTGTGCAGGCATCTCTCTAGTTGTGGCGTGTGGGTTTTTCTCTCTCTAGTTGTGGTGGGTGGGCTCCAGAGCACATGGGCTCTGTAGTTTGCAGCACGCAGGCTCTCAAGTTGAGGCGCGTGGGCTCAGTAGTTGTGGCGCATGGGCTTAGTTGCCCCGAGGCATGTGGGATCTTAGTTCCCCAACCAGGGATCAAACCTGCGTCCCCTGCATTGGAAGGTGGATTCTTTATGACTGGACCACCAGGGAAGTCCCTCAATATACTGTTTTTGTGATCACCCATGTTTTTACAAGTATCACAAAATTAATTGCCGAGTAGCATTCCATTTGACTAACAAACCACAATTTTTTTAATCCATTCTCCTGTTGATATAGATTTGGGTTGTTTCCAGTTTTTGACTGTTATGAATAAGACTGCTATGAACATTTGTAGACAAGTCTTTGTGCAGATTCATACTTTCATTTCTTTTAGGGTAAATAGAAGTGAAATTGCTGGGTCATAGGACAAACGTACATTTCACTTTACAAGAAACTTCCAAACAGTTCTGCAGATATGCTCCCATGACCAATATGTGAGGGTATAGTTGCTCCCACATCCTGGCCAAGAGTTGGTAGTGAATCTTTCCGATTTTAGCCCTTACAGTAGGTGTGAAATGGTATCTTATTGTAGTTTTAATTTGCATTTTCCTTGAGAATAATAATGTTGGCATCTTTTCTTATACTCGTTAGCCATCGGTATATCTTTTTTTATGAAGTGTTTGTTCACATCTTTTATCCATTAAAAAACCTGGGTTGTTTTGTCTTCTTTTTATTAAACTGTGAAAATGTATGTATTTATATATATAAACATATATGTATGTTTTTCTGGGTATAAGAACTATGTCAGATATTGGAAATATTTCCTCCCAGTTTGTGGATTGCTTTTTCATTATTTAAATGAGATCTTCCATGGAGCAGACGTTGTTAATTTTGAAGACTTGTAAATCTTTTAAAGAGTTGATTGATCTTATTTTTTTTTAGTTAAACTTTCAGACATTTGTTTATCTTCCCGCATCATCAATTGTGGATTATTATTAGTAAACTATCATAATTATGAGTGGCTGTGTCTAATATCTCCTTAGTGATTGTGGCATTCTATGGAGAACTTCAATCATTAGTCATAGTGACTCCTAGTTTCACAAAGCCACAATCTCTTTTTGTAATTACCTATTAAATGTACTCTTTAATGAACAATTGGATATATCAGGCATACAAATGTTTATTAATAATACCTTAGGGTAGTATAGCATTTTCCAGTGTTTTTGCATACTTTTATTTTTTTTTATTTTTTATTAATTTATTTATTTGTTTTTATTTTTGGCTGTGTTGGGTCTTCATTGCTGCATGAGGGCTTTCTCTGGTTACAGCGAGTGGGGGCTACTCTTAGTTGTGGTGCGCGGGCTTCTCATTGTCGTGGTTTCTCTCGTTGCGGAGCACAGGCTCTAGGTGTGCGGGCTTCAGTAGTTGTGGCACGTGGGCTCAGTAGTTGTGGCTCACGGGCTCTAGAGTGCAGCCTCAGTAGTTGTGGCGCACTGGCTTAGTGGCTTTGCAGCATGTGGGATCTTCCCTGGCCAGAGATTGAACCAGTGTCCCCTGCATTGGCAGGCAGATTCTTAAGCACTGCGCCACCAGGGAAGCCCTGCATACTTTTAAAATATTTGATTCAACTACTCTATTAGGTATATACCTAATATAAGTACAATAAATACCTAACAAGGGTACAGTAGTCATAGAAGTTTTTGAGCTTATTTCTAACTTTGTGTCTCCCTAGAGAGTATTAGACAAGAGAGGTGACAGTCTATATCTTTTCTGTTGGAAGATGTTATAATGATAATAATAAAGGTTTGGGGAAAAATCAACCATGGTTTTAGAGTCTGACATATCAACCATTTGATATCCCCCAATTTTATTTTCATTCCTTCCCACATGAATATTTATATTTTGGGTGTCTAGAGTCTTACTTACATTTATAGGTCTTTCCTCCACCATTGCTTTTCTTATACTTGCTGAAAATTACATAGAAAAAGTGCTGCCCAAGTCAGGCTGACTCAGTTCTAAAGTTATAGATGACAGCCAGTGAATTAAGGAGAAAACAGGAAAGAAAGAAGCCCAACTGTATAGCTCAGAGAAATGATTAATCATGGCTCTAACAATAACCTTAAATCTTTAAGGAAATAGTTAATTGTGGTCAATATTCAAGGAGGAGAATACATTTAGCCCTGTACAAAGAAATAAGCAGTGTATGCCAGGGAAAAATAATGATGATTATATTTAAAAACATTATCAACTATGGGCATAAACTGTGTCAGATCTGATATATTCACTTTTAGTGAGAACTGCATTCAGGAGGATACTGGATAAGATGTTATTCTGATGACATACAGTGTTTTATATTATTTACAACCATAATAAAATTTCATCTTCTTAACACCTCTGTGAGGCAATGTATTACTACCTTATGGTTACCTGCTTTCTTGTGACTTATATGAATTTCAAGAAGGAAGAAAAGGAACTTATATTTACTAAATCCATCTTTGGGTTTCATGTTGCTTCCGTATTTCAAATCATCCTCATTTTCATTTGATTTTAATACATAGTTATTGAACATCTCCCGTGCTTAGTTCTGGGGATTCAACAATGAATAAGACAGTTTTGCCCACAGGTTGCTTTCAGGATAGGCAGGGAAGGTAGACTAAATTGTCAATGCTTTTATACAGTGTAAACATTAATGCCCAAGTGTCACAGCAGAGAGGATTTAACTGAGCTTGGTGGTGTCAGAGAAATCTTCATAAAGGAGGTGTATTAGTTATCTACTGCTGTGTAACAAATACCCCCCTCCCTAAAATTTAATGGCTTAAACCAACAAATGTTTGTTATCTGAAAGTTTCTGTGGTTAGGGATTTGAGTGGATTAGTCTGGTCGTTCTGAATCATGGCCTCTCTTGAGGTTGCTATCAAGTCAGCCAGGGCTGCAGTCATCTGAAGACTTCAGTGGGGCTGGAGGATTTGCTTCTAAGACAGTTCACTTGCATAGTTGTTGGTTAAAGGACTCAGTTTGTCTCTGGATATTGGCAAGAGACCTAAGTTCCTTGTCATGTAGACCTCCTCAGAGAGATGCTTCAGTGCCTTCACATGGCAGCTGGCTTCCCCCAGAGTTAGTAATCTAAGAGATAGTGCGAGGAGGAAGCCTCAATGCCTGTTACAATTGCTTCTGCCATATTCTGTTTGTTGGAAGTGAGTCACTAAATGCATTGCACTCTTAAGCCCACACTTTTTGAAGGGAAGTGTGACAAAATATTTGGAGACATGTTTTAAAACCATCAAAGCTAGGGTGAAATTTAGAGGAATGAGTAGGAATCAGTGAGGTTCATGTGTTCCAGACAGAGAGGATGGTTTGTGTAAAGGCTTGGAGTGACAAGGGAGGTTTGCACGTGGGAATCAGATAGCTTTACATGGCCGAATATAGAGTGAAGTTTGAGAAGCAGGAGGAGATGAAGGAGAGAAGACAGAGACTGAAACGAGGGTTTTCTGTTTAAAAGAATTACTCCAGTTGCTCTTTGGAGAATGGGCTGAAAGTGAACAAAATTAGAGGTGAGGACAGCAGTTTGGTGGCTATAAAAGAAGTATAGATGAGGAGTGTTGAAGGCCTGATCTTAGCCAATACTGTGAATAGAGAGAATTCACAGAATTCACAGGACAGAATTGTTTGGCATTTAGAAATAGAATCAGTGGAAGGACGAAGGAGTGTCTGGGATGTGTCTGGGATGGCTTCTGG
This sequence comes from Balaenoptera ricei, assembly GCF_028023285.1. NCBI lineage: Eukaryota > Metazoa > Chordata > Mammalia > Artiodactyla > Balaenopteridae > Balaenoptera > Balaenoptera ricei. The sequence goes on from NC_082654.1 coordinate 113,092,450, forward strand.
GTTAGTAGCTGGTGAGTACCTTCACATTCACTGGGAGCACAGGAATTGGAGCAGATAGAGATGGGAAATTGCGGAGGTTCTGAGTTTGATTTTAAATATGTTGAGTTTGAGATGCATGTGAGACAACTAGACAGAGCAACCAAGGCTCAATACATATGTATATATGTATACACACACACACACACACACACATATATGAAGCTGAGACTATTGCTAGAGAGAAAAAGAGGGTTAAAATTTTCATTTTTTTAAATAGGAGAAATTTGGACATTTTTAAATGCTAAGGAAAAGAATCAGAGGAAAGGAGAGTTGAAAGGAAAGGAGAGGAACTTGATGAAGTATGATCTGAGGATGGTTGGGGGTGGGGGAATGAAATTCACAACATGGGTAAAGGGTTTGGCCTTGTATAAAAGGGAGACCTAACATTTTTGTCTAATAAGTCCAATATCTGGGCTTCCTCAGTGACAATTTCTACTGACTTTTTTCCCCCCGTATATAAGATGTACTTTCTTGACTCTTTGCATGTCTCACTATTTTTGTTGAAAACTGGACATTTTAAATAGTATAATATGGCAACTCTGGATTCTCCCTTCAGGGTTTGTTATTGTGCTTGTTGTAATTGTCGTTACTTATTTGTTTAATGAATTTTCTTAACTAGTTCGGTAGAGGATGTTTTGTTTGTCATGTGTGGCTGCTGAAATCTCTTATTTCATCAGCTTAGTGGTCAACTTGTGATTAGACAGAGACTTCCATAAATGGGACTTATAAATCTCCCAACTTTTGTCAAGGGAGGAACTCTGTGTGCATGTTGGGAGATGCCTTGGACACACAGCCAGCCAGTCTCCACCTCAGCCTTCACTTACGGCTTTTGCAGAACCTCAGGGTCTTCCAGACGTGAGAACTTAGGGCCTTCTCAGGTCTTTTCCTGAACCCAGAACCCTGGGCGTGAGCATGGCTTACTAGATCACCAGGATTATGTTGAAACTTTTCACACCCTATTGTGGATATCTCATTCCCCAGCTTTTCTTTTCAAATATTTTGGACAGCTTGTTGTTTGCCTCAGCTGTTATCGCCACCTCAAGCAGCTGCAGTGTTAAAAAATGGCCTCTGATTTTCAACAAATGACCCTGGGGAAAAGATTGTTTGCATGGGCAAACTCTAAATCAGGTCAAATAAAGATAAGTATTGCCAGTGGAATTTTCCAAGGAACTACCAGAAAGGTGAAATAATGACAGTTGTCTGTGAATGGGGCTTGGAGGAGCTCCACTCTGCTCTGTCCCCTCCAGAGGCTTCTAGCTTGCTGATTTTCACTTTAATTGAAGGCCTATTGGTTTTCATTGTACTGTGCATCTAGGAAGAAAGGAATAGCACTAAGTCAAGTTAAAGCACCACTAAGCTTGCTGTCCTTACAGCATATTGAGCCATTTTTTATTGAATAAACACTCCCCAGTTTGCTGCCAGCCTTTGATTAATTTTTAGAGCTCTGAAAAAGTTGATTTTGACCATTTTTTCCATTGTTCTCATTGCTTTTACAGAGAAGAGTAGTTTTGGAGGTCCATACTTGGCTATTCCTTCTGATGTCACTCAGCAGTAAAGATTAGAGAGAGTTGTTTGTGGGATGGGACAGAGAGCAAGTTTCAGAGAGATAAAAAGCAGGGAAACATTAATGGTCCAATTGAGGTTAGAGACTTTGAGTTAGTAATGGTGCCAGTCTGTTGTGTGCGTGTGTTTTCCAGCAAGCTCAGCAGAGCAAGTATAGATGGTGAGAATGAGATAGTAAAATTAGACAAAGATTGGGGTTAACAGAGCAAATGAGGAGAAGAGTAATAGAGCAGGAAGGTACTGAAAGCTGTATAGATAAGGAACGGAAGCCGCAGAGGAAATTAATGAGTTTGAAGAGTGAATGTGTTTGAATAAGGAAATGAGAAAACTGGGAGGAAAAATGGTGATCAGAGGATGGCATGGTTTCTGCATTTTAAGAATTTAAAGACAGAACCATTGATAGCTGATTGACAAGTTTCAGCCTTACTGAAGTTATGTGATTAACGGATGGAGAGGCTCGTGCAAAATATTCCACAATGGAGGCTGAGATCCTGTATTTTTTTCTTTCTTTTTTTTGGCTGTGCTGCGTGGCTTGCGGGACCTTAGTTTCCAGACCAGGGATTGAACCTGGGGCCATGGCAATGAAAGCACCAAGTCCTAACCACTGGACTGCCAGGGAATTCCCTGAGATCCTGTTTTTCGTTCACCAGTGTGTCCTGGAATCCAAGAACCCGCCTACCTCTTAGTAGGGATTAAATTGATGTATATGGAAAATACGTAAGAAAGATTCATTTTCCAATTGGAGGAATCAGTAAGGGAAAAAATGGCATCTGAGTTAGCTGCTGAAGAGGTGAAAATAGCAGCAAGAAGAGGTTGGTGGGAGAAAGGACATTCCTGACAGAGGGAAAGTATATCTGATGTCATAAAATTTAGAAAGAGTTGAGGAGAAATTGATTGTCTAGTTAGGCTAAATTATAGGGTCTAAGTGAGGGCAGAACAGTAATAAATGGAGGTAGAAGGATTAGGCTAAAATATGGAATATTTTGAAAACCCAGTTGAGAAATACGGTAAAGTTGTACAAGGAGTTCTAGCGCCGGGAAGTTTTAAAGCAAAAACTTGATTTGTGATCAGAGTTTAGAACAAGAAAATAACTATGACAACAGTGGGAAGGAACAGATTGGAGCGGGAGAGTGCTTGGACAGAGAGACCAGTTGGGAGGCTTTGGGAATATTGTGATCTTCAGGACAAGGATGGTGAAAAATGGAAATTAATAGATAGATGTGAGATTTTATGGAATAAAGCAAAATGGTGATCACTAAGATAAGATTTAAAACATTAATTTGTAATTGACTGTACTGCTTTTGCTGACATTAAAAAAGTTAAGGACATAAAATTTTTGATAAAACTGGATCTAACCTTATGTAATTGGTCAGGGCTATCATTTATTTTCTGTTAGCAGAATGATGATTTGTGTATTCCAGAATGAATATGAACTCAGTGTTTGAATTATACTACTTTTGGAGAATTGTTCTAAATAATATTTTAAAACATTTGAAAAAGTCATTTATTTTTATTCATTACAAAGTTTTACTGAGATTTGAATTGCTTACTTAGAAATTATACCAGGTTAAAAGGATAACTGGTTAATATCAATGATTTTTTAAGATTATTATACAGATACACCTGAAGGATTCAAGATACGTATACAATTTTCAAGAGATTAGCCTGCCTTCCTTCATAGCTTGTTATAAAAAACTTGTAATTTTAATACATGCTTAGATCTTGACTGCCCTCTAGTGGTAATTGTCTTTTAAATGTATGGTTTGGAATGCAGCGTGTATAGATATTTTACATCCTATTTGAACGGTCATTGGTGTTTGCCCTCTCAGTGCTAGGATCTGTGAGGTACTAAGAACACAGTATATTATCAGACCTTGCCCTTAAAGTGGTTTGTTAAAGGCATAAATCCCGAATTTCTTCTTTGAGTAGCTTTGATAAGTGTGATAGAAATATATCTGCTAACTGTTTGTTTTTTTAAAATGTCAATTAGTGTTATATTCATTATAACAATTTAAAAATCATTTATGTAACATACTTACATGAGCTAGAATTGTATGAGTGTAGAGTGTTTAAAATCAAGCAAAGGGGGACTTCCCTGGTGGTGCAGTGGTTAAGAATCCGCCTGCCAATGCAGGGGGCACAGGTTTGATCCCTGGTCCGGGAAGATCCCCCATGCCATGGAACAGCTAAGCCTGTGAGCCACAACTACTGAACCCACGTGCCGCAACTACTGAAGCCCACGTGCCTAGAGCCCGCGCTCTGCAACAAGAGAAGCCACCGCAATGAGAAGCCTGCAACGAACAGTAGGCCCCTCTCGACGCAGCTAGAGAAAGCCCGCGCGCAGTAGTGAAGACCCAACGCAACCAGAAATCAGTAAATAAATAAAAATAAAAAATTAAATAAAATTAAAAAAAAAATCACGCAAAGGATGAGAATTGCATGTTTGTGGGGGAGAGTTCTATACTTTTGACAGTGGTGCTGTTGATTAGCTATTTGCCTGAGATCCTGTGTCCAGGGATCAGGAGACTCTTTGTTCCTAGACTCAATTTAGCAGGTATTTATAGGGCACCTACTTTGTGTTCAACCACTTGAAGATACAAGGTATGCAACAAAAATTTGTTTCAGATTGCCTGCGTAATCTGTTTTTAAACGTGTGTGGATCCAGATTTCCATTTAGTTATTAGTATTTTATCCAGAAACAGAATACTGAACTGTTGCTTCTTTAAACTATGGTTGCAAGCTACCCTAAACTAATGTAAGAAATACAGAATATAAGCTATGAGCCACATGGACATTTGGAGGAAGATCCATGGAGCTTACAAGTCCTTGGCATGATGATATCTATGAATAGCATGTTAATTTCAAGTTCAGTTGAATGCCATCAATGAGTGTAAGAATAGTGTAGCAGTTATGACCCAGCAATTCTACCCTTGGGTGTATATCTGAAAGAGACAAAAATACTAATTTGAAAAGATACAAGTACCCCAATGTTCATAACGGCATTATTTACAATAGCCAAGATATGGAAGCAACCTAAGTGTCCATCAACAAATGAATGGATATAGAAGATGTGTATATATACACAATGGAGAACTACTCAGCCATAATAAAGACGGAAATTTTGTTATTTGCACAAACATGGATGGACTTGGAGGGTATTATGCTAAGTGAAATAAGTCAGACAGAGAAAGACAAATACTGTATGATATCATTAATATGTGGAATCTAAAAATACAGCAAACTAGTGAATATAACAAATAAAAAAGAAACAGACTCATAGATACAGAGAACAAATGAGAGGTTAACAGTGTGGGCAGAAGGAAGGGGGAGGGGTAATATATGGATAGGGAATTAAGAGGTACAAACTATTATGTATAAAATAAGCTACAAGGATATATTGTATAACACAAGGAATATAGCCAATATTCTATAATGACTACAAATGGAGTATAACTTTAAAAAATTGTGAATCACTATATTGTACACATATAACATATAACATTTTACATCAACTACACTTCAATTAAAACAGTAGAATAGTGCAGCAGCTTAAGGTCAGGGAAAAAATGCCAGGAGTAAGAAATTCTTCATCATTACCTTTTATTGACCCAAATTTTCTATATAGTATCCCTGTTTTTAGTACCTCTATTAGGAGGAAAGATTAGTGGTAAATCTTAATACCAAGAGAAATTTGTAGTGAGCTTTTTTTTTAGCATCTTTATTGGAGTATAATTGCTTTACATTGTTGCATTAGTTGCTGCTGTATAACAAAGTGAATCAGTTATACATGTACATATATCCCCATATCTCCTCCCTCTTGCGTCTCCCTCCCACCCTCCCTACCCCACCCCTCTAGGTGGTCACAAAGCACCAAGCTGATCTCCCTGTGCTATGCAGCTGCTTCCCACTAGCTATCTATTTTACATTTGGTAGTGTATATATGTCCATGCCACTCTCTCACTTTGTCCCAGCTTACCCTACCCCCTCCCCACGTCCTCATGTCCATTCTCTACGTCTGCGTCTTTATTCCTGTCCTGCCCCTAGGTTCTTCAGAACCATATATATTTTTGTAGAGTCCATATATATGTGTTAGCATACGGTATTTGTTTTTCTCTTTCTGACTTACTTCACTCTGTATGACAGACTCTAGGTCCATCCACCTGACTACAAACAACTCAATTTTGTTTCTTTTTATGGCTGAGTAATATTCCATTGTATATATGTGCCACATCTTCTTTATCCATTCATCTGTCGATGGACACTTAGGTTGCTTCCATGTCCTGGCTATTGTAAATAGCGCTGCAATGAACACTGTGGTACATGAATCTTTTTGAATTATGGTATTCTCAGGGAATATGCCCAGTAGTGGGATTGCTGGTTCATATGTTAGTTCTATTTTCAGTTCTTTAAGGAACCTCCATACTGTTCTCCATAGTGGCTGTATCAATTTACATTCCTACCAACAGTGCAAGAGGGTTCCCTTTTCTCCACACCCTCTCCAGCATTTATTGTTTGTAGATATTTTAATGATGGCCATTCTGACTGGTATGTGGTGATACCTCATTGTAGTTTTGATTTACATTGGTCTAAAGATTAGTGATGCTGAGCATCTTTTCATGTGTTTGTTGGCAATCCGTATATCTTCTTTGGAGAAATATCTATTTAGGTCTTCTGCCCAATTTTTGGATTGGGTTGTTTGTTTTCTTGATATTGAGCTGCATGAGATGCTTGTGTATTTTGGAGATTAATCCTTTGTCTGCTGATTCGTTTGCAAATATTTTCTCCCATTCTGAGGATTGTCTTTTCATATTGTTTATGGTTTCCTTTGCTGTGCAAAAGCGTTTAAGTTTCATTAGGTCCCATTTGTTTATTTTTGTTTTTATTTCCATTTCTCTAGGAGGTGGGTCAAAAAGGATCTTGCTGTGATTTATGTCGTAGTGTTCTGCCTATGTTTTCCTCTAAGAGTTTTATAGTGTCTGGCCTTGCATTTAGGTCTTTAATCCATTTTGAGTTTATTTTTGTGTATGGTGTTAGGGAGTGTTCTAATTTCATTCTTTTACATGTAGCTGTCCAGTTTTCACAGTACCACTTATTGAAGAGGCTGTCTTTTCTCCATTGTATATTCTTGCCTCCTTTATCAAAGATGACGTGACCATATGTGTGTAGGTTTATCTCTGGGCTTTCTATCCTGTTCCATTGATCTATATTTGTGTTTTTGTGCCAGTACCATACTGTCTTGATTACTGTAGCTTTGTAGTGTAGTCTGAAGTCTGGGAGCCTGATTCCTCCAGCTCCATTTTTCTTTCTCAAGATTGCTTTGGCTATTCGGGGTCTTTTGTGTTTCCATACATATTGTGAAATGTATTGTTCTAGTTCTGTGAAAAATGCCAGTGGTATATTGATAGGGATTGCATTGAATCTGTAGATTACTTTGGGTAATATAGTCATTTTCACAATGTTGATTCTTCCAATCCAAGAACATGGTATATCTCTCCATCTGTTTGTATCATCTTTAATTTCTTTCATCAGTGTCTTATAGTTTTCTGCATACAGGTCTTTTGTCTCTTTAGGTAGAAAAAATTTCTTTTTCTCCTCTGATTGCTGTGGGTTTTATTCACTATTATTGTTGAATAATAGTGGTGAGAGTGGGCAGCCTTCTCTTGTTCCTGATCTTAGTGGAAATGATTTCAGTTTTTCACCATTGAGAATGATGTTGGCTGTGTGTTTGTCATATATGGCCTTTATTATGTTGAGGGAAGTTCCCTCTATGTCTACTTTCTGGAGGGTTTTTACCATAAATGGGTGTTGAATTTTGTCAAAAGCTTTTTCTGCATCTATTGAGTTGATCATATGGTTTTTTTCCTTTAGTTTGTTAATATGGTGTATCACATTGATTGATTTGCATATATTGAAGAATCCTTGCATTCCTGGGATAAACCCCACTTGATCATGTTGTATGATCCTTTTAATGTGCTGTTGGATTCTGTTTGCTAGTATTTTGTTGAGGATTTTTGTATGTATGTTCGTCAGTGTTATTGGCCTGTAGTTTTCTTTTTTGTGACATCTTTGTCTGGTTTTGGTATCAGGGTGATGATGGCCTCGTAGAATGAGTTTGGGAGTGTTCCTCCCTCTGCTATATTTTGGAAGTTTTTGAGAGGGATAGGTGTTAGCTCTTCTCTAAATGTAGGATAGAATTCCCCTATGAATCCATCCGGTCCTGGGCTTTTGTTGTTGGAAGATTTTAAATCACAGCTTCAGTTTCAGGGCTTGTGATTGGTCTGTTTATATTTTCTATTTCTTCCTGGTTCACTCTTGGAAGGTTGTGCTTTTCTAAGAATTTGTCCATTTCTTCCAGGTTGTCCATTTTATTGGCATAGAGTTGCTTGTAGTAATCTCTCATGATCCTTTGTATTTCTTCAGTGTCAGTTATTACTTGCCCTTTTTCATTTCTAATTCTGTTGATTTGAGTCTTCTCCCTTTTTTTCTTGATGAGTCTGACTAATGGTTTATCAATTTTGTTTATCTTCTCAAAGAACCAGCCTTCAATTCTGTTGATCTGTGCTATTATTTCCTTCACTTCTTTTTCATTTATTTCTGATCTATCTTCATGATTTCTTTCCTTCTGCTAACTTTGGGGTTTTTTTTGTTTGTTTGTTCTTCTTTCTCTAATTGCTTTAGGTCTAAATTTAGGTTGTTTATTTGAGATTTTTCCTGTTTCTTGAGGTAGGATTGTATTGCTATAAACCTCCCTCTTAGAACTGCTTTTGCTGCATCCCATAGGTTTTGGGTCATTGTGTTTTCATTGTCATTTGTTTCTAGGTATTTTTTGATTTCCTCTTTGATTTCTTCAGTGATCTCTTGATTATTTAGTAGCATATTGTTTAGCCTCCATATGTTTGTATTTTTTACAGTTTTTTTCCTGTAATTGATATCTAGTCTCATAGCGTTGTGGTCACAGAAGACACTTGATACGATTTCAGTTTGCTTAAGTTTACCAAGGCTTGATTTGTGACCCAAGATATTATCTATCCTGGAGAATGTTCCATGTGCACTTGAGAAGAAAGTGTATTCGGTTGTTTTTGAATGGAATGTCCTATAAATATCAATTAAGTCTATCTTGTTTAATGTGTCATTTAAAGCTTGTTTTCCCATATTTATTTTCATTTTGGATGCTCTGTCCATTGGTGAAAGTGGGGTGTTAAAGTCCCCTACTATGATTGTGTTACTGTTGATTTCCTCTTTTATGGCTGTTAGCATTTGCCTTATGTATTGAGGTGCTCCTATGTTGGGTGCATAAATATTTACAATTGTTATATCTTTTTCTTGGATTGATCCCTTGATTATTATGTTGTGTCCTTCTTTGTCTCTTTTAATATTCTTTATTTTAAAATCTGTTTTGTCTGATAATGAGAGTTGCTACTCCAGCTTTCTTTTGATTTCCATTTGCATGGAATATCTTTTTCCATCCCCTCCCTTTCAGTCTGTTTGTGTTCCTAGGTTTGAAGTGGGTCTCTTGTAGACAGCAAGTATATGGGTCTTGTTTTTGTATCCATTCAACCAGTCTGTGTCTTTTGGTCAGAGCATTTAATCCATTTACATTTAAGGTAATTATGGAAATGTATGTTCCTGTTAACCATTTTCTCTGTTGTTTTGGGTTTGTTATTGTAGGTCTTTTCCTTCTCTTGTGTTTCCTGCCTAGAGAAGTTCATTTAGCATTTGTTCTAAAGCTGGTTTGGTGGTGCTGAATTCTCTTAGCTTTTTCTTGTCTGTAAAGGTTTTAATTTCTCTGTTGAATCTGAATGAGGTCATTGCTGGGTAGAGTAATGTTGGTTGTAGGTTTTTCCCTTTCATCACTTTAAATATGTCTTGCCACTCCCTTCTGGCTTGTAGAGTTTCTGCTGAAAGATCAGCTGTTAACCTTATGGGGATTCCCTTGTATGTTTTTTTTTTTTTTTTTTTTTTTTATAAATTAATTTATTTATTATTTTTGGCTGTGTTGGGTCTTCGTTTCTGTGCGAGGGTTTTCTCCAGTTGCGGCGAGCGGGGGCCACTCTTCATCGCGGTGCGCGGGCCTCTCACTGTCGTGGCCTCTCTTGTTGCGGGGCACAGACTCCAGACGCGCAGGCTCAGTAGTTGTGGCTCACGGGCCCAGTTGCTCCGCGGCATGTGGGATCCTCCCAGACCAGGGCTCGAACCCATGTTCCCTGCATTGGCAGGCAGATTCTCAACCACTGCGCCACCAGGGAAGCCCTCCCTTGTATGTTATTTGTTGCTTTTCCCTTGCTGGTTTTAATATTTTTTCTTTGTATTTAATTTTTGATAGTTTGATTAATTTGTGTCTTGGCGTGTTTCTCCTTGGATTTATTCCACATGGGACTCTCTGTGCTTCCTGGACTTGACTATTTCTTTTCTCATATTAGGGAAGTTTTCAACTATAATCTCTTCAAATATTTTCTCAGTCCCTTTCTTTTTCTCTTCTTCTTCTGGGACCCCTATAATTTGAATTTTGGTGCGTTTAATGTTGTCCCAGAGGTCTCTGAGACTGTCCTCAGTTCTTTTCATTCTTTGTTCTTTATTGTGCTCTGCAGTAGTTATTTCCACTATTTTATCTTCCAGGTCACTTATCTGTTCTTCTGACTCAGTTATTCTGCTATTGATCCCTTCTAGAGAATTTTTAAATTCATTTTTATGTTGTTCATCATTGTTTTTGTGCTCCTTAGTTCTTCTAGGTCCTTGTTAAATGTTTCTTTATTTTCTCCATTCTATTTCCAAGATTTTGGATCTTTTTTACTTTCATTACTCTGAATTCTATTTCAGGTAGACTGCCTATTTCCTCTTCATTTGTTTGGTCTGGTGGGCTTTTACCTTGCTCCTTCATCTGCTGCGTATTTCTCTGTCTTCTCATTTTGCTTAACTTACTGTGTTTAGGGTCTCCTTTTCACAGACTGCAGGTTCGTAGTTCCCATTATTTTTGGTGTCTGCCCCCAGTGAGTGAAGTTGGTTCAGTGTCTTTTGTAGGCTTCCTGGTTGACGGGACTGGTGCCTGAGTTCTGGTGGGTGGGGCTGGATCTTGTCTTTCTAGTGGGCAGGGCCGTGTTCAGTGGTGTGTTTTGGGGTGTCTGTGAACTTAGTATGATTTTAGGCAGCCTCTCTGCTAATGGGTGGGGTCGTGTTCCTGTCTTGCTGTTGTTTGGCATGGGGCGTCCAGCACTGGAGCTTGCTGGCCGTTGGATAGAGCTGGATCGTTGCATTGAGACAGAGATCTCTGGGCGATCTCTCGCTGATTGATATTACATGAAGCCAGGAGGTCTCTGGTGGTCCAGTGTCCTGAACTCGGCTCTCCCGCCTCAGAGGCTCAGGCCTGATACCCAGCTGGAGCACCAAGACCCTGTCAGCCACATGACTCAGAAGTAAAGGGAGAAAAATAAGAAAAAAAGAAAAAAAAAAGAAAAAAGTTATTAAAATAAAGTTTTAGAAATATTATTAAAATAAAACAATAATAAAAATAAGAAGAGGGCAGCCAAACCAATACCAATTTATGTTTGAAACACTCAATATCTGAGTCACATTTATGCAAACAATTGCTTGTAGGAATGCTCAAAGAAAATGTAATTTTGGAGATAACTTATGCTTCACTCCAAATTCACAGCAGTTTTATGGTATCTCTCCAGAGGCAACATTTTCTCTTGGGAAAATGACTCTCTTGGTAACTTTGTGTCTTTTCTAATTTATGGCATTTTTCCACTGTGGAAAATCAGAACTCTTACTATTTTTATACCTTTAGATTGTTCTTTTCTAAAAACATGGTGCTTAGAAGTTAACCTTTAGGCTTTAAGTAGAACTTCCAAATCTGGACAGGTGCCTGGGGGAGTTGCTCTCTCCTCTGTCATCACTTTATCTTCCTGCTCCAATTTGGAGATCAGACTGGTCAGATTATCAGTTTGATTTCCTGGTCACATAGAAAACCACAGATCAGCGAGGACAGGTAGAACTTGAGGCTATTTGCAAAACAAACTTGAGCTCCAGTGATGCTTTTCTTGTCGAGTCCTGCCCGCTATGCGGGCTTTGGCTAGGACACCCCGATGAGAGCGGACCAGCTGCCCTGGGCGAGACTCCAGGCTCTGTAGTGAGCTTTTAAGGAAATTAAATAGTGGTTATATTTTTATACCACATTTTCCAATGTATTTGATTTAAGCTAATATTAACATTTATTTGCATTTCTTGAGCACACTGTGCATTTCAAGGAGTCCGATGTCCTGGGAACATAAAACAGGAAAAAGGACATGTGAGTTTTTCAGCACTTTAGTTTTCTAAAAAGCTGAGTGTTTCATACTCAGGAAATTGGGATTGAATTTGTTAGTGCATACTAGAATATAAGTATGGTTGTATTTGCACATGTCGACATCACTAAAAATAAGGATAATATGTGAGAGCGTTTTATTTTCCTGAAAAGGAATCTCCCAATGTTTGTGTAGTTCATAGCTCGTTTCCTGTACCTCTTAGATTAGTTTAGGGAAGATTACAACCATGATTTAAAGAAGCAGTGGATCGGTGTGCTGTTTCTTGAGAAAACACTGACTCTGGAAATGTGGCTTTTCCTATTTTTTTTTAGTATTATGGCATTTAGAACTATCTCCTTAATAGTTAATTTTCTTGTCCTCAGAAAAGTAGTTTACTATTCTACCTTTCAAAAATCATTCAGTTATTAAGTAACAGATGTGAGACTATTTTACCCTTCACCATGGAGATGTTTCTCTCATTCAAGCCCCTTTCCACTCCCAACTTGAATGTATCAAAAGGAAACTTTCTTTCTTCAGAGAATTTTGTACATGCTCTCTGCTCCATAGAGTAGTATAAATGTCTCATTTTTAAACTGTATTAATGCATTCATTTTTTCTGTAAGGTGTTTGAATGTATTGCATGATATGAATGTGTGACATTTCAGGTTGTCCGTGCTGGACACAGGAGATTTGCTTGGAGCAGACTAGGTTGTTAGGTGTGAGCATGTGTGTGTATGTGGGGAAAGGTGAAAAAACAAAATGTTGCTTATTCAGAAATTTAACCCAGTTTTTGAAAGGTTTATCAGCAGATGCACTTCATCTACATGCCCTATAATCACCATAAAGTCATCAAAAAGTAATAATTGATCATTTCATTAAATCAGCTCCTATTATGTGCTGGGACCTCTTAGTCCAATTTTTTTTCTTTAATCTAATCTTAAATTGTTAAAGATGATCTGTGTGTTTATCGGCAACCTTTAGAGCTTGTTGTGACTATTTTTATTTATTTGGCCACATCAGTAGTTTAGCTTTTAATACACTTTTATTATTTATCAGGTCTTCCCTAACTCCTGAGAACAGATGAGCACTAATATTTAACTGGTACCTACTAATTCTGTGTGAGCTCCTGAAGGTAGAGTGGAGAGAACACAGGCTGTAGCGTTTGGCAGCTCCCTAATTCTGCTATTTGTTAGTTGTGTGACTTCAGTCAAGTCACTTAAATTTGCTTCTCTGTATCTAACCCTGAACTTCATGGAGCTGACCATATCCTTTGATATCAGTTCAGTGGACCCTTGTCCCCATGTGCTGTGATTTCCTAGGAGGTGACGTTCTCCAAGTCATCCTAGCTCCAGGTCCCCTGGTCTGAGGTTTTGTACCACTGGCATACTCCATCTCTGGTGCACCTCACGTCCTACAGATATTTTTTCCCCATCTCACCACACGGATCCTAATGTTGGACTTGACCCTTTTATTTTTTCCTCAAGTCACTTAAACACAGCATTTGTGTGTATAGCACATTACAGTGAAGAGGTGGGGGAGCAGAAGACTTATGCCCCTAGCCATTCTGTCTGGGAAACTTATCAATGGTTCCGTTCTCTGCTAATGTATAGCTCTCTCTTGTTGTTTTCTTTCTCTCCTCCTCACTTCCTGGGTGCTTCTTCTCTCTTCTCTCCTTCCCATAAATGTCTATTTATTTCCTATGCAGAACAGTTTAAACCTCTTTTATTGTCTTCTTCCCATTCTTGCCCTCAAGTTCATCTCATCTTCCACTACCAAACCACCAAGAGGCTGTTAGGCTTTTTTCTACGGGAAAAAAAAAATTTTTTTTTTTTTACATCATCTGCCCTACAGCATTAGTGAAGTTTAACAACCAGCATCTCCCAAGGAAGGCCATGTACTTTCCACTTCACCCAGCTGGTTCCATCTGATATGAAAACACTTCGTAACATATGAACCAAGATAAGAATAGAAGGTATCATTAGAATTATCCCTGTAGGTTATGTGGTATCTGCCCTCCTCTTTCAATTCCTCATGCAACAATCACCAGAATCCCTTTCCATTCACAGCTGCCAGAGCTGAAGTGTGCAGTGGCACAGGAGAAAGGTTCCGAATCTTCCGCGCTGAGAAAACTTACGCTGTGAAGGCAGGAAGGTGGTATTTTGAATTTGAGGCCGTCACTGCTGGAGACATGAGAGTTGGCTGGAGCAGGCCAGGCTGTCAACCCGATCAGGAGCTTGGCTCGGATGAACGTGCCTTTGCTTTCGATGGCTTCAAGGTGAGTGTGCTTTGCTGGACACAGGACACTGGAGTTTGTAGACTCCTGGTTTTGTAGGCTGCTGTGCACCAGGCATCCACACTCTGTGGGCTCCCACGCTGCCTGGCTTGATTTCCCGTGGTATTCCTTTTGGTTTTACAGTAATATTAGTACTTTCCTGAGCTCAACCTTGAGAAAATAGTTCCTAGGAAAACTTCTGTTCTTGTAGTTCCAAAACGTTTTCCCTCACCCTGTGAATAGTCAAGATTATTCAAAATTCAAGAAGTAAAATATTGATTCTCTATCATATCAAAAAGACGAATCATCCTTGTCTATCAAAAATATTAAAAATCCATATGCTAATTTAAAATATATTCACTTTGACAGAGGAATTCCATAAAAGGAATTTATCCTCAAGCAATAATTCATGATAGGTATAAACATTTAATAGCCATAAGAATGCTGTTTGTTGTTTGCAATCGCCAAGAGTTTTCATTTTCAACATTATTGGTAATTTTTCTTTTTAAATTTGGTGGAAGCTGGTCAGTTGCTTTTTTTTTTTTTTTTTTTTTTTTTTTTTAATTTGGCCAGGCCTCGTGGCTTGTGGGATCCTAGTTCCCTGACCAGGGATTGAACTGGGCCCACAGCAGTGAAAGTGCAGAGTCCAAACCACGGGACCACCAGGGAATTCCCCTCAATTGCTTCTTTTATTGTTTATTTATACATTATATAAGTGTTTAATGATAATTTTAGCTGCATAATATATTTTAAAATTAAAAATACAAAATATGGAGAGATCGGTTCAAGATGGCAAAGTAGAAGGATGTGCGCTCACTCACTCTTGCGAGAACACCAGGATCACAACTAGCTGCTGGACAATCATCAACAGGAAGACACTGGAACTCACCAAAAAAGATACCCCACATCCAAAGACAAAGGAGAAGCCACAATGAGACGGTAGGAGGGGCGCAATTACAGCAAAATCAAATCCCATAACTGTTGGGTGGGTGACTCACAGACTGGAGAACACTTATGCCACAGAAGTCCACCCACTGGAGTGAAGGTTCTGAGCCCCACATCAGGCTTCCCAACCTGGGGATCTGGAAATGGGAGGAAGAATTCCTAGAGAATCAGACTTTGAAGGCTAGCAGCATTGGATTGCAGGACTTAGACAGGACTGGGGAAAACAGAGACTCCACTCTTGGAGGGCACACACAAAGTAGTGTTGGGACCCAGGGGAAGGAGCAGTGACCCCATAGGAGACTGAACCAGACCTACCTCCTAGTGTTGGAGGGTCTCCTGCAGAGGTGGGGGGTGGCTGTGGCTCACCATGAGGACAAGGACACTGGCAGCAGAAGTTCTGGGAAGTACTCCTTGGCATGAGCCCACCCAGAGTCTGCCATTAGTCCCACCAAAGAGCTGGGTAGGCTCCAGTGTTGGGTCGTCTCAGGCCAAACAACCAACAGGGAGGGAACGCAGCCACACGCATCAGCAGACAAGCAGGTTAAACTTTTACTGAGCTCTGCCCACCAGAGCAACACCCAGCTCTACCCCCCACCAGTCCCTCCCATCAGAAAACTTGCACAAACCTCTTAGATAGCCTCATCCACCAGAGGGCAGACAGCAGAAGCAAGAAGAAATACAGTCCTGCAGCCTGTGGAACAAAAACCACATTCACACAAAGATAGACAAGATGAAAAGGCAGTGGGCTATGTACTAGATGAAGGAACAAGATAAAACCCCAGAAAAACAACTAAGTGAAGTGGAGATAGGCAACCTTCCAAAAAAAGTTCAGAATAATGATAGTGAAGATGATCCAGGACCTCGGAAAAAGAATGGAGGCAAAGATCGAGAAGATGGAAGAAATGTTTAACAAAAATCTAGAAGAATTAAAGAACAAACACCTAGAAGAATTAAAGAACAAACAGAGATGAACAATACAATAACTGAAATGAAAAATACCCTAGAAGGAATCGATAGCAGAATAACTGAGGCAGAAGAACAGATAAGTGACCTGGAAGACAGAATGGTGGAATTCACTGCCATGGAACAAAATAAAGAAAAAAGGATGAAAAGAAATGAAGACAGCCTAAGAGACCTTTGGGACAACATTAAACGCAACAACATTTGCATTATAGGGGTCCCAGAAGGAGAAGAGACAAAGAAAGGACCTGAGAAAATATTTGAAGAGATTACAGTTGAAAACTTCCCTAACATGGGAAAGGAAATAGCCACCCAAGTCCAGGAAGCACAGAGAGTCCCATACAGGATAAACCCAAGGAGAAACACGCAGAGACACATAGTAATCAAATTGACAAAAATTAAAGACAAAGAAAAATTATTGAAAGCAACAAGGGAAAAACGACAAGGGAACTCCCATAAGGTTAACAGCTGATTCCTCAGCAGAAACTCTACAAGCCAGAAGGGAGTAGCATGATATATTTAAAGTGATGGAAGGGAAGAACCTACAACCAAGATTACTCTACCCGGCAAGGATCTCATTCAGATTTGACAGAGAAATCAAAAGTTTTACAGACAAGTAAAAGCTAAGAGAATTCAGCACCACCAAACCAGCTGTGCAACAAATGCTAAAGGAACTTCTGTAAGTGGGAAACACAAGAGAAGAAAAGGACATACAAAAACAAACCCATAACAATTAAGAAGATGGTAATAGTAACATGCATATTGATAATTACCTTAAACATGAATGGATTAAATGCTCTAACCAAAAGACACAGTGTCACTGAATGGATACGAAAACAGGACCCATATATATGCTGTCTACAAGAGACCCACTTCAGACCTAGGGACACATACAGACTGAAAGTGAGGGGATGGAAAAAGATATTCCATGCAAATGGAAATCAAAAGAAAGCTGGAGTAACAATACTCATATCAGATAAAATAGACTTTAAAATAAAGAATGTTACAAGAGACAAAGAAGGACACTACATAATGATTAAGGGATCAATCCAAGAAGAAGATATAACAATTATAAATATATGTGCACCCAACATAGGAGCACCTCAGTGCATAAGGCAACTGCTAACAGCTATAAAAGAGGAAATCGACAGTCACACAATAATAGTGGGAGACTTTAACACCC
The DNA here is from genome assembly GCF_028023285.1 of Balaenoptera ricei. Lineage (NCBI taxonomy): Eukaryota > Metazoa > Chordata > Mammalia > Artiodactyla > Balaenopteridae > Balaenoptera > Balaenoptera ricei. The sequence goes on from NC_082654.1 coordinate 113,109,692, forward strand.
ACTTATACCAATGGACAGATCATCCAAACAGAAAATTAATAAGGAAACACAAGCTTTAAATGACACAATAGACCAGTTAGATTTAATTGATATTTATAGGACATTCCATTCAAAAACAGCATATTACACTTTCTTCTGAAGTGCACACAGAACATTCTCTAGGATAGATCACATCTTGGGTCACAAATCAAGCCTCAGTAAATTTAAGAAAATTGAAATCATATTAAGCATCTTTTCTGACCACAACGCTATGAGATTAGAAATGAATTACAGGGAAAAAAATGTAAAAAACACAAAATACATGGAGGCTAAATAATATGTTACTAAATATCCAAGAGATCACTGAAGAAATTAAAGAGAAAATCAAAAAATACCTAGAGACAAATTACAATGAAAACACGATGATCCAAAACCTATGGGATGCAGCAAAAGCAGTTCTAAGAGGGAAGTTTATAGCAATACAAGCCTACCTCAGGAAACAAGAAAAATTTCAAATAAACAATCTAACCTTACACTTAAAGGAACTAGAGAAAGAAGGACAAACAAAACGCAAAGCTAGTAGAAGGAAAGAAATCATAAAGATCAGAGCAGGAATAAATGGAATAGAAACAAAGATAACAGTAGGAAAGATCAATAAAACTAAAAGCTGGTTCTTTGAGAAGATAAACAAAATTGATAAACCATTATCCAGACTCATCAAGAAAAAGAGGGAGAGGACTCAAATCAATAAAATTAGAAATGTAAAAGGAGAAGTTACAACCTATACCGCAGAAATACAGCGCATCCTAAGAGACTATTACAAGCAACTCTATGCCAATAAAATAGACAACCTGGAAGAAATGGACAAATTCTTAGAAATGTATAACCTTCCAAGACTGAACCAGGAAGAAATAGAAAATATGAAGAGATCACAAGTACTGAAGTTGAAACTGTGATTAAAAATCTTCCAACAAACAAACAAGCTCAAAACTGGATGGCTTCACAGGCGAATTCTATCAGACATTTAGAGAAGAGCTAACACCCATCCTTCTCAAACTCTTCCAAAAAATTGCAGAGGAAGGAACACTTCCAAACTCATTCTGTGAGGCCACCATCACCCTGATACCAAAACCAGACAAAGATACTACAGAAAAAGAAATTACAGACCTATATCACTGATGAATATAGATGCAAAAGTCCTCAACAAAATGCTAGCAAACAGAATCGAACAGCACATTAAAAGGATCATACACCATGATCAAGTGGGATTTATCCCAGGGATGCAAGGATTCTTCAATATACGCAAATCAATTAATGTGATACACCATATTAACAAACTGAAGAATAAAACCCATATGATTATCTCAAGAGATGCAGAAAAAGCTTTTGACGAAATTCAACACCAATTTGTGATAAAAACTCTCCAGAAAGTGGGCATAGAGGGAACCTACCTCAACATAATAAAGGCCATATATGACAAACCCACAGCAAACATCATTCTCAATGGTGAAAAACTGAAACCATTTCCACTAAGATCAGGAACAAGACAAGGATGTCCGCTCTGGCCACTATTATTCAACATAGTTTTGGAAGTCCTAGCCATGGCAATCAGAGAAGAAAAAGAAATAAAAGGAATACAGATTGGAAGAGAAGAAGTAAAGCTGTCACTTTTTGCAGATGACATGATACTATACATAGAGAATCCTAAAGATGCCACCAGAAAACTACTAAAGCTAATCAATGAATTTGGTAAAGTTTCAGGATACAACATTAATGCACAGAAATCTCTTGCATTCCTATACACTAATGATCAAAAATCTGAAAGAGAAATTAAGGAAACATTCCCATTTACCACTGCAACAAAAAGAATACAATATCTAGGAATAAACCTACCTAAGGGGACAAAAGACCTGTATGCAGAAAACTATAAGACACTGATGAAAGCAGTTAAAGACGATACAAACAGATGGAGAGATATACCATGTTCTTGGATTGGAAGAATCAATATTGTGAAAATGACTGTAGTACGCAAAGCAATCTACAGATTCAATGCAATCCCTATCAAATTACCAATGGCATTTCTTACAGAACTAGAACAAAAAATCTTAAAATTTGTATGGAGACACAAAAGACCCCAAATAGCCAAAGCAGTCTTGAGGGGAAAAAATGGAGCTGGAGGAATCAGACTCTCTGGCTTCAGACTATACTACAAAGCTACAGTCATCAAGACAATATGGTACTGGCACAAAAACAGAAATATAGATTAATGGAACAGGATAGAAAGCCCAGAGATAAACCCTTGCACCTACGGTCCACTAATCTATGACAAAGGAGACAAGGATATACAATGGAGAAAAGACAGTCTCTTCAATAAATGGTGCTGGGAAAACTGGACAGCTACATATAAAAGAATGAAATTAGAACACTCCCTAACACCATACACAAAAATAAACTCAGAATGGATTAGAGACCTAAATGTAAGACCGGACACTATAAAACTCTTAGAGGAAAGCATAGAAGAAAACTCTTTGACATAAATCACAGCAAGATCTTTTTTGATCCACCTCCTAGAGTAATGGAAATAAAAACAAAAATAAACAAATGGGACCTAATGAAACGTCAAAGCTTTTGCACAGCAAAGGAAACCATAAACCAGACGAAAAGACAACCCTCAGAATGGGAGAAAATATTTGCAAACGAAGCAACCGACAAAGGATTAATTTCCAAAATATATAAACAGCTCATGCAGCTCAATAGTAAAAAAACAACCCCATCAGAAAATAGGCAGAAGACCTAAATAGACATTTCTCCAAAGAAGACATACAGATGGCCAAGAAGCACATGAAAAGCTGCTCAGCATCACTAATTACTAGAGAAACGCAAATCGAAACTACAATGAGGTATCACCTCACACCAGTTAGAATGGGCATCATCAGAAAATCTACAAACAACAAACGCTGGAGAGGGTGTGGAGAAAAGGGAACCCTCTTGCACTGTTGGTGGGAATGTAAATTGATACAGACACTATGGAGAACAGTATGGAGTTTCCTTAAAAAACTAAAAGTAGAATTACCATATGACCCAGCAATCCCACTACTGGGCATATACACAGAGAAAACAATCATTCAAAAAGACACATGCACCCGAATGTTCATTGCAGCACTATTTACAATAGCCAGGTCATGGAAGCAACCTAAATGCCCATCGACAGACGAATGAATAAAGAAGATGTGGCACATATATACAATGGAATATTACTCAGCCATAGAAAGGAAGGAAATTGGGTCATTTGTAGAGACGTGGATGGATCTAGAGACTGTCAGACAGAGTGAAGTAAGTCAGAAAGAGAAAAACAAATATCGTATATTAATGTATATATGTGGAACCTAGAAAAATGGTACAGATGAACCCGTTTTCAGGGCAGAAATAGAGACACAGATGTAGGGAACAAATGTATGGACACCAAGGAGGGGTACGTGGCGGGAGGTGGTGGTGGTATGTTGAATTGCGAGATTGGGATTGACATATATACACTAATATGTATAAAATGGATGACTAATAAGAGCCTGTATATAAAAATAAATAAAATAAAATTCAAAAATTATAAAAAAGAAACACATTATTAGGAATATCAAGACAAAAACTTAAAAAATAATAAAAAAATAAAAATACAAAATATGTATATATGAACACAGCCAATATAGAATAATAATAGTCTTTTTGGGGGGATCAAATTATTGACATTTTATTTTTTTATTCTATTTTTATTTCCTAATTTTTTTCAGTGAATTTGTATTCCTTTTGAAGGAAAAAAGTATTTTCTAATTAAAAAAAAGAAAATTAGAATAAGTAAGCAGTCATGAAGAGATTTGACACCTGGGTACCCAGGTGTGTGTGTGGGAAAGCATTTCTAGGCTATAAATTAACGTTGTGTCTTCTAGGACAACTGACCCACTGTGTTCTGAATTATTACATTTCCTGAATCCTGTTTTTTATTTCAGATGGAAAAATTTAACACCTTTTGATACCTAATTTAGTTTAAAAATTTAAAAAGTACCATGTGTTATGCTTTAGAAGAATCAAATCATTGTTTTGCATTGGTGACTAAATCCCATTATATGTCAGTTCACAATGAAGGTGATACTTTAGGGAAAAAGTTAAAGATTTATCTGACAAAATATTTAATATAACTAATTTTGTGTCTATAAATCAGTGGAACATACTTATAGATTAAAAAGTGACATTTATCCTATGTTTCAAAGGTATTTATGAGATTTCACGTGTGTTATATAAGGCAGTGATGACATATATATTCAATTTTTGGCTTACTATTTCAGAAAATATCTTGAGAATATATTTAAGTTTGATTTGAACCTTTTTTGATTTTAGTATGTACTGAAATGCTTCTAGATTTCTGTTTTGCTGAAGTGCAAGTGCCTTTGCTTCCAAGGAGTGGGGTTTTATTTTGAAATAGATGAAAACTAGAATGTCATTTTCTCTGATCAGTTCCCAGTTGAGTCTCTGCTCATACTTCTCTGTATTTGGGGGAGTAGACAAAAACAACCCATATCCTGGGAGGCATTCATTGTAGTGAGAATAATAAATTTCTAAAGAGACAGTTTTTCTTTTAATAGAAAAGATGTGGGGTTAGATTTTTTAAATATTAGACTCTGAAAATCATGAAATAGCATTTGGGTTTTTCTCAAGATTCAGTAACATACAATGTTAATATCAGGGGTTCAGCATCCCCAGGCACCTCCGCATTGCTTTGTGCATTTCTGTAGACAGATGTGCTGACTATACTCCTTCCTCCCGCTCGTTAATACAAAGGCTACTGTGAGTCATGCCGGTTAGGGGTGGGTGGGTTCTGTTCTGCTGGCTTTCTCTGTGACAATGACTCTTGTGTCCCTAGGCCCAGCGGTGGCACCAGGGCAATGAGCACTATGGACGCTCTTGGCAAGCAGGCGATGTTGTGGGGTGTATGGTTGACATGACAGAACGTACCATGATGTTCACACTGAACGGCGAAATCCTTCTTGATGATTCGGGTTCAGAATTGGCTTTCAAGGACTTTGATGTTGGTGATGGTAAGTGTACTGCATCTCACGTCGTTTTCAGGTTTGGGGCACAGTAAAGCTCTTTGATGCCTCTTGACCAGCCATCTTGGTTTGAGGGTGAGCCAGCAGATGAGTTGCACCTGTAGATCACAAGGTTGCCATGTGGCTTATTTGGTTCAACACCCTTGAAATTACTTTAGCAGAAACTCTTTCTCTGCTACTTAGCTAGGATTCCCATAAGGCAGAAATGGCTTTTATGAGTGTGAATAAGAAAATAAATGGCAGGCAAAAGGACAGTTTTCCACAAATATTAAATGTTCGTTTAGAACTTCCCTGTTTAATCAACTGCTTATGGCTTCTATCTGTTCATTCATATCAAAAAAAAAAAAAAATGTAATGAGAACCTACCAAGTATCAGGCTCTCTGCTGGATGCTGAGATGACAAAGCTGTCCTATCTTTAGGCAGATGACAGTACACCAGGGGAAGTTCTCACTTGTATAATTTCTATTCAGTGAATAAGTTCTAAAATAAAGAAATGCAGAAAGTTCTATGGAAGCACAATGCAGGGAGGAAATACCTCTGCCTGTGGGGCTCTGAGATGACCTTGAACAGGGTTGTAAGAAAAGGACAAAAGCCCTTTATGAAGCAAATGAGAAGGTAGGTGTTCTTTAGAGCTGTATTTCAGTAGACTGGCCACATGGGGTTATTTGAATTTACATTAATTTAAGTGAAATAGATTAAAAAATTGAGTTTCTTAGTGGCACTTGCTACATTCCAAGTGCTCAGTAGGGTCCTATGGCTAATGGTGCCCTATTGGACAACAGAGGTAGAGCAGATTTACATCATCACTGAAAGTTCTACTGGATAGTGTTAACCTAGAGCATATAAAGAAGAAAATATCTAACAAAGTATTTTATAAATATCTCATTTCAAAATGAGCTAACAGTTTTTTTCAAAATGGCTTTGAATATATCCTATTACTTGAATATATATGTATATATAGTCTTGGATTTTAAGATATACCCCAATAAATACTTTTAATATTCTGTAAACTTGTTGCCAATCCTCAAAAAGTTAGCCAGCTCATTATTTGCATTAAGTTCTATAGTTATTCATTCAACAAGCTTTTGAGCATGTATGACCATCGTTTCTCAAACACAGGTTTGTGAAAATAATAGGAATTTTGCATTTTTATAACTTAATTTCTATTTTGCACACCTGTATCGCGGGGTGGCGGGTGAAACTGATGCCGGGAACGCAGCCTGTGTGCACCGGCGCCAAATCACATCTCAGAGCAGAGTTTTGGGTGAGGTAGAAAAGAATAGCTTTAGTGCTTTGCCAGGCAAAGGGGGACACAGTGGGCTCCTGCCCTCGAAAACTGTGTGCCCCAACCTGGGAGGATTTGGTGAGGAGTTTTATAGCATTGGTTCAAGGACAGGGTTGCTGATAAGATTAGGGTGTGTGCAGGGCCTGCAGTCCTTTAATCTGGCCTCAGATGGTCTTCTTGAAGAGCTTCTCTGGTTCCTTTAATCTGGAATGAAGAATGCTGACATCTTCCATTTGTTGGGGGTTTAGTTCTATGAAGAGCTTAAAGATATTGTTATATGTATCCCTTGAGGCAGAGCCAGGACCCTGCCTCAGGGCTGCACTATTGTTTCTTGGCTGTTCCTCCCTTGTTTCTGCATCCCCTCCCTTCCCTGACTAGCAACTGTTCAAATCTGCCCTTTGGAACTCAAGGAAGGTCGTGGAGGCTGGGGTCTGTTCCCTACAAGCAAGAAACAGGAGACACAGAAAGGCCTTCGGCCCCAGGAGCCCCAAGGGTCCTGCTCGGTTTGAAAACTGGCCCTCTAACCTTCCATCACTTATCTCCCCTCCTGTAGTATTGCTTTTAGCTCTGTCAGCATATCACTGGGAAGGTGGGAGAAGGACTTTTTTCTATGTTATCTGTCTATACTGTCCACTACTATGGATATGACCTGAGATTTTGGGTTTTTTTTAATTGGTTGTTATTTTAAAATGCTTGCATGTTATGCTTTTCTTCTCATGAAGTTAAATTCTTGAAATGCCTATGTGAGTTTTACTTGTTTGATTTATATGACGTAGATTCACAGAATGATGTTAGAATTATAAACAATGCAGAATGCCCATTCATACTATTTAAGCACATAATGTTCATGCTACAGCCCTGTCACAGAGACCAATTACCATTGTAGTGATGAGCTAGGCTCTGAGGTGAGTCTGAGTGGCACAGTCATATAAACAACTTTGTTTTTTGACTTTACACTTCACGTAATTTGGAAAATTTTAAAAATGACTTGAAACTTACCCTGATAACTCAATTATTGAGTTAATACAGCATTCTGATGAACTGTCTGAAAATTTTATGGTCCATCAGTTGGATTATTGTTGAATGTGTTGGGATGTATCCTTTTGGTCTCTAAGGCAGATGATAAATTTTATTTAGCGATGACCATTAACTATTAATTTTTTAGGGGTTAATCATAATTCCACATTTTCTGCCGTAAGAAGGACTACAGAGTTTATCCATGCCTGTGATTTCCAAATGCTTTTTGGGAGTGGAATTTTTCCTATTCCTCCCTATTAACTTTACACAGCTTCTTAAAAAATACAGTGGAACTGCTCTGGGTGAAACTACAATGTGAGGCCCTGAGTTGAGCTCCGTAACTCACCCACCACCACTGAAAGTGAGCCCTGGGGATATCTATGACTCAAAGAAGCATGTTCGAGAAACCATTAATTTAGGAATATACTGTTGTTGCTGAAGTACTAAAGAGGTTTCATAAGTGCTCTATTTTCAAATTGTTCTTATACCTAACTTGTCTTTATATCTGTGCCATGCTTGATTTGGTATTTTTTAACATCTTCAGAATTTCTTTTTGTTGCTGCAGAGGTAACTCAGTCATATGTAAAGCAATCAAAAGAACTGTGTGCTAAGACGGATAGAAAATTTTCTATATATAAAATATATACATATACATGCACGCACACTCTGCAGATCCTATCTGATCAGCTTGGTAGACAACATGGCTAAACATATTTTGATGTCTCTGCCTTTTGTACAGTTTACACAACTGAAATGATGTCTTGACCAGTATACGTTGTTTCTAGATAACGTCAAAAGGAAAATCACAAAAATCTTTGAAAGACTGATGGGGTCATCCAGTTAAATCCAGGTGGAGATACAGCCATACAGGTAGTTCCGGTGAGGATCTGGTTATTCCATAAAGATGCAGGCAGGGCTCTTCTAAAAAGCTACAGATCTCTTTCCCATATAGGGACTGCACTTGCCCTCAGTGACCACAGACTTGACCTTAAAGCTCATATGTGAACTGGACAAAGAGCAAATTGCTGAGATACACTGAGCTCTGGTAGAAGAACAAGATCTGTTAGCCTTTCATCTCCCCTCAAAGGACCAGAACTTACATGGTCGAGATCAAGAGCATTGTGTAGTGCTGGAGTGGAGTTTTCAGACTTTAAAAGCTATTTCGTCTATGTGGCAGGTCCTCTTTTAGGATTCTCCCTTCTATTTGATTTTTTTAAAAAAATCTCTTCAGAATATCTCTAAGTAAAACAAACAGATTAATTGAATCTTCATTTTTCAAGGAGTCCTCTGGCTGTAATGTCAACAGAGGAGTAGTGCTGACAAGTCCAGATGCCAACCCTGGTAAGGTTTTCTGTGAATTTTTCCTCATCTTTTCCTACCATTGTACTGACAGACATTCAGGATCGAGAATGGGGAGAGCCCAAGAAAAGAGCTGGCAGTACCCTCTGTTGTAGGCAGAATTTTAAGACTGCAACCTCTAGGAGGCCTGATCCCTGGTGGACATGCCATGTATAACCCTCTCTTCTTGAGTGTGGGCAGAATCTGAATATGATGGGGTATAGCTCTCATGATTAGGTTACTAACCAGTTGACTTTGAGTTAATCCAGCGGAGATTAGCCATATGGGCCTGACCTAATCAGGTGAGCTCTTCAAAGAGACTGGTTCCTTCTTGAAGTCAGAGAGATCCAAAGTGTGAGATAAAATCTTCTCCTGGACCGCAAGGAACAAACTGTTGTGGTGTGAGAGGGCCACATGGTGGAAATCTGAGAACAGCCCCTGGTTGATAGCTGGCAAGAAAAAGGAGACCTCGGTCCTACAGCCACAAAGAACTGAATTCATTTAACAACGAGGGAGCTTGAAAGAGGATTCCGAGCCTCCGATGAGAACACAGTCCAGCCTGTACCTTGATTTCATCCTCATGACACTAAGCAGAGAACCCCAGTCATGCCATACCTGGACTTCTGACCTATATATAGAAGTAAGAGGTAATAAATGGGCATTATTTTAAACTGATAAGTTTGTGGTAGATTGTTCAACAGCAGTGGAAAACAAATACATTGACCAATACATTTTTAGTTTCAACTGAACCTTCTGACTCGGAAAACTATCAAAGGGCATCCTTAGTGCCTGTCTACTCAGAAAGGTAGAGAACAGGAATTAATGCTTGCGAGCTGGTCTACCTCAAGCATTTCTCTTCATCAGGAATCTTTAGATGTATTCCCCCAGTCCATACACAGTTGACTAATCAGGAGTTAATTTTATCACAAATCAAGTTGCCCGTCACATAGAAGACATTCTAACTTATACCCACAGAGGTCTGGTAGCCAATCGAGATATGATGCCCCATAGCAAGAACCTGAAAGGGGTTCTTCTGATTCATCCAGAGTCTAGTTCATCTTATCAAAGCCAGAGATTATTCCATATCAAATTTGAGACTGAAGCTTTTTTTTAAATTATAATTTTTATATGGAGCGTGCCTTGATATACTTCCTCAGGAGCCCAGTGGAGATGATTCTTACCATGTTAGGTGGGGGACAAGAACAGGGCTAGTAGAGAATAAATATATTTTTGTATATCTTACCACATTGTTCTTTTGATTGCTTTACTAGCCAATATATTTATGTCTGAGCTGACATTCTCTGTAGCAATAAGAAGAAATGATGAAGATGGTAAAAATCCCAAATCAAGCATGGCACAGATATAAAGACAGGTAGATGTGAGAGGAATTTAAATATAGAGCATTTATAAACTCTTTTAGTACTTCAGTTTATTCTTGTGCTAAAAAGGCTCTTGTCCTAAATTGGTTTTCAAACTTGTAATAGACAAGAAAAAGAAATTGGAAATGTTGAGAATTGGAATAAAAGGAACAACAATCTATAATTATTTGCAGATAATTTAATCATTTGCAGAGAAAACCCTAAAGAATCTACAGACATTACTAGGAATAACTGGAGCATTTAGCAAGGTAGCATTTCTATACTAACAGGAAACCTGGAAAACTAAATTAAATAGCAGATACCATTTACAGTAACATCAGGTGTTTTCAGTAATCACTAGTTATCACTCTAACAGAAGGTGTACAATACTTTTACAGAGAAAATCACTGAACTTTATTGAGAGGTAAACTTTACTATGAAATTTATCATATATGGTCAACTGATCTTTGACAAGCATAACAAAAATGCATAGTGAGGATAGTGTCATCTCTTTCATAACTGGCATTGGGATAATAGGATATTCATATGCAAAGAATGAAATTGGACCCTTATCTAATTTTGAACCACACAGAAAATGTTTTTGTGACTGTACACAACATGATTTTGGACTATACACAAAAATCAACTCAAAATGGATTAAAAACTTTAACATTAGACTTGAAACTGTAAAACCCGAAGAAGAAAATATAGGGGAGAAACTATTTGACAGTGGCCTTGGCAATGATTTTTTCAACCACAAGAAAAGTCGGCAGAAGGAAAAATGGACAAGTGGAATTAAACTAAAACCTTTCTGCACAACAAAGGAAACCGTGAACACAACGAAAAGGCAACCTATGGAATGGGAGAAAATATTTGCAAATCATATATCTCATAAAGGGTAATCCAAAATATATAAGGAACTCCTGCAACTCTGTAGCACAAACCAAAACCAAAACCAAACAAACAAAAAACAAATAACCCATTTTAAAAATGGGCAAAGAAACTGAACAGATATATAAAGTGCTCTCCATCACTAATCAGCAGGGAAGGGCAAGTCAAAAACACGAGATATCATCTCACACCTGTAAGAACATTTATAGTCAAAAAAAACTAAAGGTAACAAATGTTGTTTGAGGGTGTGGAGAAAAGGGAACCCTGGTGCACTGTTGGTGGGAATGTAAATTGGTGCAGCCACTGTGGAAAACAGTATGGAGGTTCCTCAAAAAATTAAAACTTTAACTACCATATGCTGCAGCAAAACCACTTCTGGATATAGATCTGAAGGAATAGAAATTAGGATCTCAAGGAAATCTCTGCACTCCCATGTTCATTGCAGGGTTACTCACAATAGCCAAGATGTGGAAACAACCTAAGTGTCTGTGGATAGATGAATGAATAAAGAAAATGTCTGTGGTATTTTGCTATGGCAACCCTAGGAAATTAATACACAACCCCTCTGCGCTTATATCCCATACTCATCTAGAACCATTTTCCATTTACTCTTAAATGTGCAAGAGCTTCATGTTACCAGTAATTTGAAGAGCTAATCATATCCTTAATTTAAAGCAAGGCAGAGAGTCATTTAACATCTTGCCAGATGGTGAAAGAATAGTTATTTTGTCTGGAGATTACCTGCGTTTTACAAAGCAGGCTCTGGGACATATCTTGCGTTGTGTAAATGTCTCATTACACTGGAGCCTTTTCAAGCTTGTCAGCTCTTCTGTAAGTAAAGATGATCTCAGGGCCCTCGGGTTCTACACCCGTAATGATGATAATCAAATCCAGAAAGGATGCTTTTAATTCTGTATCTGCCACTTGAAAGGACAGTAAGCAAAACTGAATACCTGGTGCTGAGACTGCATGGAATTCCTTTCCTTGGCAGAAAACCAGAATATTTTTGTAATTAAAATAGCTGCATAGCTTTAGGCAGAAAAGACCTGTAAGGAAAAAGAGAGGGATAACTTTCCATTATTGATTTTATTTTGCTGCCTTTAAAAAAAGAAAGAAAGAAAGAAAAAACCAGAATATAGAACCGTCAGTCTGTACTTATAATACAATATTCTTTTTACCCTCAGTTGAAATATGCACTATTTGGCAGATGTGTATGGCTCATCCAGAAGAGTAGCTGTCAACACGGTGTGAGATAAGGTTGGGTCTGTACTGTCCCAAATACCTACCTTCCTGGCTCCATCATAACATCTGTCCATTCTGTCACTAGTGACACTCTGTACAACTTGCTGTTGGTACAGACCTGGGACCTAGGTTTGTATCAGACCCGGGAAAGTAACGTTATTGGGAATCGCCCTAATTAAAAATAAACTATTGTTGAAGGAAGGAAGAAGTTAGGAGTATGACTCACTGCAGTGGAGCAATTCAAACAGTCTGGGAATTGGGTTGGGACACTACATATTTTGAGTGAAGATAAAGACCGTTATAAAGTGGTAGACAAATTCTAAAGAGTATGAAGATGATGGAAACCAGCATAATCAGTCTCATAGTTTTCCCTGGAATCAGAAAGGGAAGCTATCCTAGAAACACTCTGGATATTTCCAGGAATGAAACTCTTAAATACATAGAATACTTCAAGCAGTGAGGAGATTTTTAATATTTAGTGTTAAATTTCAGATTATTATTTAATATATATCTTTTGAGCTTATGTGTATGTAATCTAAACAACATGTTGTTTGCGGAAATTCATTGTGAAATGATTGGGGAATTCAGTGAAAATCAAACTGCTTAGCCTAAACTGATCAGTTAATTGACAGTTAAATTTTATATATTGATGAACAGAGGAAATTTCTACCTTACAGACCATTTTGAGAATAAATAAAGTTGATAGGTGGTTAATGAGGTAATTTGTGTATATACTAGCCTATCTGCAAATTGGCAGTTTTGCATATAGTGAATGTATGTTTGAGGTACTAGAAGGAGTAATACAGATGTACAACACCAATGGCTTATTTACAACACCAATGGCTTATTATCTATGAATGCTATAGAGCCAAACAGCAAGATTTAATGTTTAAATAATACTGAAAATATCAAGGAATCAGAGTAAAGGATGTCAGAACCCTGTGTATATTAAACGTTCTTTTTTTCTGGATTTGAACTGATGGAGAGAATGTGATGGCTTTAAAATGATATTCAAGGTCAAAAATAAAAATTCTACTGCTTTGATTATCTGAAATAAACCAAGAGCCAGGAAGAAAGTATGGGAATGTCCCTATTGTTCCAGCATTGATGTTACAGAGTCCATGCACTAAAGATGCATTTGCATCATGGAAAATTCCCTAAGACCTCACTTAGCATAATTCCTTAATTCATTTTCAAAGCCAACATGAAATAGAAGCAACAAATATCATGTCTGAAGCCCTGGGTTCTAGACCCTATTCTGAAAACCATTCTTCGTATATGATCTTGGGCAAATGGCCAGCCCCTCTGTTTTCATATCCTTAAAATAAAAAACACTAATAGGAAATGGTCTTTTCATGCCTCTTGCAAGTCTAAAGAGCCCAGAAATCTAAGGCAAGTGTTTTTTGTTTTTGTTTTTCCCTCCTTCTCTGCATTCTTGATTCAACTTTTAGCATCCCATTTAACTAGCTGTAGGACCTTAGACAAGATGATTTAACATCTTAGTTGTTTCCTCATCTTGAAAAATGGGGTTAATATTTAATAATAAATGGGAGGTCTTCTCTGGCAGTCCAGTGGTCAAGACTCCGTGCTTCCACTGCAAGGGGCATGGGTTCAATCCCTGGTGGGGGAACTAAGATCCTGCATGCCGCACAACGCGACCAAATTAAAAAAAAAAAAGTATAATAATAATAATAATGAATGGAAAAGTGCTTATATATTATCTGGCACATAGTAGGCCACCAGTAAATGTTACCCTTCCTTCTGATCAAATAACTCAAATTTACATGTTAGTGTAATATCGGCCATTTTTATCTGCTTTTGGCCGTTTGGTTTGGCTTGTAAATGTTGATTCCTATCTGTATTTTAGAAAATTTGAAATCTGAAATCGTATATTCTTAGGAAAAGCTGGTATGCTTGTGATCTGCTTTATCTTCTTTTCATGCCGGCCTCTCAGTGCCACATCCTGTGACTGCCACTTCTTTTGCTGGACTTGCATGCTCCCAACACACCCCTCTGCTCAGGAGCAAAGAGGCTTCTCAACGGAGAAAGTTAAAATTTGCTGTAGCCATCTGTCTTTTGTTGGAGGAAGCAGTTTAGCCATAAGCTGTAGCTACTGTTTTAACAGATTTACAAATAGCTAGGGCGGGTCTGGCACAGGCCCAAGTAACCAATTGGACTCATGTGTACTAATTTAAGACCCACTGCCAGGAAGAAAACTTCCCTTAGATACATCAGACTTTGTTATTTGCAGGGTGTCAGTTAAGGTAACTGGAATAGAAGATCGAGAACACAAAGGACAGGAAGGTAGGACCAACATTTCACCTGTGCCGGGGGGTGTGTGTGAATTTGTGGAAGTCTGTTTCATTGGGTTGGAATATTTTTGCGTTCAGCATACCTCAAGCTAATAAAGAATTGAACCTCAGTTATCATGTTTTGCTGTGGGAAATGATTAAGAGTGAGGTCATTTATCAACTCGTCTTGTGTAATTCATGGCAAAACATTCCATCAGTCCTGATAGCATTTATGACTTCCTGACACTGTGTTATGTATATTGGTAACTATTTATTTATTCATTATCTGCCTTCTCTACATAAAGATAAGCTCCGGAAAGGTAGGGACTCCTTTTTGTTCTGTTCACAGCTGTATTTCCAGTGCCTAGAATAGTGGTTGGTACCTGGTCGGTGTTCTTTAGATATTTTCCAAATGGAGGGACCTGATACACAATGTTTGAATATTGAAAACTTAGAGTAGGAGTTGGCAAACTAAGGTCTGAGGGCCACATCCAGCCTGCCACCAGTTTTTGTGAGTAAAGTGTTATTGGAACACAGCAATGCTCCTTTGTTTACATGTTATCTGTGGCTGCTTTTGCGCTGTAACACAGGCTTGAGTAGTTTTCACAGAGACCATATGGTCCAGGAAACCTAAAATCTCTACTCTCTGGTGATTTACAGGCCTGAGTTAAAGCACGGAGCTTGAGATCTGGCAGACCTGGGTTTCTTTTCTGGCCACTTAGCTGTGATTTAAGCTGAGATTGGACTTAAATCACTGGAAAAAGACAATAATGATTCCTGTCTCAATGAATGGTCGTTTACAGTCACTGAGATGAACACTCAGGGAATTAGCCGCTGTTAGGGAGCCTTGTGTGGTAAGCATTTCATCTGTTGTCAGCACATTGATTTGCAGGGCATTGGCCAAATGGAAGTGACTGAGGCCTGGCCCTTTCCCATGTGGCGACTGAAAAGTGCCTGGAGTTTTTCCTCCACTCTCTGCTTTGATACCTTTGCCATGTAGTTGTTCCTGCTGTGATATGCTAATTTAAAAAATGTAGTTTTTAGAAATATCTATTGTTTTATTATCATAACAGCTATTAAAACTGCATCTTCTGAAGTCAGAATACAATTTAATTTTTATTAAGTTCTACTTCATTTAAATTACAAAGAGAAAAAAGCATAATTTCTACTTATGGATGTACTTTCACAGATAAATTCCTTTAAAGGAGACCAGAACGCTAAAGCAGTGAAAAAACCACCTACTGCTATAAGCTAATGAAAAAGTGTATCTATTTAGCTTTCATAAAATTAATATATTCTTTTTGAGCATTTGGAAAATACAAAGGAGTATAAGAAAATGGTTAAAAATTATATTCCCACTACCCAGAGAGAAATTTGACTTTTAATGTGTTTTTCTCCCATTTAAAGGTTTGAGATGTAAAAATAATTTTTTGCCACCTTTTTTAAACTTAATATTATATATAATATGTTGTCCTAAGGCATAAAAGTATTTTAAGCATAACTTGTTGTATTTTTACCAATATCATATTTTGAGAAATGTCAGCCTTTAAAAAGTGCAAGAATAGTGCAATGTACACCTGTGTACGCTTCACCTGGAATCACCAGTTTTTAAATGTTGCCACGTTAGTTTTACCTCCCTGTATAGTTTTATTTTGGTGAGCCCTGAACATGATTTTTAATGGCTACACCTATTTAATCTTGTGTATGTATCATAATTAACCATTCTCTTATTACGCCTATTTAGTTTCTTTTACCTTTTTTTTTCCATTTAAAATTGAGTTTAGTGAGCGTATATATTAAGCACTATATATACAGGATCTTGTTTTTAAAACCATAACCCTAGTGGGTAGATATTACAGAAGAAAGGATTAAAGCTTAGGGAACTTAAGTAACTTGCCAAGAAGTGGTGGAGCTGAAACTTGAATCCAGGTCTCTTGGATTCCAAAGTCCCTGTTCTTAGTCATTTCCCAGGACTGCCTGTCTGCCCTCTACTTAGATGGTGACTCTTCTGCAAAATCTTCCTGACTTCATCTCTCTACTCTTCCTCGGCTCTTAGCACTCTCTCTTTTTAGATGGGTCAGTAGGTTATTTTATTACTTCTTCACTTGTCTCCCCACCGTATTAGACTATGAGAACATTTAGCTGGGTCTGTGTTAGCGACCTAGTATTCCCTGTTTCTGGCACACAGTAGCTGCTCAATAAACATCTGTTGGATAAAGAAATGAATAGGTGAAAGTGTCTTAATGCATATTGCTATATCACTTTTCATCACTCTTGTACTAGTGTAATTTTATTAGCAAGATTTCTGGTACCAAGCTCACTGCACACTCAGTAGCAATGAGAACTTGAACTTCAGCAACTTGAAGAACATGTTGTTTGGACCATTTTATATCCACATCATTCTTCCACCTTTCTATACGAGAAAGATACAGGTATATCCCATTTTCTTAAATGAATATTTTATTTTTACGAAGGCTGTCGTTTGTTGTCATCATTAAATACATATTCATTGAAAAAAATTGTTAAATTGAGAGGCATAAAAAGAGGGAAAAGCATTAAAAATTCCACCATTCTGAAACTTTTTTGATTAAAAAAAACCCTTCTGGTGTTTTTGTATCTTTAAAAATAAGCCATATGTTCCATCTTTCTCGAAATAATACATACTGTGAATATTTTCCTATATATTAATGAACCTTTGAAAACCAGATTTTCAAAAGCTAAGTAGTATACCATCTCCAGGAAAAGAAAAACACATATTTATTGTCCAAACAATATTCTATGATTGTATACATAGCCATAGTGAACAGTTTAGGACACAAATCTTTGCGCACAACACTAAATACTTGATTTTTTAGATGAAAATATATCAGACATACAGAAAAGTTCAGATAGTAATATAACGAACACCCAAAGATCTACTATGCAGATATTTTAAGATATCCAATAACTTCACTTTTAGAGTAGGAACTCCAACTACATATAAAGTGGTTAGAAAGAAAAATGTTTAGCATCAGCAGAGATGTTTCTGTCTTGGTATCCCCTAGTTTATGTCAAATGGATGTTAGGTTTTCCCGTTTGTGTAAATGTAGTTCAAGCTGTCTCAGATCTATTGCATTTATCCAATCCTTTTCTTTGATTCCTTTGGGGACACTTATTTAAGACAACTTCCTTGACTACTGCATCAAGAGCTGGCACAGCTGCAGACACAGCTGTGGATTTTTTAGTTTTAGCTAGAAACTCATCACTCACACTTCCTTGAACCCAGCTGGATGTGTTCTTGCTTCCCAGTTGGTAATGCTATGATTCAACCGTTTATTTAAATATATATTGATGATACAAACTGGGTGAAATCATTATGAATTATCAGATGTAATTTCTATTGTCTTGTGCTGTCTTGAGAGTTATACATTGCTTTCACTGCCACTAATTTCAACAAGGGAAGAAATGGACATCATAATGGTAGAAATCTGTCAGCTTATTCTGAGGATCCCCTGCTTTTTTGATCTGCAAGTTAGATCCTCTAATTTGTAGTCTGCATCCCAATACTGACCTTGTTTATTGTGCTGACTACTTGAACTTTCATGTAAAATATTACAGAAAGATATGAAGAGTACGTAAATGCCCCCTCCACTGAAAAGTATCATCTCATCCCCTTGCCAGACAGTTGATTCCAAAGAACTCAAACAATTAACATAATTAATGTAGTTTCCCCTTTTTATTTAATAGTGGAAAGATTAACTATCCCTGCCACACATTGAAATATTTTGTTTTTTTCTTCATTGCTCATTGCTGTTGCTTTTGATTTAGTTTCTTGTTAACTTTTAACTTACTTTTTGATTTCTTATCTTAGCTATTTATGCTAATTTTGCATTACCCTGCTTAATCTATACCGACAGTGACATTGAAGGGAAAGGGACAGATGGAGGAGTTTCAGTAGGATTTTAGCAGCTACTTCCGAATTCTTATTTATATGTATATTTTCCATGCTTAGATCTAGGGTACTAGAGGAAAAAGAAGAGGCAAAATTCTCTTCAAAGATCAAAAGCAGCTATAAGTGAATGAACACCTTTAAAAATGTGGCCTTCAATCCTTTTTTTTTTCTTCGTTGAGTTACATGTAAAGCTCAGCTGTGTTTGATGTTTGTACATTTCAGGCTCTTTGCTAATGCGCTTTGGCACTTAGTTCTTTCTCATTTTCCCTCTGCAAGAGAGTCACCTGCACTTCGGAGCTGGGAGGCTGTGGGGAGGGGGTCGTGGTCCCCAGGATTTCTGGAGGACTCGGGGCTGCTTAGTAGTTGCCTCATTTTACAGAAGTCCAGGGTGGAAGAAGGGACTTACCTCAGGCCCACATTTAACGAATTATGATGCCAAGAGCAAATACTGGTCTTCTGATCCTCACATTTAATACTTAGTGTCCGTGGTCTCTTTACCCCACTATTGTTTTTGCCTCAGGGCAACGGTTCTCACAAAGGTAAGAGTTTTAGAGCAATACTTTTGGTGATTTCATGCTGAAAGGATCTTATACGAATGATACTGAAGATTTTGATGTATTTTTTTTTTCTTCCTAGGATTCATACCTGTATGTAGCCTTGGAGTGGCTCAAGTGGGCAGGATGAACTTTGGAAAGGACGTCAGCACCTTGAAATATTTCACCATCTGTGGCTTACAAGAGAGCTATGAACCATTTGCCGTTAACACGAACAGGGATATTACCATGTGGCTAAGCAAGAGACTTCCTCAGTTTCTCCAAGTTCCATCAAACCACGAGCATATTGAGGTTTGCTTTTCCTTTAGAAATCAGACCATTGCCAAAAACCAGGAGCGGGTGTTCCTACTTGGACAGTTGCTGTCACTTCCTTAAAATGATGGCTCTGATGTGTTCCACTGTAGGGGAATCTAAGGACAGGATTACCCTCTGATTTTAGGTACTTATGAGAGGCTGATTAGACTGATTACCTACAGTTAATCCTCGAACAACTTCGGGGTTAATCTGCATATACTTTATAGTCGGCCCTCTGTACCCACGGATTCAGCCAGCCGCGGATTATGTAGTGTGCTATAGTATTTACTATTGAAAAATACACACATTTAAAGTGGATCCAAGCAGTTCAAACCTGCGGTGTTCAAGGGTCAACTGTATATAATTCTTTTTTTATGTAGGCAATGTCAGGCTCAATCTGAATATATACAGTTTTAACATGAATTTCCCAAATCATCTTCTGAGTTAGAAACAGAACTGTGAGTATGTCTGTAACACAGCAGTCCCTCTATTTAATGATCTCATTTATGAAATTATGCCATGGGCGGGCCATGTTTTGGGTTGTAAAGGTGTGATGCTCCTTAGGGTTTTAGAATCAGGAAACTGACAATGGTGAGCGTTTGAACAATCATGTCTTCATTTGTTAGGTGACCAGAATAGACGGCACCATCGACAGTTCCCCGTGCTTAAAGGTCACTCAGAAGTCCTTTGGCTCTCAGAACAGCAGCACGGATATCATGTTTTATCGTCTGAGCATGCCCATCGAGTGCGCGGAGGTCTTCTCCAAGACTGCGGCTGGAGGCATCCCTGGCGCCAGTCTCTTTGGGCCCAAGAATGATTTGGAGGACTATGATGTGGATTCGGACTTCGAGGTTCTCATGAAGACAGCTCATGGCCATCTGGTGCCAGATCGAGTGGACAAAGACAAAGAAGCTACAAAACCAGAGTTTAACAACCACAAAGATTATGCTCAGGAAAAGCCCTCTCGTCTGAAACAAAGGTCATTGATATATGCAAAATGATTTTTAAAATTTTTTTTTAATTTTAATTTTTTTAATGATTTAAAATATATATTTATTATGTCAGGGGATCACAGGATAGGGTAATAGCGGGTAAGGGATTTCCAAGGTCAATTTGTTCTTCCTCTTCCTCCTTCTTTATGTACCAAGGATTCTACAGAAGAAAAAGCAGCCTGTTGGTCATCTAATTTGTTACCACTAACAATCTATCTCAAGAGTTACTTCTTCTATGAATTTTTTTATTGTGGTAAAAATAAAATTTACCGTCTTAAACATTTTTAAGTGTACAGTTCAGTAGTGCTAAGTATATTCACATTGTTGTGAAACAGATCTCGGAACTTTTTTAGTTTGCAAAACTCTGAAACTCTACACCCATGAAATAACTTGCCTTTTCCAACCTCCCCCAGCCCCTGGTCATCACCATTTTACTTTTTGTTTCTATGAATTTGACTGCTTTAGATACCTCATATAAATGAAATCATACAGTATTTGTCTTTTTATGACTGACTTATCTCATGTAGCTTAATGTCCTCAAAGTTCATATGTGTTGTAACATATGTCAGAATTCCCTTCCTTTTTAAGGCTGAATGATATTCCAGTGTGTGTATATACACCACATTTTGTTTATCCATTCATCCACTGATGGACATTTAGGGTGATTCCACCTCTTGGCTATTGTGAATCATGCTGTTAAGAACTTGGGTGTGCAAATATCTTTTCACAACCCTACTTTCAGTTCTTTTGGATATATACCCAGAAGTGGGATGCCTGGTACTTCTGTAATTAAATTTTTAAAAAAAATAAATTTATTTATTTTATTTATTTATTTTTTTGGCTGCATTGGGTCTTCGTTGCTGCATGTGGGCTTTTCTCTAGTTGCGGCGAGCGGGGGCTACTCTTTGGTTCGGTGCGCAGGCTTCTCATTGCAGTGGCTTCTCTTGTTGCAGAGCACGGGCTCTAGGCACACGGGCTTCAGTAGTTGTGACTCGCGGGCTCTAGAGCGCAGACTCAGTAGTTGTGGCGCACGGGCTTAGTTGCTCCATGGCATGTGGGATCTTCCCGGACCAGGGCTCGAACCCGTGTCCCCTGCATTGGCAGGTGGGTTCTTAACCACTGTGCCACCAGGGAAGCCCTATATTTAAATTTTTGAGGAAAAAAATTTATATTGTATTCCATAGCAGTTGTACCATTTTACAATCCCATCAGCACTGCATGAGGGTTCAAGTTTCTCCAAGTGCTTGTCAACCCTTGTTACTTTCTGATTATTTGATAGTAGCCATCCTGATAGGTGTGAAGTGATATCACATTGTGGTTTTGATTTCCATTTCCCTGATGATTAGTGATGTTGAGCATCTTTTCATATGCTTATTGGTCATTTGTATAACATGTTTGGAGAAATGTCTATTCAAGTTCTTGGCCCATTTGTTGATTGGGTCATTTCCATTTTTGTTGCTGAGTTGTAGGAATTCTTTGTATATTCTAGATATTAACCTTATCAGATATATGATTTGTATTTTCTCCCAAGAGTTAGTTTTTAAGACGTTTATATTTACATTACTGGTTGAACCTTAGAGTATTCTCTCTAAATAGTATTTTTTAATGGATAAGAAGGTAGATTGTTTTAGCATCCTTTCTTACACTAAATATGAAATTCTCAACCTCAACACTATTGCCACTCTGGGTTAGATAATTATTTATTGTAAGAGTCTGCCTTGTGCATTGAAGGACGGTTAGCAGGATCCTTCCACCACTAGATGCTAGTGGCACCCCTCCCCCACCAAGTTGTGACAACCAAAAATATCTCCAGATATTGCCAGATGTCCTCTTGGGAGCTAATCATCCTGGCTGGCAACCACTCTACTAAGTTAATTATATGTTTATGTTTGAGATAGGCAGAACATTTTAATGTTGCTTATTCCTAGTCCTCTACTATATTTCAGATTTTTGCTTAGAAAGACAAAGCCAGATTACAGCACCAGCCATTCTGCAAGACTCACAGAAGACGTCCTCGCAGATGAGAGGGACGACTATGATTACTTGATGCAAACGTCCACGGTATGAGGTTGCAGCTTCTGTCATTTATTTCTATTTGTCAGTGATCATGCTTTGCATTTCAGATAGTTAACGTTGATTCGTACTATTTAGCAAGCTTATTTTTAAAATAATTATTCACTTATATCTTGGGGACTGAAAAGTTGAAAGACGTATGTATATTCTAATGGATATTATGCAATAAGAGAGCTATTTTAGGAAACATAATCCTTAATGGCACCCTCAGTCCCGATTTTGTTATCCTCTTTCTTGACAGCATTTTATTTGCCACTTAAGTTTTCCAAGTACATTTTGCAGTTTCTTTTGTCTCAGTGATATGTCTGCAAGATCATTTATCGTACTTTGTTAGAGGTCAAGGTGTCTGCCATTTTGAATTTTTAAAACACTTCTCATAAAACGCCAAATGGAAAAAAAATATGTAGCTGTGTCCCTTTAGAGTTTCCCCCATATTTGAACTTGACTTTCACATATCAGATCTGAACTATTTCAAAGTGATTTTAAGGGTTCAAAATATTATGTTAGTGATAGTATATTCAAGGTATAAAACAGGTATAAAACCTTTAGCATAGATTATTGTTCTGGTGTAAGCTTGAAGAATTCAAAGCTTACCTGCGTAATGGATTGATGGTTTTATCACATAAACATACTATATATGTACTCCCCCATCCATACATACTTGGAAGTATAAAAAGCTTCAGATCATCTTTTGCTCAGATAGTCTTTTCTCTTTTTCCCATTATTTCTGAAATAATTCAGGATCTCTGTTTTAAGACTTTTCCTTTGCCACATCAGTCCTTTGTGCCTATAACATTTTACTTAGGCCAAAGGTTTTTTTTCTTTTTTTGCTGCTTTAAACTTTGGGTTTTGTTGTTGTTGTTGTTATAGCATAATTGAATATACTATTATTAGTATTGAATATACTATTATTTTCTTTTTTATTGAAGTATTGTTGATTAACAATGTTGTGTTAGTTTCAGGTGTACAGCAAAGTGATTCAGTTATACATTTGTGTATATTGGGTTGGCCAAAAAGTTTGTTTGGATCTTTCCGTAACATGTTACGGAAAAACCCAAATGAACTTTTTGGCCAACCCAATATTTTTTTCAGATTCTTTTCCATTATATCCATTACAAGATATTGAAGATAGTTCCCTATACTGTGCCATACAGTAGGACCTTCTTGTTTATCCTTTCTACATATACCAGTTTGTATCTGCTAATTCCAACCTCCCAATCCATCCCTCTCCCACCCCCCTCCCCTTGGCAATCCCCAGTCTGTTCTCTATGTCCATGATTCTGTTTCCGTTTCATAGACAGGTTCATTTGTGTCCTATTTTAGATTCCACATATAAGTGATATCATATGGTGTTTGTCTTTCTCTTTCGGACTTACTGCATTTAGTGTGAAAATCTCTAGTTGCATCCATGTTGCTGCAAATATGCCAAACGATTTTAAACAAAGACATATCTTCTTAGGCAACTTAAAGACATTGCAAGTCAAAGTTTTGTTTCTTTTTGCTTTGCCAATACTTGGTGTTGCTGTCTTGACAGTACTATTACTCAGTGAGAATCTTTCCTGGACAAGAACCTGCCAGCGTCTGGGTGGGCTGGATCACGTCCGATTTCCATCAATATGACACAGGCTTTGACTTGGACAGAGTTCGTACGGTGACCGTGACTCTAGGAGATGAAAAAGGGAAGGTGCATGAAAGGTAGGTTTTCCTCGATTTCTTACATGAATGACATTTGATAAAAATGTTGATAAACCTAGGCATTTTTTTTCTCTTGGATTTTATGTCCAAGATAATATTCTGTTGATAGGAACAGTGTAATCAAACCGTTAATGTCCATGTCCTTTTTGTTACTTATACAAGCCGGTAAGGAATCTGAATATATTAAAAGTGCAAAATCTTATAAAGTAAGAGCAGTGCATCTCTTTGGGGTAATAATCATATATTCCTTCAGGTGACATCGCACACGACTAATGACTTGGGTTGCCATTACTTAGCCATTGTGTGAGGATTAGAGACGGGTGAATGTGAGGCATTTAGCCTGTGGTCTGATCTGCACCTTGGGAACTGGTTAGGAGGTGGGGAGAAAAAGGTGAAGACAGTGTGGGCTAGTGGTTTAGACCAGGTGGACGCATTTGAACTCAGACTGAGGAGCCGTGGGTTCTTTCCTCAGCTTTGCCATTGACTCGCTGTGTGGCTTTGGGTAAGTCAGTTACAGTTTCTGTGCCATCATTTTTCATTTATAAAACAAAACAAACCAAACTCAAACCAAACCTTCAAAAAAGTGAAGAAGGCTATCTTCCTTGCAGAATAAGACAAGAGAAGATCTGGCCATTTGCATCTACCTTTTGTGCCCGTGCATCCTCTCTGATCTGCTGTGATGGGTCTCATAGAAAGAGCCCCCCCCCCCATAATGTTGCTTTTCTTTAATACCTGCACCATCATTTTTGGTGACCGGAAGCTCCCTCCCCTGCCTTCAGGTTGTAACACTTGAACCGCAATGAACTTAGCACTTGAGACAGTGAGCCTAGCAAAAATTCTCCAATGAACAGTGCTTTATGTCAGTAGCGGGGGGTGGGGGGGGCCCAAATCACCTGTTTCCAGGAATATTCTGAGGGATATATTTGATTTTCAGAGATGGAGACAGTGAAAGGAGATAATATAGGGATATGGTATCTGATTGATGTTTTTGGTGTAGGAAATACAGGCTAGGGAAGGTTGTTGAATCTTACATAAATAGAGCATAGAAACACAGCCAACTTTTGATTATTCAGAAACTGACTTTATCTCCGCCTTCTTGCTCTTTTCCTCCTACTTGCCTGTGTTTGCCCTTTTTGCCAGCCTCATTCATACATGCACTGCACAGTAGTAGAGAAAGGGAAGGAGGTGAAACTCAAATCACTTAAGTTTGCTACTCTCTACTCTCTCTGGTAAAGGTTTTGTGGAGGGTGAAACTCAGGTGGAGTTTGTTGTTAATATCACAGACCTTGCGCACATCCCAGCTAAGTCTGTCTCTCATAACAGATCACCAGGAATTGTCCAGAAAGGGGCTTAATTTTAGCCAAATTTTATATCTATCGAATCACTGACAGCTCATGTAGAATTGGCCTAAAGACTTTGATAGTGTTCAGAAACAGGTGCTTCTCATCTCAGAACAAGTGGTTTAAAAACAAAAAAAAAAAACCCTTGAGATTTGTGACCACCTAGAGGGGTGGGATAGAGAGGGTGGGAGGGAGACGTAAGAGGGAGGAGATATGGGGTTGTATGTAAACGTATAGCTGATTCACTTTGTTATAAAGCAGAAACTAATACACCATTGTAAAGCAATTATACTCCAATAAAGATGTTAAAAAAAAAAACCCATGAGAATGAAAATTACCAATTTGGATGATTATTACATAGTTAAACTTTTTTTGTGTGTGTGTGTGTGTGTTAGTTTCTGCTTTATCATAGTTAAACTTTTTTGAACCTCAGAAAAAGGTCCAGTTTGGTTTGAGTTTTTGGAGGGAAGGTGCAGGTCAGTTCTTATCCTTGGTTCCAACTCGTTGACCTGTCTTCATTAGGTGTGAAATTGAGAAATTGGAAGACCTGACTCAGAATGTCCACTGAAGTCAATGGAGTTTTGCTCAGAATCACAGAATCGGGCCCACTGTACACCTGTCCCATTTCAGCATGAGCTTGTTGCTTGCACAGCATAACTTAGGTTTAGTTTGCCAGACGTCCATGCTTTCCACGCTACCTGTGCTTGTTCAAAGATAAACATGTTTTTTTGCAATTCAGCATCAAACGCAGCAACTGCTATATGGTGTGTGCGGGTGAGAGCCTGAGCCCCGGGCAAGGACGCAACAACAACGGCCTGGAGATTGGCTGCGTGGTGGACACCGCCAGTGGGCTGCTCACCTTCACGGCCAACGGCAAGGAGCTGAGCACATACTATCAGGTATGTGGTCAGGGATGGCCTTGTGCTTCCAGGGAGGAAACCTTTATTCCCGTTAGAGAGGAGAACACATTTTGCAAGATCAAAAAGTAAATTATAAGCTAGAAGGAAATGAAAACACAGATGAGTCAATTCTGTATTTTTACTTCTGTTTGAGTAATAACAGTGCCATAAGCCCTTCAGAGTAAACAGTACGTTCCTCCAAAAATGTTCACATAGTCCTGAAATGAAATATTCCAAATAATTATTGAAAGAGAATATCTGCATGAGAGGAAGAAAAAGTCTTTTTCTGTAAGGTGTTTCTTAGGTGTTAGGAAGAAAATATATTTTTGTGTGTGTTCCTTCCTTTACTAATATTATTAAATTCATTTGATTATTTAAGGTGGAACCAAGTACAAAATTATTTCCTGCAGTTTTTGCGCAAGCTACAAGTCCCAACGTTTTTCAGTTTGAGTTGGGAAGAATAAAGGTAAGAAAGACTCATTCCTGGTATTATATTTGGGTTATTTTTTGTTAGGAAATAGCATTTACTTCTTCTTCAATTAATTCCATACGTTATTAGTACTGATATTAATCACATAAATCATTCTCTAAAAGTTTCCATATTTGAAAATTCTGTAATCTCGTTAAGGTCACTAGAGTAACATAAGTAATTAGAAAGGGTTTTCTTTGGTTATCATAAGTATATTATTCAATAAAACTAGCCTTGTACAGAACACAAATGCCAAATTACATACAGCTCAGTAATCACTGAATTCACGGGTAAGCTAGTGAACGGGCTTGAAGAGCTGAAAGTATGCTACATTGTGGTAAATGCGAGAGTGGCAGGTATTGAGTACTCTGGGAACATAAATGAAAGGACAACTAAGTAGGATGGGGTGGATCAGGTAAAGCTGAAAGAGGAGATGACATTTAGGTTGATTCTTAACTGTTGAATTATAGATCTCAGGGTACATTTGCTAGGAGAGGGCATTCTAGACAGAGGGTGAGAGAAAGTGAAAATACATAGGCATGAAAGTGCTGAAGGTTAAGGAATTCAGTGTGACTGTAACAAAGGATGCTTCTGGGATATGGCTAGAGATGAATATGGATGGAAGGTAGTCCAAGTTGAAAAGGCCTTAAATGCCATATTAAGAAGTGTACACCTATTCCCTAGGCAGTGGTGCTTTACTGGAAATTTGAAGCAGGGGACTGAGTATAATCAAACCTGTTTTGGGAAAATATGTTGGTAGTAATGTGGAGAAATATCTGCCCTCAAATGAATGAGAGCAGGCAGTAATAATTATCTATCAACAATTTGATATTGTCCACATGGGAGAAGATGATGAGATTCACGAAAGTCATCATAGAGAGAGAGTGAGATGTAAGAAGATGTTTTAGGGGAGAGATTAACAGAATTTGTCAATGAATTGGTTTAATAGGATTTGTTGAAATTGGATTTGGTGCTCAAGGAGAATGAAGAATCAAGGATTATTTTTTTTTCTTTTTTTTTTACTTTTTTTGGGGGTGGACTTTTTTTTTTTAATTAAAGTATAGTTGATTTACAATGTCGTGTTAGTTTCAGGTGTACAGCATGGTGATTCAGTTGTGTGTGTGTGTGTGTGTGTGTGTGTGTGTGTGTGTGTGTGTGTACTCCTTCAGATACCCTTCCCTTATAGGATATTACAAAATATTGGGTATAGTTCGCTGTGCTATGCAGTAGGTCATTGTTGGTTATCTATTTTATGTATAGTAGCGTGTATATGTTAATCCGAAAAGGATTAATTTAAATAATTTTAGTCTGGCCAGCCAAGGGGTACTAATACATAATAACAAGCAGAAGAGCCTGCTGAAATTCGGGAAAAGGAATTGAGTTGAAATTCGCAATTGTAAACAATGAGATGCTGGGCACCCCTCAGGGTGAATGTAGTAGACAGTTTTACCATGCTGGCTCAGTGACCTTGGACATATTTCTTAAACCATATGAGCTCAGTTTCTGCCTTTGTAAAATGAGATTCCAGCTGCCGCAGAAGAGCCAATACGATATGGACTAAAGGAATCTGTGATTTTTGTTAAGTAGGAGGGCTTTAGTGACCTTGCCAGAAAAATTTCAGTAAAATGATGGAAGAAGCCGTAGTATTTTTTTCAAGATCATTCAATTCATATTATTATTTGAGATTGAACGTGAGGGAAAGGAGGCAGCAAGTTTGGATGACTGAAAAAAAGTTAAAATTTGACAGAAAAGTGGTAGTTTCTCAGAACCCAGACTCTGATATTGGTCTATTTGACATTTATGTTTCGTGTGTCATAGATATTGCAAATTGGATATGTCCGAAACTGGACCGCTGACCATCACTCCCCCCTCCTCCTGACTTGCCTGATCGAGTCTTCCTGTCTGTCAGTTAATAACTCAGACCCCAAACCTTGGAGTCATCCTTGGCTTCCCTCCTTTACATTCTGCATCCCAGTTCCTCCCCCCAGCAAATCCTCCACCTCTGACCTCTCCCACCACCCCTCCTACTGATCTGCCCTCCATCACCATCGTTCCCATCTGTATTTCGCCACTAGCCTCTAATTCATCCTCACCCCTCTGTTTATCATAGAACAATCTGAGTGACTGTCGTTATTTTAAAATAAAAATCAGACCGTGTCACTCACTTCACTGCTCGAAACCCTAGAAACCCTGTTTCCCTGAGAGTAAAAATCCGAGGTCTGATGATGGTTCTCAAGTTCTAAACCACCTGACCTCCTCTAACCCCTGTGACTTCATCTCCTCCTGCTGACCTCCTCTAACCCCTGTGACTTCATCTCCTCCTGCTGTCCTCCTCTAACCCCTGTGACTTCATCTCCTCCTGCTGACCTCCTCTAACCCCTGTGACTTCATCTCCTCCTGCTGACCTCCTCTAACCCCTGTGACTTCATCTCCTCCTGCTGACCTCCTCTAACCCCTGTGACTTCATCTCCTCCTGCTGACCTCCTCTAACCCCTGTGACTTCATCTCCTCCTGCTGACCTCCTCTAACCCCTGTGACTTCATCTCCTCCTGCTGACCTCCTCTAACCCCTGTGACTTCATCTCCTCCTGCTGACCTCCTCTAACCCCTGTGACTTCATCTCCTCCTGCTGACCTCCTCTCACCCCTGTGACTTCATCTCCTCCTGCTGACCTCCTCTCACCCCTGTGACTTCATCTCCTCCTGCTGACCTCCTCTCACCCCTGTGACTTCATCTCCTCCTGCTGACCTCCTCTCACCCCTGTGACTTCATCTCCTCCTGCTGACCTCCTCTCACCCCTGTGACTTCATCTCCTCCTGCTGACCTCCTCTAACCCCTGTGACTTCATCTCCTCCTGCTGACCTCCTCTAACCCCTGTGACTTCATCTCCTCCTGCTGACCTCCTCTAACCCCTGTGACTTCATCTCCTCCTGCTGACCTCCTCTCACCCCTGTGACTTCATCTCCTCCTGCTGACCTCCTCTCACCCCTGTGACTTCATCTCCTCCTGCTGACCTCCTCTCACCCCTGTGACTTCATCTCCTCCTGCTGACCTCCTCTAACCCCTGTGACTTCATCTCCTCCTGCTGACCTCCTCTCACCCCTGTGACTTCATCTCCTCCTGCTGACCTCCTCTCACCCCTGTGACTTCATCTCCTCCTGCTGACCTCCTCTAACCCCTGTGACTTCATCTCCTCCTGCTGACCTCCTCTCACCCCTGTGACTTCATCTCCTCCTGCTGACCTCCTCTCACCCCTGTGACTTCATCTCCTCCTGCTGACCTCCTCTAACCCCTGTGACTTCATCTCCTCCTGCTGACCTCCTCTCACCCCTGTGACTTCATCTCCTCCTGCTGACCTCCTCTCACCCCTGTGACTTCATCTCCTCCTGCTGACCTCCTCTAACCCCTGAGACTTTATCTCCTCCTGCTGACCTCCTCTAACCCCTGTGACTTCATCTCCTCCTGCTGACCTCCTCTAACCCCTGTGACTTCATCTCCTCCTGCTGACCTCCTCTCACCCCTGTGACTTCATCTCCTCCTGCTGTCCCCTCCTTCACTCCACTGCAGCCACCCTGGCCCCCAGCTCTTCCTCAGACGTGCCACGCAAACTCCCTCCTTGGGTTCTTTGCAGTCACAGTTCCCTCTGCATGGAAACTTACTCCCCTGCATATCCACATGGTTCTTCTCTTTGGATCTTTCTGTAAATGTCATCTTCTCAGTGACACCATTCTGACCACCCTGTTTATTATTACTGTCCTGCATTCTGATTCCCCCATCCTGTTTTTTTTTTTTCCTCTCCGTGACCTCTTTTCTAATAACTAGTTAATTACTGATTTTGTTTATTTTATGTCTAACGAAAAAGAAATGGAAGCTGTATGAGGGTAGGGATTTTGTCTGTTTTGTTTCACTGACACATTCTCAGTGCCTGATACAAGTGCCTGGGTTTTTTGTCCCCATGAGCAGAAGGGAATAGGAAAGTAGCTTGAGGATGAGCAAGTCTAAATAATGCAGTAGAGAAGGTTCTAGAGGAGAGGGAGAAACCGAAGGTAATGCGGAAAGATGAGATAATTGTTTTATTGGCCCAGAAGAGGCAGGCAGGGGTGGTATCACGATCATAAATGAATGAATAAGCTTTGGCAAAGTAGAGACTTTTCTTTCCCTGAGGCCAGACTGTAGGAATTGGAATGGTTGAGGATACATATTAAAGGTGGAGGAGAAAGAAATTGTGTTTCTTGTTTAATAGTTAGGTTTATCTGTTGAGCTGTGTCTGGTATATTGCTGGTTACTCAAACCTGAGAAACCTGACGATGAGTGAGGGTGTGAGTAGTTTAAGGATGGATGAGGCGGGTGACAAAGGACAGACAATAAGAGAGGGAGAAAGCCAAGTGGATGTGACCAGTCTTTCAGGATGTTTGGATGAAAGCAGCTAAAGACATGCCAAGCGTCCCTGAGGACGCAGCTTGGTAAAGAAATAGGAAAGATACCTGGCTATACTCTCTTGCTCTTGCATTCTCAGTGTGCCATTGAGTATATGGGAAGGAGACATCCCCAGATTTTCTCCACTTGTCCTTTCAGAAGCAGCTCAACCCAATTTCTATTAGTTTTTGTATTGACTCTACTCAACAC
Organism: Balaenoptera ricei; assembly: GCF_028023285.1. Lineage (NCBI taxonomy): Eukaryota > Metazoa > Chordata > Mammalia > Artiodactyla > Balaenopteridae > Balaenoptera > Balaenoptera ricei. The sequence continues at coordinate 113,141,065 of NC_082654.1, forward strand.
GTAGCGTATCTGTCATTATCTCTTTCCTGTGCAGAACTCTAGTCATCACTTTATGGACCCCCCCAGGAGCGTCATCCATTCATTCTTTTTCTGCTTCCCCATCTCCTAGAATGTGATGCCTCTCTCAGCGGGATTATTCAAGAGCGAGCACAAAAACCCTGTGCCGCAGTGTCCCCCTCGCCTCCACGTGCAGTTCCTCTCACACGTCCTCTGGAGCAGAATGCCCAACCAGTTCTTGAAGGTAGACGTGTCTCGAATAAGTGAACGCCAAGGCTGGCTGGTGCAGTGTGTGGAACCTCTGCAGTTCATGTCTCTCCATATCCCAGAGGAGAACAGGTCAGGCCTGAGCGTCCTTTACTGTCTGATGGGGACCCATCAAATTAGATGCCTACCCCAGGGTTCAAGGGTGGTGCTGGGGAAACAAAACAGGGTTTAAAAAATACTGATTTCTTGGGGCCATGCAGACGTTATTTTGTACATCCTAAGTTTAAGTCTGTGTCTCAACTCCTTGGTTACTGAAACAGAATTATTACAGGTGAAGAGGTGATTTGAGAGTGTATGATCTCTTTCCTCATTCTTGTTTTGCTTATGAGAATAACAGTAAGTAAAAATTCAGACACGTACAGCTGCCATCTGACTTAAGGCAGCCGAGTAAGAGAGTATCACAGAACTGTAAGATAGTAAAGAGGGAATCAGAAAAATCACTTAGTTCAGTCCTTTGTTTGACAGATGGGAAAAACTGAGACCAAGAGATGTCGATGAAAGAGCATTGTGAAAATACCTTGAGGGCTTTGGAAACAAGTTTATACGCACTCTAGACAGTCATAGTAATAATATGAAGTACACTTAATGTTCAGAGGTGGCTTTGTTTATGAGTTTTAGTCTTTCCATGTGAGAGCCAATTAAATTGCAGAGATTTCATTTTAGCAACCTCATTATCAATAAGTTTGGGACCAAGATTTCCCTCCCAAAATATCATTAAAAAGTTAAGTCACAAACTGAGTGAAAACATTTCATGAAAACAATGCAAAGACACACATATTTGTTATTTTTCTTATATTTTAAAACTCTACTCTTAAAAAGCTGTAGAAGCTATGTTCATTTTTATATATTTAGACATGCTTGGCACTTTTATTTTCTTTTAATACCTTTAAAATTTAACCTGTGTTTTGGAAAACAATTGGTCCGTTCCTCAACAAGTTAAATACAGAGTTACCATAAGAGCCTTCAATTCCACGCCTAGGTATATACCCAAGGGAAATGAAAACATGTCCACACAAAAACTCGTACACGAATTTCAGAGCAGCATTATTCACAGTAGCCAAAAAGTGGGAACAACCCAAATGCCCACCAACTGATTCGTGGATAAATAAAGTGTGGTGAATCCATACTGTAAATCTATTTGGCAATACAAAGGAATGAAGTACTTATATGTGCTACAAAATGGATGAAGCTTTAAAACATTATACTAAGTTTTTAACTAGTTATACTACTACCACACAGTATAGGATTCCATTTACAGGAAAAGTCCGTAATAGGCAAATCTTTAGGGAGAGAAAGTAGAATAATGTTTACTTAGGGGAGGCAGGGGCAGTGGATCTGAGGAGTGACTGCCACTGGGTACTACTGGGTTTCTTGTGGGGTGAGGAAAACGTTCTAAGCTTAGATTATGGTCATGGTTGCCCAGTTCCATTAATATACTAAAGCCATTGAATTATTTATTGTAAATAGGTAAGTTGTATAGTATGTAAATGATATCTCAATAAAGCTGTTTCCAAACAGAAGAAATCCAAAGAAAAAAATCTGGCCAGGTGAATTTTTTTTAATCCATTAGTATTTATTTGTATATTTTTAGGTGAAATAATTAGATATAGCATTCATAATATACACTTTAGAGGATTCAATTTAATTTCATGCTTTTTATTTTATGTGAGAAAAGTTTTATTGGAATATTACATCTAATGTTTTAAAATAATTACTCTGCAACCAAAAGAAACATCACATTTGGGAACGAATTTTTCTTTATAAGGGAAAATATTCTCTCTCTATTAAGCAGAGAGTTTTAAGGTTGTGATTTAATATGTTGGCATGTCATAGAAACCCAACATACACTCCTGCCATAGTAATGTATCATTTATGTTAATTACCTGTGATAAGTTATATGCGCATGAATGGATAATTTAAATTCTTACTATAGGCCGTAAAGAATTTGAGTCAATTTCCCAAAATATATGAAATGCAAATTTGTAAAAAAAAAAGTGTCATTGGAATCAGGTTGCAGAGAAGGTAAGGATAGGAAAATAACAAAGCCGGGACTGGTCCACAGTCATTCACATCACACCATCATATGGTTGCACATTGGTTTCACACTTCGTAGAAGCCAAAGAAAAATCGGATGTGTTTCAAAATTCAGATTCCAAAATGGAAATGCCGACTAGTATTCAAGTAGAATCTGTTCCTCATGCCCCAATAATATGACAATTAACTAATATTTTAAAAATTGAATGGTAGTAGATGTATGTCAGTCCTCTGTTTCTTTCAGGAGATATCTCACTCATAGTTCATAATTTAATTTACTTATTTTTTGGGTTGTTTCCCTCTTTAACTAGGCAGTAAGCTCCCTTAGGGCAGGAATCTTGTCTGTATTGTTCACCATCATTTCACCAGTGCGCAGTGATCAGTACATAATAGGTACTCTGTAATATTTGAGGAATAAAAGAATGATATTGAGTCATGAAGGAAATTTCTCCCCTGGAGACTTTAAAGACTATAATGAGTTGTATTAGTCAGATTTTACTGTAATGGCAACCCCCCAAATTTCGGTGGCTTGCAAAGAAACCTGTATTTCTTGCTCGTGTTACATGAGGTCGTGGGTCCACTGCTGCTCTGCTCCAGGCTGGGGAGATGGTCTGCAGATGTGGTTCATGTGCCTTCTTGCCCAGCTGATGGGGCAGCCCTGATCTGGGACGTATAGCTTCCATGGTCAAGGGTAGATATGAAGGAGGGCTAACAGACCTCTAAGAGTTTTCTTTTCCCTTGTGGCAGATGTTCTATCCAGTTACATTTTATTGACCAAAGCAAGTCAGGTAGTCAAGCCCAAAGTAAGTAGGGTCGATAAGATGACTCCATCTACAGGGAAGAAAGGAGAAGGAGGATATTTACTGACAACAATACAATTTACAGCACGCGCTAAAGATGTGCTAGATGATATATTTGGCGTTGTGCTTATAACAGATAAAACAGTGAGTTATTTCTTTTGCTCTCCTCCAGTTAAAGCCGTTGTTCATTAATGTATGAATATTGCTACAATGGGTTGGTGTGGAAAGACAGACTGAATTAGTTGAGGTATATCCTTTGGTTTGCCTTGACCTAAGTCAGCTTATGAGAAGTAGACTACAAATCCTTCCGATTTCTCCCATTCATTCATTCATTCCACAAACATGTATTAGTGCCCACTGTGTTCCTGGCACTGGATAGAAAATAGTGAGCAAAACAGACATGACCCTTACCTTAAAAGACTGGTCTGGTAGGGAGGAGGGGTGCTTTATAGGAAAGAACATGGCATCATAAAATGAATCATGGGGGGTGAATTGGGAGTGGCAGCAGCAATGTAGATTGTAGAGTCCTTATATATTGTTTCTAGAAACTGACACTTTGAGATTGATCAGACAGTAGACTGAATTGCGTTCTTCAGTAAGGACCTAGAGTACAGATATTCTGTGTTGCTACAATAAACGTATTTATATATTTTGGCCATCTGCCAGGCTGAGGGATGGGTAACAGTCTTCTTGGGAGATTGAAGAGCCCAGTTAAGATATGGGAATCCTCCACTACACCTTGAGGTGGCGGGAGCTTACTCAATTATACCTTTCCAAGAACTAGGTGCTAGCAACTGGGCCCAGCAGATGTGTGGGTTTCCTGGAAGTCTAGGTGGTACACAGGGTAGGTAATTATTTGCTAGGCATTTTATAATGCATGAATCTTCTGACTCTGAGAGTCAGAAGGTGGAGTCTGGAATAAGTCTGCACCATCAAGCCACAGTGGGTTTTAGCAGAATGCCTGTGACCTGAAAAGCACAGGTACAGTGGATAGGTGGTGTGGGCAGGATGACAGGGTATCTAAGGATAGTGACAAAGCTTAACAATAAATAATCACAAATAATTATTCAGTACCCATTGTGTGCTAGGCTAGGTGCTGGATGAATGCTAATAACCACAGTATATAATAGCCCCTGTCCTGATGAGCTTATATTACAGTCTCACCAAAGATACATTGCAAGATGAATGAGTGGTTCCCTTGATTATGAATATATCGTTTCTACCTTTAATACTATAGTGTTGCCCATGAACAATCTATATAATTTAAAGAGTTTAGAAAAATTAGCGCATCTAAAGGAATTATGTGCTCTTAAAATAGATTTTCTTTTAAAAGGAATGACTTGACTTTAGGTACATTCTGGACATATGCTTAAGGTTTACTTGCGTTGAAAGGTCATGATGTGTGGTAGAAGCAAAATGATCTGATATAAACTCAGATTCCCAACAGAAACTTTCCTGAGTGAAAATGTCCCTAATAGTGTTTGTTTCCTGAGAGGCACATACCTGGTGGAAACAGGGTGGCATTGGCATATGTTTGGGTCCGTGAGGGATGTGTAAGTAGGTAAATTATGTCTAAGGAATTATCCCTCTGTTTACCTACTGACTGGTTACACTCAGAGCTGTTCCTAAAGTCAGAGACAAAGCAACATAGCCTAAGGCTAAGTTTTCTGGCTTCTTGAAGCTGGTTAGCCAAATTGGAAAAGGAGATTCAGGATTTTTCGAAGAGCTCAAATTCTGAAAGGAGAGGAGTCCCCAGGGTCAGCTTGAGACCCAAATATCTAAAAGAGATGTTCAGAGTCCTGAGGTGATGAAGAATGAAGAAAGCTCCAAGCACTAGTGACTGGAAATTTCCAACATCAAATTCTATCTGGAAGAAGACTTAAAAACATCTAGAACTGATTTTTTTTAAATCTGTGCTATCATCAAACACGTCATAGAAAACGAATTTAAAAAATAGTTTCTGTTTCCATAACTTGTGACCTCAACGACGTATGTAGATTTCTCCTCTGATGGAGGATCGTTTCCAATGTCCATGTTTCACTTCTCTTGTCTCCAGATCCGTGGACATCCTGGAACTGACCGAGCAGGAGGAACTGCTGAAATTCCACTACCATACTCTGCGGCTCTACTCGGCCGTCTGCGCGCTTGGGAATCACCGGGTGGCCCACGCCTTGTGCAGCCACGTGGACGAACCGCAGCTGCTCTACGCCATCGAGAACAAGTACATGCCCGGCTTGCTACGCGCCGGCTACTACGACCTGCTCATTGACATCCACCTTAGCTCCTACGCCACCGCCAGGCTCATGATGAACAGTGAGTTCATCGTCCCCATGACGGAGGAGACGAAGAGCATCACCCTCTTCCCCGACGAGAACAAAAAGCACGGCCTCCCGGGCATCGGCCTCAGCACCTCCCTCCGGCCGCGGATGCAGTTTTCCTCCCCGAGTTTTGTCAGCATTAATAACGAGGGTTACCAGCACAGCCCCGAGTTCCCGCTGGACATCCTGAAGGCCAAGACCATACAGATGCTGACAGAGGCCGTGAAAGAGGGCAGCCTTCACGCCCGGGACCCCGTCGGGGGGACCACTGAGTTCCTGTTCGTCCCCCTCATCAAGCTGTTCTACACCCTGCTCATCATGGGCATCTTCCACAACGAGGACTTGAAGCACATCTTGCAGTTGATTGAGCCCAGCGTGTTCAAGGAAGCTGCCGGTCCCGAGGAGGAGGGCGAGTCGCCAGAGAAGGAGCCCTGCGCGGAAGACTCCAAGCTGGAAGGCGCCGCTGAGGAAGAAAACAAAGGGGGTAAGAGGTCCAAGGAAGGCCTGCTCCAAATGAAACTGCCCGAGCCAGTTAAATTGCAGGTAATCAGAGAAAAAGATCGCAGTGAATTTCACGACCTATTAACACTGACCTTTGTCTCTTTTTCTGTGTGTGTCTGTGTGTGTATTTGTATTCCTGGGTAAAGATAGTTCTTCATAAAATTAACCAACTTCCTGTTATGCCTGGGGACATGCCCATCTAATTTTCTTGCATTTGGAATGAAGTTCGTGTATTTTCCAATTGAGTCAGTTGACACTTTTTTTTGTATTTTTGTCAAGGTGATTTCCTTGGTCAAGTACGTCTGCCCGTCGTACACGTGTGTATGTGGCATGTCGCTATTTCTCTGTGTGTATGCATATTTGTGCGTGTGTGTATGTCTGTCTGAAAGGAGCCTAGGAGATGGGTTTTTGTCCTGCCGGTGTTACCGAGTCCAAGCTCATATTGCTCGCCGCACTGTCCAGTAAATCGAGAGACGAGGTATTGGGGCAAGGAATAGTGACTTTATTCAGAAAGCCAGCAGACCAAGAAGATGGGGGACTGGTGTCCCAGAGAACCATCTTGCCTGGGTTGGGATGCTGGTTTCTTTTATAGAACAAAGAGGGAGAGGTGTGGAAGTAAAGTTAAAAAAAAAAAAAAAAGGGCAAGAAGTTATTGCAGATATTTCCTGGTTCTGGCCAGATTCAGGAGGGAAGGTGTTAATTTCTTCTTCCTGCAGCCATTCACAGTGGGGGCCTGGTCAGGATGTTTCCTGTGAGCTTAAACAAAGGTATTTTAGCTTAATGTTCAGGCATGGGATGCAGGGTCCCTGGAGACGGACCATTATGTATACTTTAAGCAACAACCCTTTAGTGATCAACTTGTAGCAAAAGCAATAGAATATAAAGGTTAAAGTAAAAGAAACGAATCCAATATGGAGTCACATTTGTTCTTCCCTGTTACATTTCTTCTCCCTCTTATTCATTAGCAGTTTCCTTGCGTCTCCTTGTTTCCGTGGATGCATTTCACCGACATTCTGTTGGAATGCCTGAAATGCAAGGCTTTCAGTGCCTGTTTCCAACCGCACCTCTACCCTTCCAACCTTAGGACGCTTGCTCACCAGTAGGTGTGTCCATTCTCACACGCAAGATTTTACTTCCTGCCTGTGTTTCTAAAGAATCAAAGACCTTGCCTGTCTTTGTGCTCATCCAGATGTCCCAAGGACCCTTTCCTAACGCCTCTTTGGTTCATTAGCATCGGTTTGTCTCTTGCATCCTTGACACCCTTTTTTTGCTCTTCCTTCCTCAGTCAGCCCTGATCGAGGTCTTCCTCTGAGCCAGGCCCTGGGTGCTGGGTGAAGGAAGCTCACTATCTCTGGGGGAAATATACACTTATTTATATGTATTTCTGTTAGAATATCTTATTGTTCATTGCATTAAATGCTCAGAAAGAAAAGAATGGATTTCTAGAAGAGAGAAAATTTCAACTGGAATACTGTGAGTAAGGTGAGGGAAGGCCTTTCTGAAAGGGTGACTTTTTAGCTGAGGTCAGATATTGAGGAGCGGGAGTTCAGTACTTGTGAAGAAGGAGGGGAAGAGTGTTCTAGAAGCTTTTCACCTGGAGCACGGAGCATGACAAAGGCTCTGACTCGGGAAGAGATCAGACCAGCGTCTGCGGGGAAGGAGGGTGAGATAATAGGCAGAAGGCAGTTCATACAGAGTCTGGCTGTTTGCTAAAACCAGCCATATGGTGGATTTGAATTTTATTCTAATTTCAATTAAAACCTCTGAAGAACTTTAGCAGGATAATTTTATTCTGAAAATCTCAGTAGAGCTCTCTGTGAGGGGAGTAAGAGAGGGTGGTCATCCAGAGCCCACCTAGTAGGACGCTGTCATGCTGGTTCAGACCCGAAGGGGACAGTGCTTACGCTGGGGTGGGACAAAGCCAAAGCGGATGGAGAGAGGGACATAGACGCTAGGGCTGTCTCAGAACTGGCATTGACAGAAATGGCCATGCTGTGGATGGTGATAGACAGGGTTTTAAAGTCCTCTTTAACACTGCTGTGTATTTATATCACAATTGGTATAAAGTGTATTTAAATGTTTCCCTACACTTGGGCAGAACATTCTCTGGAAGGCATGTTTCTACTGATGTGCCGTTATCAGTTAAAAATCCTTTGAGCTTCTGGTAAAAGAATACCCAGCTGACCATTTAATGAATAAGCAATAAAACCACTTAGTTAACTTAAAGTCTGGAGGTAGACAGTCATAGAATGAATGTCGTAGCTCAGTGGTGTCGTCAGGAACCCAGACCTTACTATCGTCCTGCAATCCTCAGTTTATGGTTTTTATCCTAAAGTGTGTCACCTCCTTCTTCCTCCAGTGATCGTGTCATTAGCCAGTTTTTTTGAAAAGAGGATATTCTAGCCTGTTATTAATGGTGAAAAATCTTTCCCAGAAGACCCCTTGCAAACTTCTCTTCATTATCTCATTTGCCTCTAGCTGCAGAGGAGGCTGGGACAGTAAGTGTTCATCAGAGGGACATCAGAGGGTATTTGCCATTTGGGCTTAGACGAATTCTGTTTCATCCCCTGGGACCGAGCGCATTGCTCTCTACATAAAATCAGGATTCTGTTAATAAAGGAGAAGAGTTGACAACTAAGCGTGTCTGCCACAAATTTTGATTTGATATACATTAACTAAGTTGCAGAAATTAAATTTGGTGTCTTTTTAATCGTCTCTTTAGATGTGTCTGCTACTTCAGTACCTCTGTGACTGCCAAGTCCGGCACCGGATAGAAGCCATTGTGGCCTTTTCAGATGACTTTGTAGCCAAGCTCCAAGACAACCAACGATTCCGCTATAACGAAGTTATGCAAGCCTTAAACATGTCGGCTGCACTCACAGCCAGGAAGACAAAGGAATTCAGATCACCGCCTCAAGAGCAGGTATGAGAATGAACTGAAAGGTCTTCCTTTTACTTTGGGTTTTAGTCCATTCAGGTTCCACACGTTGCAAAATGATACCAGAAGTTGCGAGTGTATTTTTCTCCTGTTCTCTTTAAACTGGCTACGTTCGTTGAGTCAGTATTCATAGGTCTCACCAAAATTACCTACTTATTTGGTCTCACCAAAATTACCTACTTATTTGGTTTCACCAAAATTATCTAATTATCTGTTAGTTTAAACAGATGAGAGACTTATTAAAAGGTATCAGGTGTATTATGGACTCTGTGGAAACCACTGTGCCAGATTCTGAAGTTCTTCAAATAGGAATAATATCCAAGCACAGGTGGGTCTTCGTTGGCTGGCACAGCACCGCCCCAGCTAATAGGCACCCTTGACTCCTAGGACTTAATACTTTTCATTTTGTGTCTCCTAGAAGAACCCAGTGTCACTGCCACCAGTCTTGCAGGAATAGTGATCACCTCTTTGTGGTTCTTCCTCTGGTTGCTCACCTCCAAACCCAGGTCTCCCTTGGGTGCAGCAAAACCAAGAGCCTATGCCTAAACCCAAGAATGAGCTAGTCTAGGATTGTGCATTTTTCTGGCATCCACCTCAGGATGGGTCTCGTAGTGTGAGATATTACCAAAATGTAGCTATGGTGGTCACAAGGTATAACTGACAGATCGCGTCTTCAATATCTTACCTTGCTGTTTCCCTCTATGTCCAAGATACCTCTGAATGAAAATGTTTAGGGACTAATTGCAGAATTTATCTTTTTCTCACCAGAATGTAATTTCTTTGAGGGAAGGGACATGGAATCTTGTTTATTGCTGTAAACAACATTTACTGAGGCAGAGAACAAGTCCAACCTCTCCCAGAGTAATTCCATTTGTTAAACTACTATTGGGAGACTTGTGCTTCTGGAAGGATGGAGTACATGTGCCTTTCCCTATTCTTCCTTCTAAGTACAACTGTAACCCTGGACATTACATAAAAGACAACATAAGAAGACTCTGAAAGATAGAAGAAAGAGTGGCTACGGAAGTTGGGAGCTGAGGAATGACGTGGTGGTGAGTTCCCTGGGTTTTCTTTTTGCCTCACCTATCCCAGACTTGGAGCTAAAGAAGCCGGCAACCCAGAAACGCCAGCGGGCATAGACAAGAAAAGCCCCAACAAGTGCCTTCTCTGTCTAGCCAAAGGACCAGAAAAACTGTCTGTTTTTTCTAGCAAGACAGAAAACTTTTAGGTAATGACCATGCTACTCCAGCCAAACACCACAGTAAACCCTGTGCCCCGCCCCCTACCCAAACCAGCAGACACTGAGTGGAGAGCTTAGACTTCCACTCTCACCAGGCTGTACACAGGTGCTCCAGCTGGGACTGTGGGGAGCTGGGACTTTATCCCTGCTGAGTGGTAATGACACCTACCCCTTCCTGAGTGTCAGTAGAGGCCAGGGAGGGAGATATACCAGGGCACTCTTGCCCTTTCCAGCCAGGGTTGTGTGACTTCAGGTCCACTGGGGACCTGGATCTCTCAGCCTCACACAGCAGAAACAAGGTCCCCTCTCTCCTTCACGGAGGTCAAGTGGAGAAATGAACTTTCCACTCCACCTGGCAGTAATGAGGCACCCCAGCCCTTCTCCTGCTGGATAGTGTCAGAAGAAGCCAGAAGTTTAAATAAGAACCAAAGTCTCATTAACATAATACCAGAAGTGTCCAGGTTTCAATTAAAAATCACTCATCACACCAAGAACCAGCAAAAACTTGAATGAAAAATGGCAATCAACAGATACAAACTCCGAGATGACAAAACTAAAAAAAGAAGGTTGCAGCAAAAAAAAAAAAAGAAGATGCAAAGAAGAGCCAAATGGAAATTTTAGAGGTGAAAAATACAGTATCTGAATTTTTATAAACCTTCAATGGATGGACTTAACAGCAGAATGGAGGAAAAAGAGAAAAGAATCATTGAACTGAAGGGAGAACAATAGAAATTACCTAGCCTGAAAAACCAGAAAATAGAGTGAAAAAAAAAAAAGAGAGCTTCAGGGACGAGTGCAAATATAGCAAAAGGTCTCACATTTGTGGCATTAGATTTCCAGAGGGATAAGAGAAAGAGAGTGAACTGAAAAAATACTTGAAAAATTAATGGTTGAAAACTTTTCAAATTTGGCAAAAGGTACAAAGATAAGAGATTCAAGAAACTGAGTAAATCCCAAACGAGATACCCACCAAATCTAAACCAAGACATATCATTGTCTTTAGTTTTCAGAAGTTTGACTAAGAAAAATCTTGAAAGCCCTGAGAAACAAATGACACTCATAGGGGAAAGACAATTCAAATGACAACGGATTTCTCATCAGAAAATATGGAGGACAGAAGAAAGTGGCACAGCATTTTTCAAGTGCTGAAAGCAAAGATCTGTCAACCAGAATTCTATATGCAGTGAAAATATCCTTCAGGAATGAAGGGGAAATCAAGACTTTCTCAAATGAAGGAGAACTACCAGAATTTGATTACTCTGAAAGAATGCCTTCTTTAAACAGAAGGGAAATGATGAAAGAAGAAAATGTGAAAAATCAGGAAGGAAGACAAAACAACACAAGGTGTTAAGGGTAAATACAATTTCCTTCTCCTCCTGAGTCTTCTAAATTGTTTGATGGACAAAGCAAAAATGGTAACTGTCTGATGTGTTCTAAGTGTATGCATAAGAGATATCTAAGGCAATTATATTTTCAGTGGAGAGAATAAGGGACATAAAGGAAGATAAGGTTTCTATACTTCATTTAAACTGGTAAAGTATTGATACCAGTAGACTGAGATAAATTATGTATATATTAATATAATATCCAGTGCAACCACTAAAAATGCTATGCCAAGAGATACACTAAAAAATACCACGGATAATTCAAAATGGGATCCTAAAAATAGTTCAAGGAACTCAAAGCATGTTGGGAAAAATAAATCAGAGAGAACAAACAGAAACATATCAGTAAATTCATGAATATAAATAATCTAAATACACCAAGTAAAAGACAGAGATTGACAGAGTGAATTTTAAAAACTTGGCCTAACTACATGCTGTCTACAAGAAACTCACTTAAAATATAATTAATATAGATATATTTAAAGTAAAAGGATGAAAAAAGGTATGTCATGAAAAATTAATCAAAAGAAGGTAAGAGCAAAGAAAATTATCATAGACTGACAGGAACATTACAAAAGGATAAAAGATCAATCCACCAGGAAGACAAATGTGTATGCACTAAACAAAAGAACTGCAAAATATGTGAAGTCAACACAGATAGAACTGAAAGGAGAAATAGACAAATACACAATTTTAGTTGGAGACTTCAACACCCCTCACTCAATATTTGAAGGAAAAGCTAGATGGAAAATCAGCAAGAATGTAGGAGAATACAACAGTGTCATCAACTAGCAGGATTTTTGGAAATTTGTGGAACACTCCACCCAATAACAGAACACACATTTTTTTTTCAAGTGCCCATGAAACATTTGCAAAGATGGACTGTATCCTGAGCCATGAAACAACCTCAACAAATGTAAAAGAATTGAAATTTTTTATACAGAATGTTTTTTTGACCACAGTGGAGTCAAATTAGAAATCAGTAACAGAAAGGTAACAGGCAAATCTCTAAACACTTGGAAACTAAACAACACACTTCTAAATAATCCATAGTTTGAGAATCAAGTCTCAAGAGAAATTAAAAACTACATTGAACTGAAAGAAAATGAAAATATCACATATCAAAATTTGTGGAAACAACCAAAACTGAAATTTATTGCATTAAATACTTAACATTTAAAAAGAGAAAAACACTCAAAGCAATAATCTAAACTGCCATCACAAGAATTTAGAAGAAGAGCAACATAAACCCAAAACAAGTAATACAGAACAGATGAGAAATGAATGCAAACTGAAAACAGGACAGTTACAAAAATCAGTGAATCCAAAAGCTGGTTATTTAAAAATATTTGTAAAGTCAATAAAACTCTAGAGAGACTGACAAAGGAAGAAAGAGAAGATACAAATTATCAAATCAGGAATGAAACAACATATTACTACAGACCCTACGGTTGTCAAAAGGATCATGTGGGAATACATATATGCATACTGTATGATTCTATTTATATAACGTTCTTGAAATGCCAATAGTATAGAAACGGAGAACAGATTAGTGGTTGACAGGAATTAGGAATGAAGAGCAAGCCAGATGGAAGTGGGTGTGGTTATAAAAGGGTAACAGGAGGGATCCTGAAATGATGGAATTGTTCCCTCTTTTGACTCTATCAGTGTAACTGTCCTGGTTGTGATTCTGTACTACTGTTTTGAAAGATGTCACCGTAGGGGGTAACAGGGTAAAGGGTACACAGGATCTCTTTGTATTATTTCTTACAATAGCATGTGAATCTACAATTTTCTCAAAATAATAGTTTAACAAAAAATTCAAATACAAAGCTCTAAAAAGAAAACTTACAATTGTTTCCTAAAGGAAAATTATGGAACAGACTTTTCTTCATTTATGAATTTAATACTATTCTTCATTTATGAATTTGATGCTATTGTATCTAAAACTAAAACAAATGGAAGAAAGTTTCTTGCAGTTTGTTTAATTGAACCATTAATGTTAGAAAAAAAGCATAGTTATAAAGCATATATATAAAGCATATATATTAAAAAGTTATAGTTATTACTCTTCAGTTATGTTTGGTTTTCCTTCTTTACTGTATCCTTCTAAAAATAGTTCTTGAAAATATTCAATAAAGCATGGAAATTAACTGGAAAAAAAAGAAAATTTAGGAGAAGCATAATAAAAAATTTTAAAACCAACATTTAGATCTTGATTGAAGAACGCCAAGTATACAAAGGGCTAACATTGTGGAATTGAGAAAGAGAAAGCAAAAGACGTAACTATTTTTCAGCATGCTAAGATTTGAATGATTTATTTGTGGTGTTTGTTGGATTGAGTGATAATGATTTTTTGTCTGTTGGGCAACTATCTATGAATACTGAAAAACAGATTTTGAACATCTTTGGTTTTTATGATCTTCTTTGCTGTGCCATTCCTGAATTCACTTTTCTTTTACTCTAGTTCTTCCTCTTTTGTTTTTCCAAACTTTCAGATCAATATGCTTCTCAATTTTAAGGATGACAAAAGCGAATGTCCCTGTCCCGAAGAAATCCAAGACAAACTCTTGGATTTTCATGAAGATTTGATGACACATTGTGGTAAGGTCTTCTTGATCTACAACTCTTATTAAATGTATATTTTAGTACACATATACTGGTACAAAAGTAAGTATGTATGTAAATACGTTCAAAAATGTACACGGTGCCTGTTAGGAGTTCATATAAGAATATTTGTTATGGCAAAATGGTTAACTAACCCCGATGTGGGAAGTCATGAGGGGTACAGAGATCAGAAAGGCATTAAGACCAAGCAGGCCATGACCAAAATTCTTTCTCTATTTTCCCTCCTTCCCTCAGTGGCCTGGGGAATGGGGACATGTAACCAGGTGCTTTTGGCAGAGAGGGGAGTGTTAAGTTAATTTAGTCTCAAGAAATTTGATCACAAACAGTTGTATTTAAACTGGTTGAGGGGCCACTTTTTAGGACTGGCCTAGGAAATCTGGCACATATCTTTTGAAATTAATTAAGACCTAAGGAACTCCTGCATTAAATTATATGTCAGTAGCCCAGATCTATTAAGGGGATTCTCCCTTATTTTTATTCTAAGAACTTTTAAAATGGAATTGATTGGATGTTCTGAATGTGTGGTTCTTTCTCCCTTTATGCGGTGGTGTGGATAAGTCTGCGTCTGCGTCTCAGTGAAAGAAAACGAATTAGCCATTTCTTAAGTGGTATATATACATAGCGCCAGTGATATTATTTTCATTTTATCTTAATGAAGAGAGTAAAAGTATATTAATTCAGCTTATGCATGAAGAACCACTGAATGACTGCCAGAAGGTTATACTATAAATACACACACACACACATTTATATATATACTGTAAATAAAGGAGTGCTCTAAAATGGTAGATTTATTGCTTCAGACATAAAGTATTCCTTAGTTTAGGATATCTAATGATATCTGCTCCCTCTGTCTCTCGACTTATTAAAATTTCACTGATATTTTTGGAAGCAAGTAAGGAAGATAAAAGACTAGGGAGGTTTTTAGGCAGGGCAGAACCATAGGTCTAAATGGTGCCCAAGGTCAAGAGATGCCTTAGGGTTAGCCCAAGTAGCACAATTGATTTTGACTCCTAAGGGAGTCTTTTCCCTCTCTGCTTGGTTTTATATTTTGTACTGGCTGCTGATAGCTCTGATATCACAAGAACAGGGGAAAAAGAGAAAGAAGGAAGAGAGAGCAATGAGTGACTCTTACCTATGAGTGCTAGTGGCAAGATTGCTTAACTCAGCGTCATCAGCTGTTTCAGACATGGCAGCATTGCTTTAAGCTATGAATGGAAAAACTTGTAAAACCTGAGAATTATTTATCCTGAATGTTTTTTTAATATTATTTTTTCTTTTCTTCTTTCTCTTTGTTTTCTTCCTACTAGGAATTGAGCTGGATGAAGATGGGTCTCTGGATGGAAACAGTGATTTAACAATTAGAGGACGCCTGCTGTCCTTGGTAGAAAAGGTGACATACCTAAAGAAGAAGCAAGCTGAAAAGCCCGTTGAGAGTGACTCCAAGAAGTCATGTAAGTTATGCAAGGGCACTGCCAAAATGACTCAACTACGGCATTTACTCATCACTTAAATATTATACTAGATGAACCAGTGAGAAAATTGAGTTTGCAGCTTCCAAGAATCAGATTCTTAAGTAGATGCCTGTAGCCGCCAGAAGTAGACGGCAGCATCAGGCCATACTTGTAGGAACAGATTGAGAGATGGCAGCTTTGAAAGGGTGGATGGGCTCCTAGAGAAGTAGACATTTAGGGATTGGATCAGTCTTATCAAGAGAAAGTATAAAGCAGGTAATTTAGCCTTCATATCTAAATATTATGCTATTGACTTTCAAATATTCTTGCATCAAGTTAAACCTTTTCTTAAAGGTTAAATAGATATTGTCTGTAACTATATTTTGGTTCTGAAATATTTCCTAAAATCTTATGCATTTCTGATTCATCCATATGATATTTAACTGAAAAGTCACAGCTGATACTCTGTGAAACCAAATAAGCACGCTGAGGCAATCGGTCTTTGAGACACTGCACGCTCATCCAAAAGGGTTTCATGAAGTAGGTCTGTGAGATCTGCTGACTTATTGTCTCACTGCTGAGACTCCATTCATTTAAGATGCAGTGTTGGTTTATTCATGGCTTTTATGGAAAGAAAAAAAAAAAAAACTCATGAAAATTTTGTGTTTTTTTCACACTAACTTACAAGGGAAATCTTTTATCCATACAATTACTTCTAAATTTATTCTTCAGTATCACAACCAAATTTGAGCCAGATCTTCAAAATCAGAGTTCAAAGTTTCTTGCGAATCACTTTTTATTATTATCAATTTTGACCTATTAAAACTGACAACATGGTTTTGAGATACGTGGAAGTATACTGGCATTTTATCTAAATTTTGTATTTGGTTAAAATTGGTAGTTTTTTTTTTTTTTTTTTTTTAGTGTATAGATTAAAACAGGTTAAATAGCTTCTTTTGGAAATCAGACAGTGTATTGATGATAGGAACTAAGTACCTATGTATGAATTAGTCACATCAACCCTACTTAGCTTTGATAATTTTAGTATATATTTTAAGAGGTTTGGAAGTTCTGTTGCTTTTAAGTGTGCTTTATTGCTTGTCACATTGCAAGTAATCTTCTATGTATGGGGTAACTTTTCAACTTAATACAGTTTCACAATCAAATCCTTTTGAAGGCATTTTAAGTGACAATTAGGGATACAGATTGAAGTAGAAATATAATTTCATGAGGTTGCTACTACAAAGGACTCAAATGAGGAGACAGTTGGATAAAAAGAAAGCTCCTTGAATGCCCATGGTTGACCTTTATAAGGACATATGATGTCAGATCTTCTGGGAGGCAAAGAATGGAACAAAGAAAATAAAAGTAATAGGACCACTCATTGGTTGCCCTATGGATTGCCAATAGCAGTTTTGAAAAAGAGGCTACAATTTTGAAACAGCTTAAATGCCTTAGTTTTAAGAATAGTTTTTAAAGAAAATATTGTGTATTTTTATCCTTGCATTTCTATAACTCATCGATATTGACATATTGACATTGAAAAATATTTAAATGAAGTTTATTTTTTTCAAAAAATATATTTTTGAAATTCTGGCACAAATATTGATACCAGTTTGGCCTATCTGAGATATGCATTTGAAATGCCCATCTAATGTGTCTTACTATTCTCCTTTTTTAAGAAGTATCCATAATTACTTTGCAGCCACTCTTCAGCAGCTGATTTCTGAGACCATGGTCCGATGGGCTCAAGAGTCTGTAATTGAAGACCCTGAGTTGGTGAGGGCCATGTTCGTGTTGCTCCATCGACAGTATGATGGCATTGGGGGTCTGGTCCGGGCTCTGCCAAAGACCTACACTATAAATGGTATTTCCGTGGAGGATACCATCAACCTGCTGGCATCTCTTGGTCAGATTCGTTCTCTGCTGAGTGTGAGAATGGGCAAAGAAGAAGAGAAACTTATGATTCGTGGATTAGGGTAAGTTATTTAACTATTACGACCTTTGTCTTATAAATGTCTTCTTTCTAGTTGTTTATCCCAATAGTAGTACAGTAGGTGCATTAGTATAAATACACTGTCTAGATTTTATGATCATTAAATTAGATTGTCATTTTGCTAGAGATTATGTTTTAAAGCTAAATAGGAAAATTGCTCAATAACAAAACATGACTAATTTTACAACTAGATGCTAAGGTGGCTGTGATATACAACACATATCTTAGATTTTATTTTTATTAATTTCTCAGTAATGTACAATCACATATAAAAAATACAGATTAATAAAAACACAATAAAATCCACAGGGGGACAGACAATCACGAGCAGGAAATAACAAGGAGGTTTGCCTATGTCTACTGGGCCTTGAGCAAAGAATGGGGGATAAAACAACTGTTCTTAGAATTCAACATCATAGGTTGTACTTTATGTGGATTTCAGGGTTAACATTTTTTTACTGAGTTATAGTTGATTTGCAATGTTGTGTTAGTTTTGGTGTACAGCAAAGTGATTCAATTTTATATATATATATATATATTCTTTTTCATATTATTTTCCATTGTGGTTTATTATAGGATATTGAATATAGTTCCCTGTGACATACAATAGAACCTTGTTGTTTATCCATTCTATATATAATAGTTTGTATACGCTAGTCTTAAATAGGGTTAACATTTATACCTCATATGTAGTCTAAGGATCCCCAAGCTGAGAAATTAACATATAATTTGGCCCGGAGGTGTGCTTTCTCAACTCAATTCACTGTGAATTCTTGCAGGAAAAACCTACATACTACTAAAGATTAGCCCACAATCAAAACTTGCAAAACACCCAAGGAAACAATCCACCATAGGCAAGGGTCTGCGGATACACAAAGAGTGGAGTTAGAACACCTCCCCCAAGAATTTCAGATCATAGAATGCCAGAAAGAGAACGTAAAGTTACTGTATTTAAAATGTTTAAAAATAAGAAAGAATAAATAAAATCTCCAAAAATAAGACACACAAAAGGTCCATGAAGATTTGAAAAATATCCAAATAGAAGTTCTAGAAATGAAAAATATAATAATTGAAATTAAGAGTAGTGATTAATAAAAGTATAGATAAATAAAGCTGAAGAGAATTAATAAATTGAATCATAGATCTGAGGAAATTAGTAATGTAACACTGAAAGATAGAGAAGTTAAGAGACATAGGGGATAGTATAAGGAGGTCCAGCATATGCTGAATAGGAGTTATAGAAAAGACAGAATAGATGAGCTATATATAGAATGGGAACTTTGAAGAGCTATTGGCTTGAGTTTTTCAGAATTGATGAAAAATATGAATTCACAGATTCCTAGAGTACAAATCGTTCCACATCCACAGCTGGATAGACTATAGTGAAACAGCATAAAACCAGTGATAAATAGAATATTTTGAAAGCAAATAGAAAAAGCCAGGACACTTGGAAAGAAACAATATTTAGAATTCTCAGTTGTAAAACTAGAGATCATAACTCAATGAAATATCACAAAGTTCCAACAGAAAAGAGCCATCAATTTACAATGTGTTACTCAACTAAGATTTCACCATCGTGAGCTTGTGCTTCATGTGGATTTGGATATTGGAGTTTATATTCCATATTCAAGAGTGAGGGCAAAACAAAGATATTTCAGAATGTTTACTTAAAGTCCCTCATTGAAAGACCTTCTAAAGGCTGTATATTCTGGAAAAGAAAATGGAATTCAGAAGAATGGGAGGTAATCAATTTCAGAGAGTATATTACTGGCGCATATATACATATATCTAAGCAATCATTAACAAGCTTGCATGATTTGGGGATAAGAAAATATGAGAGAATTAAAATACCAGAGAAAAATAAAAGCTTAAACTGTATGATATTCATAAGAAAAAATACCTAAATGTAAGGATGTAAAAATCTGGAATGTAGAATGTTGAAAAGTGATGTAAAAGACAAATATTTAGCACCCCCAACCAAGAAAAAGCTAATCTGGTTCTATAAATAACAGATAAAAGAGGAGATAATGATAACTAGTGACATAGGTAAAATAAAACACAAATAATAAAAAGGATTAAAAAAACTCAGTGTTGGCTCTTTGAAAAACAACTAAGGAAATAGAATAACCGATGTTTTCTTTGGCTAGAAAAATAATTCTGAGGGGAAACAAAAGTATGGAAAGACTCAGATTATGTGATATTTATGTACATTTTAAATTCAGAACACCATACTATATATTTCCTGTGAGACTATTAAGTATTTGAAATCATAAAACTGGGAGGGTATATTCCAAAAATCATTATAGTGATTGCACACTAAAGATCAGTGTACTAATGGGACAAAGAGGGAAAACAAAAAAACCTAAATAACACAAGCTAATGTTATGTTCTTTATTTATAAATGTCTGTGCCTGAGCCTTTTTTTTGGAATATTAGTACTTAAATCTAACCTGAGGGGGCCTCTCCTGAGAAGCGATCTTAATTAAATGAGAAAGAAAGCCTTCCAGGAAATGGAGAGCACTTTCTTTCTTAAATGACCATGTAACAAGTAAGATGTACCATTAACATATAAATCACTCAGTAGGGATAAAACTCAAAATGATTATGAAACAAGATAAAATGTTACTTTTTTGTGGTATTAGAAAGATCCTAAAATGACACATTTAATAAGTGACAACCTGCCTACTGGTGGTAGAATTAAAAATCCATTTAATTTACCTGGAACTAAAGGCAAATGAGATTTTTCAATTAGATACCTTCCAAAGTTAGGTCATGCAAAAGGATTTGAATTAACAGGAGAACAGATCTCATGATTACATCTGTGGTTTGAGAGTTGAAGGTTCCCTTTTTTTTTTTTTTTTTTTTTTTTAATCTGATTAAGTTCTAAGAGCAGAAATTTTAGAGCTACATTCATTCATTCATTCATTCATTCATTTATTTTTGGCTGTGTTGTGTCTTCGTTTCTGTGCGAGGGCTTTCTCCAGTTGCGGCAAGCGGGGGCCACTCTTCATCGCGGTGCACGGGCCTCTCACTATCGCAGCCTCTCTTGTTGCGGAGCACAGGCTCCAGACGCGCAGGCTCAGTAGTTGTGGCTCACGGGCCCAGTTGCTCCGTGGCATGTGGGATCCTCCCAGACCAGGGCTCGAACCCGTGTCCCCTGCATTGGCAGGCAGACCCTCAACCACTGCACCACCAGGAAAGCCCTGAAGTTTCTCTTGATAAATGTGCTGCTATCTGATGTGAAGGAAAGGATGTCTTTCTTTACCTTATTCGTTCTTGCATTAAATAGATCAGACCTGTATGAGCCCTGGGCCCCCAAGTCATTTTTCTGAGTTGTGCTACCTAAAAACTGTCTTCATTAGCACAAACCTAAACAAAGCTAAATTAAAAGTGAAGAACTAAAACAAAAAAAAAAAAAAAAGAAAGAAAAGAATCACACTATTCCACTTTCTTGATGTAGCAAGAATAACTAAAAGTTAGCATATGACTAAATGAATAGATGAGTGACTCAATTAAGGTAACCCGATTCAAAGGGAAAGTTTCAGGTTTCTCGTTGATTGTACATTATTTTCTTGCTCTGGCTCCAACAAGAAAGTGTTTTATAGAAAAGACTCTTGCATGATTTGCTATATGTTAAAATAAAAATCAACAGAGCTATTTATTTGCAAGGACTGCTAAACATTAAGATCTTTAAAAGTACCTTTACATAAGTATTATAATAATGTGTAATGCAATAATAATAATACAAAACATTCTAGGTATCGTCTGCTGTTGTTTCTTTAAATTAAATGTCCCTTTTAATGAGTTGGATTACTCGTACCTGGACTTCATGTGTATTCAGTGTCTCTGGGAGAATATGTATCCTTTAAAAGCATTTTGCCAGAATGATAACATAAATGTGGCAGGAAATAACACTACTGTTATTAAACATACAAATAATGACTATAGTACTAAAAAAGCATATATGAAAAGCAGAGATACTTATACAACAATTATTTATATAGAAATTTTCATAAGAACATGGTATAATACTGCTTCATATTTCTATACAAAATAAGGTTGAACAAAATAAGATTGAATTTAGATATTCATAAAACTAGGAATAAGTGTCACAAAGTCTGTTTCATATAAATGAATGTTTACCTGTTTAGTACATTTCTTATAATTGATAGGAGTAGAAGACTTGTATGCTATTTTTGGTAGGCTGTCAGTATTTTTGAGGAAAACCCAATTGCGCTTATTAACTTTTATGGCTTAACGATGATTGCTCTTACTTTTCCATACGTTCCAGTAATTATTTCCAGAAGATTTATCATGATCTCAGATACGTTTTTATTTAAATTTTGCTCTGACTTCTGTGTTTCCCTTGTACCTATGTTGTCCTTTCTAGGGATATCATGAATAATAAAGTGTTTTACCAGCACCCTAATCTCATGAGGGCACTTGGGATGCACGAGACAGTGATGGAGGTCATGGTGAATGTCCTTGGAGGTGGGGAGTCCAAGGTAAAGGAAACCCTTTGATTCTTGGGATGCCATTTATTGTAACCTCCTAGAATATGTACATGGCATATTCTTAATGAGAACTTCTGTAAATTCTATTAGGACTGTTTTTTAAAGAATACTTTTTGAAAAAAATGAACAAAACTGTACAGACTGAGAGTTGGATATGCTTCTACAGTCATCCTCCAGTATCCACAAGGGATTGGTTGCAGGACCTTCCTGCAGATACCAAAATCCACAGATGTTCGAGTCCCTTAGATAAAATGGTGTAGTATTCGTGTATAACTTAATGCACATCCTCTCATATACTTTAAATCATTTCTAGATCATTTATAATACCTAATACAGTGTAAATGCTATGTAAATAGTTGCGGTCATGTAGCAAATCCAAGTTTTGCCTTTTAGAACTTTCGGCATTTTTTGCGTTTTGGTTGAATCTGCAGATGTGGAACCTGCCAATATAGAGGTCTGACTCTATCTCCTAGATTATCCTCACTTAGGGGGTATTTAGAAACCTTAAAAGTTAATACTATGCTAATTTTGTAAGATTTTGAATTATAAATCCATCTCCATCACATTAGAAGTCCATAACACAAGCATGCTGTTCAGACCCACCCGTTCCCTTGATTCAGACAACAGTTGGTTCCACTAAATTCCTGATCCAGACCAAGATTTGAAGATGATGCTCTATAGCGTTTGTTGTAAGACACTAAGGTGCATTTTTAAATGATTAAAATTTAAAATAAAAAAATTTAAAACCAAACAAATAGAATAATATAATATATAACTCCATATAAAGCAGTACAATTTCATGACCTCTGATTTGCAAAATGTTTCAGTATTTTTTTTGAAATTTTAAAATGTAATTTTCAAAATATAGACGTGAGTCCATATTTCTCATGTTCCGACTACCAGTTAGACAGACTTATAAAGATATTTATAAAATACTCTGTTTGAGAAGGACTTGGAGTCTTTAGGAATTATCTGTAGTATACTAGAATAAGAGCTAGGTCTCAGGAGAGATGTGTTTGCTGGGGCCCAGCAGGCAGACCTTCCAGGAAGGGTGTTCATCATAGGAGATGAGTCATGTGCCAGTCAGGGGAGATGTGAGTTCCCAGAATCTTAATAATAATACAACAGTGACACTGATGATAAGAACATCCTATTATGTGGTTCCAAATATTAAACTGGGTATTTTTCACAATATGTCTCATTGAACTCTCCCTCCTTTGCCTCAAGTAAATATTATCATCCATCTTATTACAATTTTACAGAAGAGAATCAGTAAGATTGCATAATTCCCCAAGGAAGCGCAGCTTGAATAATGTGAGTCAGGAATCACAGCTGAGCCTGCCTGATTCCTAAACCAGGCCCATGCCACCTTTAGTTTTAGGGCTGTAGATTAATTCCAGATCAACCCATTGATGGCAGTGAGGCTTCAAATTAGTGCCAGGCTTGATTTTTGGTGGCTCTAGGACTAGATGAGTCCAAGTCTGGACATTCAAAGGTCTTCTGTACCTGAGGCTTGGCAGACATGGGCACACACGGATGGGCAATCTGATTGAGACCTCAACTTCAGAACTCAATTTTATAAAGATCCTTTGCTTTCCCAGCTAACTAAATGCTCTTTATGTAGGAAATCACTTTTCCCAAGATGGTGGCCAACTGTTGCCGTTTTCTCTGTTACTTCTGTCGTATAAGTAGGCAGAATCAGAAAGCAATGTTCGATCATCTTAGTTATTTACTGGAAAACAGCAGTGTTGGTCTTGGTAAGTAAATGTATGACTTTCATTTAATCTTTAAGATAAAAGGGATTTACATATTGGATTTTAAAATTAAACTTTAATGTAAATTAAGTTGGATTAGTGCAATACGTATTGCATTTAGAAATTCAATTCTAAGTGAAAGTTTTTTTTTACATGGAATTCATAGTTGCAGCGCAATTCAGGTTTTGTTTCATCTTTGTTTCAATGAACAGCCTCACCGGCTATGAGAGGTTCAACGCCACTGGACGTGGCAGCAGCCTCGGTGATGGATAATAATGAACTAGCCTTAGCTTTGCGGGAGCCAGATCTGGAAAAGGTAAACAGCATCCCTGCCCCGTGTGTTTGTGTGAATTACACTTGTTCATAGTGGTTCCTCAAGATATTTAAGTGTAATTATACTATAGTTATTATAATTATAATATACTATGTATTATAAATATGTTACACTTATATGTAATATTATAAGTTATAAAGAACAAGAAATTTGAGAGAAGGTATTTTCTCTGATCACATGCATTTTTCTTTGGAAAGAGAATCCACTTACTCTATATTCTTTTGCGTTTTTGTCCTTTCCTGGTAATCTGCTGTCACTTTTGCTTTAATCATACAGTTTAGATTTCTTAAAAGAAATTGTTTTAACATCTTATATATACAATTTATATCACAGAAGTTTGCATATTACAGTGCAAGGTATCATTGATATACTGAAAGCCATGCATATTAGGCCACATACATGTTTACCAAAATATGGATAGATTTCCCCCATGTTTTAATTGCAGTTGCATTCTAAGTGGTCTTCCTGATCCCTCCCTTGCAGCCAGAGTGAGTCTCTTGAAAGGATCATATTAATCCTCTGCCCAGAACTCTCGAAAGACTTCCTGTCTCACTTTGAGCATACACTTAGAGGCATTGTAATAGCTCCATCCAATCAGTCTTAGTTCATTTCCTGCAATTCTCCAGTTCTCTCTTTTTGCTCCAGCCATGCTGGACCCCTTGCTGTCACTGGAACTTGCTAGGTGTGCTCGTGCCCTAGGGCCTTTGCCCTTGCTGTTCCCTCCATCTGCAATATTCTTCTGCCAGACGTCCTCATGGCTCTTTTCCAGACATCCCTGCCAGTCATTGCTCCAAAGTCACCTTCTTTTCAATTCTTCCATGTCCGTGCTATAGTTTAAATATTTATGGTTTAAAATTACACTTTAATATAAATATATTTTACTAAAATCTGTATATTTATGTATTTTTTCAAAATCTACTCCTTACCATAATGTAAGGCCAGTGAGTACAGGGCATTTTTCCCTCTGCTACTCATTGCTTTTTCCCAGTCTTAGCATTGGCACTGGGTAGGTGCTCAATGCATAGCTGTTGAAAGCATGAAAAAGTGAACTCTTCCCCAAATCCTTCTGACATGCCAGTCAAGCGTCATGAAGCTTTGCATCTCTAAATAACCTCTGGAGAATTTTCTCCCGTATATAATTTGAAATGTTTTTATCTACACACTGATAAAATAGCTAGTATTTTTAAAAAGTAGACAATGCTGAACACTGAGTAGGCTTTGGAGCAACTGGAACGCTCATCTACTGCTGTTGGGATGAAAAATGGTTAAGTCAGTTGGAAAGCAGTTTGGCATTATTTTTAATAAGTTAAACATACCTAACATAAATATGCACCTAGCCTTTCCACTCCTAAGTAGTTACTCAATAGTAATACAAATATATGTCCACACAGAGATGTGTACGTGGATGTTGATAATGGCTTTATTCATCTGAGCCCAAAACTGGAGACAGCTCACCAAACAACTGGTGAATGGATAAACAACACTGGGGTATTTCCATAAGTAGCGAGATGCCATGATTAGGCTACAAAAAGGAATGAGGGACTGACATGTACTCCAGCATGAATGAATCTCAAAGTCGTTATTCTGAGTGAAATAAGCCAGGCTCAGAAATACCCATAATGGATGACTGCATGTATCAGTGTCCTAGAACATGTAAGCTAGTTTGTAGTGGCAGAAAGCCACTTGGTCCTTGGTCCTTCTCAGGACCAAGGCTTGTAGGGACGGATGGTCTGCAAAAGACACGGGGACCTGAGGAGCTCTACATCTTGATTGTGGGTTCTTACAGATGGATAAATCTCTCAAAGATCATTGAATTTATACTTTAAATAGATGAATTTATTGTACATAAATTATACCTCAATAAGGATGATGTAAAATATTTTTAGCTGTATTATTTATTTATTTTTAAGCCTGGCTTGGCTTGTGACTGAGCTGGGTGTAGCTTACTTTGTTTGATGAGTTGCTCCTCCAACCATCTGCTACCATTGATAGTGACTTCTTTAGGGATTCCTTTTTTTTTTTCTTTTTAGGGATTTCTTTTAAAACTGGTTCTGTTATGAAATCTTATATAGAGAACCAACATTCACATAAGATAGAATATTTTAAAAGGCCAAGCTAAGCAGAAATTTTAATGTGTTAAGTTTAACAAAACAGAAAGGTTGGTAGTATTATCCCAAACTTAATAGACAGTGAAACCGTGGTTCAAGATGATACACTAAGTTCTAATGCAGGTCAGATGTGAACCCAACGATATTTGACTCTGAGCTTAGTTTTCTCCACTTCTCTAGGTGTCCTCTCACACACACCCCTTCCCCCATTAAACTGATATTTTATTTTGGAAATAAATTCACTTTTTTAAAATATCATCGTATCTCAGATGGATCTTTCACTATCTCAGATGGATTCAGGTTTTACACCAGGCCAGAGGCCATTAGGCATTTTTGAAGTTTATCAAATATTATGACTCTTGTAGGTAAAAGTCTCAAATGATATGAAATTTAGGAATATTTTTCTTTCATAGAGTTCATTCATAAACATTTTTACTGTGATAGCACTTTGTTACAGTTTGTCAGTATTTCTTAATTCTAAGGTTTTACTAAAGGGGGTTCATATAGACGGTCATGAGATTAAAAAGAACTTTCAAAAATGCATTCGTTTTAAACCATCCCTTGATAATAACATTTACCATGTCTAGTGCAAGCTTCTAATGAGTATCTCACCCAAGGGGTAACGTTTTTGCTTATCATCTTGTTTTTGCAGGTAGTGCGATATTTGGCTGGTTGTGGACTGCAAAGTTGTCAGATGCTGGTGTCAAAGGGTTATCCAGACATTGGGTGGAATCCAGTTGAAGGAGAGAGATATCTTGACTTTCTCAGATTTGCTGTCTTCTGTAATGGTAGGATGAATCTCTTAGGGTCTTTTATGGTCATTATTAAAACTGCATAAAAAATAGATGTATAAAATAATGAGGCATCCCAGCATTTTCATGAAGGAAGTAGATAGTAGTAAAGAAATTGAATATTTTATAATCAGTAGGCTTTTTCACAGTAATAATTTATTTTGTAATATTTATTTTGATCGTGATGCTGGGCTTTCATTATTAAATAAAAATTTTTAGGCACTTACATTCTTGCTGTTTTTATAATTAGACTCTAATAATAGCTAGGATCATGATTTCACTTCCTATAACAAATTAACAAAAATGAATAGTTTATACCTCCATCATGCTTTTCTTTACTTGGAAAATTTTAAGTGCAAGAAAAGAAATTTACTGAGTCTTATGGACAGAACACTAGTAATTTGGATTCAACTTTGGCTCTACTGCTACCTTATTAGGTTTTAGTTATTTTTCTCTAAATATAAGCAGATTAGTATAACATTGTTTGCTCAGAACTTCCATGTAGTCAATGTTTGCTTACTCCTGTTCCCCGTTTGATCTTAGGGGAAAGCGTGGAGGAGAATGCAAATGTCGTGGTGAGATTGCTCATCCGGAGGCCTGAGTGTTTCGGTCCTGCCTTGAGGGGGGAAGGTGGGAATGGTCTGCTCGCAGCCATGGAAGAAGCCATAAAAATAGCTGAGGATCCTTCTCGAGATGGTCCCTCACCAACTAGTGGATCCAGCAAAACCCCGTAGGTCGAATATACACACTCCTAAGATTAAATGATACTACTTGACTTTTAATTTTACAAAATATAATTTGCGTTCTCTTAATTGCAGTATAATTCTCTGGTACTCCGGATTTCTTCCCTTGAAAATGAAATGTGTTTTGAGAAAAGGGATGGAATTTGCTGCTGGAATAGGGTGAACTAACAAAGAGGGACCTCAGGAAGATTGTATGGATTTAGTCGAAAAAAACTTAGGTTGTAGGAGGAGATGTATTTTGTGAATTTTCTCAGGGCTCTAGGGAGTAGTGAGTTCTTACAAATGATGGCAGGTGAGCCTTTGAAATTAGAATAGAGTTTACTGGGAGGTTACCTGGAACTAATTTTCATGATAATAGTAAGAGAGAAAGAGACCTTTAGCAAGAGGATGGGGACTTAACTAAACTGGTGTGTTGGCAGAGAAAAGGGGATGTTGTCACTTTGAGGAGTAAAATGCTTTATTAAGGTCTTGGTGACCGGGAAGGCAGTGACTACCTTACATTTCTCCATAGTCTTTGTTGTTAATACTTGATTCCAGCAATAAATTCATCCAGGCGTGTTGCTTCCTTTTTTTTCTTTTTTTTTTTTTTTTTTTGGCCGCATCACGCGGCGTGCAGGATCTAGTTCCCCGACCAGGGATCGAACGCATGTCCCCTGCAGTGGAAGCGTGGAGTCTTAACCACTGGGCCGCCAGGGAAGCCCCAGCTTCCTATGTTTTTAATCTGTGGAGCTGAGTGTCCTGCTAGGGGGCCATGTAACCACACTGCTAGCACCACTGGTAAAGATATAACATAGGGCTTATTGGAGGCAATTTTCCAAGCAAAGAGGTAGTCCTGCAAACCCTGGTTCTCCCACTTAGAGACCTGGCGTAAATATTCCATCGACAGCAAGGCCAGGATTCCAGGCTGGGAGCACTCAAAAAGCAAGTTACATATTTATCAGTTAGCTGTTGAGGAACTAGGAATCCCTTAGTTTTTCCAACAAGTAGAAAATATACCAAGAGATTGCTGGTCGAGTACCACCTGAGCGGGTGTGCACCTGAGGACCTTGGGAACAGCATTGCTTGCAAGGAACAATATTGTCAACAGGCCTTGCTGTTACTCTGCTGAGTCCAGCTGAGGCAGCTTTCGGCCAGGCCACTAAACGAGGAATGACATGATCTTCCAGGGCCATCCAAATTTGTCTCTCATCAACGAGATGATGAAGTATTTATGTTTTTCATGTTGTATTACTTGGGAGTGAGTGGGTGGGGCAGAGTAAAGAGAGAGGTGAGTAAATGAAATCACGTTTATGAAGTACTCTGGGCAAATCACCGTACTGGGTGCCTTGTATATGTCATCTTATCTTTGTCACCCTTTCTCTAAATGTATGCTGTTGACAAAAGTAAACTTACCAAGTTCTTCAGTCAATTATTTTCTGTCAGTATCTTGCCTGCCAGTAGAAATGAGCAGAATCCATCAAATTAATAATTCCTCTTTTTTTTTCCATTTTGAAGGAATCTTAATATTAAAGTTCCCACAGATGCATTCTTGGTGATAGAATCTCAAATCTTGTCTTTAACCCATTTTTATTTTCCTTTTTGAAATGTCAAGCTGTATATTAAACACATATGTGAAAAGTGTCAGAAGAGGCAGAATTAATTACCATACTGGTCCCTTTCCTCTGAGAAGTATGTAATAAATCTGAAACGTCATTTTATTATCTCTTTTGCTTTTCTTTCTGTTTCTTTTGAAAAATCCACGAAAGTGATACAGAAGAGGAGGAAGATGATACCATCCACATGGGGAATGCCATCATGACATTTTATGCAGCTTTGATTGACCTCTTAGGACGCTGTGCTCCTGAAATGCATGTAAGTGCCATGGGGTCCAAGAACAAAAATCCTGGCTTATTCCTCTTTGTTAAGACATCCATCACTGGCAAAAACCACAGAAGTATCCAAAACCAGCAATCTTCACGCTCCATTAAAAATAATCGCTGCAGCCTCATTGCTGAACAAGTGTTTGTTTAGTTGGAAATATCTTCTTGGTTACAGAAATTAGTGATGAGATTTCATTACGAGTCATTAATACAATAGTCAGTTACTAATATATCTCTAAAACTCATATAAGCCTCCCCACACTTTAAGAAGGAAAGAACTTATTTTTCCTATACAGTGTCCTTTCCGGTTTTAGTGCATGCAGAAAGCACCACTCCTATCAAGGGTTGTTTCCTTGCTATATAATATTTATTCCTTTTGAAGGAGCTGCTACGTGCTGGCCACTGGTTTAAGGGAAAGTGGGGCCGGGAGCAGGTCAGGGGAAAGGAAAGAGCTATGTAGACCCTATTGATTAGTGTTTTCATAAACTTTTTGACCAAAAGGTAATTGAAGTTTGTGGAATGATACTTACTTTTACTTTGTAATGCATTCTCCTATTTTCTACTTTATTCTAATCTATTCTGTTTTCTTCCATTATATTAATTAAAAAATGCTAGCCGGGGCCCATAAAATTAGCTTCATGATCTGTTGATGGGAAACAGCCAGAGTCTGAAGCACATTGACCAGTCCTGGGGAAGAAAGCAAATACACTTCCAACTGCTCTGAGCATGAAGCCAAAGTGACTGTTATAACACTTCACCTTTCTCCCTACCCTTCGAATCTATGTCTTTTTTTGAGGGGGGGTGGTGTGGGGAGCGGGGTTTGATTGTTTGTTTTTGTCTCTTTCTCTCACACCCATAGGTTAAAACTTTCTTGCTTTCTGGATGTAATCTTTTGTTGTGAACAGAGAGGAATTGCAGGATGTAAGAATATTAGAATGTTAGAAAACCTGGAGTTTGATTTTTTGTAACGACTTAACTTGTTGTCAATGAGATTTTCATTATAGTAAATGGGAATAGACTATCAAAAATTTGTGTGCTGGAAGGTCATTGCAGAGAAAAAACTTTATGCTCACAATATTCATTCTTTTCCTGTTAAAGTGGAAGATCAAAGGAAACATGAGAGAAATTATGCTAATAAATAGAAGATTTTTGTTCTATTATATTAAAGGGAAAAACAACCAAGTGACTTAATAAGGGACTAACCTTGGCACTTCAGAAATTTATTCACTTTCAACAACCATTAATTGAGGACTTCCTGGGTGTCAGAAATTGTGGTTGTGTTTCACACTCTGTGGTGAAGGAACAGATGCGTTCCCTGGCATTGGAAGCTTCCAGTCTGTTGCAGAGACGGGCTGAGATCCTTGACTATGTCAGGTCCATGATCTTCATAGATACTTCATTAGCCAGTGAAGGTCTAAAACACCTGTTAGGATCCACGTTCACCATTTTCCCCAACATTATAAACCCATCCTTGGGAGAAATCAGGGTAGAATATAGGTGGATATACAATTACATTTTTATCACAAAACAAAAAAGGCTAAACCAGCCTAAATATTAGTATATGTTCAGAACCTAAAGATAATAATTTTTCCCTTAGTATTATTGCTCATGTTATGGATAGATATTTATATGTAATTTTGGGAGGTAAGCATTCACAGACTTATCAGTCTTAAAATACTTTAATACCCCAGAGAGGATAAAAACTATTATTCTAATGGATATACCTGTTGGCCTAGACTGCAGTATGTGACTCAGTGTGTGCTGAAGTCAATGAAAATTGTGTGGCAAGTAAATATCTGTCTGTAAGCCTGAAACAGCACTTTCTGAGAGAGTTTCAACTTTATTATTTATTTTTAATTAAAAAAATTTTTAATTAAAGTATAGTTGATTTACAATATTATATTAGTTTCAGGTGTACAACATAGTAATTCAGTATTGTTGTAGGTTATACTCTGTTTAAAGTTATAAAATATTGGCTGAATTCCCTGTGCTGTACAATATAACCTTGTATCTTATTTATGTATACATAATAGTTTATATCTCTTCATTCCCTACCCCTGTCTTGCCCCTCCCCCCTTCCCTCTCCCCATTGGTATCCACTAGTTTGTTTTCTGTAACTGTGGGTCTGTTTCTGTTTTGTTATATTTGTTCATTTGTTTTATCTTTTAGATTCCACATATAAGTGATCATGTACAGTATTTGTATTTCTCTGACTTATTTCACTAAGGATAATACCCTCCAGGTCTACCCATTTTGTTGCAAATGGCAAAATTTCATTCTTTTTTATGGCTGAGTAGTATTCTGTTGTGTGTGTGTCTATCTATCTATATCTATATTTATATAGATATAGATAGATATAGATATAGATAGACACACACACCACATCTTTATCCATTCTTCTGTTGATGGACACTTAGGGTGCTATATCTAGGCAATTCTGCTATGAACATTTGGGTACATATATGTTTTCGAATTAGTGTTTCTGTTTTCTTTGGATATATACCCAAGAGTGGAATTGCTGAATCATAGACTGGTTCTATTATTAAAGAGGTCTAACTTTATATGTATATATAATTAACAGAAAATTATTTTAGACTTGGATTCCCATTCTTCCAATTTTCTAGATAGAATTAGAACATTGATTTCACAAAGTTATTCTTTGTTCCTTTATTTTTCTGCCTGTAGTTGATTCATGCTGCTAAGGGAGAAGCCATCAGAATCAGGTCTATTTTGAGATCCCTGATTCCACTGGGAGATTTGGTGGGAGTAATCAGCATTGCTTTTCAGATGCCAACGATAGCCAAAGGTAAGGTGAATTTCCATTCTTTGTAATTCAGTAGGACATGGATGGTGTGATGTTTTCAATAAGATCATCAGTACCCACGGTTTCTTTCCCTGCAGCATAGTTACACTACATAAGTTTCTTTTAAAAAATGAACTACATCTGTATCATTCTTCTAGATTCCGCATATATGTGTTAATATACAATATTTGTTTTTCTCTTTCCGACTTCACTCTGTATGACAGACTCTAGATCCATCCACATCTCTACAAATGACCCAATTTCATTCCTTTTTAGGGCTGAGTAATATTCCACTGTATATATGTTAACACATATATGTGAAATCTAGAAAAATGATACAGATGAACCAATTTGCAGGGCAGGAATAGAGATGCAGATGTAGAAAACGGATGTGTGGACATAGAGGGATGAATTGGGAGATTAGGATTGACATATATACACTACCATGTGTAAAAAAGATAGCTAGTGGGAGCCCGCTGTATAGCACAGGGAGCTCAGCTTGGTGCTCTGTGGTGACCTAGAGTGGTGGGATGGAGGGGTGGTGCGAGGGAGGTCCAAGAGGAAGGGGATATATGTATACATATAGGTGATGCACTTCATCATACAGCAGAAACTAACATAACATTGTAAAGCAACGATACCCCAATTAAAAATATATATTTTTTATAAAATACTTTCTACATGCATTGTTTTTAAACAGCTGTTCCCAAAGAGATTTTAATTCTTTTTCAGGTGACATTTCAGTTTCCAGAAAAGGGAAATAAGCATCTCAATTGTTTTATCTAATGTCTCTCCTAGAGTTCTTTGGTCCCCTATTCTTCTCTTTCTTGACAGCAACACCTTAATTCACTCTTTTTGATAGTTTTCGTGGTCACTTGCTTATAATGTTTTTTTTCTAAAACAATGGTCATAGGTTTTGACTTAGCGATTTAAAAATTGCCACTGTGTTGAAAGAAGTGCTCTTTTCAAGACTGAGGAGAACATTTTGGAAAGATTTGTTTCTCCCCGTTTTAACTCAACGTTTATTGTTCTTTTACAACATGCCATTTTTGGTTTAGAACTGCTTGTGATTAGTTTTCCAATGTTAACTCAAAAGCATGTAAAATAAAGTCAACAGACTCTCCATGTAAACGCCCAGAAGCTGTGATTCCTTACAGCCCTGCTCGTGTTGGGTTGGGAGGAGATGGGAGGGCCCAGCTCAGGAAGGATGGAGTGAGGAGCCGATGCTTTACTGTGGAGGTGGTGATAGGACCCCGGTTCTCCCCCACGCTGAGCCCCTGCACTAGCCCAGACTACAACAGAAATGGCACATGGCCTGGGCCCAAGGCCCAATTCCCTGTTGGTAATTCACTCTCTGCCTCCCGTAAAAAAATTTAAGCAGTTACTGAAGGCACCTAAAAGATATGTTAGGTCCCAAATTATACTTAATTCTCCCTTTTTCCAATGGCAGTTTTGCTCTGTTTTCCAGACTTTATTGGATATTGTTACATATATCATTTTTATACAAGCTTCTGATTTTAGAACGAAAACATAATTAGATAGGAAGGACACGTGATGACCCTTTTCTTTCATGAATTATGCCCAGAGAAGATTAGCTGTCAGTACCTCAAGTCTAGAATGAGGGGACCACTGTGTAATGGCAAGCGGTCTACCCTACTTGCCGGCCGTATTGTTAGGAAGTAAAGTTTTGTGTTTGCTAACCTTACATACCCACATCTTCAGGTGACACAAACAGCCATGATAACTGAATACTCATTCTAAATTTAGGGAAAGCTGGACCTTAAAAATTGTCCCCTAGCTTTTTGTCTTCCCCATTTTAGGCAGTTTCTTTTTCTTGTGTATAAACAGACTCTCCTCATTTACCTTCTTTTCACCTTACTTCTAACTCGTGTTCATTTACTTAGCTAAAATATCTTGTCTTTCCCCTACATTCTGAGCCACAAAATTGACACTCTCAGGAAAGAAGATAAGAATAATACCAGTGACACACAGATTAGGGAATAAAGAAATGCTAGCCTTTACGGTTAAAATCAGTAATAACAAAGAACCAAAAACAAGGACTGTAAGAGTGTCCAGATGTCCCTTTCAGAATTGCCCCAAAAGTCTCAATGTACCTCCTTTGCCTCCAGTTATCTGTCTTTACTAGCCTTTAAGATTTTCCAAGTTAGTTTCTTTCCTGTCCTATTTAGTTGGGTTATAGTAACGTTATGACTTTTTTGTCATAAATATGCAGTATATTGTCTACTTTAGGATTTAAAGGATTTTTTGTGAACTATCACAGTCACACTGAAAGCTAATTTTTAAAACACCATCTACTGGTCATTGTTAAATTGATGCTTTTTTTTTTTTCAGCTTCTTTCTTTTTATGGAGAATGTAGACAGAAACTTGTATGTTTTTATTTTTCTGTGGTATGCATTAAATCAACTTTAAAAACTCAAACCATCAATATTTCTTCTTAGGTTTCAATGACAAGTCAGTTGGTTCTTTAAGCATCACCAGCTATTGTTGATAATTCCTATTATATGTTCTGTATTTAGTATGTGAAGTTGGTCTCTAAACATTAGTACCCTGCCCCTCAGTATTAGCTAAGGCCTTTCTCATACATTTTTTTCCTAGGCCATGAGTTTTATTTTTAATTTTTATTTTATATTGGAGTATAGTTGATTTATAATGTTGTGTTAGTTTCAGATGTACAGCAAAGTGAATCAGTTATACATATACATATATCTATTCTTTTTGAGATTCTTTTTCCAATTAGGTTATTAAAGAGTATTGAGTAGAGTTCCCTGTGCTATACAGTAGATCCTTGTTGATTATCTAGTTTATATATAGTAGTGTGTGTATGTCAGTCCCAACCTCCTAATTTATCCCTCCCCCCACCACCTTTCCCCTTTGGTAACCATAAGTTTGTTTTCTAAGTCTGTGAGTCTGTTTTCTGTTTTGTAAATAAGTTCATTTGTATCATTTTTTAGATTCCACATATAAGTGATATCATATGACATTTGTCTCTCTCTGTCTGACTTACTTCACTTAGTATGATCATCTCTAGGTCCATCCATGTTGCTGCAAATGGTATTATTTCATTCTTTTTTATGGCTGACTAATATTCCATTGTACATATGTACCACATCTTTATCCATTCCTCTGTCGGTGGACATTTAGGTTGCTTCCATGTCTTGGCTGTTGTAAATAGTGCTGCAATGAACACAGGGGTGCATGTATCTTTTCGAATTATGGTTTTCTCTGGATATATGCCCAGGAGGGGGATTGCTGGATCATATGGTAGCTCTATTTTTAGTTTTTTAAGGAACCTCTATACTGTTCTCCATAGTGGCTGCACCAATTTACATTCCCACCAACAGTGTAGCAGGGTTCCCTTTTCTCCACACCTCTCCAGCATTTGCTGTTTCTAGACTTTTTGATGAGGGCCATTCTGATGGGTCTCATACATTTTTATTATACTTATCCTAGACCTAGAGGGTAGCCCCAAATGATAATGAAAGAAAGAGGAGTTTAGAAAAATTAAGGGGCAATATCTAATCTCAAAAGTAGATATTCTTTTCCTGCAGCTCTTGGTTCAGACAGGTTTGGGCAGATTGTCTGAGGTAGTAATTTTAGGTGGATGAATGATGCAGGCAGCAGCGGGTAAAGCCAGTGCAGCTGGCCCTCCTTGTGCCAGTTCATTCTCCAGGAGTCTGAGCGGAGGCAGTTCATCAGCTCTATTGTCCCCAGTGTGTCTGAGGAGACGGAGAACATAAAGCAGCAGCCAATCCATGAGTCTTCATTCCCAGGCAGCTGGAGCTGTAGCATTCCTTAAAATGAATGTCCACCTGAATGAGTGTTTAAAAAACAGATCTTATTTCAAGATCAATGAGTTGCTTATCATTTCCTTAGGCACAGCTTTCTGTTAGAAGAATAGAATCCTATAACTATAAATTACCTATAATGTGATTTTTTTTTTAGGAGAATGGAACTGGAATTTCATGTAGATTTTTAATCAAAAATTAGAGCATGCTGATTTAACCTAAGGATTAAATTACCTCGGGTTGGATTTTAAATCCAATTTTACTTAGTTTAAATCTAACTTTGCCAATGACTTAGATGTGCAATTTTGGACAAGTTATTTAACTTCCCTAAAAGTCGGTTTTTATCTTGTGTTAAAGGAAGATAATAGTACCACCTTCATAGTGCACACGTGAAAATTGTATGAAAGTGTGTCTGGAACATTCCTAACATAATACCTGACAACAGCACAAATGACAAGCATTGTTATTCTTATTATTGTAATTACAGGAAGGAAGGTATTAGGTGTATTAGTTATTATTAATTATAAGGAATGGAAGTGATTTGGTACTAGTCTTCAGTCTAATTTCCTTTAAAGCATTGTTATTTGTTCATTTTCATGATTCAAATATCAAATTCATTCATTGACTGTGAATGAAAACAAAAACTTTGTGACTGTGTTCTTTCAGGATGGGTATGGTCATGAATCATCTTTCCCTGGGTCCTTCTTTCTCCAACATTGCATCAGTAATAAAGATTCTGTGATAGTATTTGCAGAGTCTTATAGTGTGTGGTCAGCAGCAATGTGGCATAATTATCACATGGTCTAACAGAAAACAAGTTTGTTCTCCGGTATTTTCAGTGGGCACGTAATTCCCTAATTCTTCATATCAGTGATCCCCTCTATGAATCTACAGAGTTATACTAAGGAATTCGCTCCTCTATATAGGCATCAAGCACTGACTGTTGATAGAGAAAATAATATGGCTCTCAAATATGTTTTAAATGTTATTAAATGCTATTATGATTAATGAAACACCTTTCATTTGAAAGTCAGACTCGTTCCTGGAGTTTTGTTCATTATTCTGTAATTGTCTAAGCCATAAATATGTAAATGATGTAAATGTACCATGATTATCACATAGGGTACATGAACTTTATTAATGTTTTATTAAGTTTTCAAGAGGTTCTTGTATTGAAAAGAATGCAAACCTTGCTTTACATTTTAGCTTTATGATATTTACTCTCAGTTTTACAGTTTGGATTTTGGGTGCCATTTTGTTTCCTTCTTGGTATCTGGCATAATGCTATGTCCTAATCATACACATAGTTAACAAGTGGATGCCCAAACAACATTTAAATGACCATGGATTTACATTGCACTGCCATATTGCCTCAGCTAAGTCCCAGCCCTTGCTTGAGGGTAGTAGAGGAACAGAAAACCATTCACCGGATAACTTTATTTAAAACACCAGCAGGCTGGAAAGTAGCCATTTGTAATCTATTTCATTAACAACAATGTGTCACCTTCTCTTTTTTAGATGGGAATGTGGTGGAGCCTGACATGTCTGCGGGGTTTTGCCCAGATCACAAGGCAGCCATGGTTTTGTTCCTTGACAGGGTCTATGGAATTGAGGTTCAAGATTTCCTCCTCCATCTTCTCGAGGTTGGCTTTCTGCCAGATCTGCGGGCTGCTGCTTCTTTAGATACGGTAATGATCTGAGCAAATGACTTCTGCAACTTTTAACTCTTCAATCTCTGCCATATGATATTCTTTCATAGATATATTCATTCATTCATTGTCACCAAATGGTTATTGAGTGCCTATTATATTTTTAGGCAAGCATAGGGTAAACAGAAAACAAAATAGACTATATCCTCAAGGAATTCACTAAATAGTGGAGAAAATGGACAACCTGAAGAGTAAGATAAGAATTCTGATCAGGTGCAATGGAAGACAATAGAAAGTTTATATAACCCTGATTTGGGAGGTCACAGTGGCTCCTGTTCACTTCGAAGTCAACATAAATAATTATGCATCTCAACAAAAGCAGTTAAAGTATTGAGAAGGTTTAGTGGACATTGCTGAGTCGTGCCAATTACAGTATCATCCTGGTGTCTTCATTTATTAATGTACATAAAGGTTCAAATCTGTCCTGTGAATCCAGTGGCCAGTATTGAGAATCTGCCATTATCAGTGTAAGTGTTCTACTATTTGAAACATTGTAAAATAAGCTGAAACTCTAAATGTTATTCTAGTAGCTATAATAAAACCTCCTATTATTCTCAATTAAATGAGTCTTTTTGATATCAGAGGAAATCAGATCTTGAGTTGGCAATAGTGAAAGCTGTGAGAGGAGAATCACAAAAATGAAACTGAATTTTTTTGTTCTGTTTTGGTTGTGTTCATGTGAAATTCTGAACCTAAGTAGTATAGTTGATAACATGGTAGGACAATCAGCCTTTGGTTATTGATGCTGGTGGACATGAACAGAAATATAATTAATACTCATATATAGAATTCAGAAAGAATTTATGTATTTGAGATCTACTATGAGAATAAACTTTCTCTTACCTCTCCTAGTAAAGGGAAGCAGTCACATTCTTTGATATCATTAGTGTCTTTATCTTTCATCCATCCTACCCTTGATATTTTATTTAAAAATTTTTTTTTTAATTTAATTAATTAATTTATTTATTTTTGGCTGCGTTGGGTCTTCGTTGCTGTGCGCGGGCTTTCTCTAGTTGTGGCTAGTGGGTGTGACTCTTCATTGTGGTTTGCGGGCTTCTCATTGTGTTGTCTTCTCTTGTTGCAGAGCAGGGGCTTCACTAGTTGTGGTGCACAGGCTTAGTTGCTCCGTGGAATGTGGGATCTTCCCGGACCAGGGCTCAAACCCGTTTTCCCCTGCATTGGCAGGTGGATTCTTAACCACTGTGCCACCAGGGAAGCCCCCAATATTTTATTTTAGAACATGAACCTCTGGGGCCTTTTGAAGCGATAGATATTACTTCATTCATTTTTATCTATTTATGAGCAATTGAAAATTGATTGTTTTTAGTGATAAAAAAGCATATGAACCACAGGTAAATCTATAACAGAGGAATCCATTTCCATATTACGTACTTTTGTCGTTTTCTAGGTAATGAAAGTACACGTCAACTTGTGGATCCCTTTGAAAGTTGTCTCCTGCCCAACACAAATGACTGTCTCCTCTCCAATTCCTTTCTAGGCTGCTTTGAGCGCTACAGACATGGCCCTGGCCCTCAATCGGTACCTTTGCACGGCCGTGTTGCCTTTGTTAACAAGATGTGCTCCTCTTTTTGCTGGCACTGAGCACCATGCTTCCCTCATTGACTCATTACTTCACACCGTGTACAGACTTTCTAAGGGCTGCTCACTTACCAAAGCTCAACGAGATTCCATAGAAGTGTGTTTACTCTCTATTTGTGGGTAAGTGGGCAATGAAGTCTATACCAAGTTTCTTCTTCTTTAAGAAAGAGAATATAGTCTCTGGCCCTTGACAGATTCTTTTGAATATTGTCAACAATTTCTGGACCATAAAATTAATTCATTTTATGTGCTGGGGTATGAGTCTTACCAGAGTGCCCTTGCTCCTGATCAAGTTCAGGAGTGTATCTCCAAGACTTTCTCAGTATCTAGCCATTGGATACGGTGTTGGACCAATGATGCTATTCTGGATGTTGGCGTGTGAGGTGTCACCGGCCACGTTAGTGTAATATTAATAGATTCTCCCCTTTTCACTGTGTGATGGTTTTAACTCCTCTTCCAGAAGAGAAGAGAAAACAGAGACTTATTAAAGATAAAAAATATATGTAGTATAATATTAAAGTATGACCTATTGTGACAGTGATGAAGACAGACTATTTCCTCCAGCCTGGAAAGCCGCTTCCTATAGATAGAAGTGTTTGAAGGTCTTACTCTGAAAACCAGAAGCATATCTTCTCTTTTTGAGGTTCTGACAGTCAAAGTGACAATTTCTCAGGCCTCTAGCTAGGGTAATGGTTTCTTTCTGATGGACGGGAGCTCTTGGAGGTGAAAGCTTGCAGCCTGCCCAGTACATCGGTAAAGGAAAGGTTTTCACTCATAGTGGAACGAGTGTATGGGTGTAGGAGCCAGATGGGACTGAGGGAGGTTAAAAAAAGAAAAAAAAAAAAAAAAAGATTAGTTCATAATCTAATTTTAGTTCCCTGACCCCAAAATTCTGTGAAATGGAATCAAAATATCTATCTCACTGATTTTTTCTAAATATTAAATGAGATGAAGCACTCAGGATGGCCGACACAGTAAATGGTCACTGTGTGTTAGTTTTCTTTCCCTTTCTCCTCTGGCAAAATTTCGGTCTCAGTCTTTTTCTCTTCCTCTTGCTCCTACACTCCCTCCTCTTTTTGCTTCCTATCTAGTCACTGAAGACCCTTCCCACTCACTGGAGTGAGGGAAGAAGCATTTACTAAATTAGTAGCAACAGTGGGGTCTGCAGTTGTGAGTGGTAGGAAGGGAAGGAGCAGAAGAGGAACGTCTCCTGTAGCAAATAAGGGTTGGTCTTGAGATCAGGGAGCTAGAGATGAGTTGGAAATGGAACTTTTTACAAAAGTATGTAACTATTAGTTAACCTTTGGATTAGGAACACCTAAAATTAACATCATCTGAAGAGTGGTGTAGGTACAGTTTCTTGGCATGTATAATCTAGTCTAGTGAATTATCTACTTAGTTTAGACATTATTAAATGTTCATTATTAAAATTAGCTTTGTTCCACCAGCCAACTGAGACCTTCTATGATGCAGCACTTACTCAGAAGATTAGTATTTGATGTCCCATTATTAAATGAACATGCAAAGATGCCTCTTAAGGTAAGTACAGGAAGTGTTTGTAGTTATTTGATTACTGGGTCCTCTGGCTTTGTTTCCTATTACAATATGTATATCTCTCAGATACATCATGTTTGATCTTTGATGCTGGAAAATTTCTTCCAGTTATTGAAATGGGCATGTAAGTTATAGATACGTGTACCTCAACCTAAAATAAACAAGTAATAAAAGACCAGAGAAATCCTAAGATTGGTTTACTGTAAATCAAGGGAAATAGAAATCAATGGAAAGAAAATGGGCCACAAGAAAAAAGAGGAGCCAAGATATTCTTAGGCTGGAAAACATGGTAATAGGCCTGGCCTAAAGTATTAGCAACCTCAAGGCATAAAGAATAGGTTTTAAAAACAACATTTTCTAAGCTGGTAGTCAAATGACAGTTTCCAAATATCATTTCATAAGGATCAAATATAATCTTTATGTATATGCAGTTACAGTTTGTCACAGTAAAGTCCCTGACATTTTTGCTTCCCAGCTTTATTATTCTGTTCATGAATGATCAAGTCTCATTCTGTCTTATTGACTTGGGAATATTTTCTTGTCATGTAATATACCAATCCTGGCTCACGATTAAGGTATTAGGTGTGTACCAATGTGTGATCTAGTGGCATGGTCTGTGCATGGAGGTCACTGTCCTGTAGTGGACTTTTTATAGGTGACCACTCTGCTCTGCCACCTGGTAAACATCATTTCTTCCTCATGGCCACCCAGTAATTGCGCTGTGAAAAGAGGTTTAAGATAAAAATAAGCTGCTATTTTTTTCAGCTGCTCTTACACTAAACACACCTAGATATTTAACAGAAACAATCTTTCTCTACAAAAAGTGATTTTGGTTTAATAAATCTAGAGAAATTGATGAATTATGTAAAGTAAATTATATCCTTGCTGAAAATCCTGTTTTTTTACAGTTTTTATCATTTGCTTGTCATGCAAAATTTTCTTGATACAAATGAGCTGGAAAATACCTGAAAAAAGATACAGTATCACTTTATGTAATAAAACTCTTTTGCATTATAGATATTTGCCTGTTACTCTAAGCAAATTGGATCTCAATATTTCATCATTTGAGATTCCTAAATTGTGTGTGTGTGTGTGTGTGTGTGTGTGTGTGTGTGTGTATGTGTGTGTGTGATTCTTAACTGTGAGGGAGACTAAATGAGAAGAAATATTTATACAGTAAGAGACCTAGTTAGCTTTAATAAGAGTAACGCTCAATTTATTTTCCTCCTTAGCTATAGGAAAGAGGGTCCAAAAATTTACAGTTTATTCAAAAAATAATTTTATTTTAATTATTATTAATAATAATTTTATTAATTTGGCAAAGAGTTGTGAATATTTTTCGGTTTATGTATCCAGAATAAATGATCCAAAGAGCTACCGAATAATTGAAAAATTCCATCCATGTCTTTGAACTTCTAGTTTAGTCCCACAAAATATTTGTAGGTTAAAAACTTAAGAAGCAACATAGACCCTCAGTAAGAAAATAAATTACATCCAAAACCACCGAAGAACTACAGATAAAGAAATTACGGAAGTAGGACAGTTTGGGGAGTTTACTTAGAGATGTCGGTTCTGAAGCAAATCGTAGTGTAATGATTCAGGGTAGTTAGAGAGGAAGCACAAATATTCAGAGGTATTGTCCCTTGAGAATGCACATTTTAGGTGCTGTATCCTCTGGGTCACTGTGACATCAATCCCTCTGTTACATGCATGGATTCCAGGAGATAACAAGTCATAAAATTGTAAGTAAATGATAGCAACTAAAGTAGAACTCAGAGGTACACAGATAACCAAACAACCTCCTAAATAATTCTGTTCAAGATAATTTGTGAAATTGGTCATTTGGTCTTCATCCTGTGCTCAGTGTTAAATTTAAGGAGACATCCTATATAAGATCATAGTGTTCTCCAAAAGAATTCACATGGGATTGAGCAGTTCCATATCAGTTGGCCTTATTACATGGCATTAGAATGCCATTTGGGAGGAAATGGAAAATATATACCATGTGTATTTTAGCTCAGTGCTTAGAATTGTTTTCCCACCTAGCTGCTGACAAATCATTATGAAAGATGCTGGAAATACTACTGCCTGCCTGGAGGGTGGGGAAACTTTGGAGCTGCCT
The DNA here is from genome assembly GCF_028023285.1 of Balaenoptera ricei. Taxonomy (NCBI): domain Eukaryota; kingdom Metazoa; phylum Chordata; class Mammalia; order Artiodactyla; family Balaenopteridae; genus Balaenoptera; species Balaenoptera ricei. Next base: position 113,184,320 of record NC_082654.1, read on the forward strand.
CAGAAGAAGAACTTCATTTATCAAGAAAGTTGTTCTGGGGCATTTTTGATGCCCTGTCTCAAAAGGTAATTGCGGTTTTATTTGTATGATAAAACAACTGAAAAGCCATAGGATCTTGGTAAGATAGTATTCTTAGTGGAATAGTGGAATGCTGTCTTTGCTCATCAAGACCTGGCATAGTTTTATTTTTTCTCTTCATTTATAACAAATGTTGAGAATGCAATTTATATTAACTTTTCATAATCATGGTGGTAACATGTTTCTTGTGATCATAACATTTTCTGACTTTAAAATGGCCAAGCATTTTAGGAAATTATGCACATGGGTTGATCAGTTTCTGGTACATTTGGACTTCTTTGGACTCAAACCCTCCCTAGTCAGTCACCTCCCCAATCTTATAAAGCCTGAAGAAATCCTGTCAAATATAAAAATATAAAATATTAAATCTCATAAAATTATAATATTCCAGTGGCCTTACTGACTTTTCCCACTTTGCTGCTATGGAGGTTTAAGTACTCAGTGCTTTATGTATGTGACATTCCCTTATAGTTGCCATATTTATAATGAATAGTTCATATACTTTCAGAAGACTGGAGTGTGTTATTTAGAGGAAAATCAGAACAACATGCTTCGTATGCTTATGCTTAAATTATTAATCAAAATCAGTTTGAATTCCCAAAGAGACATTATCAGATGACTGGAATAGTATAACCAGGAGTTTACTGTATAATAAGGGAAGTTTATCTGTGATTACATTTGGTAGCTACAACTCAATGGTTTTTCTTGCTGAATTGCCTTGGGTAAACCCGGAGCCCTTTTGAAATAATATGTAGAAGGTATTTTGAGAAGAATTTACAACTTTAATTTAAAATTGAACATTTAAAGTGAGATAACTTTTAAAATGAATAAACAACAATGTCCTACTGTATAGCCCAGGGAACTATATTCAGTCTCCTGGGATAAAGCAAAATGGAAAAGAATATTTTCTTAAAAAAAGAATGTCTAGATGTGTATAACTGAGTCACTTTGCTGTACAGCAGAGATTAACACAACATTATAAATCAACTACACTTCAATTTTAAAATTTTTTAATAATAAATACAGGAATTACTATTTTTGATTTTTAAAAAATCTACAAATACAAATTTAACTAATTATGTAATTAATATACAAATACCTCTCCCCAGAAATTTTGATTATGCATATCTCCTATAGAATTTCTTTCTCAATTCAGAATTTCATTTTTCATACCTTTGTGATGTAGTACAGACCAGTTAAAATTTCTTACTCTCTGGAATCTTATACTTTGGGTATTTCTCATGTCTAGTCTTTATAATGTGGTGCAGCAGTAGTCCTCATTAACTGAAATTATGTTTATGTTGTAAAGACACGTTATACATGTAGCATATTCAGGTTCACTTCATTTCCGATATTGGAGAATAAACGTTTAGAGAAGCACAGATTTTATTCCTTTTATGCGGTACAAAGCTTCAGTCATCTCATCTTATGGGATGTCAGGCTATAGTTTCCATTTTCTAGAGAACGAATCCTTTGGGGAGTTGAGCCAGCCCGAGGTAATTCAGATTTTCTCTTACAGCATCATGTCAGCCGCAGTGATCATGTTGACAGCTTTTGCTCAATAGTAATGGGGTATTTATTTTTTGGTCCTCCATCTCTTCCCAGAAATATGAACAAGAACTTTTCAAACTGGCACTGCCTTGCCTGAGTGCAGTTGCGGGAGCTTTGCCTCCAGACTACATGGAGTCAAATTATGTCAGTATGATGGAAAAACAGTCATCAATGGATTCTGAAGGGAACTTTAACCCACAACCTGTTGATACCTCAAAGTATGGACTCTTTCTATTGCAGCAGATTTTTATTGTAAATGATGTGTGAAGTCTGAAATTGAATAAGGTACTAAAGTGAACTTTCTCTCATCCATGCCCCCTTTGAATTGGTATCCTTTTACTAGGGGTCCCTCTACTTGATGAAATGATAGTAGTAATAATAATGGTTATACAAATATCAGAAGTAGATAAGATACACCTTCTAAGAGATACACTCTTAATATCATCAGGATTCTCTGTACATAACCACATGGCAATATCTATGATAATGAGAATCAAGAAAGTATATCAGTTATATTTTTTAGTTGAAATTCTACCCTAAATGTTTATTAATAATTGAAGCCAACTTCTGTGCAGAGTCTTTGATTCAGGGTGCTCCCAGCATGCATTGCAAAGCTCTTTCTGTGAGCTACGGGGGATCACTTCATCATCACTACATCTCAGCCAGGCCTAGGGTTAGCAGCTTATGTTCAGCCTCATAAAGCACAGCGTGAGAGTGAAGGGAATATCAAATGAGAATATTTCTGGAAAATTTAGCATGGATTGAGAATGCGGTGTGACAACGTTCACCACAGATAAAATATTACTTATCATTAGGAAAGCTCTTCCATGTACCTACTTGCGTAAATTGCCCTACAGATAGGATGTTTGGGTACGTCAGGTGTTCGGAGTCTCAGCGTTTTTGTTGTTGTTACTGTCTTTAAGTAGGACCATGGTTTTCCATTTGCAAGGAGGCTGCTCTTCCTGCCACATTATCTAACCCATTCCGTGGGACTCAGCAAGATCAGTATTAGCAAGGTAGTCACTCGGTTGTTACCATCCGCAGCATCTGAATTTGCTTGGGAGTTCAACTTTCACGTCTCTGGCTGGCCCCTCAGCTGGTTTAGCTCCCATAACCAGATCCACATTTCAAGCCAGGTGGTATGCCATTAGTTTGATAATGCCTTAAATTTGCATGTTTGGTATTTGATAACAGTCCTGTGAGAAAAGACTCTACCCCCGCCCCCCCCCCCGCCCCCCCAGTATTTGGCTTATGTGATTGATCCTTTGTATCTCTTCTAAAGTAAGTAAACCGAAATATCACATGTTCACATTCCTACTTGGGTAAGTTTGTGGTTTGTTAACATACAATGTAATCTAGGATTTTAAAATAACATTAGAACAGTGTTGTGGCTTTGGTGTTGATTAATTAAATCCAATGAATGAATAAGTGTTGGGCATGTATATTAATTTACCTCGGCTAGCCCCCTTGGGGACCTCTTAACAGACTAGGGTTGCAGAGTGATAGCAATAATTTCTACATCCTTGTGATTTTTTTTACATATTGTTTTTTAAGTATGTGTATGTCATAAAGTTCAATTACTAACTGATAACATTGCTAGAAAAGAACAGTAAACCATCTCATTATACTAGGTTTTACTTATAATTCTATTCTCAAAGTTAGTTGCGTTAGTAAGTTATTTTTTCCATTCATAGATATATTTGATAGTCCCAAGTCTTACATTTACCATCAGACTAGGTCTTCAATTGCATGGACTCCACGTCTGTTTGAGGGATTAAATATTTATTTAAGCGTGGAAGAAATCAAGAAGAAATGTTATCAAAATCGTAAAGCATGAATTGGTTAATTACTTTTCCCTATAGTTCATATTAGTAACATCTAGAATTTATATATAGACCATTAACATTTAAAATTATTAACATATCACTAGTTGTATGCAATTAACTTAAAATTAATTTTAGTACATTTAAAAATGGAACAGGTCAGATTTCAGCAGTCTTTTACCCATTTATAGTTGTTGCCTAAGAGACTTAAGTCAAAAGGAGGAATAACTTCAAAGAACGAATGTGGGAGAAAAGTAGGTCTTTAAGCTTGTTGAATTTAACTATATCTTCATTCAGGTTTAAAGAAAAAATTGGTGTTATCTGTTGTCCTCTTCTTTGAATACATTTTAATTATTTTTATTTATACTATGTATAATTTTTATTGTATATAACTTACATTAAGACATAAAGTGTGATTCATTATAAGATGAGTGGATAGAACCTTATCTGCTTGACTTTTCTTATATTGTTCCTATCATATGGAAAAGTAATACCTTGTTAAACCGATTTTTTAACAGTTATGCACCGAATGGGGTATAAGCAGTCATAAGCTGTGAGTAAATTATTAATATGATTCCCTGTAAGTGCTGTGAAAATCAAGCCTTTTTTCTTTATTTTTCTCATAGTATTACAATTCCTGAGAAGTTGGAATACTTCATTAACAAATATGCAGAACATTCCCATGACAGGTGGTCAATGGACAAGGTAAAAGTCAGAATATCACATTCTAATTCAGTACTGAACATACCTAATGAATGATCATGGCTCAGATATTTCTGACCATGACAGTTTTCTACTTTCAAGTGAGAACTTTAGATTAGGAAAGAACATTTAATTATGATTTGCTGACATAATATTTAGTCTAATAAAATACTTAGTTCTGCCACTGATGTACATATAATGCACATAAGAATAAGAATATTTGTGTTCATAAAAAGCAGTGTTAAAAATTCAAAAAAAATCTATTAATTAAATCAAATATAGTTTCTAAACATACATTTTTGTGAGAGTAAAAAGTAGTAATAAGATGCAAAATATTATATGTAGGATAGATAAACAACAAGGTGCTACTGGTATAGCATAGGGAACTATATTCAATATAGTTGAAAACTAGTTTGAATAGTTTATCCTGTGATAAACTATAATGGAACTATAATGGAAAAGAATCTGAAAAGGAATATATATATATGTATAACTGAATCACTCTGCTGTACAGCAGAAATTAACACAACTATACTTCAAAAATTTTTTTCAAAAACTATCATTAGGGTTTTCAGTAAGAAATAGTGACTCTAGGTCCAGACATCTTTTAAGGGAACTTTAGCTTTATGTATAATTTTATATTAGATAAAATCTTGAAAATTATTAATTAGAATTAGTGATTATTTACATCTTCTACTCATCTGTTGTATTTCTTATCTCTAAGTAGATCTGCAGTTCACTTATGAGGCAAGATGGCATGTTTTATTTGCATTGTCAAGAAAAGATAACTTGAATGAGATAACTAAAGCAGTCGCAATCCGTGACATAAGTCCTACATACATATTATGAGATTTTTCTGGAGGAAAAATGTGGTCACATTTAAGTTAAGCCTAGTTAAACTTGAGAAAAGATGGTTAAAATAGATTTGTCAGAGAAATTAAGCTGAGATGAAGCAGGAATCTAAAATAAGCATGTATTGATTTGGCGAAGTGAAAATCAAAGAGCGAAGGTTCCAACGGTTGCTTGTGTTATGTGGCAACTCAGTATCACCCTATTAAACTTGATATTAAGTTTCAATCCTTGCCTCTGCCAACCAGCCCCTCCTTCCAAGAAACCCCCTTTTTGTTTTGTTAAGCGTATGGCTCTTTCTTTGTTCAGTAACTTAATCGATTTACTGGGTAAGTCAGTAAGAGTGAAGTGTCTGTCCTCTATAAAGACTCTAGTAGGTGGTGGGGTGGTGATGGAGAGGAAATTTACAGGAAGGCAGTCCTGAGCTATTTCAGCCTAGTTACCCGGATCCCATAGACATACATGAAATGATATAGGGAAACAGTGAATGCACCAAATTATATGGGCAAAATCACGTGGAACAAATGTGTTGAGAGGTCATTGGACAAAGGAGTGGGCAAAACAAGTAGCATTATTCAGGGAGGCTTCCAAATAAGCCAGCTGCTCCAGTTTTCCTGTTTAAAATGAGTGTTTCACGCTTATTCGTCACACAGGTTGGGGTCCCAAGATGGGCCAAAATGAATATCATAGGGGTGGTGCAGCCTTTAGCCTCCTCCTAGCGGAGGGCTATTGACATAACCACAGACCTGTCTAAGGAAGACTGGATGCTTTTAATCTCTGGATAAAAAGATTTGTTCCAAGTGGTTACTCAAAATAATATTGACTACGATGAAAGTCTTTATATTGACTTATGCTAGATAAAGTTCAAACCTTAATCCTTATCTTGCTTCATTTTAGATTTATTTTATCAAGTACACACTTAAACACATGCACACCTACACTCTCTAAAATTAAAGCATGTAAAACATTTTTGATATTTTTTTTAGTTGGCAAATGGATGGATTTATGGAGAAATATATTCAGACTCGTCTAAAGTTCAACCATTAATGAAGCCATATAAACTATTATCTGAAAAGGTGACGTGTTTATTTTTTTTATTTTTTATTTTTTATTCTATTTTTTTTTTTATGGGACGTGTTTATTTTTTAAGTTTATATGGTTTTAATTTGGGGGGGAAGGTTTTTTCTTTGTTATGTAAATTTCTTATTAACACGTCTATTTTATATATACTATTTTTACCTTTTCTCAAAGGTCCCATTTTTTACCTATTGTTTTTTTCTCTGTAGTACCATTTTCTGTCAGTATTTAATTGGTTATTCTCTTCTCTACTTAGTATTTTTCTGTTTCTTTTTAATTTTTATTCCTCTCCTGTATTTTTAAGAACTATAGAAAATATTCTTTTCATTCTTAAGAGTTTTTTGATAAGGGGTAATGAAGTAATATATTGTAATATGCTTATTATTTATGTTTTCATATATTTTACTTCTTTGAGGGGAAAGCAGTATCTTGAAAAATGAAATGAAAAGGATTTTCTAGCTTGGTGCTTACAGAGGAAGTTACTTCTCTGTTTATTCAGATGGTAGAAACGGCTTCAAGCACACGTCATATAATCTGGCACTTCTTCCTAATTGTGTTTCTCCTGGTTTCTGTCTGAAGTATCAGAATCTGGGAAACTAAAGGAAATTAGCCTCATGCTGTATAATAAGACAGGATCCCTCTTAGCAGCATTAGTCAAACGAGGTCTCTGCTCACACTCTGCTCTTCAGAATTTTTACTTTCCTTTTTTATTTTTAAATAAACAATGCCGATCAAAAATTTGTAGGTGAAGACAGAGTATTTCAGAACAAAGCATTAAATATTTTAAATTTTTGTTTAGGTTCATAATACCCCACCCTTTTCTGATGTTTTTCTAGGAAAAAGAAATTTATCGCTGGCCAATCAAAGAATCTTTAAAAACTATGCTGGCCTGGGGGTGGAGAATTGAAAGAACACGGGAGGGAGACAGCATGGCCCTTTATAACCGGACTCGTCGTATTTCCCAGACAAGCCAGGTAAGAATCACAGTGATGAATTCAGTGTTTATGTTATTTTAAAAGAATTTGAATATTTCATTTAATTATTGTGTTTTCCAAAACAACTAACTTGAAAATTCTGAAGACTAAGATAAAGTTCAGAAGGGGGAAAACTCTGTTCCTTTTAATTTAAGTGAGTTTAGGTCTTGGTTAAAGTACTGGAGTTTATATATCAGGTTGTACTTCTCCTGACAGTATATAAAGGAGTACTCGATGATAAAGTCTTAAAGTTACGCTAATGAAGGATGTAAAATGTGTTCCTTTATCCACAAAAAGGTTGTCTACAGAGCTTTTGTCTCCTTACCAGTAAGAACTGAAGGTTGGTTCTTAGGAGCTGGAGGGGTGGTCAGATAGTAGCGATCCAGATCTAAAACCCCCATGCGTGCTCCATACAGGTGGGCTTGAGCACCTGCCCACTTGCGAAGGGAAGATGTGAACCAGACAGGCAGCGCAGGAATCGAAGAGCACACCGCTAGTGGATCAGGTCAGGGAAGTCCAGTCTGCTTAACAGGGCGTGGCTGTGGGGCTTCTGTGTTCAAGATGGCAGAATAAGGGCAGCCTTGACCTTGAGAACCTAAGGTTCAAGGTGGGGACCAAATACCAACTGGCCCTTTCATTTCTCCTGGGAGCTAAACCTGTCGTCATCCCTTTCCAGACTGCTTGGGCCACTGCCTTTGGTTTAACCAAACTGTTGTGTTTATTATTGCCATTTATGCAGATGACATTTTTGAAAAAAAGAAAATGAAGGTACTCAAAGCGTGCACTTCACATGCTTCATATTTGAAATACAGTACTGTTAAATAGATTAAGTTCTGATTTGGGCATATTTTACATCATATTCTCTTAAGTATCCTGGAGATAGAAGCTGTAAAAGCATATTTTACCTTGTTATCATGTATGCACACATTTCTAACTAAATCACATTTTGTTTTAATCTGTTTGAACAAATATTGAGCACAAACTGAGTACTAGGTGATAGGAATACGAAGATAATAAGATCCAATTCTACTCCTAAAGACTCACAACTTGGTGTTAGAGACAGTCTAGTTAAACCTACCACAACAATAAGATTTAGGCTGGTGGTATGTACAAAACGCTCAGAGTGCAGAGAATGGAATGATGTCTTTTTTTTTTTTTTTCCTGTAAGTTGTATAGGAAATAAGGAAATTATTACATAATGGAAGTGACTTTAAGCTCTGCCAGGAAAAATGAAATAGATTCTCCCACTGCCCTTCATAGCAAAAATTATGTGCTCTAATCTAAATTTGTATATGTTGAATGAGAACATGCCCTTTGAAACAATAACGGTGCCGATTCTGTGGGCCAGCAATAAAGGGTAGAAATGGTAGGAGGCAGACAAGAAAAAAAGACCTGTCTATTAGCCAGAAAACCTGGGCCTATATAACATGCTGGAGCACAGCCCAGAGAGGGCAAGGGAAGGGCTGCAACAGAAGGGAGGGGTACTCCATTCTCTTGTTGCTGTCTTTGCCATACCTTTTCCTGCCACTGCTGTCAGAGCAAGTAGGGCAGACTGCTGAGTAGGCCTCTGCCTGTCTTATCTCTAGAATTTTTCAAAAATACCAGAAAAGGGAGAGAAGCAAAGGTTCCTACCGCAGTTTTAGCCACGCTCACCTGAAGACTAAAATAACTTACAGATTTCATACTTTTGCGAGCATCTCTGAAAAAAAAAAAACAGTAACCGATGATGAAACATAACAAAGTCCAAAATGGTACTGGATCATGTCAGATAGAAAATGTTACACGAAATATAAGAAACTGATTCTAAAACATCGGAAGTGATTACAGACTGTAAATTATAATGCACAAGGTATAACCAATCCATCTTCAGAAAAGGATTACCTTGTTTTAACCCCAGGAAAATCATAATTATGTTTTTCTGAATTTCAATAAACTTTTCTCAAGATGGCTATAAAAAAAAAAAAAAAATTGTGTATGTTGTGTATATTTCTGCTCTTCTTACACCCCGCTTAGCTCCTGGTGCAGTTTTCAGTTCCCATTAAGCCCTCAATTAGATACTATTAATTGATACCCATATAATCATCTCTTAAGTCTTAATGATTTTCAGAGTGACATGTGTGACATACGACATATATTGTTAAATCTCCTACGTCATTTCAAAATATTAGGAGGTGCTTATGCCAGATGTACGGATTAAGAGGGACAGCTCTGGAGGTAGACCACTGGGGCTTCAATCTTGGGACCACCACTTTCTAGAAATAAACTGCTGGGCACGTTACTCAATCTGTTTACCTCAGTAAATGGTAACTCTTATTATTACCATTATTATTTATATATTTTTAATGCCAGAGAGCATTTCTTCAAAGGTAAATAAAAGAGGGTGTTTGAGTATGTAGTACTTTGACCTTTCAGTCGTTTAAAAAAAAAAGAAAGAATATTTCTATATTTCTATCAGTATCAGAAACAGAGAGCAACAAATGCCACAAATATATTTATAACCCTTGCCATTATTTTCACACAAACATTCTTTAAGCATAATCCAACATTATTTGAAATGTTAAAATGGCTTGTCATTTCTTAATTACTAACCTAACAGTATTATCATCTTTTTCAGTTATCATCTTGCCAAACTTCTTAATGTCTTTTCTTCTCTCCATTACTGATTTCCCATGTGACTATAAAGATGTTTTCTATTATGTAATAGATACACTCTTGAATAAATTAAGGAACACTTTTGGTGGCATCACTGTATAGTAAGGACTGCAGTTGGGTGAATTGAGATCACTTGTTGACATGATTCTGGAGCTGTTATTCTTAGCTTCCTTCCACTGGGGCTCAGCACTCCGTCTGTGAGGCAGAAGCGGCCTGTGTTTAACTCAGCAAGATCTGGCACAGCCTGTCTGGGTTGAAATCCTGGCCTCACCATGGAGTAGATAGCTTTTTTGTGAGCTCAGGCAAACTGCTTAACCTCTCTCTGCTGCAGTTTTCTCCTTTTTAAAATGAAACAGAAGAGAGCATCTAATTTAAAAGATTATTGTGAGAATTACATGTTGGGATGCTTATAAATCGCTTAAAGGAGTGACAGGCATATATTTCAATGTTAGACCTAATTATGATCATAATTATTTTTACATGGATCAATAACATTGTTAATGTCTTTTGTTTACCGTCAACACTACATGAATCATGATTTCAGGAAATTTGCCACTCAATTAGGGTTTTGTAATTTGCATATTAAGATAATATATGAGCAATGACAAATCCAATAACTTGATAATATATAGAATAGAGTGTATACTTATATGTAGAATCTAATATATGACACAAATAAACTTATCTATGAAACAGAAGCAGATGCACAGACATAGAGAACAGACTTGTTGCCGTCGGGGAGGGATGGATTGGGAGTTTGGGATTAGCAGATGCAAACTATTAAACATATAGGATGGATCGATGACAAGGTCCTACTGTATAGCACAGGGAACCATATTCAATATCCTGTGATAAACCAAAATGGAAAAGAGTATGAAAAAGAATATATATATATATATATATATATATGTATATAACTGAATCACTTTGCTGTACAGCAGAAATTAACACAACATTGTAAATCAACTGTACTTCAATAAAATAAAGAATAGAGTGTATAGATGCTGATATAATTATCAGTGAGGAGATGCTGAGTAGAGCAGCTAAATTGGTGGATTTTGACTTCCTTGGTCGTCACTCAAGTCAGCAGAAAAGGAGGACATTTCTGACAATTTCAGTCATATTCCACAGGTTCTCAGTAATTACTTATTTACCTCCCAATTTTAATTTCTTATATCTGGTTTTTATTACACATGTAGGGTATAAATTATTTAAACTAATTTAAAAAATAAGCTTATAACCTGAGAAGGAGAGGAAGATGGGAGTGAAATTCGGAAAGTGTTACCTATCTTTAACTAAAATACAGGCTAGGATAGAGGAATGATTCATTCATTCTTTTAACAGTTATTTACTGAGCACCTGCTATGTTCCATGTACTATCCTAAGCTTTTCAAATAGGTCCATGAACAAAATAGACAAAAACCTCTGCTCTCATGGAGCTTACACGTTAATGGGGAAAGTAAATAATAGATATAAGTAAATTACATACTACATCAAAATGTGATAAATATTATGGAAAGAGAAAACGTAGCATGGAAAGGCAGATTCCGAGTGCAGAGCAGGGGAGTTGGTTAGCCTTTGGGGATGAGTTGCAGTATGATAATAGGGTTATCAGAGCAGATTTCATGGAGAAGATAAATTGAATAGAAGGGAAGGGAGTTGGACCTATTTGGGGGAAGGATGTTGCAAGTCGTGCACATGCTCTGAGATGGGAGTGTGGCCTGGCGTGTGTAAGGGAAAACAAGGAATCCAGTGAGATTGGAGCTCATGAGTAACAAGGAGATGGGAAGAGAGGTCTCAGGGGCCAAATCAGGTGGAACATTGGGGGCCGTCTTAAGAAAGTTGACAAGTGCTTTGGAGTCAGAATTACTTTAAAAACTTGATTCTGCTGTTTACAATTAACATGATATAATGACTTAAAATTATTTAATTCTTTTGATCCTCTTATTTTAAAATGACAAAAAGCAGTACCTCCTTTTCAGAATTGTTCTAAAGAAATGAGATAATCTATGTGCCTTGCACATAACCATTCACACGGTGGTTGTTATTTGTTGTTATTATTATTGCTAAGAAGACTAGAGTTAATTAAATTCAGAGATGGTATGTATCCCAAGTAACTTGAAATTATAGAAGACCTAGCCAGTCTTGTGATTTCTGTGAATGTAAAGGAGAGAAACAGGTTATGAAAAACATAAAAAGAATCTATCTCTGAATAAACAAATATCTACTTGCATTCTTTACACCAGCCTCAATAACTTACTCTAAAGCTAAAAGGATATAAATTTCAGTTATATAAGGAACATGGTCTAAGAGGATATTAAATACTGAGAATTTTATTTTAGGAACAAATAAAGTTATCGATATCAACTCTATTTGATTCATTTATTCAACAAAATGTGCAGAGTCTAATGCTTTTTTTAGAATTAGTTTTAAGACACATGTTTGCCATATTTCAATATCTGTGAGATTGGGAATCATTTTATAATCCTGAAGTTGATGAAAGATGGCTTGTGCCAGACTCTGGGAATACTGTGATGAATAAGGCTCAGCCTAGGCCTGCAGATTTTTACTGTTCAGTGGAAAGGCTTATAACTCAGGGAATAACAAAATCAATACTTTGGAAATGTAATTCTCACAACAGAGTAGAGAAGGAATCAGAGAAGGGGGAGATTGAAGGCAGAAAGACAGACTCCTTAGGAGGATATTGAATACGTTGCATGAAACAAAACAAAAACATTAAATATCTGAATTAGAGCAAAGACAGTGGACATGGAGGGAAGCGGCTGTATCTCAGAGATGTTTTGTAGTAGAAGAGACAGAATTTTGTGACTGATTCATAATGGCAGATGAGGAGGACTAATCCAAGGGGGTTGCCATGGGTCTGTACTGGCCTACCAGGTGGGTAGCGTATGTGAGATGAGGTTAGTACTGGGGGGTGGGTGGCAAGGAGAGAATATGCGTTTGATTTTAGAGGTCGTGTTAGGCAGAATTCTGGCTCCAAAGATGATCCCCAATCACTGTTGTGTGTAGAAAGGTTGATTTCCTGGGGCTTTGCCAATGCGATTACATTTGCCCATGTGATCAAGGTTAATGATCTTGAGATGGGGGAGATTCTGCTGAATTATTGGTGGGTCCAGCGTAATCACAAGGATCCTTAAAAGTGGATACCCTTTCCTGGCTTTGGACAAAGGAGACGTGACTACAGAAGGAAGGTCAGAGAGATGCAGTATAGCTGACTTGAAGATGGAGGAAGGAGCCATGAGTCAAAAATGTGGGTGGCCTTTAGAAGCTGGGAAAGACAGGGAAAAGCTGCTTTGATAAAACCTCTAGAAAGGAACACAGCCCTGTGGACACCTTGAATTTAGCTAATTGAGACCTATTTCAGATTTCTCATAACTTTGTGATGTTTTAAGCCACTACATTTCTGGCAGTCGCTTATTATAGCAGCAGTTGAAAATGAATACATGTATAGAATCCCAAATGGAGATGGTAATGAATAGTTGAAAATGTAAGTCTAGAGCAGAGGAGCAATGCTAGGCTGGATCAATTCATTTTTGGTTTAATAAAACATGGTTGATAAATGAAATATTTAAAGTAGATGTGGATAGGGACACCTAAAGAAAGCATTTAGAATAAAGAAAGACAAATTGAAGAGGGAACCCAGAAAGCCACAAATATTTCAAGGTCATTTATGGAAGAGGAGCCAGAGAAGGAGGCAGAGAGATCAGAGAGGGGAGTGGAGAGCCAGGTGGGTGGTTTCGTGAAACGAGGGGGCTGGTTGAGTGGTGGTTAGTCATGTCCAGCGTAGAAGGACCAGTTTGATGGTAGCTGCAAAGAGGACTTTGAACTTGGCAACTTGGGAACTGATTACATTAGAGAGGGCAGGTGTAGTAGAGTGCTGGGGAAAGAAATATATTGCGATATGTTGAAGGAAAGAGGTGATAGTGAGAGAGAAGTGGGCCTGGAGTCAGACAGCCTGAGATGGAATCCTGCCTGCTCAGAATTTTAGCTCTGTGACCTTGGGTGAGGCACTTAAGTTCTCTAAGTCTCAATTTCCTTTCGTGGGTATTTAAGGGAGAAAAAACTGTGATTTTTATTTCACATTCTATTATGGATGGTTCCCAGCAGTGGCTCAGTACTGACACAGAAGCCAAGATTCCGTCTCAGAACTGACCGGTGAGTTCAGTGTAGCCCATGAGAACATGGTTAATGGTAGCATCCCTTTGGTTCACGGGCACAGATCTGAGCTGTATTGTACCTTTTATTTAGCTTTTTGTTTATCCATGTCTGACAAGAGAATATACACAGTTATGAAATATATCAAATATAATTTCAGATTTATAAGCATGAACCAGAGTTCGTTTCTGTGGCATACTTTCCCATAATATGCCATTGGGTGGAATGAGGTAAGAGCTCCTGACAGTAAGTGAAACCCTCTTGCAGTTGATGGGAAGATAGGTTTCATTCTTGTCTTTTTAATTGAAGTATAGTTGATTTATGTTGTGTTAATTTCTGCTGTACAGCAAAGTGATTCAGTTATACATATATATACATTCTTTTTATATGCTTTTCCTTTATGGTTTATCACAGGATATAGTTCCCTGTGCTATACAGTAGGACCTTGTTGTTTATCCATTCTGTATATGATAGTTTGCATCTGCTAATCCCAAACTCCCACTCCATCCAACCCCCTCCCGCTTGGCAACCACAAGTCTGTTCTCTATGTCTGTGCGTCTGTTTCTGTTTTGTAGATAGGTTCATTTGTGTCATATTTTAGATTCCACGTATGAGTGATATCATATGGTATTTGTCTTTCTCTTTCTGAATTACTTTACTTAGTATGATCATCTCTAAGTCCATCCATGTTGCTGCAAATGGCATTCATTCTTTTTCATGGCTGAGTAGTGTTCCATTGTATATATGTACCACATCTTCTTTATCCATTCGTCTGTCGATGGACACTTAGATTGTTTCCATGTCTTGGCTATTGTGAATAGTGCTGCAGTGAACATAAGGGTGCATGTGTCTTTTTGAATCATAGTTTTGTTTGGGTATATGCCCAGGAGTGGGATTGCTGGATCATATGGCAACTCTATTTTTAGTTTTTTGAGTAATCTCCATCCTGTTTTCCATAGGGGCTGCACCAACTTACATTCCCACCAGCAGTGTCAGAGGGTTCCCTTTTCTCCAGACTCTCTCCAGTATTTGTTATTTGTAGACTTTTTAATGATGGCCATTCTGACCAGTGAGAGGTGGTACCTCATTGTAGTTTTGATTTGCATTCCTCTAATAGTTAGCGATGTTGAGCATCTTTTCATGTGCCAGTTGGCCATCTGTATGTCTTCTTTGGAGAAATGTCTATTTAGGTCTTCTGCCCATTATTTGATTGGGGTGGTGTTGTTTTTTTTTTTTTTGATACTGAGCTGTATTGTATATTTTGGAAATTGATACTGAGCCGTTTGTATATTTTGGAAATTAATCCCTTGTCAGTCGCATCATTTGCAAATATTTTCTCCCATTCTGTAGGTTGTCTTTTTGTTTTGTAGATTTCATCCTTAAAATGTCAAAATTTAGATATTAAGGAAGCCCTCTGGTGATTGAGGATGTCGTTACAAATCACTGAGTACTACTATATGATGCACTTTTAAAATTAAAAAGTTGGCTTTATTTTATCTTACTATTTGGCCCATAAAGACATTTATAAATACTGACCTCTTTGATTAACTACCGTTTGTGTGAGGAAAAGAAAATTTCATTGCAGCCAATTAGAATTTGTAAGAAACTCAAGAATTCAATTATCCTTTGATTCCAGTAATATTTCAGAATCTTGGACTCACTATGTAATTTGTTGAATCCTGATCGTTAGCTTTACAGATTGGCAATCCCTAAGATATTGGGATGTATTATTCAATCATAAGTACTTGTCAGACACCCAAATATAATTTAATCTGCTAGATATGTTTGCAAAATTAATTTGTGTAGCTACTTGCCAGTTTTATCTGAGGAAACGTTACACTTGGAATTTTGTTTGCCTTATATTTCCAAAGTGTCTCTTAAATCTCTCTCTACTGGGTTTTTAAATGAGATGCTATATTTTTTTGCAAATTATCTAGGTTTCTGTAGATGCCGCCCATGGTTATAGCCCCCGAGCCATTGACATGAGCAATGTTACACTATCCAGAGATCTGCATGTAAGTACTTTTAAAAATATTCTGCAAATTCCATTTTTAAAAAGCATACTGTAACATTTCCTGCATGTATTTTACAGCATGAATTATTTGAATGTAGTGATCATATAGAAGGTCCATGGAATTTATAGATTATGTACCCTAAGCTTTTAATGCTGTAAAAGTGGATAGAACTTTTTCTAGGATAATATATTTTCTTTAAAGATCATATCTATGTAAAAGTCCTAATATAATTAAATAACTGCATGTGAGAAGAGACTAAATCAGTAGTTTATAATGCTCTGCTCAAGGATCACTTTAATTACTCATGAAAGAATATATATTATAAGTTGTTTATCCAGGGAAACGGATGGCATTTTGCTTTCTCCAGCCATACTTCTGTCTCCTTTGTCACTAAGGAATCTACTTTGAATTGCCTGATTTGAGTGAAAAGATAAAGTTTGTTGCCATGGAACATAAGTTAACAGGTCAATATAATGATCAGACAATGATATTGGCATTGTTAGTATTATTCCAAGAGATATAAGTATATAAAGATAAAAATCTGTGGATTGTTAAATTGTTTGGCTTGCCCTTTGTCATTGCTCTGGTACGAATGTATTAACATGACATAGTAAACTTGAAAATCAATAATGAAAGGAATCTTGGAGGTAATCTTGTCAAAACCCAAAGACCACAGAGGCCAAGCCTCGTCCAAGACCTCAGACTGACCTAGATTGGGACAGACATGGATCTAGACTGCTTGTCTGATTCTCTTTGCATTCAGTGTTCATTCAGTAAGGTTTACATCATCTTTTAAAACTTTAGAAATTAAAATAAGAACTTGTAAATAAACATATTTTTTAAGTGCATAGCTAGTTTGAAGTTTCATTATTAAATTAACAAAACATGTATCTTTAAACATTATAAGGAACAATGACCATTCCCATCACATCACCTCTGCTGGTTTGTAAATTCACAGATCATTAGAATCCTCTGAAATTCAGATTCTAAATAACAAAGCTGTGCTTAATTATCTTTTAGATGTGTTTTAGCACTAACACACTACGATTTATTAATTTAAAGTATGTTCTCATATTACATATTGGAAGGCAAAGTTATCTTTTTCTACTATCCTTTTAGAGTATAACTTAGTTGCTAAACATTTTGTTCGTTTAAGGCTATGGCGGAAATGATGGCTGAAAACTACCATAATATATGGGCAAAGAAAAAGAAACTGGAACTGGAGTCCAAAGGTAGTATTTTCTAAAAATCCTTATAAAAAAACAATCAGAGTTTGAGTACATGAATGTATGATATGGATAAAATAGTCTTTTCAGCATAAGAGCTCGTTATAGCTTTATTTTATTAGAATGGTTCAAATATGGCTGTAATACTTTCAAGGTGGAAATGCTATTTCCTGATTTCCTGATTGCTAGTGTATATTTCCTCATGTCTCAGAATTTTGATGGCTCTCTCTTGCCCATTTTAGCATGTAGATAACTATATTTCTCACCCTAATATCCGAGGTGTTCTGTTAATTACGTAGACCTCCCTCACTGACTTCTATCCCCAACTTAAATATTTCTCTTATTTCATTCTATCTCCCATCCTCAGCCTCTTTGTTTTGTTCAGTCCAGTTATGTTATTCTCTCTTGCATTCTGTTTTTCTAACATCTTTATTGGAGTATAATTGCTTTACATTGTTGTGTTAGTTTCTGCTGTATACCAAAGTGAATCAGCTATATGTATACATACATCCCCATATCCCCTCCCTCTTGCATCTCCCTCCCACCCTCCTTATCCTACCCGTCTAGGTGGTTGCAAAGCACTGAGCTGATCTCCCTGTGCCATGCAGCTGCTTCCCACTAGCTATCTATTTTACATTTGGTAGTGTATATATGTCAGTGCTACTCTCTCACTTTGTCCCAGCTTACCGTTCCCCCTCCCTGTGTCCTCAAGTCCATTTTCTATGTCTGTGTCTTTATTCCTGTCCTGCACCTAGGTTCTTCAGAAACTTTTTTTTTTTTAGATTCCATATATATGTGTTAGCATATGGTATTTGTGTTTCTCTTTCTGTCTTTTCGTCTTGTTTATGGTTTCCTTTGCTGTGCAAAAGCTTTTAAGTTTCATTAGGTCCCATTTGTTTATTTTTGTTTTTATTTCCATTTCTGTAGGAGGTGGGTCAAAAAGGATCTTGCTGTGATTAATGTCATAGAGTGTTCTGCTATGTTTTCCTCTAAGAGTTTTATAGTGTCTGGCCTTACATTTAGGTCTTTAATCCATTTTGAGTTTATTTTTGTGTGTGGTGTTAGGGAGTGTTCTAATTTCATTCTTTTACATGTAGCTGTCCAGTTTTCCCAGCACCACTTATTGAAGAGGCTGTCTTTTCTCCATTGCATGCTCTTGCCTCCTTTATCAAAGATAAGGTGACCATATGTGTGTGCGTTTATCTCTGGGCTTTCTATCCTGTTCCATTGATCTATATTTCTGTTTTTGTGCCAGTACCATACTGTCTTGATGACTGTAGCTTTGTAGTATAGTCTGAAGTCAGGGAGCCTGCTTCCTCCAGCTCTGTTTTTCTTTCTCAAGATTGCTTTGGCTGTTTGGGGTCTTTTGTGTTTCCATACAAATTGTGAAATTTTTTGTTCTAGTTCTGTGAAGAATGCCATTGGTAGTTTGATAGGGATTGCATTGTATCTGTAGATTGCTTTGGGTAGTAGAGTCATTTTCACAATGTTGATTCTTCCAGTCCAGGAACATAGTATATCTCTCCATCTATTTGTACAGTCTTTAATTTCTTTCATCAGTGTCTTATAGTTTTCTGCATACAGGTCTTTTGTCTCTTAAGGTAGGATTATTCCTAGATATTTTATTCTTTTTGTTGCAGTGGTAAATGGGAGTGTTTCCTTAATTTCTCTTTCAAATTTTTCATCATTAGTGTATAGGAATGCAAGAGATTTCTGTGCATTAATTTTGTATCCTGCTACTCTACAAATTCATTGATTAGCTCTAGTAGTTTTCTGGTAGCATCTTTAGAAGTCTCTATGTATAGTATCATGTCATCTGCAAACAGTGACAGTTTTACTTCTTCTTTTCCGATTTGGACTCCTTTTATTTCTTTTTCTTCCCTGATTGCTGTGGCTAAAACTTCCAAAACTATGTTGAATGAGAGTGGTGAGAGTGGGCAACCTTGTGTTGTTCTGATCTTGGAGGAAATGGTTTCAGTTTTTCACCATTGAGAATGATGTTGGCTGTGGGTTTGTCGTATATGGCCTTTATTATGTTGAGGTAGGTTCCGTCTATGCCTACTTCCTGGAGAGTTTTTATCATAAATGGGTGTTGAATTTTGTCAAAAGCTTTTTGTGTATCTATTGAGATTATTATATGGTTTTTATTCTTCAGTTTCTTAATACGGTGTATCACATTGATTGACTTGCGTATATTGAAGAATTCTTGCATTCCTGGGATAAACTCACTTGATCATGGTGTATGATCCTTTTAATGTGCTGTTGAATTGTTTGCTAGTATTTTGTTGAGGATTTTTGCATCTGTGTTCATCAGAGATATCGGCCTGTAGTTTTCTTATTTTGTGACATCTTTGTCTGGTTTTGGTATCAGGGTGATGGTGGCTTCGTAGAATGAGTTTGGGAGTGTTCCTCCCTCTGCCATATTTTGCAAGAGTTTGAGAAGGATAGGTGTTAGCTCTTCTCTAAATATTTGATAGAATTCGCCTGTGAAGCCATCTTGCCCTGGGCTTTTGTTTATTGGAAGATTTTTAATCACAGTTTCAATTTCAGTGCTTGTGATTGGTCTGTTTATATTTTCTATTTCTTCCTGTTTCAGTCTCAAAAGGTTGTGCTTTTCTAAGAATTTGTCCGTTTCTTCCAGGTTGTCCATTTTACTGGCATAGAGTTGCTTGTAGTAGTCTCTTAGGATGCTTTGTATTTCTGTGGTGTCTGTTATAACTTCTTTGTCATTTCTAATCCTTTTGATTTGAGTCTTCTTCCTTTTTTTCTTCGTGGGTCTGACTAATGGTTTATCAATTTTGTTTATCTTCTCATAGAACCAGCTTTCAGTTTTATTGATCTTTGCTATTGTTTCCTTCATTTCTTTTTCATTTATTTCTGATCTGATCTTTATGACTTCTTTCCTTATGCTAACTGTGGGGTTTTTTTGTTCTTCTTTCTCTAATTACTTAAAGTGTAAGGTTAGGTTGTTTAGTTGAGACTTTCTTGTATCTTGAGGTAGGATTGTATTGCTATAAACTTCCCTCTTAGAATTGCTTTTGCTGCATCCCATAGGTTTTGGGTCATCTTGTTTTCATTGTCATTTGTTTCTAGGTATTTTTTGATTTCCTCTTTGATTTCTTCAGTGATCTCTTGGTTATTTAGTAGTATATTGTTTAGCCTCCATGTGTTTGTATTTTTACAGTTTTTTTCCTGTAACTGATATCTAGTCTCATAGCGTTGTGTTCAGAAAAGATACTTGATACGATTTCAATTTTCTTAAATTTACCAAGGCTTGATTTGCGACCCAAGATGTGACCTATCCCATAGAATGTTCCATGAGCCCTTGAGAAGAAAGTGCATTCTGTTGTTTTTGGATGGAATGTCCTATAAATATCAGTTAAGTCCATATTGTTTAATGTGTCATTTAAAGCTTGTGTTTCCTTATTTATTTTCATTTTGGATGATCTGTCCATTGGTGAAAGTGGGGTGTTAAAGTCCCCTACTATGATTGTGTTACTGTCAATTTCCTCTTTTATGGCTGTTAGCATTTGCCTTATGTATTGAGGTGCTCCTATGTTGGGTGCGTAAATATTTACAATTGTTATATCTTCTTCTTGGATTGATCCCTTGATCATTATGTAGTGTCCTTCTTTGTCTCTTGTAATAGTCTTTATCTTAAAGTCTATTTTGTCTGATACAAGAATTGCTACTCCAGCTTTCTTTTGATTTCCATTTGCGTGGAATATCTTTTTCCATTCCCTCCCTTTCAGTCTGTATGTGTCCCTAGGTCTGAAATGGGTCTCTTTTAGACAGCATATGTACAGGTCTTGTTTTTGTATCTGTTCAGCCAGTCTATGTGTTTTGGTTGGAGCATTTATCCATTTACATTTAACGTAATTATTGATATGTATGTTCCTATTACCATTTTCTTAATTGTTTTGGGTTTGTTATTGTAGGTCTTTTCCTTCTCTTGTGTTTCCTGCCTAGAGAAGTTCCTTTAGCATTTGTTGTAAAGCTGGTTTGGTGGTGCTGAATTCTCTTAGCTTTTGCTTGTCTGTAAAGGTTTTAATTTCTCTGTCAAGTCTGAATGAGATCCTTGCTGGGTAGAATAATCTTGGTTGTAGGTTTTTCCCTTTCCTCACTTTAAATATGTCCTGCCACTCCCTTTTGGCTTGCAGAGTTTCTGCTGAAAGATCAGCCGTTAACCTTATGGGGATTCCCTTGTATGTTATTTGTTGCTTTTCCCTTGCTGCTTTTAATATTTTTTCTTTGTATTTAATTTTTGATAGTTTGATTAATATGTGTCTTGGCATGTTTCTTTTTGGGTTTATCCTGTATGGGACTCTCTGTGCTTCCTGGACTTAATTGACTATTTCCTTTCCCATGTTAGGGAATTTTTCAACTATAATCTCTTCAAATATTTTCTCAGACCCTTTCTTTTTCTCTTCTTCTTCTGGGACCCCTATAAATCATATGTTGGTGTGTTTAATGTTGTCCCAGAAGTCTCTGAGACTGTCTTCAATTCTTTTCATTCTTTTTCTTTATTCTGCTCCCTGGGAGTTATTTCCACCATTTTATCTTCCAGCTCACTTATCCGTTCTTCTGCCTCGGTTATTCTGTTATTGATTCCTTCTAGAGTATTTTTAATTTCAGTAGTTGTGTTGTTCATCACCGTTTGTTTGCTCTTTAGTTCTTCTAGATCCTTGTTAAATGTTTCTTGTATTTTCTCCATTCTATTTCTGAGTTTTTGGATCATCTTTACTGTCATTACTCTGAATTCTTTTTCAGGTAGGTTGCCTATTTTGTCATCATTTATTTGGCCTTGTAGGTTTTTACCTTGCTCCTTTGTCTGTAACATTTTTTCTTTTCATTTCCTTTATTTATTTATTTATTTTTAATGGGTGGAGCTGTATTCCTGTCTTACTGGTTGTTTGGCCTGAGGCGTCCAGCACTGGAGATTGCAGGCAGTTAGATGGAGCCGGGTCTTGGTGCTGAGATGAGGACCTCCAGGAGGCCTCACTCTGATTGATATTCCCTGGGGTCTGAGGTTCTCTGTTAGTCCAGTGGTTTGGACTCAGAGCTCCCACCACTGGAGCTTGGGCCTGACCTCTGGCCTGGGAACCAAGATCCCGCAAGCTTGTGGTGCGGTAAAAAAAAAAAAAAAAAACAGAAAAGGAAGAAAGAAAGAAAAAAAGGAGCAGTACAATATGAAAGAATAAAAAACAAAATAAAATTAGGAAGATAAAAAGTATATTAGGAAAAATAAAACTATAATTGAAACAACTGCAGCAAGGTAAAATAAAACCACAACAGAAAAAAAAACAGCTGGGGGGGGTGGCAACACACCAAAAGGAGAGATCACTAACAAAGTATAAAGAATAAAATAAAATTAGAAAAATAAAAGATTTATTAGGAAAAATAAAAATATAAAAGAATCAACAACAGTGAATCAACCAAGTAAAGCAGAACCCCAATCTGAAAGAGGAAAAAAACAAAAAAGCCTTGGCTATAGGGACGGGGTTTAGGTGGGGGGTGGAACTTAGGCAGGGGCGGGGTTTAGGGTGGAGTGGGACCTAGGCGGGTGGGGGGGTGACATTTCAGTGTGGGGCGGGGCCTAGACAGGGTGTCCTTCAAGTGTGGGGCAGGGCCTCTGCTTAGGACCTGCATGGAAGGGGAGAGGCAGCACGTGGAAAGAACCGCCTCCGGAGTGTGGAGTTCCAAGGTTTGGAGGTAGGGCCCTGGGTGAGGGTGTGTGGGTGGGGTTTAGCCCCAGCGTGTTGGAGGGGGTCTCAGAGAGCGTCTCCGAGTGTAGAGGTGGGGCCCTGTGGGGGGGTGTAGGGGTGGGGCTTGGGCTCTGCGCAGCAGGAGGGAGGCTCCGAGGGCAGAGGATTAGGACCAGGAGCCCAACACGTTCCCTGGTGCCTGAGTGGACAGGGAAAGCGCTGGCCCCGTTCCCCTCCATTCCTTCGTGCCCTGCCCCCACCGTCTCCCCCAGGGTCTCCCCCGTCGCCACTGGACCCCTAACTGTGGGTGGGTCCCGCTTCGTGTAGGAACTCCTTCCCTCCCTCAGCCGCCCCTCAGGGGTGCCGGTCCTGGAGGTCTGGCCTTTACTTTTGATCCCCCTTCCCTCCCTCCCTCTCCCTCAGGACCCACGCGGCTGGAGGGGGCCTTGGTGGGCAGAGGGTCAGGCCCGGGATCTCAGTAGGTTCCTGGGGGTCCAAGTGGGCAGGGGAAACCTGGCCATGCTCCCTTTTGATCCTCTGCCCTCCCAGTGGTTCCCCAATTTCCCCCTTCGGGCCTGGGATCCCTTCCCCTCCCCCAGCCACCCCTCAGGAGCGCTAGTCCCCTGCCGCCACTTCTCCTCCTCCTTCACTCCCCCTGACGCCCCACGTCCTACCCGGTCGCTGGGGGTTCCTTCCGTCCCCTCAGGTGTCCGTGGTCCCCCACCGGTGCCTGAGGTGCCCTAGTTGTGAGGAGATGTGAATTCCGCATCCTCCTCGTATGCCATCTTGACTCCGCCCCCTTACATTCTTTTGCTTGCTCTTTTCTGCTGTTTTTGTTAAATACTAAAACAACCTAGTATTCTCTTAGTCATTTCTCAAATCTTTTCTTAGTTTATTGAGAAAATTATATTTCTTAATATAAATATATGTTTGCATAAATATTTTCTTCAGTTTAATGCATCTGATGATCTCTTTCATTGTTATTTATTCAGCATTAGCTGAATAAATCAGCAGCATTAGCTTTAGATTATACACATATTGTTTATAATGTGTGTGTGTGTGTTTTCTTTAATTACTTCCTATGTGGGTCTCTTTCCCCCAATGAGAATGTAGTTCAGGTTCAGGGCCACAATTTTGATTACTTTTGTCGTCTTTATTGTACAGTTCTGGATACCAGGAAACTCTCTATTTCTTATTTATTGCTACAACTAAGAATAGAGAAGGAGATCATTTTGGGAGGTGGAGATATTTCATAATGAAAGGAATAGCTGTGATATTGGAGGGTGGTACCAGGCACCAAGCACTAGGAAACCGAGTAAAACAAATTAGAATTGGGCATAGAAATGAACAAAAAGGATTCCATATACCAAAATTGCCTATTCAAGAATTTGACTCAGGACTAGACCTGTTTTTCTAGAAACATTCCATAAGTGTTTGTAAAATGAATGATCAGTTGTTTGATTGGCTGACGGATGGATGGAAGGATGGATGGATAACTAAGTTACAGAGTCATAGAATTTTCACTTAGTGAGGTTTCACTTAGTGAAGGAGCATTGTCCACATAACTAGTTAACAAAATTACTATTTGTTCCATGAGCAGATTACATGAAAAAAATTCAGTTTTGTTTTCTAAGTATGTTTCAATCACTATGGTTTGGTTACAATTAAAAGTAATAAGCAGCTATCTTAGTACTCACTTCTAATAAGTATGCTAGAAAATCATCATCCTTTAATTTCTGGGCCAGCCATCAGGTGTCCTACAGTCAGTGTTTTCTTTGAAGCACATCACTCATAAATGAGGCACCTGTACCTCTGCATCCAGCTTGTACTGGTCCAAATTCATACTTTGTAGGGCGGAGACAAGCATAGTTGCAGCAAAGGCTAAAAGGGGAGGTGCTGAAGTTAGTATTCTTACCCCATGAAGGCTACCCTTTCAAAGGAGGAAGTGAGTTGTTTGGCACTAAAACAGCAGGCCAGTAGGAAAGGTATTGAAATATATAGCACTGGATCTTGGCTTTTAAGTTATTGGGGCTAAAGGAAGGAGAAATGATTCTTGGAACCAGAGAGGCTTGAGACTGTGGACAGTTTTAGGACAGAAACTACAGGTGTCTTTTCTCCAACGTGTTCCCTCTCCTGGAAACTTTGACAGCCAACTTGTGTCCTGACAGCTCTGCTTCTGCTTCCAAGAAGATCTGGGTGGGACTGTGGGAGAGGCCTGTCACCTACTGCATGTCTTGGTACCTATGGGGGGTGTGTGTGTGTTTGAGAGAGAGAGACATTGAAAAACAATAGGAAAGAGACAGAGAAACAGCAGGAGAGAAGAGAGAAGCCAGGAAGTCAGGAATAAGGAAATGACTTGAAATAGCCATTTAGTCATTTAGACAGTTGGACAACTAAGAGAGTCAGTGCCAAACCTGCCCACTTTTGTTTCAGCCCATCCAGGGCTCAGGGCTCTTTTATCATCCGTACATCTATGTGCAGAAGTTGAATCTGCTTTAGAAAAACCGGGAGAAAATTTCCTCTTTTGCTCACCCGGGTTGTCTGTTCCTCAGTGCCCTCCCAATCTGCTTTAAGAAGCTAGCAGAGTTTGGGGGAAATCAGGCAGTTTAAGGAGTATGTCATGAATAGAAAAAAGGAGTGAGAGTCCAAGAAATATTATCCATGCTCCCCAATTAGTGAAAAATGTAAAGAACTAGCATTTCTTTTTATCCTTCTGTCCCCACTACCACATATTTTGGGCTGCAATGATCTGCCACTAAGCCAAGGACAGTGCTGTTATCAAACAGTTTTGACCCTTTAGCATGAATGAGTACACAAGGCAGACAGTATGTTTGAGGCAGAGTCCTAGGAATTCCTGCGTATTTATTCACCTCTCAGGTTTAGCTAGTTTCTTTACCTCCCTTCCACATAATATCTATACTCATGTTATAAGTAGGCAAGATCAAGGTAGTCACACTGCCATTAGCTAAGTGGCACAGCAAAGGACATAATTTCCAGTCTGTTGGCTGACTTCAAAGAACCCACCCTATCTAGTTCTGAAGGGTTTTAGAGTCAGAGCGTACTTTGTGTTCTGAGGATTTTTAAAGTTTAGGCTTTATTCATTCTCTCTCTCTCTTTCTCTCTTTCCCTCTTTCCCTCTTTTCCTCTTCCCCACCGCCCTTGCCCCTCACCCTTCCCAAAGTAACCTATTCGTGTCTGACCTCCCCCCACAGATCATTGTGGATTACAAATTAAGTTGCCAATTTCTCTAGGAATAAAAGACTACATGCAATAGTGGAATTTCTAAATAGGTTATGATCGCAGCATGATTAAATTAAATGGTTGCTTTATAAATTTTTGCATAAAATATGCTGTTAAATTCTATCTGGGATTATGATAGAAGTCAAATTTGTTCTCAGTGGGCTTAGTAGTTGATTCTGTATCCTTCTTGCTGGCCACAAAATGTTTCTTAGTATCACATGAGAATTGTATTCTACTGACAAGTGTATTATATTACATTAATAATTGTATCATACCGTAAAATTACTGATGGCTTCTTAATATGCTTCGTGTTAACGTGGTAGTTCCTGACTCTCCCTTTGCATTTGTGGTGTATAGTGTCACCTAATGGTCAGAAGGTTCAGTTTGTGATTGCATTTCTGTAGATGGCGCGCTCAGTCAAAGCAAGCTCTAGGAAAGCATGGCATTTTCTCCTTTGTCTTTTTGTCTGCTTATTTCTTGTGTGGGACCGATTCAACATTTATGATTGTTTGGGGAGCTCCTGGCTTAACCCCATTGGACAGGGATTTAATAGTCTCTATGTTGTCATCATAATTCAAACAAAATAGTTATTTTTTTCTGGTGTTCCCTTAGCGGTTGTATTTCAAGGAATTTCAGCATCCTGCATAAAATATATTCCTATATGTGTTTCGTAAACTTTAAATTTGGGACATACTATGCTATTCATTTTGCTGCTGCTTTAATAGCATTCCCTGTATCAGATCTTAATATCTGGAATTACCAGTGCATTTTTTGAAATTTTTATAATTTTTACAAAAATTTTTATAAAATTTATGATTTTATAAATTGTTTTCTTTTTATCAGTTTTTTTAAGTTTAAATGCTTCCCAGAATTTTCAAATCTAAAAGAATGCTTTTAGTATTTCTTACCAGAAGAGGTATACTAGAAACCTAGGTTCTTGCCAAAATTCTTAATCAAGTACGTATGTTACTTTTATTAGATATTTAAGAGCAATCAAATTGTACCTGCAGTCTAAGTATGGGTTTTGTATATTTAGAAAGATGTGACCATAGAGTACTCTCTGATCTGGGAGGCATAGTAAAAATTCCATATTTAAGACATTTTTTTCTTTTTTCTCTGTGCGGTAGCAAATGAAGCATATTGCTTGAAACATGCCTTGTAATTTTACTGGATCCAGCTGTGCATGTTTTGGTGCATAAATACACTCTGCATTTGGAGTTCCAGTGGAGAGGAGAACACAGCTTCTTTTCCTTTCTTGTGTGATTGCAGATGTCATTGGCATTTGAAATTACAAATGCCTGTATGTTCATGTTTTAATTGCCTCTTAGAAGGCATATGCACAGTCTTTCTTGAACAGGTTTCCTAAATTAATTGGAGCATTAAAGGCACTAGAGAGGGAAGAGTCTTATATGAGTCCTATATATCCTGTGTATAAGTGGAGGACACCAGAAGTTCTGTAGTACAGTCCTATTATACATGCAACCATATCTCATTTCACATTATTTTCTAATTACTATGCTGTGTTCTTGTCTTGACGTCCTCTTAGGAGGTGGAAACCATCCCCTGCTGGTACCCTATGATACACTGACGGCCAAAGAGAAAGCCAAGGATAGGGAAAAAGCACAGGACATCCTCAAGTTCCTGCAGATCAATGGCTATGCTGTATCCAGGTAAAAGCACACCTTCTCCAGTTACACATTCTCGTTGTAAGACTGAATATTTAAATATCCCTATCAGATTTAAGGCTGAAAATGAACTCAGTGATCTCTTTAAATCTTAGAGCTACTATTTAGTATGTTCAAAATATACGTGTCAGAAACATTAATGCCCTTAGCTGTTGTGCCACATGATTGAGTTCCTTACACTTCTTATGTTAAGTCCCCATCCATCATTTAGGCAAAATCCCTAGGCAAAAATGACACTCTATTTTTCTAAACGCAACATTTTATTACATAGTAATAGTTATTTAGTACAGTTTTATATCAGGTGCAAAGTATTTTTTATAAATTAAATCTTTTTTGTTTTTAGCTACAAGAATATTAGCTAACCTTGCAGATTTATCTATATCTGTGTGTGTGTATATATACACATCTATATATTGCTATATGTAAAATGTTAAATATACTTCTCTATGTATAGGTATTTAACAAAATATATTTCTTTTTTACCTTACCTTCTAACAGTCTTTGTAGATGTTGGTATCCATCTTTCCTTTTTGCTGTTCTAGAGGATTCAAGGACCTGGAATTGGACACACCTTCTATTGAGAAACGATTTGCCTATAGTTTCCTTCAGCAACTCATTCGCTATGTGGACGAAGCCCACCAGTATATCCTGGAGTTTGGTAGGTACCATAGTCCTATTACTAACAGCCCAGTTTTTGTTCTTCTTAACATTTACAACATCAGGAGATAGAACAGCGTAGACTACTGGGATGCTTGTGGTCTGCCCCCGGATGGTATAAACACTTTCTATCCATCGTAATACTAATTTGAGTCTAAAAGTCAATAGGCAAACTCATTGTTAAGGATGGGTAAATTTTGAGAACTTAAAAAAATCTAACATGTAATACTTTTCTCCTTAAAATGTTTATTGGCATTGATTTTTCATTTTGAAATATACCTTGGATGGACATCAGATTTTAAGGTACACTTAAATCTTTTCTTATGAAATTAATTTCTCTGCTCTTAAAAAAAACTAAACTAAAACCCTATGGATTCTCCAAATTTCTAGACAATGTAAAGGCCTTGAGTTTAGCCTTTGCAGGGTTACACATTTATATTAGAGTATCTGCAATACAGAATACTTGATTATTCTCTTAGAGTAAAAGGAAAGACCTCTTCCCCATCTGGCTCAGTGCCATTTAAGTACAAAAAGAACTCCTTATTTTAAATCTAAGATTCAGAACAGATCATCAAGACAGCCTCCTCTCACTTCTCTTATTTTGTGTTTGTCCTCAGCATTGTTGAATTAAAATTCACATTGTCAATTACTCACCTTTGTGTCAGATCCCCTTCCAGCCACTGGTTGGTATTAGGATATAAAGAAGTAGAGTTTGGTCCTTTTTGAAAGGCAGTGTGCTCTGCTGGTGGTGATCTTCTTATTTTCTTTTCCAGTTTTAAGTTTCTCTTTCTGTTTTGTTTTGGTTTTTTAACCCTCATTCTTTCTGTTTTCAGCCCCTTTCCTTGGGGCCCATAGTCCTAGATCCCTTAACGATACATCAGCAACAAACCCCTCCTAACCAAGGGCTCTTTTTGCTGCTGTTTTCTTAGGATTTATATTAGTTTTCAGTACAGCATCAGATTAAAGTTTATAGAAATTCGAGCTCTGGTATTTTCTTGTTCCTGGCCCCTGGATCCCAAATGTGATTCGAGATTTTCTACTTGAGCATCGTTCTCTTAAAGAACCTCCCTCTTTTTCCATCTGCTTCTTTAGCTACAGTACAAATGCTATATTTTTGCTCTCTTAACCATCTTTTTCATGAAGGCCAATTATACAAACTAATCTATAATATGCAGTCTCTTTGTAACTCATCCAACAATATATTTTTAAAATATGATAGTCATCTTGACTAGTAGCCAAATTAGTCTGAATGAAATTTGACCAAAGAACAAGCATGAGGCCATGGTGAATTTTTGAAGCTTTTATGCACAAAGTTAAGTGTTGACATTTCTAATCCACATTTAAAAGTATCTGTATGAGTAGCAGCTCTGGGATCCAGCCTTCTTTTTTTGACAAGAGAGAGGAGAAGAGGGAATAAAGAGTGATCATTTGGAAAGGGAATAAGAAAATAAGTTTTTGCTTATGTATGGGTAGCAAAAACAGAACTTTGAAGGGTAAAATGTGTTTAGGCTTTGCTTTACTCACATTATATTCAAGTTTCTGAATAAACCTCCTAGGACAGCGTTTGTGTATAAGGAGTGGTGAGAAGCTAACTAAAGCTGACTACAGGGCAGATTCACCCACTTCACACATTTCTTTCTTTCTATAGGATAGAGAAGGTCTTATGAACAGAATTCTGGGGAGAAATAAGGTTAGATTAATATAGAGCCCAACAAAATTAGTTTGTTTTTTTTTTTTACAATTGCTGCTGTTACCTGTTCCTTTTTCAGGTGGCTTTGTCAAGGCAAATTATGTACAAGAGCTCTGTCAAGAGGAGAAGCACAGTTGAGATTGTCTACACAATCATTTGTTTTCATTTTCATTATTACTAAAAACCAAAATTTCTGCAATACCTTGTTCTTTTATCTTTCACTTTATTGCCTTTGCAGCACATCTCTAATATATTCTTTCTTAAACATAGACTCATGGTGATGGTAAGAATATGCCTATGCCTTTTTTGAATTTTTGTATTACATCACAGATCATATTCTCTCCAAATCTTTTCACATTTTCTACAGAGGCATTTTTGTTAAAATATATAGTGAAAGGAAAGATATTTCTTGTTTAGTTCTTTGAAATATTAGCAGATTTAGATAGGTACAAACTTCTGTCTTAATAACATTTATATGAGAAGGTCCCTTAGGTGAATCCAGCCATTCTGCATAATATGCTTGAGAGAGATTTAGTACAAAAGTGATTTAAAAGAAATTGAAATTCGCAAGTATTGAAAAGCCATTATTTTCTTTTACTTATTCATGGGAAGAGCACTGTCTGATTTTACAAAGTATTACCTAAGTTCTCTAAAAATTATCCTGAATGTATGCTTAAGATTTAATAAAGCGTATTTCAAATTGTTTTTATTTCTATGTGCAAAAGAACTTTTTCAAGCAAAAGTCAGTTTGATTCTTATAAAATATGGAAGCTCTGCTTACAGATTTTACTGAAACCTTATATCCAGTTCTGAAATTCTTAGCTCTCCAATCTGTTCTGCATTGCATCGTGGTTATTATAGTTTATTACTACCTCTTCCATATGCATGAAACCTCCTTGGTATGCATGAGGGAGGTAGGAAAGGCCACCTTCTAAGCTAAACGCATTCGGTCAATCAGTTCTTAACCTTGAACTCATTTTCTACACCATGGGGAAAATTCGGTGCTTTTTGCTTCGCTTATGGAAATTATCTTTTGACACCGGTGAACTTTTTTATTCTTTAGCAGAATGTTAATTTTCCAACCTAGTATTACAGCTGTGGTCCTCCCCCTCATTACAGGCACTGGCTTCCTGAAATTTTTCCATTGGTATATTAATATTAAAGGCTGTAACTTGTAGTCACACCAAGAAGTCACTATCTTTATTTAGAGGTCCGTGTTAAAATCTAACAAATTATGTTTACTTATTTTCCACTCACTTTTCTCACCCCAGGGAGCTTCTTTCTTACTGAGAGAGAATGTGGGATTTTACTGCTAAAAATGTGGGATTTTTACTTTATTCCAGTTTCCTCCCTACATGTCAATCAGATCTCAAAGCTACACCAGTATGTTTGTGCTCGTAACCACGTGTATGGGCTGTCTCAAGAACTTTTTTATTTTGATTTGGGTATGTCTTTAATCTTTTTTTTAATTACACGGCTGAAGTTAGCCTTTATATTTGTGTATTCAGTTTAGTGGGGTAACGCATTTAGCAATGTGTTCTAAACTTAGCACTTGGGGTGAATATCTTGCAATGTTTGAAGTGCAACGTGTACCTAAAACCTCTTCATGTCTACAGATGGTGGCAGCAGAAGCAAAGGAGAACATTTCCCTTATGAACAAGAAATCAAGTTCTTTGCTAAAGTACAGTATACAATCTGTCCTGTTTTTCCTTCAATATGTTTGTTTACCAAATATACTCTCTAGATCGTTGCCTCTTTGTGGAATGCACTTGTCTACAAATGTAAATTCTACTCTAAGTAGATATTCTGTGGCATGAAAATAACTGCATGAATCATGTGGGATAAATGTGCTCCCGGCACCTTTGGTCATGCTTTAACTCGCTCTGCTCTCCGTACCGTATTTCTCAAATGACTTTGTTCTCATTGAAGTCTGACTCAAAGTTCTCTTTTTTGGCTTTATCATATGACATAAAGGAGAAACATCTATTTCCTAACATTTGAATATTGTTCTGATTTAAAATTTTTAGATGAATATTTCTTTGTTAAAGAGGAAAAGCATGAGTTAATTTATCAGTGGGTGCGTTATAAGAACCTATACTATAGAATCCTTATTGTGGGACCTGAATCCTACTCAGAAGAGGAAAACTGAGGCTCAGAGAGGATCAATTGTTCATATTTAGAGTATATCCCATGATTTTTATTTATTCCGTTTAATACGAATTCATCAGGAATTTGCTGTGTGCACATTCCAGCCAGTACGGGAAGGAGATGAAGAATTGCAGAGTGTCCACATTGGGTCCCTTCACGTCCTCAGTGTTTACTCTGAGCCTAGTCTGTGCCATGCATTGAATTATGTCCTGGAGATTCACTATCACAAAGACAGAATGCCCTTGGGAAGCTTTCTTATTTACAATATGTTTTCGTTAACCTGAAGACCTAATGATTTCCGTCCATTTCCTCTCAAAGTACTTGCATTTTGGTGGTTATAGGTCATTTACAAAGTGACATGTTATTTTGATTGATTAATATTTGGTTTCTATTATATGTTTTCAGAATTGTACCCTTTACTGTAAGGGAGATTTCCCTTGTCTTTTCTTTCTACTCAGTATTGCACCCAAAATCTGTATCAGTCCTCTGCAGTCTGTCTTGGGCTGCACATTGCTGGTTATCTGTTCTGCTAGGATGTAATCGCCCTTGAGAACCAGTGATCAGAAGTGCAGTATTCATGGCCTCTAATCACACTTTAAAATACATTCTTGTATTTCATTGCCTGTGCACTCAGCGCCCCTAGTGATTTTGTTTGCAGATGCATGCCTAATGTGGCTTAATTTCTACTAAGTCTGTGATTCATTCATTCACATATTTATTGAGTACCTATTATATGTCAGTCAGTAAGTTCAGGCAGTGTCACCACTTCCTAGGAAGATCACTAAAAGCTTTTGTATTCCTATTATTAAAAAATATACCTACCTTGTAGGGGAAAAAATGTATTTAGACAGGCTTGAGTCTAAATACTGGTAATGCCAGTTATTATTACTTTTTTCATTTATTTATTCAACAAATATTTATCTAGTGCTTGCTACAGGCTTGCAGCAAGGTCCTAAGCGCCGGTGCGTCAGTGGTAAATGAAACAGAACAAGCAGTAGTCATAGAGGCCAGGAGAGGGCTTTAATGGGAAACAAACCCAGAAATGTTTCTTTCTCTTGTGTGCCCTATAGACTCTTAGGGAGAGAAACTAACCCAAAAATCATACATATAAAATATAAAATTGCAAATGATGTTCAAAGACCAGAGGATACAGGGAGTTTATCTAGTTGACAGGCCTGCGAAGGCTTATCTGATGAAGTGCCACTGCACTGAGGCCTGCAGGAGGAGTGAAATGAGTAGGTTACGGGGTGTGGGGAGAGCATTTCAGACAGAGGGAATGGCAGGTACAAAGCCTGTGGACGGGGGAGGGGGAGGAATTGGCCAACAGCCAGCAGAATTGGAGGGCAGAATTGGGAGGTGGGCTTCGACAGAGGCCAGGTAAGAGCTTTGTGCAGGTAGGTAAGTGGCAATGTGACTTTGAGTAAATCATTCACTTTCTACATCTCAGTTTAATACCTAGAAATCAGGGATGATGGCACCTACCATACAGAGTGGTTACTGGGATACATGAAATGATAGCATATCAGTTACAATCCTCAGATGTAGTAGAGACTCAGTAGAAGGTCATCACTGATTATTTTTGAACCTGTCAGGCACGGAACCGCATGATGTGAAAATATTAAGACTGTTTCATTTTGAGAAAATATTAAGATTAATTTCAAACCACTGAAAATTTGATGTGTTTTTTTATAATTACACACATGTGCGCACACACACACACACACACACACACACACACACACAGGGACTGGAGACAGTAGAGTGAAACTTATGAGAGGCATACTTTGAAATGGTGCTGACTGGCATGGCTGTGGATATTGGGGACTTATTGCATGTGGACAGAACTCTGGCTGCTCTAAAAACTCAGCACTCATTCATCCCCTGGAAGAGTCCACTGTGTAGATCTGTTTTCTTTTCCTTTCTTTCAGGTTGTTCTTCCTTTAATTGATCAGTATTTCAAAAACCATCGTTTATACTTCTTATCTGCAGCAAGCAGACCTCTCTGTTCTGGAGGACATGCATCAAACAAAGAGAAAGAAATGGTGACTAGGTAAACAGCTATAACAAATAAAGACTATTGTTTAAGTGTATTTCCTTTTGAGAAAGAGCATCTCAGGTTCTTGAAGTAGGATCATGCAAAGAGTTCCCACCCATGTTCCCTGGCCCCTGGCCCCTTGGAATCAAACACTATGAGAAGGATGGTTTGGGCAAGTTAATACATGTGTTCTAGGTGTTGAGTTTTCTTATATTTTACTGCTAAATGTAATGCTGAGTAGAAGGAACAAAATACTCAATACAGAATCCACAAGTAGAGGCTGGAGATGCATCAGTGTATTAGTATTTTTTGTTAAATGATGCTTTTTAACATTGGATTCCCTAAAATTTATTCAATCTAATGTTTTTGGCAGCCTGTATTTTTCAGGAGGGCAGAATCTCATTTTCAAAAATTATAACTTGAAATTTTAAAAAATTATGAGCAATCTTGGGATAAAATGAAGTAAACATATATACTTTTTAAAGTTCTCTGCTCACACCAGTCAAGCCAGCATCCTAGCAATGCTTTCTTATTTCTCTTTAAACCCAAGTATTCTTCGGAGATTTATTTGTGATTCTGCTGGGGATTTCAAGTTTGAGTCCTCAAAATTCTGTCAGAACTTAGTATACATGAGAATCAATTACTGAGAAAATCTTCTTCTGTATTACATTGCACAGGAGTCCAAACCAAGCTTTTAGATTGTATTTGAAAAACATTTCTGTAAAAATGAGTACCCTGTATAAAGTAGAATACAGGCTTTCCTTGGTCTTAACTTTTTTTAGTTATCTATTGCTGTTTAGCAGTATTATCACAAGTTTAACATCTTAAAAGAGTATGCATTTATCATTTCACAGTATCTATGGATCTGTCATCAGCGGCTTGCCTGGGAAACAAACCTCTTTTTTTTTTCTTAAGACTTTTTTTTAGAGCAGTTTTAGATTCATAGCATAGACTTGACTTTAATGATATGTTGAATGGCAGTGCAGTATCAGCCTGTTGGACAGGGTGAGATGACATTGAATATAGACTGTCCCCAGAGGGTAAAGAGGAAGTAAGATTCCTGCGGTGCATAGCACTGGGGGTGGGATCTTAAGCTCATCTCTTTACTCAAATTTATTGTCTAGTTGGTTGTCTACCAACCAATAGGTAGCCAATCATGTGATGTAGGATTGCAGCAGCATTAAAAATGTTTCCAAACTTCTTCAAATAATAAGCTTCCTGTGAAGTTGATAAAATGGTTGATAGTTAAAATAACAGAGAATCCATTCAGTGACTCACTTTGTTTCCACCAACTGTGTTACCAGAAGGAAAGGGAAGGAAGAGCTACTTTCCAAGATGCAAATAATCCCCTCCCCTTCCCCACTATGGCATGGCCTTCTTTCCGCCTTCCCTAGGAGAGAGAGAGACCCATCTATCCTCATTTCACACGTGCGCTCATCTACACCACTGGCCCCGTGTTCCCCTGTGGGTGGTGAGTGCACACAGTAGCTGGAAAACACCAGGACACCAAGTTATCGTTAAACACGATGGAACCAAGGCTACTGCAAAGTCTCATAGTCTTTCCTGGCCGGTTAACCTTTTGTAACAGAAACTTTGTTCCTAGAGGGTGTTGTTAATTTAATCACACTCATTAACATAAATCAAAATACAGTTGGAGAATATAGGGAAAAAAATGAAAAAAAATTACGCAAGTTCTGCTCTTTCCCTTCCCCTTTTATTGTGTCTTGTTTTCGCCATTCATTTTTCAGTTTTACTCTAAGAACTGTTCACTAACTACAGAAGTAACTAATTCTCCTTTACCAACTATATCCCTCATAGAAGAAATCAGAAGAACATCACGATTCTGTGCTAGCCTCCGTTGACGTAGTTTTGGGGCCTTTAATAACACTGCCTCAGTTTTTAATGATTTCATCTTCAGTTTTTTTCTTCACTTCTTGGAAAGAGGGTTGGTAAGTTTTACTTCTCCCACTAGCACTTCTGAAAAAGGGAATGTATGCCATTAAAATTCCAACACACAGGAATGAGAGACATAACAACAGAAGTAACTGATTTCTTCACAGTACTTTAATGCCAAACATAGGTAGAACTTATCCTCAGAGAGAAAAAAATCGGAGTTGAAAAATGAATAAGGTGATGATAAATAAATTATGGTACATGTTGTCCAGTCATTAAAATGATGATGGATACAAATACATGATAACTTAGGAAAACTATCATTTAAAAAATAAAACATTTGTTCAAATAGTATTGATTCGGATTTTTTAAAAGAACCTAAATTTTTATGTATAGAAAAGTACTGGTAAGGGATAAATTTAATGTTAATGGTTGTTTTCTTTAGGTAGTGCATTGTAGATTTTATATTACTATTTTTATGAGTTTTCTAAGTTTTTAAAATGAAAATAATCTTACTTTAATAATCATAAAGATATGTTTTAAAACAACCAACATCACTATCACATTAACAAAAACAAATTAAATAATTTGTTTGGCATGTTGAAATGGAATCACTGAAATTTGTAAATCTCTGATTTCTTACTACTTCAGTTAAATATGACTTCAATGAGGAAAATACATAAAAAATACAATAAAACGGGTTTAAAAAAAAAAACGGCCCTGCTACTGTGAATAAACAAGCATACCTGCATACACATGATAAGCATTGCCATGATCGTTTTAATTTGTGTTTAACAGTTGGGTGTAGCAGTAGTTATGTGGGTCTAAATTAATTTCTCCACAATTAAAACCAGGTTGTTCTCATTAGTTGTTTAGATACCTCCCGGTACTAGAAATTAGGTATCGAGCATTTCCCGTCTAAAGTCAGTATTCTCCTGTCCACAGAGATGAGTTAGATGGGGTATCTGCACTCCAGGAGTATACATGGCAGTGGCTAAGTATATGGGAATAAATATTGTTCCAATAGCAGAAAGCTGAGCGGTGCTATAGGATTCAAAGTAAAGTGAGAACCCCTTAGATGGGTATGGATGGGCTGGAGATTTATGGAAGTCATGACATTCAAAGTTGATCTTAAAAAATATGTAGGTCAGAGATTAAGAAAAAGGTATATTTTTTAGATAACAACGTACAGCATAGAAGCTGGTCATTTAGGAGAAATATAGGTTATGTAGATTCATGATGGAACACTGTAATTGAGAGTAACTCAAAATATCTTTTTACTTAATTCATTAGCACTAAGAAGCCATTGATGCTTTTTAAATAGAAGAATGAGGACAGTCTGGGAGCATAAGGGATTGATAAGAGTAGCATGGCTGGGAAGCCATCGCAGGCGTTAGGAGCTATGGCAGGGGTGCAAGCTGTTGTAACAGAAGTGCTACTTCCAGTGGGTGGTGCTACCCGTGGGTTTGTTCAGCAAGTATTCTGAATGCCCCGCGGGTACAAGGTGCTGTCCTAGGTCTGAGGATAAACACACAGATACAACAGCACAGTTCCCAACTTTA
The DNA here is from genome assembly GCF_028023285.1 of Balaenoptera ricei. Classification (NCBI taxonomy): domain Eukaryota; kingdom Metazoa; phylum Chordata; class Mammalia; order Artiodactyla; family Balaenopteridae; genus Balaenoptera; species Balaenoptera ricei. Next base: position 113,222,058 of record NC_082654.1, read on the forward strand.
ATGGACTTAGAAGTATAGCTGAGGAGACACTTACATATAGAGCTAACCATGAACTATGTTGTGATGTGTGTAAATGAGCCATATATAAAGTGCTGGGAGTGCACAGGAGATGTAAATGCAGAGAGGGGCTGCGTCTGAGAAACACGGAAGAGGGAAAATAAGCATGCCTCGGTAATGAGTCCTATCTCAAGTAGAAAGGAGGAGGCCAACCTGGGGCTGAAGTTTCAGTGCTTAGTGGTTGGAACAATGTTGGTCTCACTAGCAAAAACAAGAAACTTCAGAAGAACTAGTTTTGAGAAGAAGAGTTTAAATTTGGTTAAAGAGGTACGTATGGAAGGATAAAGTACTAACAGGTCATTCAGCTGGAGATCTCCAGCAGAAAGTGGGAGGTAGGTGTTTGGTGTTGGAGAGATCAGGGCAAGAAATGACATATTTGGGGATTATCTATACCCATCTCCTGCTCGAAGCTCTGAAAGCAGATGAAACTAAGGGAGAATCGGAGAGAAGCTGAAAGGTCTGAACCAAAACTTGGAGAATTATTACATTTCCCGGGTTTTCAGAAGTGGATCTTTGAAGAATAGAGAGAACAATTAATTAGAGAGGAAGTGGGAAGTAATACTGTAAAACAGGAACCAGAGTTTCACAGATTTAAGTAGTTAATGATGCCAAGTACTGTGGAGAGCTCTCCAGGATAGAGACTGAAAAGGAGGTTATTAGATTTGCTACTTAGAGGGTATTGAGAACAAGAGAGTGTTTTCAGGAGAGTGATGAGGTGGAAAGCAAACTCACAAGGCAATGAGTCAGGGAGGAAACTGCAGAATGAATTCTTAAGAATGTTAATAATGAAGGGATATAGAGAAAGGGGATAACGGGATTATGGAAATTGTCTTTAGAAAAACTATAGGCCAAAGTTTATAATTATCAAACCTTAGAGTCTGCACAGAAGCTACACGCTGAAAGAGGATGACACAGGAAGGGAGAGAGATACGATTTGTCTTTTCTTAGGACCTAGCTTTCTATATATCTGTATTTCTCTCTGGTGGCACATCTGTTACTAATTAGGAACACCTAGAGTTAGGAAGCAGCTGATATCATAAGAAGTCATTTTTTTCGAAGAGATTCTCCAACATAAATGTGCTCAGGATACAGAGCAATTCTGTTTCCTATCACCGCAAAACACCCCGGGTCTAGATTAAAACATAATTCTAGTATTATAAATTTGTAATTCAAATTCATAGGTTAAAAACATAATCCTAGTATTATAAATTCAACATCATTGCAGAATGTTTCACTCTGGATACTAGAGAGTGTCAGCGAGTAAGATGTAAAAGATATCGCTTAAAATAGACTAGATTCCAAGAATCCAAAATGTGTACAATTCTAACATGTAATCACTCTCTTTACATGGAGACAGATCCTTGTTAACACACAGAAAGCTCAGTGAATGAGGGCACCTGGAGAAAGTTGCTTTTGTTTTATTGTCTTTGTTCATTTCAGTTATAGCCTAAAGATAAATAATGCCACTGGGGGGGGGGGCGGTGAGGGGGGTGGCTAATGTCTAATCTTATGTCTAACATCTACTTGAATAGATCTTTGTTTGAAAAAAATTTAGCACTGATAAGAGATTTCCCAAGACCTCGAAGTCACTTAAGCATTTGCGGATGAATGTTTTCTTGAAAAAGCTACCCCATGCCCTATATAATTAATTTTCACCAATACGTTATTTCGCATTGTTACTGAAGTGAGAGATGATGGCCAAAACCTACTGTAATAAAAGTGGTTCACATCACAAAGGTGATCCTGACTCCTTTCTCCCATTCTGCCACGAGCAGTTGCCATCATTGTATTCCATGGCATAGAGCCTGTCTCCCCAGTCCTGACGAGTGTACATCTGCACACTGCTGGTGATGGGAAAGCTTTGCAAGAGAGGATGGGGCAGTGAGGACATAGCTGTCATCATCATTGGGAAAATCAAGCTGAGTGTGGGGGGTGCTGTACAAGTGGATTTTCAAGGTTAGAGCTTTGGTAAGTTCTGGCTGTGGACCACCGGTGCTCTCTGAGGGTTCAGAAGAGTGTTGGCTAGAAGTGAAAATAGTGTCAGTTGTAATATGGGAGGTTAAGTGTCCTGGTAGATATTTGCAGATGGCCCCTGGCTGGGAGGGGACTTCTTTGAGCTTGGGTTGGGAGTGGTGATGGAACACCCGGTGTTAGAAAAGGCTTCTTGGAGTAAACATGTCTGAGCTGAATCCTGAGGGATGTTTAGTAGGGATTGTAGCATGGAACTGAGTGAAAGATGTTCCTAAAAACAGGGCCCAGCAAGAAAGCCACCAGACTGCCTGGTGACAGATGTGACAGGACAAGAACGGGTATTGCCCAGGCTCTGGGTTGTGATCCGAGCATTAGTGCGTACCAATGCCATCATGTTGAGTGCTGGGCCCCCTTATTTGGAATCTCCCATTGGTGACCACCAGGAAGGGCATGAAGACCCAGGAACTTAGTCTAGAGGAAATATATGTTCAACTCATGAATTAGCATTAGAAGCCCTTTAAGTTATCACACCTGTAACGTTTTTCTCTGAGGGATTATCAGTTGTTTAAATTCTCTCTCTAGTTCATTGTGTTCAGATTCACTGGATGCTTTGGTATATGTGTAAGGGGTGTGGTCAAGGTCAGGGAGAAGGAAAGGTCAAATGATAAAACATACTAAAAGTAAACATTTTATGCCCAAAGCACCATACTTCCATTGTTAAATAATGTCCATAACAACAACAACAAATTTCTAGAACTTCAGTAGTACTTTGGGGCAGATAAAATTAAATTTTTCTCCTTGTGGTTTTTAGTAGTTATATTCTTACGGGGTTCATATAGATGGCTTTTATATTAATTAGCTTTGCTTTCAATTTTTTTTTTTGATTCCTTATAATATGTGCTTTTTTAACCATGTTAAAGATACGCACTCAGAGACTCTTTCTTTAATATCTTTACTCCACACTCTGCTCAGAGAATTGATTCTTTCTGCGTGACATCATGTTGCTTTTTTCCGGCTCATATATCAGCTGTTTATTTTTCTTTTTTTTCTTCTTCTTTTTTTTTTGTTTTATTTTAATTTAATTTCTCCCTGTCTTTTCTACCTTCCCTTCCCCCTTTTCCCTTTTCTCTTTTGTTTTTCTTTTGTCTTCAGCCTATTCTGCAAACTTGGAGTTCTTGTCAGGCATAGGATTTCACTATTTGGTAAGGAGACCCTTGAACAAATACTAGCATGGCCATCACTTGGTTTTCTTTGCCATTTTTGCACTGTGTTGTGTGCTGCTATGTTGCATGAATGCATGTTTGAATGGCTGCATGCATGGTCGTCATAGGCCAAGGTAAGGTCCTCAAGGTTGTTTATAAGTAGCATTACCTATGGTGAAATTGAAGACTGTAACTTTATATACTAGTCCAAAGCACACTTGAAAATCAAAAGGTTATATTATTAAAGGTCAAATGAATGAAAATGGCAGCTTCTGCCATATTTTATTTCAGAGGGGTGAAGCAAAACTGGGCCTCTGAATTTGTGTTTGGTTATCTCTTATAGATAAAGTAATGAGTTGTTATACACCAACAATTTTTAACTGCACTTACTTTTTTAATGCTCTTGACTACAGATTTGCATGTCGACCGTATTCCAGACATTGGAGCTTCATAGTAGAGACAGTGAGGCCTGGATTTGGCAAAAGCGACTTTTCTAGCACCCCTCACCCCATAGTAGTCAGTTTTTGTCCATTTCTGAGAATTCACGTAGCTGAAATTCATGTTCCCAAACACCTGCTTTCAAAGAGCCTTGCAGGGCGGTCACTCACTTTCCACAGACTCTCCTTGCCGTGGGGCTTTAAGACTTCATAGCAGTCGGCAGAATTTATGTTTTACGCTTTCCTGCATCTGGCTTCATAACTGCCAAGGCAAATTTTAGCTCAATGCTCTATAGGTTTTGAGACAGCGTCGGGGTGACTTCAGTAAGAAAACATTGAGTGTACTGATAGAGATGTTATAAGTCCCATTCCATTTACAGGAAAACCTAAGGATTAAGTCATTTCTATAAAAGCCACAGTGGATAAGCTGAGAAATAGGTACATGTACGTGTGTTTATGTGTATATATATATGCAAATAACTTTTACATTCTTTACATCTTTTGAGAAATGATAGTTTCTGGATATGACTACTTAATGCTGTATTTGGTTTCTAATATTATTATATCTAGTATTTGGGTGTTTTAAAGATATATTTCTCATAAATTGACTGAGTTTTTGCATTAATGATTCAGTTATCCAAAATTAACGGGAAAATTGTCTTCAGAAAGCTCTCCAGTTGACTGGCTTTTGTTTGACTTCTCTTCATCATAGAAAAATTTCTATGAAAATTGTTCAGACAGAGCTTTTGTGTACTCTTTACCTTCTCATGATAGGGGAAGGCTCTGATGGGGACCCCATAATAATACTTTCTGTTGTGCTCTCTCTAGCTTCTTACATATTTTAACTTCTTGGTTTCCCATGTTATGTTTTGCTATAATTTTATTTTTTTAATTTTTTGAGGCATTCCATATATACGGCAGAGTACACAAATCTTGAGAACAGCTTGATGACATAGCTTGATGAAATTTTACATGTATCTGCCCATTTTCTCAGGTCAAGACATAGAACATTTTCAGCATCCCAGAAGCCTGCCTTGTGCCATTTTGCAATTTATAATCCTCTGCAAAGGAACTATATGTAAACTAATCTACTGGTCTACTAATGTAGACTTCCATTACCATGTATTAATTTTACCTGTTGTTTAATCTCTCTTTTCCCTTCGAATATATTAAGGGTTCAGTAGTTGAAGATAAATGCATAATATAACTTGTCATACCAGTCAGAGGAGAAGAACTGGATTTTAACATTCATTCCATCTCTCTGTGATTCTTGTATTTCATTTAGGCATTGTACGTTAAATCCCTTTGCCTTTAAATACTATTATTTTTATTTTTAACAGGAATTTATTGGAGAGCTACTATGTATCTTTATCTTAAAAGCATATTTTAATGCAGTCTTTATATTATTCTAGTGTCTTATTATTGGCTCAAATTTGCTTAGGCATTTGCCTGTAAAACAATACAGACTTCAAGAAGCTTTTATTAATCAAACATACTCTAATACAGACTTGTCAAAGAGTTAGCATGTTAAGTCTTAGACATGTAAACTTTACATGTTACAGTTACAGCGTGGTTTTAGATGTTAACATGATGTCCTGGAGAGAATAATGGGCTTTGAATCAGAAAACCTGTATGTAAGTCCTCTATTTGCAACTAAACCAGCTGAATGATTTGGACAAGGGACTTAACTTCTCTGAACCTTTGTTTTTTGGTTTTTGGTTTGTTTGGTTTTTTTCATTTTTAAACTAGATTAAAATAACTACTAACTTTAGAGATGTATTGTGTGTATAAAATCTCATATGACATGATGAATGTTGAAGTGCTATGTAAACTGTAACAGTACAGCTTTCAAATCTAAGGTATTCTTAGTCTTATTTGTACAGCTTTTATTTAGATAAATCAAATTACATACACACTAAACTAGGGAACTTGGTTTTTTAAAATACATGCACTATGAAGCCTTTATAATCTAGCCATTTCCAGATCGAAGCAGAAGTTGTATAATCCAAGTATTTACTTTTTGATATATCAATTATACCGTTGTGGATTTTCCTGAAGAGAGAGAGAGAGAGAGAGAGAGAGAGCCAACAGCATATATACAGTGGTCTTTTGTAAATATATAGACATATTAATCTCTTATTTTTTCTTTCACCCTATCTTTACATTATATATTTTTTTCTGTATTCTGGCAGACATTAACTGATGATCAAAATGTTTTTCCTGTGCTTAGTTCAAAAAATTGTTTCATGACCTAGCCTAAGAATAAAGTAAGACAGAAGTGAAAGTTGAGGTTAACAAAGAAATACTTGGGTTTCGTGTCAAGGAGCAAAAATACAGAAGGAGATACATTAACCTGAAACATGTCAGCAAGGTGGGATTGGAGACAAGAGGGAAGCATTAAAATAAACCAGAAGTCAAAACTCTTGTCTTGGTGGTGGTCATTGTGGGGAGCTGAGTATGATCCATAATGGAATATTTATTCCAAGGTGTCTGCCGGATTGTAGCTGTTCAGAAATTTTTCTGATATGTAAAGTGAGGATTCCCCAAACTTGAACTTCTATATTTATGTATATCTTTTATCTACTTTAAAATATTTTCTATACGTTGAAGCACACTAAGGATTAAAGAGAGATGAGTCATGTTTTTATGCCTCATATATTCTTTTGAAGGTGTGTAAACCATTTCCTTTTATCTTAGAAAAAGGTAGGGTTTTAAAAAAGGAGAACAAGCCATATTCCCTACAGAACAGTCGTTCTGGGGTATCTATTAAAATACTTTATAGAAAAAATTAGTAAGGAAAATAGCATCTATTTTATATTAGGCTTCCCTTTTGACTTCTGAAATGCTTGTGATTGCAAGGTGGTGCACACTTGTATTTTGGAAAATCAGTTAGGATGGCGTAAGACGCAGGCAGGTTGACAAGGAATAAGGATCCCATTTGCCGTTTTCACGGACACATTGTTGACTAACGAAATATTGCTTTTAATTCTACCATTTCCGCCCACTTATGCTAAGTGAAAATTCTGTCTCTCTAACTGCCTAATTTTAAAGCATTTAGAGGATACTTAAGTCTTACTATTACAGCCTATTTTTAGACTTTCAGTCATTTGTAGGGGAAAGAGAATCTGGTAACCAGAACTCCAGCAGGGATAGTGATGGTGGCACAGGTGTGTGTGTATCAAGACTTCTTAACGGCTTTCTTTTTACATGTGAAAATGAATCGAATGCCTTAATGACATTCATTTTGTGCATTCTTTCAGTAACCAGTTTTGTGTCTGCTGTGTGTGAGCATTCTCTTAGCCTGTGAGGATAGAAAAGCACAGATTTCTTTCCCTCTCTGCTGCTACCACCCCACGCCAATCTACAGGTGTCTCTTACCTGTATGCCTCCACAAACGTACTAACCCTTCTCTTAGAATTCCCTCTTGCCCTTCTAAACTGTGCTCCAAAGCAATCATATCTCTCCCCCTCCCCAACCAAAAACCAAAACAGAACAACAAGATGGTCTCATCACTGAATACACTCCTGTGTAGCCAGTGGCTTCCCATTTCTCTGTAATAAAGATCAGAATTCTCCATCTGGCCACATAGTGTTTGATAGTCTGTCCCCTGTGTACCCCTGCATCCTCATTTCCCAGCATGCTCTGGCTTCCTCATGATGCCTCAGCTTAAGCGGCCTTCTCTCTGCTTCTTGAAAATGTATTCCTTTCTGCCCAGGGCCTTTGCACATGCTGTAATTACTGACGGAGATGGGATCCCATACACCACATGCCCCTCTCCAGTCCCTCACACCCACAATAGGGTTAACTACTCATCCTTCAGATTTCAACCCAAATAGTATTCTCTCAGGAAGACCATACCCAACCTCCCTGATTATACTCTCTCCTTCTACTATTACAACATTCTCATAGCTCTGCATACTTTTCCTTCATCTCACTGATGATGTTACTAGATTAACTTCTTTCTCTGGCCCAAAACTCAGCCCTTCGAGGGCTTATTTTTGTGTCCTCAGAGCCCAGCAGGAAGTCTGGTGCATAGTGGCTATTTTATAAATATCCGATGACTGAATTAATCAACCAACCAGGTCCTACCTTTAAGAAGTCTACAGTCTTAACAGAGAAGATAGATAAGTCAGCAGATGCTTACTGCAATGAGATGAGTGCTATCAATTTGGAATCTTCTTACATTCATGAATAACCCAGGCTTTACATTTTTTTCCTTGAGAATATTTGGAAAAATATCCACTTATCTCATAATTTATGAGAATCACATTTTTAAAAAATTCCTTAAGTGGTCCATGAAAACACTTAGGGTACTTACATTGAAAAGGAAGTAACACATGATTAATGACTTTTCAAACAATCATTAAACTCTACCAACAATGATCCTTTCAGTTCGAGGAACTATTTGAGAAGGCTGGCACAAAATAGTTATCATTTAGAGGCCTTTTCCACTTTCCTGTTTTCTGGTGAGTTGTTTTTTTTTTTAATTTTTTTAATTTTTATTTTTTTATTTTATTTTTTTTAACATCTTTATTGGAGTGTAATTGCTTTACAATGGTGTGTTTCTGCTTTATAACAAAGTGAGTCATTTATACATATACATATGTCCCCATATCTCTTCCCTCTTGCATCTCCCTCCCTCCCACCCTCCCTATCCCACCCCTCTAGGTGGTCACAAAGCACCGAGCTGATCTCCCTGTGCTATGCGGCTGCTTCCCACTAGCTATTTTACATTTGGTAGAGTATATATGTCCATGCCACTCTCTCACTTTGTCCCAGCTTACCCTTCCCCCTCCCCATATCCTCAAGTCCATTCTCTAGTAGGTCTGCATCTTTATTCCCATCTTGCCCCTAGGTTCTTCATGACCTTTTTTTTTTTTAGATTCCATATATATGTGTTAGCATATGGTATTTGTTTTTCTCTTTCTGACTTACTTCACTCTGTATGACAGCCTCTAGGTCCATCCACCTCACTACAAATAACTCAGTTTCATTCCTTTTTATGGCTGAGTAATATTCCATTGTATATATGTGCCACATCTTCTTTATCCATTCATCTGTTGATGGACACTTAGGTTGCTTCCATGTCCTGGCTATTGTAAATAGAGCTGCAATGAACATTTTGGTAGAGGCCTTTTCTACTTTCCTGTTTTCTGGTGAGTTTTTAACATATTAGCAAGACAGTTAATTGTCCAGAGACACCCCAGATTTACTGGAGAATTTCCAAATTTGATGACAGACAGATTCCTAGGAATGCCTGGAATAAAGCAAGGATTTTGCAACATTATGAGCCTCATACTCCAATGTTCCTTCTGGTTGACCTCAATGACCCTAGAACATCATTAATACAGCTCCAAGATTAGCTTCAGGAATACTGGACAAGTATTATCATGTGCTTAAATGAAACAATAGGTCTTGTTAAAGTATTTGTTTTTTCCTCTAGGCGAGTATGAATGATTAAACTGGTACCTAAATCTTAATGTTAATTTTAAAAGAATTTTAATAGTAAATAAAGTAATATAGTGAACTCTATCAATTGGTATCTCTCCCTGATTAAAGAATTAGTGGAATAAGTTTATGTTGATCCTTCTGTTATCCCCGACCCCAAACCCGCTTCATGTGTTTAAATGAGAGGCTATCTTGTATCAGGAGATATTAGAAAATTAGTACAGTCATCCCTCCTTATCCGCAGGCCCTGCATCCATGGATTCAACCAATCGGGGATCAAAAATATTTTTTTAAAAAATTCCAGAAAGTTCCAAAAAACAACACTTGAAATCGCCATCCCTCAAAAATATGTGCATAGCATTTACTTTGTATTATGTATTTTAAGTAATCTAGAGATGATTTAAAGTATAAAGGAGGATGTGTGTACGTTATATGCAAATACTATGCCATTTTATACAAGGGACTTGAGCATCCTTGGATTCTTGGTGTTGGAGGAGGGTCTTGGAATCAATCCCCTGCGGATACTGAGGAATGACTGTATGTGTTTGTATTATCCCTAAAAAGGTTCAGATTGTGCTTGTGCTTGTTTAATAGGACACATATAATGAAAGGAAAGTCATTTAAAGCACTAAGAATCTCTGAGGATAGTGCATATGTGAGAACTGAATGTGTCACTATTTTGAGAATGTCATGGTTTAAATTTAAAAAGTAGCACAATCTGTTAGAAAATTATATATAACTTTATGTCAGTAAACCTGAAGGTTAAATAAAATGGATGATAGTCAAGGAAAATCGGGGAAAAAAGTAGCACAATCTGCTACTTAAAAAAATTTTTATTCTATATTGGAGTATAGTTGATTAACAATGTTGTGTTAGGTTCAGGTGCACAGCAAAGTGATTCAGTTATACATATACATGTATCTATTCTTTTTCAAATTCTTTTCTCATTTAGGTTATTACAGAATATTGAGCAGAGTTCCCTGTGCTATACAGTATGTCCTTGTTGGTAATCTATTTTGAGTATGGTATTCATCACTAGAGGATCCTTAAGGTCTTATCTAACTTAAAGATTCTGTAGTTTTATGACAGTGTGTATGATAAAGGCAAGAGTTTCCTGGATTAGAGTTGCTATATAAAAAAATAACCTAATTCTTATAGAGGTTAAATATCAGACTCAGACACCTATAATGAAAATAGTATCAGAAGATTGTATTAGAGAGATAGATACTTATTTCATTTCAACATATTACTCTGAGAGAATTTCCTGACTTTGAGACAAATGAATAGAATGTGTAATATATATTCTAAGTTTAACTGAAACTTCTCACCAAGTTAGGGACTCTAATTTTATTCTTTTCAATATCACTGACTTCAGAAGTAATAAAATCTTTGACATGCTTCAATTTCTATCTCTTCATAATTTTGAGAGAAATTTGTATCTTCTAGCATAATTTTATTTCATGTTATTAATAAGGATTTTTCCAAGATTAATCATTTCTTCAAAGAAGAGAATATAATGAGATATTGTGTCAACAGCCATGCTAGAAAAAGTAAAGAAGAAGAATAAAAATTAGAATGACTGTTACTGTTTTCTCAGAAGAGAGAAAGTCAACATTCTGAGACTTCTCAATAAATCAGATTATAAAACAAGTGGTACGTGATATATCAAATTTTGGATGACCTTGAAAACTCCTGAATTATAGAAATCTTATGTTAAAAACCACAGAACAGTTTGGGATTAAGATACAAAAAGGATATTTTGACTCTTAACAGCGTTAGCTTTGTTATTTTTATTATTTAGAGACTTGTATTTTGTGAGAATTGGCAACAATGTTTTTAAAAACCCAGTGCTTGCTGTATGTTGTTATTAGATTCAGGTATGAGCTGTGATTTTAATTTTGTACCTTTTACGCTTATACACACACACACACACACACACACACACACACTGATGCAAACATACAATCTTAAAGATAAATAGGCAATCCATAAGTGTTTCCCTAAGTGTTCAGAGGTGATGAGAGTTATATTTGAAGACAAAGAAAGTAGCTTGAACCTTGAAAAAAACGTGAGTTGAAGGTATCAAACTTTTGGTTTTTATACTGCTCAGAGCAGTTGAGAAATTACATACAGTTAAGTACATGAAAAAATACAGTCATCACCTTAAAATTTTGCCATCTTACTACGCTTTGTCTAGCCCTTCCTGTTCTTACCAATAGCATGACTGACATTCCTGATTATGGTGATCTGGAAAGCCTTTAGAAGGACGATATCCAGGTTGCTATTTTATTTAAAAGCCTTACTACGTACTTTATCTCTTCAAGACTAACCATTAGTTTAGGCATTTATACATGCCAATAAAATTGATACTTTTGCTGGTCCATACATTCAAATGCTGAAGGTTCAGTTAATACTGCATTCCTTAGGGTCCTTTCTCCACCATTTTTTACAATGAGATGTTTCCATTTAAAGTTGTACTATATCTGCTCTGGAGTGTACCAAAGTGTGTCAACTGATATAGCTTACAGTTTTGTGACTAACAATCACAGGAATCTCATATTCACCACACACATTTCCATTTGACCCACAGAACTTGTCTGGCCACCGGTGCCCTTTCCTACTCTTTTTACTCACATTCCAGTCATTCCACAAATATTTAATTGAGCTCCTGCTCTAAATCAGGCACTATTCTATGTGTGGAGCTGCATCAGGGAACAAAGCAAACAAAAATCACACCTCATGAGCTTATACAAAAGGAAGTTTAAAGTACCCCAGACCTCCTTTTGGAAAAAGGCATGGATAAGCTCAGTACAAAGTACAAACACTGATCATCTGTATGAAGAGACAGCATAACTGTGAGTTTTAGGAAGAGAGTGAGGGACCAGCCTCTCTGATTTGGTGCTGAATTTGGTTGCATGAGATTCATAGGCATCACTTTGTATCCCCTCTTCCTCCTGGGCCTTCCCTCTGTCATTTTCTGTGCTGCACCTTTCTTATCTTTTTTTTTACCTCCGAACATTGGAGGCTCTGGGACCTTTATGCTTCTGTATTTATGTTCATGCTGGCTAATTTCTTTCAGGCACATGATTTAAAAAATTATCCATATGCTTATGAGGCCCAAGTTTACAGCTCTAACTCAGATCTCATCTCTGCACTCCAGGTTTTTGTATCAGTTGCCTACATCTCTACCTGAGATGAATTGGCCCATCACACTTGACCTGTCGGAAGCAGAACGCCCAACCCTCCCCCCTCCCCTCCCCACACATTTTGCTCCTGCCTTGGGCTCTCCCCACATGATTGAATCCTACCACTGTTCACCCAACTGCTCACACAGTTGCTCACCCAAATGATCGTGGAGTCATCCTTGTCTCCTTTCCCTGTCACCAACATGCAACCCATAAGCAAAACCTTAACATACATTCTTTCTTCTTTTTAAATAAATGATTTATTTATTTAATTTATTTTTGGCTGCGTTGGGTCTTCGTTGCTGCGTGCAGGCTTTCTCTAGTTGCGGCGAGTGGGGGCCACTCTTCGTTGCGGTGCACGGGCTTCTCATTGCGGTGGCTTCTCTTGTTGCGGAGCACGGGCTCTAGCCGCCCGGGCTTCAGTAGTTGTGGCTCGTGGGCTCTAGAGTGCAGGCTCAGTAGTTGTGGCTCACGGGCTTAGTTGCTCCATGGCAAGTGAGATCCTCCTGGACCAGGGCTCGAACCCATGTCCCCTGTCTTGGCAGGTGGATTCTTAACCACTTAAGCACAGTCCAAACTGCTTGCTCTGGTTGCAAGGCTCTAGAACCTGGTTCCCTCCTCTCCACCTTATATTCTCCTTCTTTCCCCTGAATTTGCCCACATCAGTCATCTTGACTTCCTTGCCTGGACCGCCAGGTTCATTTTCTGCCCCAGAAACATGCTGTTTCCACCGCCTGGGCCCTTCTCCCAGTTATATGCATGGTTTGTTCCTTCACTTCACTCAAATCTCTGCTCAGATGCCACTTTCTTGGGGAGGCTCTGGTGACCACTCAACGCTATTACTCTATCCTGTTGCTCTAATCCCTATTCCCTGCTTTATATATTTTTACTGTGGCCTGATATTATGTTACATACTGATTTATTTTTTGCTTAATAGTTCATTGTCTGTGTCCCCCATTAAAATGCAAGTACCATGAGAACTCTATTTTGCTTATTATTGGAAGTTTAAGAGTGCCTGGTATTTAACATGTATTTATTGAGTGAATGAATAATTAGATGAGTAATACTTCTAAGGGCTATAGTATTGTAGAAGCCCTAGCACTGCCACCAGTCAGTAGACAGGAGCATGACAAATTCTGCCCTTCTGCTGATTTTGTCTTCATTATTACCTGGAAGTTCTGAGATTCAAAGCACGAGATTAATGGAACATTTTCTGAAAGAATTGAAGAGTCTTAGCAATGAATACCTTATTAATTTTTTTCTTATTTGCGTCATATCACTAAACTGGTATGCCCACATTCTAAGGCAGTTATTTCCATGTATATTTCATTTGTTCCTTTTAGGGTCCTTTTGTGTACAAAGAATATAACATGCTCAAATGTTTTAAAAACTCACATTCAATTAGGAGTTTTTACCCTAAGGACCAGGGAATGACTGTATATATTACAAATAGGAAAGTATGGAATGAGGAAGTGATGAGTGTCAGACTGTATTGTGAGTGGTCAAATCATTTTGTTACTTTGGATTCATATTTTCTTTTTTGTATCCTTATCACAAAGTAAAATATGTGTACTAATAATGTGATTCATATTTCTGTACTTTGTGATGAAATATGCCCATCAGAATGGCTGAGTTTCATCTTATTTTCAAGAAGGGTCACCCCCGTTTCAAATATCTCATGAGTAATGTTTAACTTATTCAGCCTCTGATGCTTTTTTGCATGATAGTTTGGTACTACGTTTTCACCAAAGACGAACAACATTCAGGCAAATTAGTTCATGTCAATGCAATTGAATTCAGGCAAATTAATTCATCTCAATGCAGTTGAATGCAATAAGAAAGCAGATGTACTTGGGGTAATTAAAAGGGAATTAAATTTATTAGACTTTTAGCCCACCTCATTTCACAAAGGATATCAGCTGACTTAAAAAGTTGGCATACAATATGATTTAAAAATAAGGTGAACTAGTATGGGAAGGAGGATATATTTGAAGAATCCAGTTAAAATTCTTTAGCCTGAGGCAGTGCTTTGAATGCTTCTTGAGTATGTCAGCTATTTGATGAGACATGCTTTATTGCTTTTCTACTTACATTCGCATAACCACTTTTAAGCAGAAAAACTGCATGATTTTAAACTTGATTATCAAAAAATCTTTTGAATTGAGTTATCCTTACTGAGCTGTGCCCTTGACTAATTTTTGGAACACAAATATTAATAGAAAAGAAGAACATTGAGAAATTCTCAGGGCAATTTATGCAGCTTTTTGTTTCCTCTTTAGGAAATGATGCAACATCAATTGTCAACTGTCTTCATATTTTGGGTCAGACTTTGGATGCAAGGTAAATGGATACATTTTTATTTAAATCTATGAGTGTAATAATGATATACAGGAATAATAAGAAGAACCTAGTGTCTTTATTCTTTGGAATTGCAATAAAGACTTTAATGTAGGTGAAAAGAATATCTTTTGTAAATTAGTAATACAACGGCCTTTTATTATTTTTATGATCATATATATATTGTTATTTAAATTTTAAGTAATTTCTGTGGGAGCTAGGTATGTAATTGAGGGTTGAATTGGGACTGTATTATGTGAGGTAAAAATGATGAACTACAACTCTAGAGGTTTTATTAGCCTCAAGGCGTGGTGGTTGTTCTCCATATTTCTAGTAACATTTAGCTTTATAGGAAATATGAAGGTTTTATTCTCATTTTATAGATGAGTAAGGTGAAGCTTAAGATTGCATAGTAAGTGTGGAAATATACCAGTTTCCAAGTCTGTGCACTTTCTACTCTGCACTACTATTAAAATGACCAGAAATCCAAATACAAAACCAATTTGGTTAGCATGATTGATTCAGCCTTTAAGCCATACATTTAATTTACTTATTATCCAGGATACATCTAAATAAAAGTTCCTAAAAGTCTTCTACAGGGAATATGTGGTGATACTCTTGAATTATCCATTTTTGTGTTTAAAAGTTTATTTGAGGTGTTTTGTATAATAAATGAAGAAAGGAGATGCTACCATACACCTTCATTTTCTACAAGAAATGGCGGCTTTAGAATGTCACTTCTCTACAAAGTCCAGCCTTCAGAGCTTATTTAGAAAAGATTGATTGTTACCCTTAAGGTAAAAAAAGAAAAAAAAAAAAAATCCGTATCATTCGGTAACGTGGTTTAGCCGGCATTAAATGTTTCTTTCACACCCATAGCCTCAGAAAACATTCTAGTTTTGTTGGATTTGGGATGAACTAAACTGACTCAGGAGCTGGGTTTCTTAGTTATCAAGTAAATATTCTCAATATTTGAGACCACAGGTGGAAAACGTAAAGCATTAGAACTGCCGTTTGCTCCGAGGTCCTAATTAAGTTGACTACAAAGGCATTTAGGAAACGTTATGCATTTATGGAGTGCTATTGCTGTAACTTCAAGTATATAGGAAAGAATTATTTGAAAGTGGATTTAAAAAATTGAGTTGACTGAGTGAATGTCGTCATGGACAAAAATAAACACGATGTAGAAGCATGTTTTATTTGGATTTCACGTGCTCCTCTCACAAGATATAAGTCTCTTCTTTACTCCCTAGGACTGTGATGAAGACTGGCCTGGAAAGTGTTAAAAGTGCGCTCAGAGCTTTCCTGGACAATGCCGCAGAGGATCTGGAGAAGACGATGGAAAATCTTAAGCAGGGCCAGTTCACCCACACCCGAAACCAACCCAAAGGTGTTACTCAGATTATCAATTATACCACGGTGGCACTGTTGCCAATGCTGTCATCATTATTTGAGCATATTGGCCAGCATCAGTTCGGAGAAGATCTAATATGTATGTAAATCTATTACTTAGAGTTTCATTATCTACATAGTACAATCAGAAATCAGCCACATCATCGAGGTTATTCAAACACTGCTTATACATTAAAATGTTTTTTTGGTTTTTTTTTTTAAGAACACTTTAGGTTGACATTTGAGTTACAAAACCAAAACCATTCTTAATAGAGATAGATCTCTGAATCACATGGCTTCACAGAAGGGACCAGTAAGGTACTGGTGATGGACAGTCAGGCCCACATTGTTGACATCCAAGTTCCAAATTTTACACTTTCTGTGGTGTCTCTTTCCATGGAAATTTTCTAATGCAGTTTCACCAAAGGACATGCAGCATTGAATGTTTTCAGATTATTTCTGAGTCGATGCAGATTGTTTCTGCAAGCTATCCTACCGATAAATTTGAAGACTGCTGAGACAAATTCTGTGTCTAAATAACTGACCTACTAGGGTGGCTTAAATATCTTTTGTTTATAGGTTTCAGTCTCTTTTCATTGGGGTTTTCATCAGCCATTTCTGGCTGGAATTCTGTAGTTATTAAAAATATCCTCAGAATGCCCAAGGTTGCGTGGAAAAGGAACCACATGACCTAAGTTCCTGTTCTCCTGCCTGTATGAACATGAAAGATGATATGAGCCCTTGTCTGCCAGTCAAGTGGGTCTTGCTTGCAGACCCACCCACTCAGACTCTCAGTGTTGTACGTCTCCCCGGTGAAGTACAGCTCTGTGTAAAAACCGCCTGTGTTCATCAGTGAATGACATAACCACTAGTTTCAAAACATTGACATTGACACTACTTGAACCAATGGGAGCATTACTTACAGCCCCGTGTGGACACAGAAACAAATATGGGGGATGAGGATGATTTCTCCATTCATGTCATGGTGTGTCCTCCGGGAAATGGTAGCAGAGTTGGCATTAGAAATCCAAGGTTCTTAGTTTTCTTTGCCTGTTGAGCATGTTTATTGGATCAGAGATCATCTAAGAGGTTTTACTTGATTTTCTAGCTTTAAAAACTACAAGAGTGACTTACTTATGCCTTGAATTTCAGGTCATTTCAGAAATAAATGATACACCCCGTTCTCTAGCATTCTTATTCTTGTTCATTTGAGAGTTAAAATAAAAGGTACAGTCTTTATATACCTTTGGAACAGGAGTCAAAATGGACCTGTCCTCCCAGATATCCTTGTGCTTAGTTTTATTCTTGAAGAAATCCTTTATTCTTATACCTAAAGAAATTGTTCCTGATAACATTCTGTCTGTATAATCAGAGCACAATTCTTTAGAATGCTTTCAGCACCTTCAAGAAAAGAATTTTGTTTGAGAAAAGGGTCTTAAATTTCATTTTACGTGTGTGTGTTCTTGTATTGCTTTTTTTCAAATATTAAAATGTTAGTATGCCTTTAATATGGAATTTTGTTGTTAGCCTAAACTTTCTCAGGACAATGTATTGATAACAAGTGTTTTTTTTTAAAGTGAGATTCTCTTTTTCCTTAGTGGAAGATGTACAGGTATCATGTTATAGAATTCTGACTAGCTTGTATGCATTGGGAACCAGCAAGAGTATTTATGTGGAAAGGTAAGATTTTAAAAGTTTAACTCTGTATTAATAGTTTTTTCAAGTGTTATGATTATTTATTTCAAGGGTCTTCACTTTATAACTTTTTCCTTAGTTATAAACTAAACAATCAGATTGACATATTGAATTCCTTGGGAGTAATTAGACAATCTTTAAGCTAAAATTAAATTGATACAATAAAAGACAATGGCGAATTATGAACAAAAACTGTAAAGCCATAGTGGTAACGCCTATATTTAATATAAAGTTTAAACTTAGAGTGTTAATGAGTCTTACGAAGGAATCTGCTAGTACAGTTTCTAATTCTATATTGGAAATACAAAATAAGAATGAATATAGGCAGTTTTTTTTTTATTAATTATTAGTTATTATAGTTATTAATTTTTTCATGTTCTCAAGTTCAAGAGGAGAAGATTAGCAGAGTCAGATGTTGTGGACAGGTCAAGTAAGATAAGGTGTCCCCACTGAACTGAACAAGAGAGATCACATGGGCAAGTTCTGTAAGATTTCTGTGGAAGAGAGAAGAGAAAGAGGGCTTTTTTAAACGTTAGAAGAAATAAAAAGACATTCTAATAGAAGACCAATAAATGAAATAAATAAGTCAAAGGATATTCTGAGACAAGAATATTGAATAGATGTAAATTCTCCCCAAATTAATCTTAATTATAAAGAATTTCAAGTAGAAATTTGTTTTTTGTTGAACTTGAAAAAAAATTTAAAAGTTCATTTGAAAGAATCAATGCATGAGACTAGCCAATAAAATTCTGAGAGAGACAATTAGAGTAATAAGGGCATTCATGTGGCCTACCAAACATTAAAACTTAAGCAACAGTAATTAAAATAAGGTGACAATTACAAAGAGATAGGAAAGTAGATCAATGGAAAAAGATAATTGAGTTTACTCTGAATATTTTTAAAGTTTTACCTGCATTTTAAGTTAAACTATCAATAGTTTCATATGATTTTTATGGCTATAAAATATTTTATCCTAAGGAAGTATTATAATTTATTGAAATGTTCCTTTATTTTTGACATGTAGGCTCTTTTCTCTTTTTCACTTACATAAATAATGCTAGATCTATGTTCATAGTTTTCTGTGTATATTTATTTTATTTCCTTTATCAGAATTTGGAGATCTAGGTTAAAGAGTATGCATGTATTAAGGGTTTGTGATACACATTTTACTATCTTTAAAAAAAAATAATTCAATTCGTACTTTAAAGTTTTACAAGAGAATTGTCATTTCCTCACATTTCTCATTTCTGATTATTATCCTTTTTTACTATTTATAAATTTATTAGTTGAAATTGAGATCCTATTTTTATTTTCAAATGCATTTTCCTCATTACCAGTTACTAGCTATTTGTGTGTGTGTGTTAACCTTACCATTTGTACTTATTTTATAAATTGCCTTTTCTTATTTTTTGTCCATTTTTCTATTAATGTATTATCTTACTGATGAGTAATAACCATTGTATTTATTAACTATTAACGTCTTGCCTGTTATTTCTCCTGCTTTTATGACTTTTAGCATGTTTTTACCTTTATAGTGCTTATATACAAATCATTATGTACAGATAGTTTTCTATGACATGAGAATTTTGGATTTTTATATAATCAGATCTAGCAATTATACTATATGTGTTTCAGCCCCTTAGTTTTATGATTTTAAGAAGTTTATACTATACCCTTAATAGCTAGAAATTCAAATATTTATTCTCCTAGGTTTTTCATGCTTTCAGTTGTTTAGATTTACTTTGTAATCCTTTTGTTCATTCAGTAAATATTGATCAAATGTCAGGTTCTGGGATACAACAGTAAACAAATAGATCCCTGCTCTCAGAGAGCTTATATCAAGGGAGAGAAACAAAACAAGGAAACTGATGAACGTAATAGGGGAAAGTTATTGTGTGTGAGTTGGCACACAATACAGAGAATGACACGGGGTAATCAGGAATGCATCTTTGAGAACACGGCTTTTTAGACTGAGAACTTTCTCTACGTAACGGGAAACAGGTAGAAGATAAGTCAGGTGTAAATGGGTCTGTGTGTAATAGCCTTTATTGTCTCAGTGAAGTCTGACTTGAGTCTTCAGCCAGATGACAGTTGAAGAAACAAGTGTGAGAAGCTTGAGGGAGGCATAGAATGTCTGAAATGATTGTCTCTGGAGTATGAAGGGATTTACTGGAAATGAGCCTGTTTCCTGTTTCTCTTTGGTGTTATGTAGAATTCAAATTCAATTTTTTAAATCGTTCACCATGTCTCTAATATAATGATTTATTAAATATTTCTCTTATTTACTGATTTAAAACAAACTCTTCATCATATACTAAGTATATTTGCTAGGTTATATTTCTAGAATTTCTATTCTGTTCTAAATTATTCGATTTTTAAATGATTAGAGCAATACCATCTAGCCTGAATTGTTAGTATTTTCTAATACATTTTAATATCTGGTAGTCCAAATTCTCTCATACCTCAGCAGTTACTGTTACAGTTGTTACTACTCTTGCCTGGGTATTTTTCTTGATAGAATTTGGGATCTTTCTGTTAGATTCTTTAAAAAGATATATATTTTTTCAGTTAACTTTGCAATTATAAAGTGAGTTTGGGAGAATATAAAAATAAAAATATGAAGGTGAGTAAAAGGTATTTTGAAAGAAATGACACTATACTAAAAAGAAAAGTAGTTATTTTAATACAACTCATCTAAAAGAAAAATTGCTGTTTCCAGAATAGCAACAGAAATGATCAGAGTTGATCTGAGAGTTACTAACTGAATTTATATCTTAAAGTGAACTATTAAATAATTCAGATGAATTATTAATGAAATAAAAGGACTAGCCCAGTCAGATGTCTGGAAATAGATTACCTACTTTGTTTGGGGTCATACATGAAACATTTTAGGCTAGTAAATTCTTAAATAAAGTATTTCTCATTCTTTTAAAACATTTATTGAACCCATATTGTGTGCCAGAAATTTTGCAATTCTGTGTCCCTGTTTTTAGGTAAGGAAAGAAAAACTTGAAAAGAGTAAGTAATTTTCCTATGGTGAGTGACACAGTGTTAGGACTAAGATCTGGACTTGGGTCTGTCTGAATCAAAGCCCGTGCTCTTTGTAATTTCTTGATGTCCTAAATTATCTTTAGTAATGAAATGTGATGAAATGTTTGAATTGAACTTTATCTTATTCAGTGTCGTTCTATGAAGGGATATTTTCTCCTAGCTGAATATATATCTAGTCATTTTTAATTAAAATATTAGATAATCAGACAGTGTTAATTTTAAGTATGATTTTTTTAGTGAGAAATTTATAACTGTCTAAGAGAATTATGTAATCTTAATTTGATCCATTTTATTGACTTTTAAATAAAATGCATATTCAAAGTTATTTAAGGAGTTCATACTTTGCTGAAATAATTCTCACATTATTCTATATTTAATAAACACTTAACATGCCAGTAAAGCCTTGGATGAAGTAGGTAACTGAGGGAGAGAGAATTTATATCAGTGGCAAGGGAAGCCTTGAATAAATTGATCAGTCTGATTCCCTTCCTTCCCTTGAAAATGATAAATTAATTTTAAGTGTTATCAGTAGTTTTTAGCATCTGATATGTCCTTATATTTCATAGCTACCCTGAGATTACTTACACATGGTAAATTTTCAGAAAGTTTTATTTGTGTATTGTATTAGTACTTGATTTTTAAATTGTTATCAAAATCCATTTATTCACGTGGCAAGAATTGTTCCTTAGGTCATCATGTTAAAAGAAAGAAAAAAGAAAGAAAGAAAGTGAAATGTCCAAACTTATGAGGGAATTTACAGGGCTTGGGTTTTTTTTTTCTTGTTGTTGTTATTTTTGTCTGTACTGGTTTTAACTTCTTTTTAGCTGACAGATAATTTAGGTGTGTTTTTTTTTAATGGCAGGGAATTTGCTGTTGAAAGCACATGATGTTTTGCAATATAGAAATCGGATTTGAGGGTTAGTTTTTATCAGTAGCAGTAGCACTATGATTGTCCTTTTAGGTTGACCTTTCCAATTTTAATATAACTTCTTCAGTTTTTCACTTAGAAGCCTTAAAAATTATAAGCGTTTTCCACTTATAGGCAACGTTCTGCATTAGGAGAGTGTCTGGCTGCCTTTGCTGGTGCCTTCCCTGTAGCATTTTTGGAAACTCATCTCGACAAACACAATATTTACTCCATCTACAATACTAAGTCTTCTCGAGAGAGAGCAGGTAACACAGAAGCATGTGCACTACTTGATATTTGAAGCTAAAACTTAATGACATTTGTTGTGTTTTCTGACCGTGATTTTTTAATGGGCTATTTTAATTTTTTAGCGCCATGTTATTTGTTCTTAGGTGTTATTATTTGGAATTTTTTGGAATGCTGTATACTATTTCCATAGTGTTTCTGAAAGAAAATTAGTTTAATTTCTTCTAAGTCAATGAGCCACAGACAAATTAACCCTCTTAATAATAAGACAGAATAATCAGCAGATATAGAAAAATAGGTCAATCTGATTTCTGATTCAATTATCTCTTATAGGTAGTCAGTAAGTGTATGGAATTCTTATTTGTTACAGTTATAGATTTGTACCTTTCATTTCTCTTGGTTCACCAGGTATGTCTATCTTATTGGAACAGTTTTATTACATGTGATGTTTTTCTAATAGTTTGGTCCTCTAAGTCTGATAAAATATATTTTATTTTAATCATTTTCCAAAAGCCCTCAAGAGTTTCCCCAACTTGAACAAGAATTATTAGCTGTTCACAAATGCATACCTCTCTGTTGATGAGATCATTTCTCTGTGTAATTCATGTCTATATGGGAGCTACTGGTTACACTGATTTTATAGTGAATTTTTCAAGTAAAGAACCTTTTAAAAGCTTGAATAATCATTATTTAATTTGCCTACTTTATGATTCTAATTTCATATCACAGAATAAGTTAAAGAAAAATATGTTGAATGTAACTTAGCAATATTTTTCTATATAAGTTGTACAATATATTTGTAAACAGTAAAACACAGTTGAGTTTGGATTATTAACTATCTGTATAAGCATGTCTTATTAAGTTGTCTTATTAAGGATTTTTGATTCATTAATATTTTGTAATGAATCAAGAATGAAGCAGATTGTTATTTTGTTACAGATAAGGAAATACACAGAGCAGATAATTTCCCCGCTTATTTTCTATAACATGTCGTTTGCATAACAAAGGAAAGGAATTGCATTTAATGATTCTCCTTCATTCATTTTTTTAGTCAAGTCATTCAACAAATGATCATTGGTAGATGGAGAAGATGGTATATACAAAGATAAATAAGATTTGATTTTTTTCTTCAGGGAGTTTTTAGTTGCAGTAGAGGGAGACAGACTGGTGAATATATGTGATAGAATTCAGAATAAAGAACACTGGGGGCACAGAAAAGCAGTTTGAGCTGAGAGCACCTGGGAAGACTTAGCAGAGTTTGTACAGATGAGCCTTGAAATTAGGAACACTGAAACTCTGGTACATTAGGGGAAACTTCAAGTACTTTGAGGTGGCAGTAGCTTTCAGGGAAGAAAGAGAAAAGATGAGACAAGAATGGAAAGCCAAGAAGAGGCAAGGTAGGCTTCCTGTGTCAGGTAAGGAGTGGGGACCGTACCAGTGCAAAAAGGATCCTTTTATTGGCTTTGAAAACGGGAGTAACATGAGTAGCTTTGCATTTTAGAACTCCATCATGGCAGAA
The DNA here is from genome assembly GCF_028023285.1 of Balaenoptera ricei. Lineage (NCBI taxonomy): Eukaryota > Metazoa > Chordata > Mammalia > Artiodactyla > Balaenopteridae > Balaenoptera > Balaenoptera ricei. The sequence goes on from NC_082654.1 coordinate 113,245,505, forward strand.
ATAAGGAAGACGGATGAGTGTGTGTCACCAGTTAGAAAATGATTGTGGTAATGCAGAAGAAATCTAATTGGGCAAGACCCCTTGGATGGAGTCTATAGTGAAGAGGTTATGAGAAATCCTAGAGGTAGAATCATCTCCTGTAGGAGATGAAGGAGCATCAGAGCCTAGAATTTCTCCCAGGTTTCTAGCCTGGGTGACTCATTAGATAATGTTGTCCTCATGAGATAGTGGTGCAGGCTCAAGAGGTAGATTGGAGAGGAAAGGTCAAGTTTAAATTTAGACCCATTGTATTTTAGTTGCTTTTGATACATTCCTTATGAGACACACAAAAAAAAAACTTTAGGGAATATGGCTTTGAGAGTTATTCTCTTATAGCAGAAGCCCATAGGAATGGCCAGAATTGCCTAGGCAAACATATAAGCTGAAAAAGAGAAGTGAGTTCAAGATAAATCCCTAAAGAAAACCCATACTTAAAAGTTCAGCAAGGGGAAAAGAGTTAGCAAAAGGAGACTGACAAAATTCAGAAGAGAGTCAAGAAAGACTGAATGCACTGAAGTTAAGGAAAAGGGGGATTTTAGGAAAAGGAACTTTGGTCAGTGATGTGAAACGCCCTTGAAACACTTAGTAAGATAAGGATTGTAAAAGAATAAATTCGTTCAGTGGTGAAAAGCAGAATCCTTCATTTCTGTGACTAGGAGAGTACTTGGAAAGGTAAACAGTCTAGGAGAGAGCTGAGCATGTGTATAGGTTTGCTGGGGAAGAGGCAGTAGAGAAGGAGCTGAAAATACAGTCCTGAGCAAGGCGGCTGCTGGAGGGTAGACAACATCAGAACACAGGCGAACCATCAGTAGGGACCTCAGAACTCCTGCTGAAAAGGGGAACAGACGTGAATGTGACACCAGACACAGAAATCCTGTCCAGATGAGAGCAGGCAGTTGGAAGAAGAGACATCTGATATTCCTGTTTGTTCTGAAGTAGAAGGATCGGTCATTTGCTGATCTTCAGGTGGTTGGGTAGGGACTCGGGGAAAAAGAAAGTTTGAAATAGCTGCCATGGGAAAAGGGAGTGGCACAGGGAACTTTATTCAATATCCTGTGATAAACCATAATGGAAAAGAATATAAAAAATGAATGTCTATATGTGTATAACTGAGTCGCTTTGCTGTACAGCAGAGAGTGGCACAACATTGTAAATCAACTACATTTCAGTTCTTAACAAAAAAAAAAAAAAAAAAGAAAGGAATCCAGCTGAAGGCATGCCAGGATGCCAGGTCTGGCTGAGTTTTGAAGCCCAGTGTGAAATGGTTGCTTGTGTCTGTTTCGGGTCACTTCTTTCACTGAATACATGTCATTTGTACCTGTGCTTCTCTAGCTCTTAATTTGCCAACTAATGTTGAAGATGTTTGTCCAAATATACCATCTTTGGAGAAACTCATGGAAGAAATTGTGGACTTAGCTGAGTCCGGTATTCGCTACACACAAATGCCACATGTGATGGAAGTTATCCTGCCCATGCTGTGTAGCTACATGTCTCGTTGGTGGGAGCACGGACCCGAGAATAATCCAGGAAGGGCTGAGATGTGCTGCACGGCTCTGAACTCAGAGCACATGAACACACTGCTGGGAAATATCCTGAAAATCATATATAATAACTTGGGAATTGATGAGGGAGCCTGGATGAAAAGGTTAGCAGGTAAGATTGGGAAGGAATGTGCCACTTCCATTTGTTTTATTTCCAAAAAGATTTGAAATACAGAAGACTAAAATTTTTCTGTCTCAATCTTTGTGAATATTTGCTCTGTGCTCAAAAAATATTCTTGATTATTTCTGTCATGCTGTTCTAAAAAAAAAAAGTAGATTTAATCAGACATTGGGTAACTTTCCATATAGTTACTACTTTTAAGTGAGTAAACATTTTCTAGATTTGACTAATCTCGCAAAGATTAATCAGTGAACACAGCAGTAAAAATTAATGATTCTGCAGACAGACAAAAATAAAACTGGATTTTGAAGCCACCCAGGTTCAGTCATCTCTCTTAGCAGGAATGGGGGAGAATAATCAAAAGATACAAATATTTACACTTAAGCTTCTCTATCATTGCACTATTTATATTGAGTAATTTGAAGCAATTTGAGTGCCCAGCCACTAGAGTATGGTTAAATAGGTTGTGCACATCCATATACCAGAATATTATGCTTTATTCCAAATATTAAGATTTCAACAATATTTTATGATGTGGAAAATATTCAGAATATCATGGAGGGCTAAAAGAAGAACTTTAAAAATTTGAATTCAGAAGTTTACATATGATATAACTTATTGGTAAAATTTCCAGAAAAAATACACCAATGTCTTACTAATTTGGGTAGGGTAATTATGGTTGATTTCTAACGTTTCCCTTTTATACACTTCCCCAGTGTATGTATGTTACTCTTAGGGAGAAAAAAATTCCTTTTAAAATGGCCTAAAAAACAAACTTATGGTTACCAAAGGAGAAAGGTGAGGGGGAGGGATTAATATATACACACTACTATATATAAAATAGGTAATCAACAAGGACCTACTCTGTAGCACAGGGAACTCTACTCAATATTTTGTAATAACCTATATGGGAAAATAATCTGAAAAAGAACAGATATATGTTTATGTATAACTGAATCACTTTGCCATCTACCTGAAACTAACACGGCATTGTAAATCAACTATACTCCGATATAAAGTAAAAATTAAATTAAAAAAATGGCCTAATCAAGTTTAGAACTACTGCTAACAACTACAACTATTATTAAATAAAAGAGCAGTGTTATATGTAATCTAACTCTTCCACTGGGACAAGGATGGGGACGGTTATAATGAGATGGTGTAGTAGTTAAGTAGGTAGTAGTCTCGTATAAGTATTCAGTGGTGTGTATCTCTTCTAAAAAAAGGGCCAGGGGACCTTTTCCATTTGGGGACTTTTCCTCTTTGTGTGAAAATAATTGATTTCCAAAGTGAATGAATGTCTTTTTTAAAGTTCTAAATTAGCTGCCAATTTCTTTCTTTCTTTCTTTTTTGACAACAAGGAAGCACATCAGTTTCAATTCAGTAATCATTTTTGAACAGCAGCTATGTAATTAGGTTTGGGACTAGAAAAAGGACTGAGGCATGGGCTGAATTCTAAAGGAAGTCATGTGCTGGAGGAGAGCGAGGCTTAATCATGCTATACGATTGTAATGACCGTCTCATCCTCATTTTAATGAATGTTTATGCAGAGCGGAATACTAATGTCTGTCTTCAAACAGTATTTTCCCAGCCTATTATAAATAAAGTGAAACCTCAGCTCTTGAAAACTCATTTCTTGCCATTAATGGAGAAACTCAAGAAAAAGGCAGCGATGGTGGTATCAGAGGAAGACCATCTGAAATCCGAGGTCAGGGGGGATATGTCCGAGGCTGAACTTCTCATTCTAGACGAGTTCACCACGCTGGCCAGAGATCTCTATGCCTTCTACCCGCTCTTGATTAGATTTGTGGATTATAACAGGTAGAATGTTCAAAAGTGATTTAATTTCTCTAATTCCCTCGTAACCTTACTGCGTTCGTATGTCCCAGTGGAATTGCTTCATTCACTACTTAGCAATGAGTGTGTTCACAATGATGACGTTATCAGATGTGAATTTCACCAAACATCTTAAAATTACAATTGGAGAACCCATTGTGGAGCAGTCTGCCCTGTGGGTGTAAATGCTAGCACTTTGACAGTTAACTGTTTAAATTATTTTAAATGTTACGGCTGTACACTGAAGCCATTTATGAGCTCTGTGGGCAAGCATGCTCGCCCTCAGTTTACTCGGTTTCACATTTAACTTCAGGAGGGTGATTTTTTTTTTTTTTAATTAACTTTAAGGAGTAACTGAGACACCACTTTATTTATTATGTGATCTAGGGCAAAGTGGCTAAAAGAGCCTAACCCAGAAGCAGAAGATCTTTTCCGCATGGTTGCCGAGGTGTTTATCTACTGGTCAAAATCCCACGTAAGTAGGAAAATACTGGCAGTGCTTACTCTCTGGAATATGTTAAGGACTTTCAATTTTTAATCAATTTTCCGATCCCCTTAGTAAACACCTATCAGAGTGTTTCTCAGGGTCATCTCCTTAGTATCACTTAACTGGTCAGGAGAGAGACTAGGTTTCCCTGGGGAGTTTGATGCAATCTAAGCCTTCTTTTGAGTTTTGTAATTTATCTTCAAACCATCACAGAGATTTTTAATTGTGCTGAGTATTTATCATAATCAGTAGGTTTTTAGATGAATGCCTAGTGTTAGTTTCAAGAATAAGAAAAAGAATCTGAATATGTGCTTTTGAATCTCATGGATATATTTAAAATACAAATCTGTTAATATATGTTATATACGTTCTAACCCAAATTTTTAAAGGTGAAACTATGTGAGCAGTTATATTATTAATAGTAAAATTAGAATGTTAATATGAGCTGAATGAAAATTGAGGCTTAGTCTATTCACTGTTCTTCATACAAAATCTTTTATTACTCATCAATTATTAACATATTTAGATGCTTACTATGAAATTATTTTGTTTGGGTTATGCTCCTTTAAAAAAGAAACACGTATAATTAGATTGTTAACCTCTCTTTTGAAACTCTGTGATTATTTCTGCTTTTATTCTGTATTTGCTTTCACTACGACCACTGCTTAAACACTTGACTTTGCCAGTGTTTTTATGTTCCTAAATTAAAAGTGAATAAAATAATTTTAGGGTATATGAAAAAGTAGATAAAATATCTGACAGAATGGAAAGTTGTGTTATAGTTGTGCATGCCCTTAGGAAATCTGTGTTTATCCCAAAAGGCAGTATATGCTTTCCACCAGGTAAGCATATACCTGGTGCTTGGTATTTGAGTATTCGTTCTACCCCTTGGTAGGTGTGTGACTTGGTTACTTAAATTTTCTGAACCTTAGTATTCCCATCTTTGAAACATACATATTTCTATCTAGTTCCCAGAATTGTTGCCCCCAGCCAAGCACCCTCATTGGATATTCAACTATTTGCTTCCTTTCTTTATAAGTCTTATATATCAAATTACTACTTATCTTTGTAGAAACTTTGGGTTCCTTTGTACCCTCTATTACATGAACTACTTATCTGTGGTTTTAATTGAAACTTCCTTTGGGACTTCTCAGAATTTCAAAAGAGAAGAGCAGAACTTCGTGGTACAGAATGAAATCAACAATATGTCTTTCCTTATTACGGACACCAAGTCAAAGATGTCCAAGGTATTACTATAATCTGTTTTGCTTTCTAGAAAATGTCTGAATATCACGTTCATTAGTTGAATTGGTTGATATTTTTTAGATCTTTTGAAGGTTTGTAACTGGAATTTGATGGATTTGATAATATGTTTACTGATTAAACACACATACACACACAGTTTTAAGGGTACCTGGGACTTACTGTAATCAGGTGTGGCAAGACATGAAGACATGGAAATGACTGTCAGGGGGGAAGAAGATTTTACTCACAGTTCCCTGGAAACAGAAGGCACAGCGTATAGTGAGGACACATGGGGAAGCACCAAGGTCAGCCATGAGGCGGAGGGAGCAAGGAGGAGATGTGGACAAGAGCCTTTATTATGGTTTCTGTGGAAAGGAGCAGGTGAGGTAGGGTAAGCAGGTTTAGCATTGGCTGGCTTGAATCATTTCAGTGGACTCTGGGGTATAGGGACTGTCCCTAGTTGTCTGGTACCTGGCCCTGGGTGATGAGGGCAGGTGGATTGAGATTCAGGTAAAGGAGATGATTGGAGGACAAGGACTCTGAATTGATTGGTTTGTATATGAAAGGCGTGCTTGCAGGCAAGTAATTTTCTGTCTCTAGGAATTGACTAACCCTGGGAGGGGCACTCAAAGATCAGCAGGGCCCACGATGTCAAAGCATCAGAATAAAAAGACATGCTTAATATACACACACACTCACAAAATTGCCAATCAGTATAATATACATATAATTAGTCAATAATATGTATTCATCAGAGGAAATGTATGTACATTTATGTGTGTCAAATAAATACACCGCAAAATAATTAGCTGCATTGTTTAAGAAACACGTGGATGAATTCTAAGTTCTCACATATGAAATGGAAATTTTTGTTTTCTCCATCACTCATGTTGGGGACTGGAGGACCTTTCAAAACACTGAAAAATATGTGCCTTTATCTTTTCAATTACCACTAAATAAGAAAATGAATGTATTAGATGGGGTAACACACAAAATATGCTACCAAGTGGCCAAAGATGCAAAACAGTGTGGCACTATGGCCATGGAAATCAGTCTCGACCAACTCAGTAAATTATGGGAAGAGAGATGAACCCCAAGAGTCCATCTGACTGGTTTCATTGGCGACCACCAGGATAATAAAATAGCATCACCCTTTACTCTAGTCTTATTCAGAGTTGTAAATGCCATGTATTTGATACTATTACACAGGAACTCAAAGCTAATGCTGGCTGAAGCTTTGCATGACTAGAACAGTTGTCCGACTACCACAGGCTATTACTCTGTGCGTCTGTGCTCTTGAAACACTCATAAAAGATGATAAATTTTCTTTCCTCTGGGCACACAGTAAGCCTAAAGAGTGAGGAACTGCTCCTTCAGAAGATGCTATACTAAGAGTATATATTTCACAGGGATGTTCTGAACTGAAAACTGTTAGTGAATTACCCTGCTTTGTCAGTGTGTTGTCAATTTAGGCCAGTGTGAACAAAGGCATAGAGAGAGGACATAAGAGGTCAGTGTTTTCTTTTGGAGGATGACAATGACTCCAGTGTATTATCAAACTCAAGATAACTTAAAGGTCTTCAGAGCAGAGGTCTGCACACATCTATACAGACATCCTCTTCCCTGTTTTCCATCATTCTAGTCCAATGATTCTCCAAGCATACACTCAAAGCATTGTACATCCTGTAACCTACACTGAGGCATCTACAACCATTGACATTTTCTCCTATTTTCAGGAAAAAATCAAAAGTAATGGATAGGAGCATCTCAAATTTAATGTCCCCCCCCCCAAATTTTGTTAACCCTTTTAGTCTTTTACCTATGACTGCTAACACTCTGAGACGAGATGGATCGCAAATAACAGTAATATTGATGAAAAATTTAGAAATCAGCGACTATGCCTTGCTTGTTTGCTTTAGAAATTTTTTTTTGCCTGCATATGTACTTGACATTTTATATTGTGTAAGTACTATAAACCTTTTTTCCTAGAAAAAATGTTTCTAGTTCAAACAATGGAGTCAAATATACTAACATGTTACTTATATTGTTTCACTAAAGTAATCATGATGTGCATGTGTCAACATTTGGACAGATTTGAGAGTCGCTGGTTGGTCATAGCAGTGTCATAACTGCAGTTTTTATCAGTATCATTGAGGTTCTCAGCTGACCACGGATGGCAAGAAGGATTCAGAAGTGGAAGGTAGTCAGGGCATGAGTAAGTTCTCTCCCCAAAAGCTGTATCATTTGGGTCTGGTGTCAAGAATGGATACCAGTAGGGTGGCCAGAGGTCTTACATCTCAAACTGAAATGAACAGAGAGGTGTTCCCTCCTGAAACGCTGAGAGCAGAGAGATGCAGAAAGCTTCAGGGATTTCTGTGACGAGACCTTAAACCATCTGTCTAAGGCGTCACAGCAGCCGATAGAGCCACCCTCCCAGAGTCCTGCGGGAAAAACGAACTCCTTTTGGCCAGAGATTGAGACCAAATGCAAACACCAACCAAAGGACACATTGTCACACATCAGTCTTCAGCCAGTCGCTTGAGCAGGGATAATCACTATTTGTATGGTGTGCCATTTCCCGAATTAGAAGAGTATATAAGTTGGCCAGCAGACTGATTTGGAATAGGAAATCTGGGATAGAGAAGCTCATTTTGACTTAAAGCAAAATATATGTAGCCCGGAGAGAGGCCAGTGCATGTATAATTGGCCATGATACTCTGGGAGTTCTATTTTTCTTATTTTTTGAGGAACCTCCATGAAGTTCCACAGTGGTTGAACCAGTTGGCATTCCCACCAGCAGTGCACAAGGGTTCCCTTTCCTCCACATTCTCACCAAAACTTGTAATCTCTTGTCTTTTTGATGAATAGGCTCACTTTTATCCTTCATATATCTAAATTTTCATAAATCATTTATGATTTTATGTCCATTTTTGGGGAGGGGGGTTGTGGGCCATTTTCTTACAGGAATATTAGAAAATTCTTCCCTTTTTCTTGGTCCTCTATTAAATTTTAGGTTATTTTAGGTGAAATTGTTGGAGCTATATTTGTGGTGCGTGCATGTGTCTGTGTGTGTGTGAGAGAGACAGACAGACAGACACACACACACATACAGACACACACACACACATACAGAAGAGAGAGGTCATTTATCCGACTCTCCTCCTTAAATATGCTGTTGACAGAAATAATAAACCATCTGTAATAGGAATAGAAAAGAGTTTTATTTGAGCCAAACTGAGGACTATAAGCCGGGAGACACAGATTCAAGAAGCAGTTGAATTTTGTTCCGCCATACTACCAAATGGGGGAGACTTACAAAGGCAAACACTGCAAAGTTACATAAGTTATTTGTCAAAAATTATGACTGGACCTGGCAAGAAGTAAGTGTGCTTGTTAAGTAAGGATTGGTCGAGGTCCGAAATAGTTGCGTAGTTACCAAGGAGATCTTGAGACTACAACGCTGCAGCTGGCAGCTGCTAGCAGATGTTGTTTTGAGAATGGCTGGTGGTGTTCTTGAGACTGGTACAATTAGAAAATTCAAGTTCTCTGTGATGCAGGATCGTGTCTCAGACCACATTCACAGTGGCCGCTGAGCTCCATTTTGGATGTCTGAGCCACAGTTACTCTATTTTAATTTTTTAAATGCATTTGTTTCTTCAGTGGTTAAAGCAGATGCACACTGCATGTTTGATGGGTCACGAAACAGGCTGTTCTAATTAGCGTAAAATTTAAGTTAAATCATGTGTAAGCCAGAATGACTTTCCCAGACCTCAGTATGTGAAAATATCTTCCATCAGTGCCTACATATTGACCATGTTGTTGTGTATTCATATCTGATTCAAATGTTAGGATTGAAAATGAACTGTGCAAATTCAGTAGTTTTAGCGGTTCTGTTCAAATTACTGAACAGCTCCTATGAGTAAGGCACAGTGCTTGGTTCTGCATATACAAAAAGGAACAAAATAGGTTTGGCCACTTCCCTAATGGAGCTCCATAGTCTGGGGAGGAAATCGGCACTGAACAAGGAAAAACCAGCCCTTATAGATGTACATGAAGATATTTGATTGCTCGTATATTTAATTTCTTCATACCAACAGTGGACTATGTCACGCATAAAAGTTCAAAGATTTATTGACTGTTCTTTTCAGTTTACAGATTTCCTATGGTATAGAAAGCAAGATGATATTTTGAGCAAATGTAGGAATTAATTTATCTAGTACTTCTCAAAACTGAGCAGTGTAGAGTTGCCTTTAGTGTTGATTTAAATTATTTTTATTATAAGGTTGCTTAAATATTTATAAATATCAAGCCAGGTATAAGCTCCTTCTACTTTTACAACAGTAAAACCAAAAGACCTTTACAAGTTAAAATCAAAGAAAACTTCAGCACCAGTAAAATTTAGACTTTAATGTATTGAGTAATATTGTTTTGCAAAAACTAAATTACCAGTATTGGGTAGAAATATGTTTGCATAATTTATATCAATTTCCTTAATTTTTAGGATGGTGGTTCCTCATTTGGGTAATTATTTTTATCAGTGTGGTTAGGTTTCCTTTTAGCAAAGAGCTCATGTAAAACCACTGATTCATTATTTTTATGGGTTAATCAATTTAATAGTACAAATAATTATTCACTGTGCTTTTTCTACTAAACTTACTGAGAGTACTCTCTTACAAATTGGTACAGATAAAAGCGGGATCCACACAATAAGTACATCTCTTTGGAAAGTGAATATGATTCTTATTACTGTGGTTCAGGTATTATAGGTTCGATATATCAATATATACTATATATGTAATAATATAATACATTATATAATATATATTATATTATTAACATATCAGCTACCATTGCCATATGATTTCAGATGTTTCAGTACTTTCACTTTGCAAAAAACTTCTTTCATTATCATGTTGTGATATATTTTGCCTTCTTTTGGGAAAGGCAAATCATTTGTATATTAAATGATCTTCTGAATTTCTCAGCCCAAAACTGTTACAATATATCATTATCATAAAACTATCTTCAATGTTTGATTTATTACTACAAAGAAATTTAACATGCACGAAGAAGTGGATATGGGACAGCTGTTTTCATTTTAACGTTAGAACATGTCCTCTTAATAGCAAAAAGAATACTCACTACCCAGTGAAAATTAGACTCTGTCATTGGAGGTGACCCTGGCACAAGCATAGTTTTCCACAAAATCACTAGAGAACCCTGAAGTATCATGGCTGTTCTCAGTTGTAAACAGGTTATCCAGAGATAATCCTGAATATTTATTTAACACTGATTAGTGTATTACGTCTACATTAAGGCCCTGGGGAGACAAGTGTTCAGCCTGTATAAAAGGCAAATATATGAGAGTTTTTTATATGCTGTGTGTGTGTGTGTGTGTGTGTGTGTGTTGCAAAGCAAGCATTTGTCAAAGCAAAAACCATTTATTCTTAATCTTTTTTTTCCTGTTAACCACCAAAAATCATAAAACATACAATATCTGAAATTACCATGGATTTTTCATGCATCCATATGCCTCTCTAAAATTACAATGTGCATTTTCCTTCTAAAATTATATAGAGGGAATTCCCTGGCAGTCCAGAGGTTAGGACTCGGCACTTCCACTGCCGGGGGCCCGGGTTCAGTCCCTGGTCAGGAAACATGATGTGGCCAGATAAACAACAACAAAAAAAAGAAACAAAAAAATAAATAAACCTTTTTTCTTTAAAAAAAAAAAAAAAGATTATATAGAAATGCCTACCAGTAAATTCTAGTGATTTGGGAATCTGAGAGTAGGACTTAAAATCAGCAAGAGATGCTGAGAAGAAAAGAGAAAGGGCATCCTCAATAGGATTCCTAACCAATAGGGACCAGCGGGAAACGAGGAAGGTGAAACTACAGGCAAGTTAGAAAAGGCTCATAGTCCTATGAGACAAGAAGTCATTGCAGATTCCAACACTTACCTTTGTTCTGTAGGCAGCTGTTTCTGATCAGGAAAGGAAGAAAATGAAGCGCAAAGGAGACCGGTATTCCATGCAGACCTCTCTTATCGTGGCAGCTCTGAAGCGATTACTGCCCATTGGCTTGAACATCTGTGCCCCTGGGGACCAGGAGCTCATTGCTCTGGCCAAAAATCGATTTAGTCTGGTAAGGCTCCTGTTCCTACCAGCGGGAATGATCATGCAACCTCCAGATGCTCATGTGTTTGGATTCCTTCGTCTCACTGCTCTATGTCAATATTTCATTTGCATTGAATGCTTTTATTAAGCAATTATTCTGCACAGGCCCTAGGACTCAGACACGAAGACTGCCTAATATTTTTTTTGGAGGCTGTTTTTATTTCTAAATTACGTTAATCACCCCCAGGGCATATTCAGAAACCAAATAGAAAAGATGGCAACAAGTCACTGGTAGTGGAAAAAAATGGATTTCATATGAACTCCTATATCAAATTTGTGATGAGAGGTATCTGCAGATTTATGAAGGGTGATTTTGAATGTTAGATGCATAATGTATTGTGCTGATCGTCGCTAGATATGAATTTGACTTTTGAATCAGCAGCTTTTCTCCTTTGTGAGCATCAAGATTGAAGTTCTCAAGATTTCTTGATGGTCTCTGGTTTTCCTCTTCATGGTTACACAGAGAGGATGCAAGTTTTCAAAAATATACATTGGGGTTGCTGTCTTTTATTCATGTAAATTGGAGGACATGTTCTCCCTCCCATGTTCCTACACTGAAGCACCTCTCTGCATATCCAGAGTTTGAGACCCTACCATGAGCAAATTGAAGGGAGATTGTAAGAAAGGGAGCTGCAGAGATGCAGACCCATTGGCTTTTGTCTAATATTTGCTTCTCAGGATATGCTCCTTATTATTACTGGATCCTTGGGGATGTTATTGGGTGCTAAAATGACTTCATGGAGATTTCAGAGAATGCTGGAGACATACTTCTGTTTGAACCCAAGGGAACATGCTTCTGCCCTACTTCTTGTGAACTGGAAATTCAGTTGTCTTGAGTCTAGGGCACTTTCACTGGAGTTAAATTAGGTGGTTGTCTTGTTTCAAGTCACAGCAATATCAAAAAAATTATCTGAGCGATAAGCCCCAGATATTAATTATCTGAGCGATTTAATACATTTGTTGCATGTACTAAATCCTATAAAGACGTTTGTTCAAACATATACTATTTCAAGAGGTTTATTTCTAATGGCTTGTGACAGTCGATGCATTATAAGACTTCATTTAGGTAACATTTATTTCTTGACAGAAAGACACTGAGGATGAAGTTCGAGATATAATCCGCAGTAATATTCACTTACAAGGCAAGGTAAGCCCAATATTATTAGAAAGCACACTTAGCACCTATAAACTAGTTAATCTCTCTTTAGAAGAGTACTACAAATAATGTTACTTTAACAAGTAAGGTAGTGAAAATATATCATCTTAATCAGTCATTATCCTGCTTGCAAATCCTTTTGTATTAAGGACTCTCAAGATAACAAATGATGTATTTTTAAAGTAGATCATCAGAGATTGTCAAACTTTGAAAAAAGGTGTCGCCAGTTGAAATAAAGGTTGGGAATTTCCTTCATATAGCTGAGTTGGAGGACCTTTGGGAGATGGAGACGGGTGTCTATGAAAATTTGATATTTTACACCTAGTACTCAGAAATTAAATAAGTGTATTTGAGTCATTAGTACATACGAGATAGCAAGAATTAATGTAATAGCAAAGCCAGTGTACATTTAGAAGAGAATCATGAATGGAAACCAAGATAAGACATACTTTCTAATGGTGGGTAAAAAATTTGCTCAAAGTAGTTTTTGTAGTCCAAGCATTTACCATTATTTGGAAATGTTTTCATAGTAGTGGATAAACTGTTCATTTGTTTACAGGACCTGTTATGTAATATGAGAAGTCTATCAATTTATTATTTTGACTCAACTCTTTTCTTCTATTCAGATGTCCCTTCTGAGGATTTTTTTTTTTAATTGTGAAAATGTCCAAATGTCAAAAACTAGTGGCTATAGTATAATGTATCCCTTACTGGGTATTAAAATGTTTCTTTCCAAAGATCCAAATCATATTCATTTTCTTTTAACACTTCGGAATATAATATGATAAAGGTGCAACATGCTTTTACAGTACTCACAATGCACAAATATTATTTAGAGCAAATTTCATGTGTACTTTGTTGTGTACTCAATTATCCATTGAATTTTAGCTTTAACAGAGTAGGAGATTAATTCCTATAAGAGCATGATCTCTTTGCAGATAGCAAAAACATTTTGAACAGTATTCAAAATGTTCATAAAGGCTCCAGTTGAACCTCAATTTTATACTACATGCATGGGCATTTGAGGCAATCACGTGCCCCTGAAAAGACCTCGGGAGCCCCAGGGAATTTGAGACCACACTTTGAGAACCATGGTCCCACATAGAGACAGAGAGTATTCACTACCTCTTAAGAAGGGGTTTATACCACTCTCAGGAAACAGTCAAATAAAAGTTATGTCTTGGATAAGCAGGAGGAAATTCTTCCATTATATTCTAGAGGCTACTTGTAGGGATACTTTGGACAATGTATGCTGTGTATTGAGTCAGGAGGAACAAGAAGAGCTGAAAAGGATGCATATTTATAATCAATATTTCACCTCCAAACGAATGAAACCTGAAAATAAAGGCATAATGAATACTTATTCTTTGTGACATTTCATTCTATATTTTTTACGCCAGGCGTAAAAATAGGCCCCAAGGCCCCCATGTATATAAAAATAGGCCCCAAGGCCCTCGTGTATATACAGACTTGCAAGCAATGAGTTCTTTTGCTCCCAGCTCCTTCTTGAATACATTGTCTTGAAATTTTAAGACTGGTAATCCTGAGGACAAGAGGGAGTGATTGTATATTAGAAAGAATAATATCTAGAGGTACCAGAGTCCTCAGATGGAAAAAGTATATGGAGGAAAGCATTTTGTTTTATCAGAAGACAAATGGTGTTGACAAGTCGTTCAGTGCACAGAGCTCTATCTCTGTTTGCCTCTAAGATGAAAGTTATTTTTAACATTTCAAACTACACTTTCTCAGGCTAAGAGTTGTGAAGTTTTAGATGTTGTTCATTTACTTCTGCTTCATTGCACTCCGTCTCCCATTTTTAAAGGAAATATTTAGTGGGAGGAGAAACATACGAGTATTGCTGTGCCCGTTTTTAATGACATAGTTAATCTAAATTATTTCTTTCAAGTGCTGTATCCCTGGAAAGATGCTTGTATTTGTCAGTTTCTATGGTTTAAAATAATATTTCTTAAAAACATTCAGAATCCCGTTGTATCTTTCACTCAGGAAATTTGACAGTATTAAAAAGTAGAGTCTGTAGATTGGTTTATTGTAAGAATGTGATTTTGTAGGCCTTCGTTGCTTTATATTAATTGATATCTTTGTTTCAGTGAGACTGAGCTCTGTTGTAGAATCCTTGTATTTATAGATAAATGTGATCCTATATCATTGCCTCTAAAGTAAATATGTGAATCTCTCAGTGTTTGACTGTGAAAGGAAAAGAGAAAGATAAAAGATTGCTTTGCCTATTTCCTTTCCCTGACCATCTCCAGCTCATCCTGAAATCCTAGTTGAAACTTCACTTGTTTAGGGAAATCTTCCCAACCACCAACAAATTAGGTTAAATCTCCAGGTACCTTATATTTCTTTCTAGTAGCCCTTGTCAACAACTGTCAATGTTTGTTTGATGTCTGCCTTCCTCACCAGACGATAAATTTCATGAGTACAAGGTACTTAACTTCTCTGTCTTGATCTCTGCGTCATGTTTTCACCCTGTGCTATGCTCAATAAATAGCTATAGATTGACTCTTCAGAAGTGGGTCTTCCCCTCTTTACACTGTATTTTTTGAACATTTTTCTTTTTTTCTGCAGGTGGAGGATCCTGCTATTAGATGGCAGATGGCTCTTTACAAAGATTTACCCAACAGGAAAGAAGACACTTCAGATCCTGAGAAGACAGTGGAAAGGGTCTTGGATATAGCAAATGTGCTTTTTCATCTTGAACAGGTTAGATTTTGTGCTGATTCAATCACATTTGCCTTAACCATAAAAAATATTTTTTTAAAGGATGTGTGTTAACTTGTTAACTGTGGGCCAGAAAACATATATGTCCAGCATGTTCATTACCAAGAATCTATGACTTGGGAGTCCTTAGTATCTAATCAGCAGCATTTCCAAGCTTGTAATTTTTGTAACCATCGATAAATAATGTATTTGGGGAGAACAAGGCCTCTGTTTTATAGTCTTTTTCAAAATATTTCTAAAATTAAACAGATAATTAAAATTATATAATTAATTTTAAGCCATTCTAACAAAAATTTCAGGAGTTACACCTGATTTCAAATGTTTTATAACTGTATTATTTTTCTGTTGCTGCTCATAAAAACATGTTTGAGATACTATCTTTCCCTGGTCTAATATTTGAATGTTGAATTTAAGGTCACTTGTTTAACCTTTCCTTTTAATATTTTTGAGCTAATTTTTCTCAAGTTCAGCAATATGTCACATTTAGAGAAGAGCAGTGCATTGGTATTAAAGCCATGTGAGAATAATGTTTTTATATCATTTTTCAGTTGTATTCTATTTTAAGCTACAAAGCTTCCTGTGTATTTGACTTTCTTATTTATTACCTTTGCTCAAGAATTCCCAAACCAATAGTATCTGAAATGTCATCAATTGGTGGATTGTATTTTTGTGTAAGGGATCTTCTGGCTTAGGTAAAATATCTGCAACACAGAGACAGTCTCTGTTTCTCACGAGGTCCATTCAGCAAAATAACACCAGACTAATGGTGCTCAGTGTAAACCCAAGAGTGTGCTCTGTCCCTGGGTCTCCATGACAAGACCTACCTGACATGGAGGGGCGGTTATTTTACACTGAACATAAAATAGTGAAATGCCCCATGTCACCTCAGGATGTTGTCATCTGAATGTTTTGCAGAACTTACTAGCATAGCAATAATAAATGTATTTCTTTGATTCCTATTTCATATTATCTGATGACCTCCTGTCACTGCCCTTGGCCAGTTAAATAACCGAAGGGTATATCTAATGTAGCATCCTCTTAATTTCCTTCTTGCTTACTCAGATGCCCCCCAAATGCTAATAACTTCTCCAGTGCCATGCAATTTATCACTACACCTGATAAGATTAAGCTAGGATGCTCTTACACCATATGGCTATCGATATGTATTTACATTATGTAATGCCATAATATTAATAATATAATATGATAAAGTATTATTTAGGCAACTTAATGGTCCCCTAAATATTTTCATGAAATATTAAATAAATATAAATGATCATCCATCAGCAGATGACAAGATTTGAGGTAATGAAATGTTAAGTGATATATAAAGTCATAGAGTTGTGTTTCCAGAAGTATATACATATTTAGGAAGATTACTCAATGATAATTAAATGGCTCCTAGAGGACCATTTCTGACAGCATTACTCTACCATGAGTTTTTAATTCTTCCTGGTTTTCATGCACGTATCTGGATTTGCTTGAATGACTTTTAGATACATTAAATGAAGTTTATTGAACCCTGTTTTATTATAGTCATATGTTATATACTCATAAATACATATGATCATAATGAATGATGTTATTTGTAAAGTGGTGAGATTCATTTTACTGAGCAGCTGTTTATCCCGTGAACAGTTATTGCATGCACTACCATATGGCAGCATTGTACTCTGCTGGGGACTGAATTCTGTCCCTCTACTCAAGTGGCTTGTACTCTAGTAGAGTATATGGCCACATAGATAAATATGTAGTGATTTAGATGTGCCAGGATACAAAGTGTACTGAAGAGAGAGTAAGAGGAACCCAGACTTACTCTAGCCATGATGAGGGTGATCCCTGTGTAAACCTTAAAGAAGTAGGAATTATCTAGGAAAAGGTAAGAGGGTCAGATCTTCATGGCCAAGTATTCTTCAAAATGTTAAGAATATGAGTAAAAAGAACTCATCAGTTATCAAAGAATAGAAAAGAGTGGAAGATATCTGTGTGCGGAATTCATGCCTTTAATACCTCTATTCTAATGTTAATTTGTGAGTCATAGAATAGTTTGCAAAGAATATTTTCATTTGCCACACTCGGTGCAAAAATAGTGGGTGCAGAGGAAAGACTTCATTTGGCTCAAGGGTCAGCGACCTTTGCAATTGAACATTTTGTACTGTACATCTGGTCATTTTTCTTAGGACAGTAAGCTGTCTTCTTGGAATTTTCTAATACTCAAACTCCAGACAGGCTAACACAGCAGCAAACCCAGGTGTTCAAACAGTTACAAGACACATCTTGATGTTCACCTTTGGATCACAGATCTTAACTACATCTAGTTACTTGATTTATAGGAAAATTCACTATTTAAGGTCTTTCCTTGTTAATTATGTTTGTTGACTGTCACCCATGTTGATCAGAATGCCATATGCTAGGTGAATAATACTACCCTTGATTCTGTTTTCACCTGCAGTGTCTCAACAATGTTTTGTTTTGCTTAATATAACCAAGAAGAAAATTGAACTGGATAATTATAATAAAGTGTTTATTGATCCTATAGAAGGAAGTAGATCACAGAAATAAGTGCTTTCAAATTATACAAATTGCTTTGTTAAAATTTCCAAACCACTGTAATCCAAACATTCTTAATGTTTTCTTCCGGCATTATTACATTCATATGTTGACCCTTTACTGCAAAGGATAATAAATTTAGTTTTACTTTTTTAGCTAACGTAACATTTTTATTTCTTCCAGAAATCTACATGTATGCGCCGGAGATATTACAGTCCGGGAAGTACAGTGTTCAATTGCCTAGAAATTACTAATTAATGTAGAATTCTATGCTGGGATTTTTTTTCTCTCTAATACTTACAATTAATCTCTTTTTCTTCTTGAAATTCCAAACACCATTAGCTAAACACATAGCTTGCTTGCATCATTTACTGCAACTTTTGAATTCTCATTTGTCCCTATCTAACAAAGTAATTATATATTTTAACATTTTTGCAAAATTAAATTCTTTTACTCACTCCTACTAATGTGTTCACAAAGACTTGTCATCTCTCCATCCTGTGTTATGTTAAGGAACAGTGGACTTTTCATTAGAATTTTCTTTAACTGCCTCTATTTATGTTTACTGTTGTAGCTCTTATGATAAAATTAGTGGAAATGGATAAATAAATAAGAATAGGTTGTTTTGCATAGGCAAAAACTATGTTTTTGGCACCATAACCGAATTCTGAAAAGGATACAAAATTGTTTTATATAGAATAGTTTTATATTTCTTTGATTTTTAAAGATGACATAGCTTCTAAAGTACAGTGTTGGGAAAATATTGTATTTTTACTAAGGAAAATATTTAACATTTGAAACTATTTCAAATTTAGCATTGGGTAACTTGGAGGACATGGGTTTTCCCATAATAATTGTGAGGTACTTTTGGAATTGAAATTCTAAAAGTTCTTAGCTAAAAGATGCAGCTGTATTTTTGAGGGCCTTTGGGGGGTTAAATACGTGTGTCTTTGTGTCGTTCTACCTCAGGTCGAACATCCTCAGAGATCGAAAAAGGCCGTGTGGCACAAACTGCTCTCTAAGCAGAGGAAACGGGCAGTGGTTGCCTGCTTTCGGATGGCTCCTTTATATAATCTGCCAAGGTCAGAATTTCTTTAATGTTTATAATGGATTAAAGTTATTCTTCCCCTAACAAGTGATAGGAGGCATCTACCTTAACGCGAGTACAGTAGTCCAAGAGAAGGATGGACAAGATTTGTTGGCTCTTCTGTGTAATACTTGACTTTGTTTTCCTTTGTTGGGTATTCTCGTTGGTCTGTAAGAGATCATTATTAAATGACGTTTAATTTTTATTGAAGTATAGTTGTGTTAGTTTCAGGTGTTTCAAGTGATTCAGTTATACGTATATAAAAATCTATTCTTTTTCAGATTCTTTTATAGGTTATTACAAAATATTGCATAGAGTTAGTTCCCTGTGCTATACAGTAGGTCTTGTTGTTTATTTTATATATAGTAGTGTGTGTATGTTAATCCCACACTCCTAATTTATCCCTCCCCACCCTTTACCCTTTGGTAACCATAAGTTTGTTTTCTATTACTTGTAAATATTCAGGAGGATCTGCTCACATATGTGAGGCAGGATAGAGTAATTAGGAACTCAGTCTCGGGGGTCAGACTGCCTTGATTTGAATCCTGACCTCACAGCTTATGGATGCATGACCTTGGTCAAGGTTCTTACCTGACTTTGTTATAGTTTTCTCAGCTGTACAGTAAAATTTGCCTCATAGAGTTGTTCAGGTTATTTAATGGGTCGAAGTATACACAGTGCTTAGAACTGAACGTAACACGAGCAGTGTTAATGGTTGTTTATTATTTTTGTGATTATTTAGCCTTTGGGGAAAAGAGCTGATATGGAACTAACTTATGGGAATAATGTAAACACGTTTGACAGACCCATCAACCTTCTCCTAGAGATACAGCAGATATACTTGTTAATAGAAAAGTAACCCGTGACGTTGAAGTCTAGCCCAGGGTACCATTCCAGCCTTCTTGTGATTCTCCTGAGAAACTGTGCTGTTTCCCACTCTGAGCTTTATACGAGTGGCATCATCCGCATTTCTGTTAAACAAGGCTCAGCTCAGCTGCATCTCTTTTTTGGACCATCTCTGACTAAGCCACGCCCTTCTACTTCTTCCAAGTTGAAAATGTTTCCTCCTATTTGTTTCTAGGGCACTTTTAAATACCTCTCATTGTGGGCACTTTCCTATAGTATTGGGGCTGTTTGTCTCTCTGATTCAGACTTTGAGATCCTTTAGAGCTATGTTCAATTTCATATCTTCAGCACCTAGAGCACTGACTTTCAGTAAGTGTTTGAATGAATGAATAACGTAAGTTGGGGAGTAAAAAAAAAAAAACAAGACAAAAACGTAACTCCTCCCTGCCTCCCGCCACTAACAAAGCAAAACAAACAAAACTTTTACTTTTCACTAAGGCCGGTAAATTCCTTGCCATCTCGTCAGTCACTAATTTCAGTTCCTTCTCAAACCACGTGCTGCTTCTAAATTCTCTGACTCAATTATGGTGTCACAGTTTAGTCAAATAGAACATTGACCTTGAATTCATATTCTTATTTCTTTTCTGGTTCCTCCTATACAGACATTTTCCAAGTTTCATCAAGTTTTTCTTTTCTTTTCTTTTTTTTTTTACAACTCTATTGGATTATAATTGCTTTACAATGTTGTGTTAGTTTCTGCTGTGCAACAAAGTGAATCAGCTATTCCCCATGTCCCCTCCCTCTTGAGCCTCCCTCCCACCCTCCCTATCCCACCCCTCTAGGTGGACACAAAGCACCGAGCTGATCTCCCTGTGCTATGCGGCTGCTTCCCACTAGCTATCTATTTTACATTTGGTAGTGTACATATGTCCATGCCACTCTCTCACTTCGTCCCAGCTTACCCTTCCCCCTCCCCGTGTCCTCCAGTCCATTGTCTACGTCTACATCTTTATTCCTGTCCTGCCCCTAGGTTCATCAGTGCCGTTTTTTTAGATTCTATGTATATGTGTTAGCATACGGTATTCAACTTTTCCTTTGAACCGTTTCACATCACCATCCTTCCCTTCAAGGCCACCTCTTCAACTCCCTTTATTGACTCACATCATGTTGATGACAGCAGATTCCAAGCTAGTTTCTACGATGTCACGGAGTCTGCCGTTCCACTCTCTCGGATGTAACATATTCAAAATTGTATCCCTTATTCCAGTGGTTCTCAGACCTGGTGCTTTTAGGAAACACACTCAGATTCGCTTGAGAAATATCCAAGCCTCAACCTGTTGAATCAGAATATCTGAGGGCTTAGCATGTGTACTGTTGAAAAGCTCCACAGGGGATTCTGATGTACCAGTAAGGTTGAGCCTCTCTCGTACAAGAATTTATGGTGAGTTCTGGCCGTTCCAGCTGTGTTGACAGTTCTTTTCCCTGGATTTCAAGGCCCTTCATAAACCTGTCTAACTTTATGTCTCATGATTCCTTAGCCTGCCTTTGATACTGTTAGGCTCAGCTTTCCATCCTACAATGGCACCAGCTCGTTTTAACACGTCTGGTATTCTCTTATGATGTTCCCTTATTGACATGATTTTCTTAGAGTGGAACCTTAGCCATAAATCTCATCAATTTCATGATGAGTTTACTTATGGTTTTAGTCTTCACTGGTCTTCTTTAATTCATAGGCAACCACTTATCATCAGTATTCTAGGATTTAATCTTTGGATATATACTCCCATAAAGTTCCCTTCATACATTTAGTTTTGTAATCCTCAGGGTCTGTATCTAATGTTAACAGGAACACTGGATAATTCCAGAACATCGTTTATCCAGAGCCACTTTATGTCATAAGAGCTACCATGTAATGAGCATCTATCCAACGTGCTTTACATTCTTTATCTCAGTTTGAGTCTCACAAAGCTGACACGTAGATGGGGTTATCCTAGTTTTATAAATGAGAGAAGTGAAAGTCGACAAAGTTGGATAACTTGACCAACGTTACAAAACTTAGAAATAACTAAATCCATGTCAGTGTGTGATCTGAGAAACCTTTCTCTATCCTCTGTGATGTCTTGCTCTTCAGTTTAGAGTGGGAAGTTTATTTTTATTTTATTCTTTTAGTGCACAGATAATCCAGTGATAAAGCGCTACTGAATACCTTTTCACTTTAATTAAAAATAACTTTGAAATTGTGCTTACCTTTTAGGCATCGGGCTGTCAATCTCTTTCTTCAGGGATATGAAAAATCTTGGATTGAGACAGAAGAACATTACTTTGAAGATAAACTGATAGAAGATTTAGCGGTACATTTTTAATGGGGTTAGAAGATGAAAGAAAGTCTGGGCTTGGTGGAATAACATTGGTGTGAGCCATTTATCTTGTAACATTGAAGAGAAAACATCATTGCAGTGTATGGGCCTTAGGAAACTTTATTCTCGATTGTTATTGCATGCAGTGTTTAGGGAAAATTTCACTCTTCTTATTTCAAAGAGATCTCATCAGCATCCAGCAATTCAGAATTTAACTAAACTTTGACTCTATTATTCTTTTAAAGTCTTCCTCAAAGCAACTTCAGACACCTCAGAACCACGATATTACTATAAAAGCTGAACCATAAAGAATTATTCACCAAAACTAAGTTAAAGGTTGACAAAAGCCAATGAAAAGTAGCTGGTTGTTAAACATATACAGGGCAGAGAATGATACATTGGGTACAGGAAGAGCAGGAAGTCATGGTAAATATAGTATAAATGGCAAGTGGAATTTTTCAGTCCAACCATGCTGATAAGGAGGCTTTCTTACTGAGAGTGCTTCACTCAGGGAAGCCATTGTCTTAATTTTTTATGAGCTGTGGACCTATTTAAAAATCTGACCAAGAACCACCTTAGGAAAATTTATAAGCATACAGTCCTGCAGAATTTTGCACACTAGTTAGAGGCTTTATGATTCCCAAGTTAAAGACCTCTTGTCTAAAAGTTTTGTTTCATTTTGTATAACTCACAAATTATCAGGGACCATAAAGGATAAACTAATCCAGTTCATAAAACCTTAACCCTGATTACCCCTTTATATTTTAAATGAATTTCATTTGTCTTTAAAATCAAAACCTGTAGAATATTAGAATATTCAACCTTGTAGAAATTTACACAGTACCTGCAACACTAAGCCTTAAATCCAAGAAAGAACATCATTTATGTAGAGAGAATATCAGTCTGAATGGGTAATTCTTATAGAGATATAAAATTCATTAAATCATTCAACAAATGGGATTAATTAATTCTACAGTCAGTAAAAATGCTTCATAATTTTCCTCATGGTACATGTTCTATCCAATAGAATGAAATTAATTTTTTTAAGTTTTAAAAGTAACTGAAAATGAGAAAAAATAATGTGTAAGTGGTTCAGACATTAACTCATTCAGCATTCTTTGCCTTTCTCTGTCTATGTAGGCAACAAAAATGTTTCATTTGATAATCAGTTTGCCTTGCTACATGAACTCCATTTTTATACTTGGAGTGATGTAGCATCATTTTATTGCAATTCTTTGTAAATTGAGCCCTCCCTAAAGCTGAAATCCATGTAGCAGATACACTTTTCAGTTAGTTATGAATCTGCTTATAAGAATAGCATTCAGAATTTTTAAATGATGTAAGTCATCCTTGCCCATAGTGCTTTTTGGTCCCATTATTAAATAGCTTTTTTTTTTTTTAAAGCTGCATACTTTTGCGTCCGTAATATGACATACACACACACGTGCATACACGTGCAGGTACAATGCATATAACACAGGCACACTCACGCACCACAATAGGAAGAGAAAGACTTTTCTTTTTATTTGTTGTTCTGAGCCTTCATAGTGCTCCTGGGTCTGGGTGAACATTTCACCTAAATGTGAAATTTTATCAATTTGACTTTTGTATAGAAACCTGGAGCAGAACCTCCGGAAGAAGATGAAGGCACTAAGCGGGTTGATCCTCTCCACCAGCTGATCCTTCTGTTTAGTCGAACGGCTTTAACGGAGAAATGGTATGGTTGGGAGGGTTCACACGAGACATAGGAAGAACAGATAGAAACCCATGTCTGAGTGTTCTGTCCGTCACGTGTTCATGTTTCAATTTCATCTTGTTCTTGGGAGGAGAGAGAAGTGTTCAAAGATAGGACCAGTCTGGCATACACCACGAACCAACGCTCACACAACTTCAGGCTTTAATAGCTACCTGTCAAATATTTACCTAGCTCTCATTTTTCTTAACAACATTGTAATTAGCTGGTTGACTTGATTCTGAATCTTCTTATAAAATGCTTTTTCTGTTGATTACAAACAGGCTTTGGAAAATAAAAGAGCCCAAAGCAAATTTCAGTACCAAAAATGTTTGGAGACCCCTGGTGACCCCAAATTTCCTGGATAGATTCTGTCTCCATTCAGCAGTAAGTCTTAGGAAACTTGAGGAGGTGGGTGAGCCATCCGGTCAGTGGAAGGTTTCTTTGAGATCTATTTTATGGGCATTCTCCATTTTTCTTGGTTCCTACAGTCTTGGTCATATGAATTCACTGAAACCACAAAGGGCAAACCTCTATGGAGTTAAATAAGAAATGCACTCATAAGCCCAGTAATCAAAATGTGCTCAGTATCTGCTCATTACAGGGGCACCGCATAGGCTGATTCTGTAGATGAGCCATGGTGGAGGTTCTAAAACCTTTACCTGCTTCCCTGCCATGGGAGAGAAAGCCTACTTTGTCCCAGGCCTCCCTCATCCTCTGCAGAGAATTTAATTATCAGTCCATATCCACATGAGTCTTAAAGAGTTCATCTGACCTCTCTGCATGTCATAATAATGTACATTTCTCCCTCTTAGCTAATGTGATCCATCCTTCTCTCACGATTTCTCTCTCTTTCTCTTATTATTTCCTAACTAACAAAATCATCTCATCCTTAAGCATAGAGCAGCTCCCTGTCTGGCATTGTCAGGTAATGAGGTATTTCTCATAAGTGGATTTTTCTGATGGCTATAAGTTTAAAACTGCTAAAATAACTTTGCAAAACGTCAGGTATTTTTTGATGGAAGCCTTTCTTCAATGAATTAGTGGTTTCCATAATTTTTCAAAAGAAGATAGTAAACAGATTTTAACCTATCTTAATTTTTAAGAATCATTATGACCATCATATTTTTAAACTACGTAGTAGCATGATCATTGGGTGAGTCTTTCCAACAAATGTCAAATATCACTTCTGCTGTCAAAAGCCCTGACATCATGTAAATTTGCTTGGTTCAACTTTTGTAGTTTTAAGAGAATATTAATGTTGTTACATTTGTGTGTAAATCAATAGATCATTTATTTTGTGAGACTTGAAGGTCTCTTCCGTAAGGTAAGATGGGGCCACTGTTTAGGAAGTCTAAGATCTTTGCTCTCTGATTCTACAGTATTTCTGAATAATTGCTTTGCCTAAGTTTTGTGTTTGTTTCTTTTTAAAAAGACATACTTGTTGAAAAATAAAAGTTATTTTATACAGTGATGGTGATTTTGCATGTAACTAACCTTCTACTTAAAAACTGATTTTTTTCTTGTTTTTCATAGCAAACTGGAGGAAGATTTTTTATATATGGCTTATGCAGATATTATGGCAAAGGTAAATAAATGTCTTGATGTTAATGGCAAAATATAAGAATCTGTGTGTTTCTAGATTAAAATAAAATATCATTAAATTTTAGAAAACTACAGGGCATTAATCGCAACTTTCCACTTGTTGCCTGAATATCTGTTCTAACGTTGTCGACAGGTAATCATTGTTTCTTCCTTTAACATTTTATTTATGGAGAGCTCACTAATTTTCCAAACATTCTCATTCATTCAACAAATATTCACTCGACATCATATTGGAGATAATGTGGTGAATCAGAAAGTAACACACACACCCTGCCTTCTTGGAGTTTATCATCTGATGGAGGAGACAAAATTTGAACAAATGATTACAAAAAAACTCTGACAAGTTTAATGGTAGAGAAACAATTAGGAGTAGTGGGAGTAGTTTATATAGCATTAGTCTGAGTTTCAAGGAAGTCCTTGACTGTTGAATGATGAACTGACCATGCAAAAATAGTAATAGCTAGTATTTACTGGGTGCTTATTTAGTTTAATCTCATAACCTGATAATGAATGAGGGGAAGAGGAGTCAGGTTTCTCTGAGGCTTCTGACTTGGGCAGCTGGGTAGATGGCAGAACCATATTCTAAGGTGGGGAGCACCAGAATCATTGCAGGCCTAGAGTGAAGAGGAAAGATGGCAAATTAAATTTTGGACATGTTAGTTAAAAATACCTGTGAGACAGCTAAGTGGAGATGTCCAACATGCAATAAGATAGCCATGTCTGACATTCCATATCTCACAGAAGGCTTAAATTTACAGCTTTGGGGGGATTTCCCTGGTGGCACAGTGGCTAAGAATCCGCCTGCCAGTGCAGGGGACATGGGTTCGATCCCTGGTCCAGGAAGATCCCACATGCCGTGGAGCAACTAAGCCCATGCACCACAACTACTGAGCCTGTGCTCTAGCCCCGCGAGCTACAACTACCGAGCCCGCATGCGGCAACTACTGAAGCCCGCCTGCCTAGAGCCCGAGCTCCACAGAAAGAGAAGCCACCACAATGAGAAGCCCGTGCACCACAATGAAGAGTAGCCCCCGCTCGCCGCAACTAGAGAAAGCCAGTGCACAGCAACAAAGACCCAACGCAGCCAAAAATAAAATAAATAAATTTATTTTAAAAATTTAAAAAATAAAATAAAATTACAGTTTTGGGAATTGTCAGCATTAGAAGGTAACTGAAGCCATAGTCGTGGATGATTTTGCCCAGGCAGAGAAGGAAGCATGAGAAGAACAGGAGGCTAGGACCAAGCCTCTAAAGACACGGATGCTTAAGAGATGGTTAGAAAAAAAGGAGCTCCCCTGCCCAAAAAAAAAAAAAAAATAGGAGAGAATCTTAAGTGTGAGCATATATAGTAACTGTTGGAGTGTGTGGTCAACAGAATCTTATTCTGCTGAGGGATTGAACAAGGTAAGGATTGAAAATTCTCCAGGATTTATTTCATGGACATCATGTGACCATGGAGAGAACAGTTGCAGAGGATTGTGAGATGGAGCGCTGGTGGTCCAAGTGTGTGTTGTGGGGAAGTGAGTAGAGATTCATGTGTGAGTAGATGCGGCATAGACATCTCTTTACGGAGAAAGAGGAGAAAGGTAGAGGGTGATAAATATCTATATAGAATTGTGAGGTTGAAGGGGGATTATTTTTACCTGTTTGCCTCTTTTTTTTTTTTTTTTTTTTTTACTTTTTCAAAATAGATTTGAACATGCTTCTGTTCTGGTGGGAAGGACCCAAAAGAATAGACAAGGGAATAATTTGTGGAGTGAGGCTTTGAGTAGGTGGGAGCAGGGCAGCAGGACAGGTTACAGAGCATAAGAGAAAAGTTGTGGCTTTCCAGCTTTCTTTTAAACCGTAACCGACGGTCAGAAATACATTTACCAAGTGTATTTATAGAAATAAAAACAGATACCTTGAAAGAAAATCATCATGAAATTATACTTGTACTATGAGCAGTGCAGTCTGATATTTTCTATTCTATTTAAATAAAAAAGTTGTTTGAGATCATGATTCACTAAACAGATTTCATGTCCAGTTAATGGGTTGAAATCCACAGTTTAAAAAACATGAAAACAACCTAAATGTCCATCGACAGATAAATGGTTAAAGAATATGAATTCTATGTATATGCAATGGAAAACTCCTCAGCCATAAAAAAGAATGAAATAAGGCCATTTGTAGCAACATGGATGGACCTAGAAATTATCATACTAAGTGAAGTAAGTCAGAAAGAGAGAAATACCAACTTATCTACAAAACAAACATAGACAACAGACTTGTGGTTGCCAAGGGGTGGGAGGGGATGGATTTGGAAGTTGGGATTAGAAGATGCAAACTATTATATGTATGTATACCTGATTCACTTTGCTGTACACCAGAAAGTAACACAACATTGTAAATCAACTATACTTCAATAAAATAAATATTAAAAAAATACTAGGTTAAAAGATTAAAGAGGAAGGATATTTCCTTCTGAGAAAATTGGGACTGAGTATTGACTGGAAACTAAAATAGAATTCCCAGGCAGTGTGGAAAGCCTGATTGATGTCGTTTTTTATGAATTTGGACAGTACCAGTCTTCTGGTTGTGTGGCTTTCCTCTAGCAGTTCCCAGAACCACATGCAGATTCAGAGAAGGCAGGAGGTTAGATTTGTCAAGGGTAAGGATTTTTGCCAGACTGTTGTCGAAGGACAGGGGATCACAGGGGTTTTGTATATCGCTATGACAGTGGCTGAGGCATTGGATCTTGGATTCTAACTAGGATAAATAAGGAAATGAGGAAAGAAGGAGCTGATAAGTAACGAGATTGTAAAGGAGTCCGTGGACTGTTGTCCTCGCAGTTGAAGAAGCAGTGAGCAAGTGGGCTCAAAAGGGAGAAGCTCCTGTTTTGAGAGTAGGAGATTCCTGATGGTTCAAGTTCTTCCTTGTGACTGGAGCAGAATCAGCCTCTGCATTTGTCCTGGTTGTATCCTGAAGTTAAATCTAATCTCTTTTGATAAGTGATCACATATTTGATGATGCTTTTTCTCAAGATTTTCCCTTCATAATTAAATAACCTTGTTCCTTTTATTGTTTAATGTATCCCAGGAATGCTAAGCTTTCATTACTCAGTTCATTCTTCTCTCAATCATTTATCAAGATGTGCCCCCCCCAGAAATTACTTGAACACAGTGTGCTGGCTGTGAGTTCAGCTGTGTAGTGCACGTTGGGACTTTATCCTCGCTTATTCTGCCTTGGAATTCTATATATTTACAATAAATTGTAAGAATTCACTGGTTTTTTGGCAGCCAGGTTACATTTTTGTCACATGTAGAGCTTGCATATTCACCTAAATTCCATGTCATTTATGAATTTCTTTTGAGGTTTACCTCACATACCTGTATTTTGGCAGTTGATATACTCTTTAGTTAAGTGTAAGTCATCATTTCTCTAATTAGAGTTAGACTATTATCCAAGGCCAAAAATTTTTTTTTAATAAATAAATTAATTAATTTATTTATTTAATTTTTTTTTGGCTTTGTTGGGTCTTCGTTGCTGTGCACAGGCTTTCTCTCTAGTTGTGGCGAGTGGGGGCTACTCTTCGTTGCGGTGCGCGGGCTTCTCATTGTGGTGGCTTCTCTTGTTGTGGAGCTCGTGCTCTAGGCGCGTGGGCTTCAGTAATTGTGGCACACGGCCTCGGTTGTTGTGGCTTCCGGGCTCTAGAGCGCGGGCTCAGTAGTTGTGGCGCATGGGCTTAGTTGCTCCACGGCACGTGGGATCTTCCCGGACCAGGGATCAAACCCATGTCCCCTGAACTGGCAGGTGGATTCTTAACCACTGCACCACCAGGGAAGTCCCAAGGCCAAAATACTTTTAAAGTTCATTTCTCTCATCCAGTGTTAAATATTTCTTTCCATTTATGTTAACCACAAACCCGTAAGTGTGCTTTCCCTGTGTTTATCTAAGTTGCTAGTTTTGATGACTGATACCAAACTTTCTAGTAAGTAGTTTTTGGAGGCTGCCTTTCTTCACTTTGACAGTCAGCATCCCAGGAGTCTAAAACTTTCTCTTGGCCTTCATGGTTTCTCAGAGTTTACCAGTGGTCATTTTACATTCACATATGATTATTTTTGCCTTGAATCTTGACACTTGAACTCTGTTCAAGAGACTTATGTCTTCCTTCTCCATTTGCAGGACTTTTTGAAGGCAACATTTACATATTAGTTGGTTTTTGTTTTCAGTTTTCATTGTTTTTTTAACCATAGGAGCCCAGAATTGGGTTAATCAGAACTCTGGATTCATGATACACCCTCATGATTGGTCCATTACATTATTGGCTCCTTTTATTCAAAGTAGTTACTTAGTAGTTTCTAATAATGTAGTAACTGCTCATAAACTCACCACTCAACAAGAAAAGCTAAGATCTTGATAATAACCCTACCTGTAATCATACAGTCCTCTCCATTAACCCATACCCTGCCTCCTCACACAAGGAAATCATCCTCCTGTAGCCCATGTTCAGGATAACCTTGCTTTCCTTTTATATAGTGTTCATTAGTTATATGAATTTATTAATACATATATTACATATATACATGTGTGTTACATATATAATTACATATTTTTGAGATTTTAGTTGTTTTAACTTTTAAAAGGGCAGTATGCTATATGTAATCTTCTGGTACTTACTTGTTTTACTTATTATTGTTTTCTAAGATTCATCTATACTTTTGTGTGTGCTGGAGATCATTTGATTTGATTATTATATTCCATTGTGCAACTACACCATAGCTTATCCATTTACTATTTTGTTGGTAGCCTTTTGTGTTGAATCTATGTTTTTGCTGATGTGAAAAAAGGGCTTGAAATGCCTATTCTTAGTCATGTCCAGAAGTCAAGGGTCATAGGATATATGAATGTTCAACTTAAGGAGAAGATGCCAAACTGTTTTCCAAAGTCATTGCATTAAATTACATTCCTCCCTGCAATGTTTAAGAGAGATTCTGATGATCCACATCTTCTCCAGTATTTGATATTTTATGTTTTATTAACTTTTGTCAACCAGGTGGGTGTAATATAGCATTTCTTTGGGGTATTAATGTTCATTTCTCTTGCCTAGGTAACTTTCATATTTAAAAATCACTTCTCTTTGGCGGTTAAGTCTGAAGCAAACGGCTGATGAGTAGTGCTGCCTTTTCTCTCTATTATTATTATTACAGTTTCTGCTGTAAATCGTGTACTTTCTGTTCCTTGTTCTCCTTGCTTTGTGTTTGGCTGTATGTTAAAAAATCATTTTACATCTTCGTATTTTTCGAGCCACACTTTATTTTAAACCTTAGGTTCATTTTTTTCCTGCTATCTTTCCAACCCCTTCCTTACGTCATATTTATCTCTTTTGAACATCTTAGAGAATTTCCAGTGCATCCACGTTGGTTTGCTGTTGCCCCTTCCTTTTGTCCTCATCGTGGTCACTCATGCTTGATTCTCAGAATATCTCTGTATTACTCATCATCCCTTCTGGACTGTCTGAAGCTGTTCTGTTCTAAGGGAATGGTTTTACCAATTTAAATAGGATAACCATATGGAAGTATCTAGAATGATACTGTCATAAATTAAACACTCAATAATATTTTCACTCTTTTGAGTTTCTGGCTAAGGAAAATGTTTCCTCTTCTTTCTCCTATAACTTATTGAAAGGTACACATTAAGTTATACCTAGTGTTTCGTTCTTTGCTGGTTAAAATTATAAAATGCCAGGATCACTTTCTTATGAGATTTCTCTTTTCTATCTCACCCAAAACTTAGTTTTAAATCCATCCTGAAAGTTTCTTTTTGCTTCCTCTGTCTTCTGAGGAGTGACGCAATCAGAAAGGCAACTGAAGAATGTATGACATACACTTGTTTTGCAGAATGAAATTTCCAGTGGATAGTGGCGAGGTGAAGTGCCTCATTTACTGCTTTATGAATTCTCATTGCCAGTTTTGAGTTTTGATCCAGATATCTGAATGTCTGAAGTATCCTCTGTTTTGGTCTTCTCTAATTTCTTTCTTCTAAATTCTCTATTTCATGCTTCTGCCCCTTTATGAATGGGTTTTATTCACTTTTTTCCTTCCTGGAGTACGATATCACTCTTCCTTGCCTAGAATTGATCATTTTGATCCAGAAAGTTAAGTCCTGTGTTGCAGGACCATCTAATAGAACCTACTGTTTACTTAGCATGATCATACATATTGCGTGGATGCAGTTTGCTATTGAAAAACGTTGTGTCCTATGCCTGTAAATCCCTCTGTTTCTGTTCAGTACATTAAAAAGTGCTACACTACCAAACGTAAAATAGATAGCTAGTGGGAAGCAGCCGCATAGCACAGGGAGATCAGCTCGGTGGTTTGTGACCACCTAGAGGGGTGGAATAGGGAGGGTGGGAGGGAGGGAGACGCAAGAGGGAAGAGATATGGGAACATATGTATATGTATAACTGATTCACTTTGTTATAAAGCAGAAACTAATACACCATTGTAAAGCAATTATACTCCAATAAAGATGTTAAAAAAAAAAAAGTGCTAGACATCCGCTTATAGTTTTCTTGTGGTCCCAGCATGCCCCATGGCAATCAGGACAAGTTTAAAGTGGTTTATGGGTTTATTGAATTTTGTCAGATAGGTCTCCAAATAGATTCAGGTTTAATAGGTTTTTTTAAAATCAAAATTTTAACTTTATTAGAAGAGAATCTCACTAAATTTTCTTAGGAAATTTTTAAAAAACAGTTTAAGGTATTTTGTTTCAAAATAATTATTTGTAAAAAATATCTGTCAGAGACTTCCCTGGCAGTCCAGTGGTTAAGACTCTGCACTTCCACTGCAGGGGGCACGGGTTTGATCCGTGGTCAGGGAACTAAGATTCCACATGCCACGCGGCCAAAAAAATGTGTGTATATATATATCTATATCTGTCAGCTAGAGCTCTAAATTCCTTTACATAAAAGCAAACATATCATATGAATTTTATAGCTTAAAAGCATATCATTATAACTCAAAATACCAACTTTTCTAAATGTATTCTTCAACTCAAACCTTGTTCCTCCCCAGTATTTCTGAAGGTAATGAAATTTATATAGGAGATGATGTGTTTCAGAAAATGTGTAACTTTATATTCTTAAGAGACATTTTGTATTAGTATTCTAATTTGATTAGATAGTGATCATGCTTGTTACTTGATAAAATCCCTATGTTTCACTCCTCATTTATAATGCATGTGAAGGAAGCATTATGTAGGTAAAGGAGCAGCTCAGCCAAAATTCCTCTGCATTCAACGTTATACGTACAATATTTATGGAGGGTTACAGATTTGCCTTCCAGATATGTTTTGCTAAACTTCTCATGCGTATTTATTTTCAAAATCCTGATTAACTGTTGACACGGGAGTCAAGGTGACATTAGCATATAGGCAAAAAGTTCCTGCACTCTGAATGAATAATTAACATCTTGGATTTTGTGGTGAAACATACTATTCAGCAACTTTTCCATGTAGTGAAATTGTCACAGGTCTGTGTCCCCTTATTTTCTCCTTTGCAAACCATGTCCACATTCTCATGAAATGGAAAGGGCGATGCTCATTACATGTTTGTTGAATGAATGAAAGAATGTAACAAACCTTTTAGCATTTATCATTGAGTCTGGTGGAAGGATCACATTTTGTACCCTGGCTCCCATTTCTCCTTCAC
The DNA here is from genome assembly GCF_028023285.1 of Balaenoptera ricei. Classification (NCBI taxonomy): domain Eukaryota; kingdom Metazoa; phylum Chordata; class Mammalia; order Artiodactyla; family Balaenopteridae; genus Balaenoptera; species Balaenoptera ricei. The sequence continues at coordinate 113,278,715 of NC_082654.1, forward strand.
GTCTGTACTCAAAGTATTGTGAATCATTGAGTTAAAAGTATTTTTCTGATTTGTAAGTTATATTTAACCACTTCTTCCATGAGCTTCATGGATACACTGAGTGTTTACCAACCATAAAAAAATCCTTAGAAGGGTTGCAGTAATCTAACTTGGAAGAGCTTTAGATTCTTCCTAGCATAGGTATTGGCTGATGACCTGCTTCCTTTGGTCAACAGGATACTCCTAGTACCAAACCATGATAATAATAGCAATTGAGATTTATTAAAAGCTTATTGTTTTTCAGGTACTTGTTCCTAAGTGACAAACAATTTCCATATATTAATTCATGTGATCCTCTCAGGAACCTGGTTACTTTTTTTATTATTTCCATTTTAAATATGAGGAAGCGGAGACCCAGAGAGGTAAAGGAACTTGCCCTAGACTAAACAGCTCATAAATGGCCGCATCAGGATTTGAACCAGGCACTCTGTATCCTCAGGCCATGTTCCTAACCACCAAACAGCTCTGCTTCCTTAGCAAGCAAAATTTTCATCTGTGGGAATTAGATAAGAATACATGCACAGCTCCTTTACCATTTCTGGGAAAATAACTCAAAATAATGAAATTGTCTGTTTTATCATTTTTCTATGAAAGAATAATCTTGGTAGCAGTTGGAATTTTACTTTCCTCCTTTAGACCAAATACAGTAAAAAATGAACTTAACAACAACAAAAAAAAGATGACAAGATTCACTTTAAGTAATGGACGCTGCTTTCTTTTAATTTTAATTCATAGTTATTAAATGTATCTGTATTAACACATTGTAATGGAAGCATAAAAAAGGAGAAAACAATGATCCTTGTTTTTAAGACCTGAAACTTGATTTGAACAAGGAAAATGCATGAATAAGTAGTATGTGTAGTATGATACAGACCTCATAAATATCTCCACGATATATATAAAATTGGTAATTTAGTATTTTAATTTTGTATATGCACAGTATAGTTTTCTTTTAGGCCACAGATGCATTGATCATGTCATCTAAGCTTATTATATATAATGTATATATTTAAACAATATTGATGATAAACTAACACAAATGATTCAGTGTTCTGTGCTAAATTCTTTTATGTTTTCTGCCTCAACATATTCTTATCCTGTTGACCTTTTCAAAATTTTTTTTTACGTATATCAGAGTTGTCATGACGAGGAAGACGATGATGGGGAAGAGGAAGTGAAGAGTTTTGAAGTAAGATGAATCTTTCTATAGTTGTTTTTTGTCTACGTTGAAACATTGTTTCATAGCTTCTAACTGACATTTATGTTTCTTGCTTCATGGCTTATTGCAGCTTATTGTGTCGAGGAACTGCATGTCAGAAGCTGGATGGACAAATCTGAGTCCTAACATTTGCTGAAGTTAAGACCAAGGAACATAGACTAGTTAAAGAATCCAATAAAACCCATATGTTCAGAATGAGTGTTCCTGAGAGCCCTCAGAGATGAGGTTGCTTTAAATTGTTCTCATCTCAGTCAATGATGTGATCTGAAATTTCCAACAGACGTGGCAGAAAAATATTTATGGAAGAGCAACATGACATCAAGTTTCTAATTAAACCCTTGGTTTGATGTTTGTTTTCTGAATCAAAGAAGTCTTAAAGATTTAGCCTTTTTTGACTTCTGCCCAATTAGGTCACTCATTCCCTGTACATATGTAGATGGTGGCACACAATGCAGTTTGCTTGCATGAGGCAGGATTGCATATATTCCTAGGGCTGTGTTCTATTTTATGATTATTTCCTCAAACCTTCTCAGATTTTACATTTCCGTATAATTCGAAATACTGCTCAATATTCATTAGCCAAAGGGAAAGTAAATATTATTTTCCCCCTTTGCTTAGGCTGTACTTTTGCTTCTTATAAGAAAGACCAGCTGTTGCTAACTACCCTCTCCTTATTTATTGGTTTTTTTTTTTTTTTTTTTTTTGCAATTTTCCAAAAGAAATTAAATGGAAGGAAATGGATTAGACCTTTTTTTTTTTTTGCTGCTATGAATTGACATGTCTGCTTTGAGCTAGAAGTCTGGAAATATATTAGTAGCCAGCTGTAAGTCTTTAATTAAAGTGGACGCACAAAAAAAGTGTAGGTGAGGAGTAGATATTGAGTAAGTGCCCCTTTCAGGAACAATGGGATGTGAGCATCTCTGCAGCATTGCATTGAAGTCATTGTGTAAAAAAAACCCCCAAACTTAATTTGAGAATGACCCATGACTATTGCTGGCTGAGAGAAATGCCTTAAGATTAATTTCCTGGATGACACTATAATCTTTTCTAATGTATGTGTATTTCTAGTCTCAAATCCATCTTCATTGATAAGAAACCGAGCTAAAGTAGAATGAGCTGTGAGCAGCAGATAATACTATTTTTCTGAAGTGCACACCGTTTATGGTCTGTCGGTTGTCTTCCGAGCAATTGTTTATTGCTATTTTGCTTCTTGTCCTCGTCCTTCCTTAAGGTCACAGGATCCCAGCGCAGCAAGGTAAAACTATATATATGTGTGTATTTGTCTGGGTCTGAGTTTCAGTTTCTTGTGACATTTACCTTTGTTAGACCCAACATCTTGGATTCTTTTGTAAAAAAAAAAAAAAAAAGTCTTGCAATCTTTCTACCAAGTTTGTAGCTCCAATGCAGTTTGTCTCTTCAGTAGCCCTTCCTTGACACAGGTTTTATTCTTCTTGCAATTTAAATGCCTCATAATTTGAAATTTTATCCTCTGTGTTGACTTTGAGCTGTGGACTCTGCTGAGATGAAAGAGTCCACCCTTTCGGTGATGAAATTCTAGCTGGTGACTTTTCAGTGCAATGTTTCATGCCTCATCCCTCTTGAGGGTTTTTATACCAGTCTTATTACTAGAAAAGAGATGTGATATATGGCATTGCTGGTGGGATTGGAAATAATCTTCTTTTCCATTGTGCTAGTAATACCTTCAGCTGGTAATTGGAGAGGCTATTCCATGATTTCAGTGTAAATTTAGCATTTCCTTATAGGGAAGAACTAGATGACTCTTTCTGTCTCTGAATCTTCTGAAGAGCTAAGTACCTGGAAAATTTGCTAAGAGAAAACATTTTGGTCTAAAATCACAAAAATTCTCCTTTCATATGAACCCTGTTAAGCTTACATTTTATTTTCATGAGACTATTTAGTCGGAAAATCGATCATAAACATCCCAGGAAAAAAATACCTATAATGACTTTAGTTAAAGAAAAGAGAGAAAACTTTTCTGTTTGTAAGTGTAAAGTGTTCTTTTTTGCCTTCTATTTTAAAAAGTGAAATATTTTCTGTTAAGATGAATTTAGAATGTCATAAAGAATCTACTTAGAAGGAACAAATTATAATGTTTTTAACTCACTATTTGGAGGACTATATTGTTCTCATATTTTAAACTTTGAGTTCATGCAGATGTTATCAGGTTTAGCTCTAATCAGATGGATATAATTTAATGGCATATAATAGGCATAACACTTATTTATAGATTATGGGTTTAAATCAGTAGGTATAATGGGCATGATCCTAATTTGCTGGATTTTTATAGTTTTATCACTAATGATCTCAGATAGAATTCCTGTGACTTGTTGAGGGTTGAAAACATAAAGCGACTTCTAACATCCACCAAGATTTGTTTCACGATAGCACTGAAATTCATGCCCAAGAGTATTGATTTAGACGGAATGGGGGAGGGTAAGGAAGGCCAGGATGAGAAAGTATTGCTTGTTAAGAAAACCATTTTACTTTGAAAGAGGAGTGCAGTTTCAGGGAGATCTAAAAGCAAATAAAATTTGGTAAATAGGATCACATTTGGTGACATTACAAAGGTTCCCTATTCAGAAAAGAAGTCTGGGAGTAACTAATAGTGGAATCTTAGCCTGTACAGTGTAGGTTTCAGGTCATACTGAGAACAAGGAATCAGGAGACGAATGGCGCCCCGCCTGGGAGAATGGGCTACGTGCCTTGGATTTAGGATGGTGGGAGAGAAGTTCACATAATGGTGAAGCCTGGTAATTAATCCCCCAAAAAAGGAGGTAGAGACCACCAGGTGTGACTGTCCCAGAATGAGACAGGATTTTAGAGTTGCCAGTGGTGCCACATACTCACAATAGGTGAGATTTGGGACTTTTCACTTCTTAACCAATGTTTGACTGACTCTCCGTGTGATGTCTATACTATAACTCATCATTTATGCCTAATCTGTGGAACAGTCTATTTGCAAAATACACACTCTGTGAGTAAACAATATGAACTCTTCCCAAGCTGAAGAACGAGGCCGTGTTTTTAGAGCTGACAGAGAACCAATCACCTGCAAAGAGGGTTTTGTCTGAGGTTGGCCCTGTGATGACGGCAACACCACTGAAAAACTTGACTAGACAACTGGATTATTGCTTTCTCTTTATAAATTTAGTAATGGACCAGACTTTTTACATTGAGATGTCTGGTTGTTTAACATTATTTAGTATAGTCTAAATAGCGGAATTTTTCATCTAAGTTATAATGAATTTGAAAGGTCTCTTGGCAGTTTCAGTAATTCTTAAAACAAATTATGTTAAATAAATTTGGGAATAACGTAGTGTGCTAATTGAATTTTATCCCTATAACTGGCTTATTAATATTTGCTGTACTTTCCACTTAAATTATCTATAAGAATATTGAGAAGAAGAAAGAAGTAGATATAAAAAGGTAGCATTATAAAGAAAATTTCCATGAGGAGTAACGTAAATAAAGCTCAAAAAACATGGAAAACAGGGAGTGGAGGCTAAAATGCCTAGTATTTACCAGCTCTTTTCTTCTTCCATCACATGTATGTTTTACTGATATGATCCTGTTAAAACTTGCCTGACTTAAGTTGATAATTTAATTCCCAGATTCATCTATTTATATGTATATTTACCTTCAACTACTTATTTGAAAATTTAATTGCATATTTAGTTAGTAATTATATATAATCCTTTTTAGACTTGAGACTACTTCAATATTAAAACTATGAAAAAGGACAGTTAAATATTATAAAGAGGCCAATATTAATTGAAAGGGAAGAAACGTTTTAGCAATTACCCAAAATGTTAATTACTACAGTGGATTGCTTTATTCGGCTTTGAACTTTTCATAAGCCAAAACAAATAATAATAATAACAAAGTGTAATATTTCAAGTCGAATGACTTTCCTGAGCACGATGGGTTTTTCTCATGTAGAACAAGAAAGAACTTCGGTACCACAGTAGACCACATTTTAAAATGACGATTTTGCAAAACATACAGCAACATGCTTCTGATGGTTGCTTCTCTTACTGCCATTCTTTCAAATCTGAGGGTGCAACGTTCAATGATAATATTCCACACAAATGCTTTCATTGAATTAAGTACTTTAATGTAGATTTATTACTTATGGAAAAACCTAAATTAATGACAGTGAAGCTTAAGTAAATCTAGAGGAATGGACCATTAACTCGCCTTCTAGACCATCTTTCTCAAGTATTAAGCAAGTTGCATCATCCTTTGGCAAATGCCCAGTTTCTAATTCACAGATGAGTTCTCTGGTGAGCCCCTGAGGTGCTATCATTCTGTCCTATTGATGAAAGAGAACTTCTTGTGTCTTAAATGCCAAATATGCCTGTGACAGAGTTGATACTCTGTCATAAAAACTTAGGAGACTACCTATATTGTCTCCCAGATGGGCCTCAGGCATAACTAAAATGACATCATACTCACTAAGTACTCAGGCCAATACCCAGCTCATATTCCAAAGTATGTACCATTAGGTGTGAAAGAATCCACTTAGGTCTAAAATGTCTTAAGGATTGATGTTATATAGCTCTACACAGTGATAAAATCACTTTTGTCTGGCCCCTCCAATGATCTAAATTTGAATAGAATTCAATTTTTTGGTAATTCTACAAGAATGAATTGGCTATATAAGATGTTCCCTCTCCAGTAGCTATATAATTTGATCTTTGAATGGGCTTATTTACTTGTGTTCATAGGAACACAGCAATTTAGATTAGCAGGGCTTCCTGAATCTTAACCAAAGAGAACCATTAAATATTAAAAAATTGAAGATAAAGCTATGGATATAAAACATTGAAACAATTCTCTCTTTTATCAAGAAAATTTACACTTCTTTAGTTTCTACTGTGGAAGCTCTATGGTGTCAAAATATGGACCCTAGAGTGTTGAGTTGCTTGTCATACTGTTGAATCACAGAGGGGAGAGGGGGAAGGAATTTTCATGGCCAGTGTTCTCCAATACTCATGCTTATTGCTGCAATCTGCCAACTGCATTTTTATATACTGAAATTGTTGATCTGCAGTAATACCCTCCTGTCTTAGAGCATGTTCCCTAGAAAACAGAGCAAAGAGGTTATTTGCTAACACTTTACTGGGGTTGGAGGTGTTACAATCTCAGGGGAGTAAGAGTGAGGGAAAACGAGAACTGATACAGGGAAGCAGAGAGAACACAGTAATGCATTCTTGAGCTGACCAGCTAACCACAACTAACCAGCCATACAGCTAGTTGCTAGATTGTGTCGGATGCCCCTGGAGAGGCTATAGGAACAAGGAGCACTTTATCTGCTGGTTTCGTCCCACCTCCTATCTTATTGGTCACAGGGTGTTAATTTCTTCATACTTCCTGCAGGGAAGTGACCGCTGGGGAAGCCAGAGCCAGCTTGGGTCCAGTCTGCCGAGTGTCCAGGCACTGCAGTCTCTCCATTTCCATCAGCATGTGGTTTCCTTAGACAATGGTAGTGGTGATAAGAGCCAGCTTTCATAAGCACAGTAATGGTGCAAGCCACTTCTAGGGCCACTGTACTTCAGAAGCAAGGCAAGTCGCTAAGACTTGGAGAGAAGGGGGTTCAGTGTGGCCTGGAGTACTGGTCCTGATACAAGGAAAGTTCCCAAAAAGCACAGTCCTCTATATTGTGTATGGTAATTTATGCATATGAATGTGCAGACCTAAATAGAATGTGAGTATGTAGACAACACATATTTAAACATATAATTGTGCATTTTTGACATGCACAATAATTTGACTTCATGTGCTATTGTTTTTAAAAATAATCCCAGTTGAGATTGACATATACACACTGCTATATTTAAAATAGATAACCAACAAGGACGTACTGTATAGCACAGGGAGCTCTGCTCAATAATCTGTAATAACCTAAACGGGAAAAGAATTTGTAAAAGAATAGATACATGTATGTGTATAACTGAATCACTTTGCTGTACACCTGAAACTAACACAACATTGTTAATCAACTATACTCCAATATAAAATAAAAATTAAAAAAAAAATCCCAGTTGAAGCTTATGCTTGGCCACATTATTTACAGGAAATGGGATACAGCAGAATCATTAAGAGCAGAGACACTCGAATAGACCACCTGTGTTTGAATCCCAGCTCCACCATATGGCTGTATGATCTTAAGCCTCAATTATCCTATCTATAAAATGGGACTAATTAAGGTCTCTATTGCATAGGATTGTGATGAGGATTAAACTAGTTAATGTATATAATCCACTCAGAACATTGCCTATCACGTAACAAACTCTATAAGTATTTGCTATTATCATTACATTTAATCAATTTCACTTCCTTACTAAAATCAAGTCAGAGAAGCCCAATGAGAGGAAATCTTTTAGCATAATGAGCACAGAACCTCCCAAGGCAGGAGACCTGAGTTCCCATCTGGGTGCTAACCAGGTGACCTTCAGCAGGTCGCATTTAATTACCCTGTACCTCAGCCTTTTCATCTTTGGACTGAAAGCTTTGAACTGGATGTTCTCAGGGGGTAATATCCACCTTTAAAACTGTCTGATTTGCTGTTTTTGAGTAAGTTCATTTTTCAGGGCAATTTCATAACTCTTCTAAGTGCATAAATACTGATCAGAAGCTTGCAAATTTTCGTTACTTTTCTTCTGATCTTTTGTGAAGGGGTGAAAAAGAAAATAAACTGCATGCTTTTTTAGTATAGGAATGTCACAATAAAAATGATTTATAGAAAATAATGTCTAGCTTCTGTACATGTATATGTGTCTCTACCTTTTCCTCATTTGGTATTTAAAATATCACACAATCATACATAATACAGTTAGATGAAGAAAAAAAGTGTCGAGGGATGAAAAGCATTTAGGGACACAAAGTAGAGCCTTCCAAGAATGTGATTAATCCAGAAACCCATGCCACAGAGTCTTGCTAATTTGCTGCAGGTTGTCAGGACTAGTGATTCCAAGGTTTCCAGGAGTCTACATAAAATCATATAAATGTAGAAGTTTGCTATATCAATAAAATACTGAGACAATCTTCTTGTTTGGGAGAAACAACAATTCCTGAAGCATTTTTCCCTTTGTAACCTTGGAATAATTTAAAGACTAAACTACAGGTTGAAGGTATAGTGTTATATTTAAGACCCTTCAGCAATTAAGCGGAATTTGGAGTGCGGCAGGACAAGGAACCCTACTTTTAAAAGGGAACATATTGTATATGTATAACTGATTAACTTTGTTATAAAGCAGAAGCTAACACACCATTGTAAGGCAATTATACTTCAATAAAGATGTTTTAAAAAAAAAAAAAAAAAAAGTCCTTTAAAAAGTACTTTCTAGGTGCTATTTCCCTGAATAAGATACTTTCAAAAGATCTATCTCCAATTTGCTTAGAAAAGCTAATCTGCAGTAAATTTGAAATGAAAGAATTTTTTTCTTTCCACATAATCCATCATTTTATTGCCTGAAACTTTCTAGTTTCACTTTTAAAGTTTTACTTTTTTATGTCGTGATAAAATTTCCAATGAAAGATTAAATTATATACCCAGAAGCAGTTTTCAAAGGGGACAACAAAGTACAAAAAGAAATAACATTAAAGATGTTCTTCAAGAGAGAGCTTCCAACAAAGAAATTCAAGAGTGGTCGACCTGATCCCTCTTTATGAAATATGATTTTCCTGCTTCTAGATCAGAGTGTGTTTTTTTGCTCGATATTTTTTCTTCAAATGTTTCTTATCATCTCCCCCGAAATATTATTCTTGAAATTTAGATGTTATATAAGGAAAATTAGCATGATCTTTGCTCAGGGAGTTTACTTTGTAAAGAAGGCAATTTGATATCCTGTGTTTCTTGGTCCTCCTGAGGTCTCTCCATCATGAGTGATTTCAGTTACTGAAGAGGATACTGGGACCTTAGAATCTATCGTGCAGGTTGTTCTGGCAGATCTTTGAGCTGGTCTCCCTACTTCTGGAGCACAAATGGCGAAGGGTTTCTGTATTTGTTTTTCCTCAAGAATATATGGCATGCTGCCATCTTCCATCTTCTTTGGATTTCCTGATGACTATCTTTATATGTTGTATTGAGTCAATAGAAGAATCATTCTTTTTAACTCCCTTGCCTCTTTAGTTGATGAAAATAATAGTGCAGTTCCTTAAGACAGTAATTTCTTATCAGTTTTACTGGAAAGCTCTTTCACGAAGGGAGTTGGTTAAGCTAGGAAGTAAAAGTTCCAGAAATAGCTCTGGCAACGGGAGGAAAGTCAAAGATTGTTGGGTCTAAAAGGAAGAATCAAATGTTGCTCACTAATTTGAAATAGCACCTGAAGAGCAGACGAAAGGGTCTTCTTTCAGTTTTTCTGAAACTCTGTTGTAATGACAATATAGTTTTGTGTGTCTGCGTGGTTTTGTTTTCGTTTTGTTTTTGACTTCACAGGAAGAGGTTTAAACATGAAGGCAAACCTTTTAGCTGTTAGCATGTGCTACATATAAAGCAAAGCTGCCTTTTTTTTTTCTTTTTTTTTCTTTTTTCTGCTTCCATTTAGGCCTATCACATAATTTAAGAAAAAAATAAAAATTTAACCACAGGAGCTCTAACTATAGTGTGAAAAAAAACCCTGATCAATTTTGTTTTCGCAGCACGATATTATCAAAGATTTAAGAGACAAATTTGCCAGCCTCGGCGAGAACTCTCTGGTAACAGCATAAATGTCTGTGTTGGTTGCTTTTGATTTAAAGGTTTCTTTTTTCATTTGTTTGAGCCCATTTCTTTTACCCCCTCCTTTTAGTTTATGTTCTTTTTCATATTCTGTAACTAGCAAGCCTTCATTTTTTAAACCTCTTCCATCTTCCAGTGTCTATTTTCCGTACTTTGGATGGAAAGTTTACGGCAGCAAAGCTGTCACTCTGGCTACCTCTGCTGCAGCTCTTCCTGCTCTTAGGTCATATCTGTTTTGGCCGTTGTGTTTATGGACATGATACTAATTGACTGTTTCATGTCCCATTGACTAAGCTTCTCTACCACGCCATTTGATGGACGCGCTGTCATAGGGCTCTATGCAACTTTCATTCTGCAACTTATACTGCTTGGTTCCGTCTCAATTCTCCAGCGAACTGGATAGCTCAAGTGAATGATCCTACCAGTCTTGAACTTGCTGTGCCTTTATATTTTATTTTGATTTCCTTCTGTATGTTTTCAGTGGTAGTTTAAGCGGAAAAGAACAAACTCTAGCCATTGCTCTAGCAGTACCATGCAGTATCGTTTGTTACCACCAGAGAATACAAAATATAAAGGCACATTGCTTCTTTTATTCTTTGGGAGGGGACTGGGGAGATCTGTTATCATATGTCCACTACTTAGTTGAAGCCTACCTTTTTATCCATATCAGCTTTCGATTTTGCTTAAACTCTAACACGTCCTCAGTTAATGTTTTTCTGTCATTCAGTGATAACTTACAACTCGAGCCATTTGCTGAGCAGTATCAAGTTATGACCATGACTTGGGAGATGATTAAACACGTGACAAACTGATGCACGAATGTATCATTCAGAAAGTGCAAGTTTCAATGATGAAGTACAGTACTTCAAAAGTATGATACAGGCTTTGGACTAATCCAATCATTACAATTGAGAAAATTCATCCTGATAAATCAGTACCAAAAGTCTATCACAAGAAATATAAAGGGAAAAAACCAAGAGTTGACTATGTTAACATCTGTTGAATAACATTGTTGGTGTTGAAATGGTCCATAATGTTGTCATAGAGCCCATACATGAAGAGATGACTGAAAATATGGTTTATAGAAAGCTGCTCTGCTTAGTGATAGCTGCAACATAAATGGTTGGGATTTGTGTTCAGGAAAAAGAAATGGAAAAGCAAAAGCTTCTGTACCAACAAGCCAGGCTCCACGACCGTGGCGCGGCTGAGATGGTGCTGCAGACCATCAGTGCCAGCAAAGGTAAGGCTCTTGGCTCTGCCTCGGAAGGGCCGATTCTGTAGATTTCCCCTTTACTCCTAGGAGCGCCCTTACTTAAATTCTACCGATTTATTTAGTCCCTGAGTTTCTTGTTCATGACTAGGTCAGGTGACTTCACAAATGCCACCTCTCTTACCAAGTTCAATGTTGATTTTTTTTTTTTAATCAGAATCTTACTAAGAGATTGTTTATTTCTGTTCATTAAGTTTTGGAAATTATATTGGGACACAACTGTAACAAACTGATTATATAAATAAGAGGTGGGCAAATGTTCTCTGATAGAGGCCAGATAGTAAACATTTTCGGCTTTGTGAGCCATTGGGGCCTCTGTGGTATCTCTTCAACTCCGCCAGAGTGGCATGAAAGTAGCTAGAGACAATATGTAAATAAATGGTGTGGCCATGTTCCAATAAAACTTTATTTACAAAAACAGGTGCCAAGCTGGACTCGGCCCTTGGGGCCCTTGATGTAAATGTTTAGATTTTTTAAGCGAGTCATTTTTAGTAATTCAAGTACTGTTGCATTTTTCAGTAGCCAGCCAGTACAATCTTATTTTTCTTACATTGGTAATACCTTCTTTGTGAAAACTATTTACTGTAATTTTAATGGAATGGAAAAGTAATGGTGGTTATTAAGCACCCCTCTCCAAATATAGGAATTATTTCATTTCTAAGATAAGTGGAGGCGACTAATGTAAAAATAAAACATAATATACTAAATTATAGACAACTGGTTGGATTTAAAATTTTGTTATTATTATTCAAATAACTTAAAATTGTGACTAGTCATCCTAATAAAGCAAGGCTATAAACATATTAAGATAAAAGTGATGAAATGGAAATTATAAGAGTTGTTCAAACATACTATTCTTGAGGGAGGAGGGAGAATATTTTAAGTAGCTCATATTCATTTCAATATTATTTTAATACACATGATTTGTTTTGAATTTTAATAATTTTAGGTGTCAGTATTTCAAAATCAATTGTTTCTTCCTGTTCATTTTTTCTGTGTTCTCATGTAGTTTCAATCATGGACATATTACACAGAATTTAGTAAAAAACATTGGTGGCAAAATATGCATTATGACTCTTTTAATTTTTTGTTGTTGTTGTTATCTGAGTCAGTTTGTCCCTCCCCACCATGACATAGGTTTGTAGGAGGTGAATAATGGACTTTAAAAGTGCACATTTTGAGATAGAATTGGTTAATGTAGCAGGTGAAGTGATATAAGGAGCACAATATTTTGTATTTTTAAGGTGAAACTGGACCCATGGTGGCCGCTACTTTGAAACTTGGAATTGCTATCTTAAATGGCGGGAACTCTACAGTACAGCAGGTATGTCATTGAGCCTTTCACATCACGTGCTTTTCAAAGAGATGGACCGTATAGTCATCCTGTTGAACTATTGTAGTCATCCTAAAAGAACTATTAGTTGTACATTAGTTGTACTTTTTTTTTTCATTTTCTATGTAAAGTATGCCTTTATTTTATGGTCATCTTGTCCCAGTATCCAAATATATCCCAGGTAGCACAATAAACACCCCTTCTAGGTAGCACAAAAAATAATAACTCTGTTTAGAAGTCTGAAGTCATGTCATACGGTGTCGTCATTTGCAATGCTGCATTTCATGTGAATAAGTTGGCGTAAAGCAGCTGGTTTGTTTTAATAGTGAAAAATAAATACCCTTATCTAGGGAGCCTAGTTTGGTAACATGTTTTATAGTGTTATATCTCCTAAAAATTGACTCTTAAGATTTTGTTGTATATTTGGTACAAAGCTGCCTCCTAGGTTAACATGTAAACAGAATGCACCGTTAAGAATTTTTCTAGTTGTAATTCTTTCTATTCTCCTAAGATATGAGAAAATCACTTCCCAACCAAGTTTTGTAACGATGTTCTGTTTAAAAGTTAGACATTATCTGGACTGGGATTTTGATAACTTCAACCAGTTATGACAAAGGATGCAATCTCCATATCCAACTGAAGGCCAAGGTCTGTTGAGTTTGTTAGAATAAGAGTATTTGAGTGACTTACTACAAATAACAAATGCTGGAGAGGGTGTGGAGAAAAGGGAACCCTCCTATACTGTTGGTGGGAATGTAAGTTGGCATAACCACTATGGAGAACAGAATGGAGGTTCCTCAGAAAACTAAAAATAGAACTACCATATGACCCAGCAATCCCACTCCAGGGGCGTATACCCAGACAAAACTATAATTCAAAAAGATACATGCATCCCTGTGTTCATAGCACCACTATTCACAATAGCCAACACATGGAAGCAACCTAAATGTCTGTCAACAGATGAATGGATAACGAAGATGTGGCACATATATATAATGGAATATTACTCAGCCATAAAAAAGAATGAAATAATGCCATTTGCAGCAACATGGATGGACTTAGAGATTATCATACTAAGCGAAGTAAGTCAGAAAGAGAAAGACAAATGCCATATGATATCACTTATATGTGGAATCTAAAATACAACACAAATGAACCTATCTACGAAACAGAAACAGACTCACAGACATAGAGAACAGACTTGTGGTTGCCAAGGGGGAAGGGGTGGGTGGGGAAGGGAAGGACTGGGAGTTTGGGATTAGCAGATGCAAACAGTTATCTATAGGATGGATAAACAACAAGGTCCTACTGTATAGCACAGGGAACTATATTCAGTATCCTGGGGTAATGGAAAAGAATATGAAGAAAGAATATATATATATATACACACTTATATATATATATACTGAGTCTCTCTGCTGTATAGCAGAAATTAACACAACATTGTAAAGCAACTATACTTCACTAAAGAAAAAAAGAGTATTTGAGTGACTTAAAAAAAGACTGTCACAGGTGTGTACTGCATACCTCTGGGGACAACATTCACATGGCCAACAGTGTGGCTCTGAGCTCAGAAAAAAATCTTACGCTCATTGAAGAACAACAAAGCACAACATAATATAAGCATCAGATTGTGTTATTCTAAAACTATAATGTCTGTCTTATTTTTGTATCTTGGCTTCTGTATGAGAAAGAACGGTTGAACAGGGAACTAATAACTGTTTCTTTCTTGGGTAAGTTTTAGTCAGGCAGGTAAAAGGCTGCCCTCATTGAAGGAAAGGAAGGCAAATGAGAACTTCAGGATGTTTGACTTCAAGTTGCTGTGAACCTCGGCATCACTACAGTGGCAAAAGCTAGGAATAGGCTCCTAGAAACCTTTGAGTCTAAGAAAAGACAAGCAGAGAAAATTTGAAGGTTTCTTTTGGGTTAGTCAAGTTTTGGACTAGGTGAATAAAATTCACCTTTACGTTGTTCTCAAATTGTATATTTTTTTCTGTAAATATAATCATTACATGTTAGTACTGGAAGAGAACGTAGACATAACCTAAGCGAGGGTTCTTTAGCTTTTTATTGCCTCTGACAGTTCGTTGAAATCTCTGGCCTCCTCTCGGTGTAACGTTTATAAGTGCACAAATTAAAATTACACAGATTGACAAAGGAAACCAAGTATATTGAAATGCGGTTATCAAAATATTATAAAATAGGTTTTCGATAAAGTAATATGTTTCTTTATGAACTCATTAAATAAAAGATCTAGTACTTGGTCTAATAATTATTGAGAAGAAAAGACGTGTCTAAATATTTTTAAATAGCTGCAACAGCTGTAATGTGATATGAAAATACCTGAAATCTTTATTGGTGACAAAATCGTAGCTACTACTAATCCTAGTGTTTGTTGCTTAGATTACTGGTTGAAAGGAATGCTAAATTTCAGTTAGAAGTTGGTAAAAATAAAGGTGAATTTTCTCCCATCCAATTTACAGATTTTCTTTTTTGATTTCCATAGTAAATGACTACATGACTTTTTTTAAAAAAGGAAAAATAAAGAAAACCAACCTAATCTCGCCACAATACTTATAAATAAATAATTCCCCTTGACTTATGTATTGCTTCAAAAGACCTTAATTGTATAGTATATATATTCAGAAATCCTTGGAGCCAAAAGGAACCTTGAGAGACCATGTAATAAATGTACTCATCGTCTGTACAGATCTTTTCTTTTTTCCTTAAACCTTCAGATATATATTCCACCACTCCCCTTTGACCCTGTAACCCATATTCATTTTGTTTTAAAAGACCAATGATTAATAAGTGCTTCATGTTTTATTAGACCAATAAGTTATCACACACACCCCCCAAAATGGCTCTGCGTTTTTGTGTGTCTGTATTTGTGTGTATCTGTGCATGTGTAGGTGTATGCGTATATGTGTGTATATATATACACACACACACAAATACATATACACTGTGTATGTGTATACAGCCTTCACATATTTAGTTTTATATTACCTTTAACTCTCTGATTTCTGGAAAAAGAGTACTACCAATATCTTGACTGTTTAGCTGAGCCCTATCTAGATAGCTCTGATAATAGGAATTAATCCCTTCTAGTCAAGATTCAGAGAAGAGCAGTATCTTTATTTTCTTAAAATCTTTGGTGTGCCTCTGTCATCTTATCATCTTGTATGTACTTTTTTTTAAAATTGGGGTATAGTTGCCTTACAATGTTGTGTTAGTTTCTGCTGTACAATGAAATGAATCAACTATATGTATACATATATCCCCTCCCTCTTGGACCTCCCCGCCCCCCATCCCACCCCCTAGGTCACCACAGAGCACCGAGCTGAGCCCCCGGCGCTATACAGCAGGTTCCCACCAGCTATCCATTTTACACATGGCAGTGATCGTACGTCAATCCCAATCTCCCAGTTCTTCCCCCCCCCCCCCGCCCCGCCCCGCCCCGCCCCGCCCTGTGTCCACATGTCTGTTCTCTACGTCTTCGTCTCTATTCCTGCCCTGCAAATAGTACTTCTTATCTGAAACCTCCAGCACATTGTATCTACATTCAAAGTAGCTGTTTCATCGTGGTGTGTAACAACACACTAACAAGTGGGAGCCATGCATTGCTTTAGCATTTTTTACATTTATGTTTCACCAAAATGTTGACCACAGAATCTGGACATCATTCTGAGAAAAGAGGAGAAAAATTACTAGTCACATGATTCCCAGCAGTCCTTGCGTTTAGAGACCATGGTAATGGAAACTGACTTTCTGTCTGTAACATTAGCATATGGTAATCAGAGCTCTCGGATTGGAACGCTGTTTAAGGAACTCACTTTTGTAATGAAATCTGTGAATAGCATCCAGGTGGGCCCTCTTCCCGGTAAACTTGAACTAAGTATCTGAATCTCCAGATACTTACAGAGTGACATGAAGAGAATTAAGAGTATTATTTCCTCCTGATATTTATGCTGCTTATGGTGTTTTGTAAAGCAACTCCCTTGTTCCAAGCCATGTGTATGTCCTGCTGCACTTAGAAATATGTGCAAGTGTCTTGCTGTGACATGCTTATCACTATTTTGTGGTCAAGGTGACGTTCGTCATGTTTGTATGCACTGGATATTTTTTATCTTTATTTCAGAATCAAAGGATGTTTTTATTGTTTCTTATTTAACAAAAAACGAGATTTGTGATAAGTGACCATGTGGTTTATCTATCTACTGTAGAAAATGCTTGACTACCTCAAGGAGAAAAAGGATGTGGGCTTCTTTCAGAGCCTTGCTGGCCTGATGCAGTCATGCAGGTAAGCACATGCTTTTCTTGCTTTGGTTCCACTCAATGGTTGTACCTTTTAAAGTACTTGTTTTACATTACCGAAAGCACTTACACATAGAAGAATTTTTAATGATTAAACACACTTTTAAGTGGGACAAAAGTGTGGAAGTGTCTTATGTTCTATCTTGCTGTTAGGTGTTAGTAATGTCTTAATTACTAATTGTTCCACGTTAATAACGTCTTAAAATAGTTTACCCTGTGCTTAAATAGGAACCTTGGAGGATTAATGTGTATTCTGCATACTTGGAAATGAGTAGTGTATGATTTTTAAAAGACAAAAAACAAAATTCTTTTTCATTTTATCTGGGAGCCATTAGACCACTTCTCATCTGCCCTAAATGAATGAGCCTTAACCATGATCATCATGATCACATTCATCATTTCCTGTTTTTTACAGTATTTGAAATCATTCTGACAGCATTTGACTAAGGAACCCGCCACATATTTAATGTTATTATTCCAACTGGAAAAACATGATCATTCTAATTATATTTCAGTATGTCTGCTAGCTTTGTAACGTTCTCCCAAAGTTGAAACCCATCAATGCCATATGCTTGACTTTCACATGGATCGTGTCAGTGTGGGCCCTGGAGAGAAACTAGTCTGCTACTAGGAAAATATGGTTGGTAGGCATGGAGTCAGTGTATGTTTTCAGTATCTGATAACATTTGGTTCACGTTTCACGATACACAGTTTTTAGACCTTGCTCTCCTGAAGAAAGAAAACGTTCTGTTAGGCCTCTAAATGTTCTCCTCCCTGTTATTGCAGTGTCCTTGACCTAAACGCATTTGAGCGACAAAACAAAGCTGAAGGACTTGGGATGGTGACCGAGGAAGGATCAGGTATTGATCACTTAAATTAAAAGCATCACGTGTCCCCACTTCTTCCCTGAAATTACCTTTGCAATACAGAGAGATACAAGGTTATCTTTAAAGGGACACATTGCTTATGTGACTCATTTAAAAGTTCATAGTTAGACACTCATTCAGGTCACACCCAAAACCCAATCTTCCATGTTGGTCATTGACTCCTTTTTATTCCAGACCTACTGTCAGTGGCCTTTCCCCTAGTTGGGTAGTAAGTAAATAAATATCCCTTATTAGAGAATTATCTATAAAATTCTAAAGCCCATGGATGAGCCACATTAGAAAATGTCTGACTTTCTTTGGCCACTTTAGCAAACTGTCAGGCTTTCAAATTCTTCTGTCTCCTTAGGATAGTGATGCTTTCAGATCCTTCAATCCACCACTAGTGGATCCTTCAATCCACCACTAGTCTTACTATCTCCTCCCTTTTAGCCCAGTTATCCTTCTATCGCATATATCCATGTCTTTGCAAGTCCAAATTGTTTAATGAAATAAAGAGTAATTTTTGTGTTTAAATAACTCTGATCACTTAATTTACATGTGCATGACAACAATGACTCACCTAATCTTAGAGCTTTTCTCTCTATAAATAGATGTATGAACTAGAAAATTTAGCACACAGTGCATTTAAAGCAGAAATAACTATAGTTGCACATTCGTTTTGGTATTTATTAAGAAGAAAGTATCTTCACTATTTTTGGTTTTGATTTGTTTTTATTCTTTTGTGTTTGATTTCTAAATTAATTTAGTTTGAGTAAGGCCCTGTGTGTTTATCTGTTTTTGTTTGTTTGGTCTGGTTTGGAGTTGTCATCTTATCAATGTATTAGTTTTGGAACATTGGGTCTTCTATAAAACTAATCTTATCGCAAAAAATAAATTTTCTCCCCTCTGCCATTTGTAGTCTGCTTGCCTTTCTGAAATATTTTAGAACTAACTAATCTCTCTAATTATCTCTGTATATTTTTGTTCTCACAATAGGAAAAAAAGTTAGCTGCATTTTTCTTCCGGTATTTTAAAGATTATCATTTATACATATGCTAACGCTGCTGCTTCTGTATATTTCACCTGTGTAATTTTATTTTCTGCTTGGCATTTGAATGTATAGGTTCAGTAATCAAGTATTCGTCACACGGTTATTTAATTGGGTTAGCTACCTTCAAGAAAAATCACCAGCAGAATTCTGAACTTACTTAAGTTTTTTGAAAATGGACATCAAGCCAAATGTCTTCATTACTAACCTTTGTGTCGACAGTTAACAATACCTGGCCTTGAGGGGCCCATTTGGAGAACTCAGAGCCATGACAAATCCCAGGTCCCATTAACTGCATGCCTCTAATTTCTCACAGAAGTCCTGGGCATTTTCCAGCTGGAAAGTGCCTAAAAATGAGTCAGTTCTCTATCCAAAGTCTGACTTCCCTGTCATGGAATTAGAAATCAATTTCATTTTCCCCTGCAATTTTTACCTAATGTACCAGAGGCTCTGAACACAATTCCATTAGTCATTCTGAATCACTCTTTACATCAGCTCCGCACAAAGAAATAGCGACCACACAGGTTTATTTTACTGGGCCTCCTAGCCTTTGTCAACCAGATACAGATGAGAATAACATTTGTGAGTCCCAAATCAGAAATCACTTGATGAGAGTGACCCTCCTAATGTGAGAATTAGTTCTGTCTTTCAATACGAGATTGGTTTGATTAGTTTATTCTTTTTAAAGACGCACACAAAAATAATTGCCCAAATTGATTAACACGTTTTCCATTTTATTTCCTTACAAGCAGCAAAGCAAAAACAAACTCTCAACTTCTTTCTTTTTCCCCATTTCCTTTTCTTTCGACTACCGTCAATGTACTATTCTCCCTTCCTCAGTCATCACTCATGAGCGTGGTAATTATTAAAAATGAACTGCCTTTTCTTCATTTGCTCCTTTATTTGTTGTTAGCTTTGTGTACAGTCTTGATAGTGACAGTTTTTATGCATTTTTTCCTTTTATAGACCCTTTTAACAAGTAGATTGTTTACTTTCCATCATTATGCATCCTTTTCCTTCTAAAACTTACGTATCAAGCTTTCCTTTTTTTTTTCCTCATCCTATGAGGATGTGCAGTTATTAAAATATTAGACCTGAAGGGGCAACAAGCATTTAAATGATGGTTTTAGATTTGTTTGGTTCTGTTCTTTCATTTAAAAAAAGTTCTGGTGGACCCAGTGTTTGCAGCTGTTGTGTAAATGAATGAATGTGTGCAAGAGACTCCCTGTGGCATTTCTGTCTTGGACATACTGTGGCTTTATGGCTGCACCAAGTGGTGCACGGGAAAATCAGTGCCAATCCAGTGTGTGCTATGAATGGCTGAGTCTCATCTTAGCCATTGGGCTCTGCCACTTCCCTTCCAAGTATTGAGAGATCTATACAGTTTTTCTCTATTCCTTTGAAAATATCACACATTAAAAACCTTCTACCATAAAAACAAATTTTCATTCTTGAGACCGCATTTAAAGAACAGTAGTAGAAACAGTAGCAAATGTTTACTCTTCAAGCTAGGATAATAACAAAGATGGCATTGGTATTGCAAAGTAGTCTCTAAAAGACATGACATACAATGGTAATAAAGAAGGGATGAGATTTTTTTGAATAGTACCTAGTATGTCAACAGGGCTTCAGAGATTAAGTTGTGCTTTCTGAATACACACTGTTGCCTTCATCAAAATATCTTTTAGGAGAATATGCAGTGACAACTCATTCGCTGTAATGAATGGTACACTATTTCCCAGATTGAGAACACCTATACTGACTCTATCTTTTGGCATATTTTTAAAATTTCTGTTACGTGACCATTCTTTTAAGCTTCTGCAACTATTAAGAAAAGTTTGTACTCTCGAAGGAGAAGGAACATTGGTCATCCCTCTTGGAAAACATAGAAAAGGCTGAAAAATCTAAATCTGTTAGTGATATCCTTGCTTCAAAGCTTGAGGCTTGTGCAGTATAGGCTCAGGACTGGGAAAATAATCTGATAGATCTAAACCTCCATCCTAACCAATTATCTTTATTAAGCTAAATCTCTTCCCGATGATGATAAAATGACCATAAATTATATTGCCATGGAAACTGTATAACTTGAATACATGAACTTTTTCATACCCACAACTTTCCCATGAGGTATCTTCCCTATTTTATAAATAAGGAGAGTGAGGGAGAGAAAGATAACATGGCTTGTCCAGGGTCACACAGCGAAGTGGCAGGGTCAAGGCTGAAATGCAGGCCTTCTTCCCGTCTTTAATTTGCCCATTCCACATGCCTACTCTCTTACCCCCCATCCTTCAGTAGTCTTTCGGGGGTTTATTTTGTGTCCAGCATGTTGGCTTAGGTAGAATTGTTGGTCCCTTAATGTCATCTCTCCCTTCAAAGACACCCATCTATTGCCGATTTTTGCATCCACTATTGAAGTTTTAATATCACTTTTAAGCTTTTTATGGTTATACATGACATTCCTCATCTGGTGTTGAGATACCGTTAGGGAATATGTGCTTCTTTAAGGTTTGTATACAGCTGTCCCTCTATATCCATGAGGGGTTGGTTCCAGGACCCCCCTTCTTAACCCCCCCCAGCAGATATCAAAATCCACAGATGCTCAAGTCCCTGTTATAAAGTGGCATAGCACAGTCACACTGCTGTATCTGCAGATACAGAAGGACAACTGTATCTGGATCTCAGACTAATTGTTTATATTCCTTTCTCTACACTGTTGCTGTCCTGTAGCCCTATCCCACCTTCCTAAATTTCCCCCATTTCTACAGAAGCCTGGACCTCCCCCTTGTTTTTTTTTTTTTAAAAAAAAAAGGTTCTTAAGCAAATGTGTTTAGATGTGTCACGTGTTTAGTGTTGTCCTCTCTGTGTATTTTTTAGTCCTATGTGTTTTCTTTTAACATAGAGTGAAGTTCAAAACCAAAAACCTATATAAATCTTTGAAATTTCATTCCATCCTTGGATTTTTAATTTGTTTTCCCTCAGTACCATTTAACCTCATTAGTAATTCATGATGAGCTTGAAAGTGCAATTTTCCTTCTTTCAAACGGCTTCTTGGAATATAGTCGCAGATACTGCATTTTATTTTTGATCATTTTGCAGGGATCCTTGACTTCGTAAGCAAGATGAAATTGCGAAGCTGATCTGATTCCTCAGAAATTGTTTGATTTTCTAAAATGTTGTATAAAGCATTAATACAAGTTAAGCTTCTCAAATTTCCACCTGTAACTGATAATGTGTTGCATTGAGGTTCTTGCCGATATATTTATAGTGACCTCATGAAGTTTACGTGAAGTTGAAGAAAAAAGGATTCCTTTTAATTAATTAATGAAAGGGATAATTAAAGCAATCTTTAAATATTGGCTACCCTAATTTTTCGTTAGTGTTTTTAGTGCTTAATTATTTATTGGCTTTCTCCTGCCCCAGATTTTCAAAGTACTTTCCCAGGTGTAATCCAGTGCTAACATCTGGGTTCTGACTATATTACTCTGCAGTTCCTGTGGGTAAACTTTCTCTTCAAGAAAAAGCCTGTAGTTCATGGCACTAAATAGATTTTTTTTTTAACATCCTTGCAGTTTTTAAACTTTGAAGCAGTCATTTAAATTTGAGTGGCTATTACGTGCTAGACACTGTCCTAGGCACTGGTGGTCTACAGGAGTCCAGTATTGTGTAGACAGACTTGTAAGCAAGCAACTTCAGAACAGTGCCCTCTGTGTAAGAGAGAACTGAGTTGATACTTAGCTGCCAGGGATGGGGAAGTATCACCATAGACATAACACGTAGCCTGAAGTAGAAGTTTATCTGGTAGATAAGGAAGGCAAAGAAGGGCATTCCAGTGGAAGGGATCAACATCAGCCTATGCAAAGTTTAAGGTACAAAACATATCAGAGGACGGTAACCAACCTGGTGTGGTTGAAGAGAAATGAACCCCCTAGAAGATGGAAAGATAGTTTGTGAGGGGCGCCGAAGGACCTTCTTTGCTCTTCCCAGGAATTTGTACTTTCTTTCTGAGACCCTGGAGAGCCATTAAATAAGTAACACTTAAGTGATACATTATGTTTTGTGTGATGATCCACCTGGAATTAAATTCCTACGTTCGCTGTTCGAAATGCTTCCAGTAGAACCTACTAACACTAAAAGACACAGATCTCTCCTTTCTCAGTAATGCTAGTGTATTAAATAGACATGGGGTTCTCCAAAGAGAGTGGTCACCACCATTTCCTTCACGGCAGCTGGGGAACTCTGCTTAACGATAGATTGCAGGGAATTCTTCAGAGTATGCTTTCCGTAATTACTGTTACAGGAGTCAGTCTGTTGATCAGGAAGAGTGTTATAATTGGATTGCCTGTAGCTGTTGTTGTTGTCAGCAACAGGGTGTAAGATGGGTGTCCCATGTGAAGGCACAGAGATCAGTTAGGATGCTGGTGGATGGAATGGGTGTTGGACATTAAGGATTTCAGTTAGAGTAATGACAGCTGAAAGGCACTAAGAGAAGGCTACAAGAAGATGCAAACTATTGAATATTAGATATAGGATGGATAAACAACAAGGTCCTACTGTAGAGCACAGGGAACTATATTCAATACCCTGTGATAAACCATAATAGAAAAGAATGTATATATATATATATATATATATATATATATATATATATATATATATATATATATATATAAAACTGAGTCTCTTTGCTGTACAACAGAAATTAATACAACATTGTAAATCACCTATACTTCAGTAAAAAAAAAGAAAGAAAAAAAAGAGACGGCTATAAGAGAAACAATCTGCAAATCATGTTTGAAAGCAAAAGATTTCTTCCCCCACAGCTAACCTATAACTTTAATTCTGTTTTCCATCGGTCACACCTAACTTTTTTCACACACAGTGGTTATTGGTATTATCTAGGAATGCATTTTATACACTGGTGTCAGGTTGTTACCTTAGATTAAATACATGTACTTAATGGAATTATGAATGATTTATCGTATCCACAACCCACCGGTATTCTATATTTTAGAAATCTAAAGGTTTTTTTTTAATGACTTCATGCCATTAAAACTTCACATTTATTCCTATTGTGCTTTGAATATTTCAAAGCAGTTGTACTTGTTTGGACCAATTTGATTCTCCCAACAGCCCTATGAATTCAGGAAGTCAGGAGACTGTTAATTTCCATATCAAAATGATGAAACAAAGACTCAGAAAGGTGTGAATTGACTTTTCTAAAGCCACGTGTCTAGAATATGGTTTTCCTTGGGTTCTAAAATTCATAAAAACAAGTTAGGAGTTCACAATTTAAATCATGTACAGTAAGTGTAATGATTGTTAGTCAGAGATTGATTACTGATGTGAGCTCTATGAAGTGTAGAAACTATGGCACACTGGATGGATTCGGAAGGACCATACAATATCGAAATTACCTGTTTATTGCCTGACTGTGACCGTCCTGAGGTTAGGGATTGTGTCCATTGGTCTTTTTTGTCCCTAGCACCTCACAAGCCCAGCATATAGGAGACTGTGAATGTTTGCTGAAGTTTACTGAATTCAAGTCCTTTACCTGTTAATAGCTGTAGGACAGTAGTAAAGTTACTTAATTCCTCAGTTGTTTACCAAACCACAAGATGGGATCGTTATCACCTCATTTGTAAGATTTTTGTAAACCTGAAATGAAATGATGAGAAAATATATCTAGCACAATGCCTAGCACACCGTAGTCACTAACTAAATGTTAATCGTAAATCCATATCAAATTTTTTATTCTTCGTTAGTTGAGTTGTAATATTATTCAAGCAGCCATATTTAGACCATTTAAGCAATGATATGAAAACTACCCACATGGAATCAAATACCTGACTTTTCACTATTTAAAAATATTTTTAACCTTTATCCTTCAGTGTTTTCACATACAAAATAAATATTTAAGTCCTCTAAAGATTAGTAAGTAATCAGAATTATTTCCTCCATGGCAATGGGGGGCTCTTGAGAGCTGTTTAACAATAGATTACAGGGAATTATTTGATGCAGCCAGTGTCATGTTTCATGCTACTCACCGTTTTATCTCTGCATCATTAGACGTGCTGACCCTACAACGATGGGGAGCTTAGTCTTCTGGAGTCTATTGATGCTAATTCAATTGTTTATATATATAGTAGTCTTTTTATTTATTTCATTTATTTTAGAACAGTTATTGATAATTAATTATTAACAGTTAAATCAAGCTTTGTCTGGAGATAAGTCTGCAGACTTTGAGCTATATCCATGGATATTCTAAGTAAAAATTCTAAGTAAAAACAACTGTGTTTATTGAACTTAAACACTTGTGTACTTTTCTTTTAGTTGGATAAACCGATTGTGAGTAGAAAAGCCTTTAAAAGTGTGTTAACTTTATTAGATCTCTAAATGAGGAATTACTTTTTATTGGTAGCTTGAAAAAATAAGGTCTACCTAATATTATTTCCAGGTGAAAACGTATATTTTTGAAAATATTTGGTCCATTAAAATTAAGGTGGCTTTTTGAAAATATAAACACATTTAATACCTATGTTCACATAACTATATTTATCACGTAGGCATGTTGTTCCCATCTTTATTTAGTGTCATTACCACTGCTACTAATAATATTAACCTCTCCACAATTGATAAAAAACGGTCATATAGATTGTGCAGAGCCAGTGAGGTAGACAGTGTACGCTTTCCATTCATTTTATAGGTGAGGAAACTGAGGCACAGAGAACAAACTCGTCATCACAACAGTACTGAAATAACCCTCCCTTTATTACAGTGTTAGAAATTATAAGCCCCTTATCATTAAAAATAAAACCAAAGGAATGCCCTTCACACTATCTACATTTGGCCATCATGCAGCTATTGCAAATAATATTTTTAAAATATAAGAGCACTTTCAACTCCATTTTGTTATTTATTATTAACCTTAGTTTCCATCTTACAATGGAATTTCTTTTGCATACATCACAAAATAGACTGTTGCTCGTGTACCTTCTGCAGACATAAAGCCATCATCCATCTCTGTTCCTGCACTGCCTATGTGCAGCATGGGCAATGGCAGCATTTTAATCAATACTAACGTGTTCATTAAGCAATAGCACCTTAGTCGATATGATTAACCTGGTGTCAATTGATGGTAAATGAAGGCTTGACCTGCCCCCGCCCCCGCCTTTCCCTCTTGTTCTGCTGTGTGCAGCGTGTCCTATGTAAGTGAAGTTACTCGTATGTGTTTCGGTATACAGTCCGGAAAATACTGTGCATGCCAACAGCAAAAAAACCCTTATGTTATAAATCAATGTGCATCGTGCAGAGCATTTTCAGGCACACTGGTAGACTACATGTTAACTTATTTCTGTGTTAACTTTTCTGAATACTTTCTACCAAGGGTTACTTACTCCACATTGAATATGTGAACATTGAAAGCATGTCCGTGGTTTTATTGATTCAATTTTCTGAAAAACGAAAAAACCAAAACAAAGCATCTTAGATGGGTTCACAAGGAAAGAGTCAATAAGTCTGTGTAACTAACTCATAATAGTTTGATTTAAATAGCATTCGAAAGTATCTTCATGAAATGATACTAAGTGTAATCAATGAAGAGTTTAGTTTATTAGCCTAGACTGTTCCCTTTTTTCCTATCCTGTCATGAACGTGAACATGGAGGAATGGGCTTATCAGCCATGTATTGAGATTCAAAACAATGTGCATTTAACACATTAAACTTGCCACATCGCATTTGTAGACGTGGTGATCTTAATTTGGTCACCAAATATAATATCTTGCAGGCTAAGAGGGAAACCAGTACAGTGATTTTATGTACTTTTTTTAATGTTTATATTAGTTTTCAAAATGGTTTTGCTTCCTAACCCTCCCATTATATGAAGCCTCTCACTTTGAAAGTCACAGACTGCAGACTGGTAAGTCCATCAACTCTCTGTCATTATGATCATTCATAATTTTAGTTCCAGTACACACATGATCATTGCATAGTTTTCTTTCTTAGCCCAAAGTATTTCCAGTCTGAAAAGTTATTATTTTTTTAAATACATGAGTATATTCATTCACTTGCCAAACAACATTTCTTTTTTTTTTTTTGGTCATTTTGCTTTCTAAACAAATTGAGATTCCAGAGCATACACTCATAATGTTGACAGTGTTTTTTTCACGGACACTCTATGCTTTTAAAATCAGCTTTCATTTGTGTGGTGCCTGTTTTTTGTTCGTTTCCTTCTTTGTGTTTTTGCTTTCAAAGTAACTTGTGATCAAGATACATTTAAATTGAAATATAGGTGAAAGATCGGAACCCTTTTCTGAGGCTTCATCCTTGCCCCACATGTATAGTTAGTGTTGAAATGATGCAGAGCACCTCCTATGGCACTGAGATGTCCTCCTTCTCACATTTCTTTGTTAGATTTAGCTCTCCTAGCAGGAGCCAGCGAAGTTTATCTTTTGGTTTAGTATTTAGAATTACTTCTGCTTGTCAGTTCTTCCTCCTCTGGAAGGAATGCTCCAACCAACGAGCCCTCTATTTAGACAAGCTCATGAGAGAGTTAAGTGAAATGAGTTAAAAAACATTTTCCAGTCATCCAGAGTTTTCACAAAAATCCTTTAATATTTGAATAAAAGAAACTCTTGGTCCTGTTTTATATATGTACTGAATACTTCTGCATTGAATCATTTGGTCAGACTCTGGGAACAAAGCAGATTTAACTTACACATTTGTAAGAGATGCAGAGATCATTCCTACACAAATCTTACCAAAAAGAAAAAAAAAGAAAGATAGAAAGAAAGAAAAAAAAAAGTTTGTCTCTAATCTCTTCAGGTTGTTTCTAAAATGTTGCCAAACCCATGCTGCTACTTTTAACAGAGAGATATCTGAGTTTTTAAGATTCAAGTGTTCTTTTCTTACCAAGAAAACGTGCATCTATCTGTCAAGCGCATGATCTTACGAGCTTCAGATAGAAAAGTTGCTATGATTTGTGACTGTTTTGGGTTCAGAACGATGCTAGATCAACATGCAAGTTTGATGGAGGTGGGGATAGAAAGGGAGGGCGAGGCTAAGGTGGTTGATAACATTGGGTCCCTCTGGACTTCCTGCAGGAGAAAAGGTTCTGCAGGATGACGAATTCACCTGTGACCTCTTCCGCTTCTTGCAACTGCTTTGTGAGGGACACAACTCAGGTTTGTGAGACCCCAGACCATCGATGGTACCCAGGAATAAGCATTTTGAAGCAATAATAGGAGTCTGTTAGTTCCAATTATGCTGCTTCCCTTGGGTCAAGAAACAGTTCTTGAACATTACCTGCTACGTAGGCGCTGGGAAATTTTCTATATTGCATTGCCTCTTTCAAAGTCCTTTGCTAGCCCTTTCACTTAATTCTTTTTTTTTTTTTAATTAATTAATTAATTTATTTATTTATTTATTTTTGGCTGCATTGGGTCTTCGTTGCTGCTCACGGGCTTTCTCTGGTTGCTGCGAGGGCTTTCTCTAGTTGCGGCGAGCGGGGGCTACTCTTTATTGCGGTGCACAGGCATCTCATTGTGGTGGCTTCTCTTGTTGCAGAACATGGGCTCTAGGGTGTGCGGGCTTCAGTAGTTGTGGCTCGCGGGCTCTAGCGCACAGGCTCAGTAGTTCTGGCACACGGACTTAGTTGCTCCGCGGCACGTGGGGTCTTCCTGGACCAGGGCTCGAACCCATGTCCCCTGCACTGGCAGGCGGATTCTTAACCACTGAGCCACCAGGGAAGTCCCTCACTTAATTCTTATTAGTTGTTCTCATGCTAGAGAAGACAGCTGATAGGTGAAGAAAGATGTAGATTAGATAGATAGCTATAGAGACATGCATAGCTCTGTTTCTTTTTTTACAATTTATCTTACTGGGGGAATCTACTTCATTGTGTAACTTTGCATGATGTATTTACATTCATTGTTTATATATCTGGTTCTCCATCAAGCTTGTGTATCCGTGAAGGCAGGAACTTGATCTTGATTTTTGCTTCCCCAGCACTTAACACAGTACTAAGGAATAAGGGATTATGGAATAAGTCATTTAATTACTCTGTCCTACAGGATGGAAGTCATTTTCAGTCATTCACATGCCCAGAGCCCTAGAGCTAGGAATCAAGAAACAGGTGTTAGCAACCTCTTAGGCGAAATTTGAATATTGATATTCTGTAAAGCACCTAGATTTGTTTTTGAGGTACTCACTTTTTATGGAAAATATAAATTATTCAATATTAAAACTATCAGATATAACAGTATATGTAGCCATGGTGATTTTGCTGGAGACATCATTTGCTTTTGGAGTTATTCAAAGAACTCATTTTAAATTTTTGGATGCGCTTTAATAACATCTTTTGATCTTACGTAGATTTTCAAAATTATCTGAGAACTCAGACTGGCAATAATACGACTGTCAACATAATCATCTCTACTGTAGACTACCTACTGAGAGTTCAGGTACGTTGCTTTACGTTAGTAACAATTTAAGGGCTTGGTTAGTTGGCAAGATATGGTGGAGTTGTGAAACTGACATGTTGAAATGTGTTTTGATTTATGAGGTCAGAATTTGTAGAGATATTTTGTCTTTGATCACAGTCTTTCCCCAAGTCTTAGGTTGAAACTGCCACTATCGTCTTTGCCTCTGATCCTGGCTCTTACTTTGCTTATTTTCGTTCTATAAGTGGGAATATTTTTTTCCTACAGTTTTTAGCTTGATGGCATTTTAAATTCCTTTTCAATTTGTAAAGCATGAACATGCTCTGTTCCTTCTTCTACGGTTGATAGATAAATAGGAGACTAATATTTGAAACATTACTAAAAATGGGAAAGAAAGGCTTTCAAACTACCTACCATACACTTAAATTTAATAGCCTGAGGTTAGTTCTTTTCAGCTCTCGAAATATTTGCATTAATTTAAAAATTCAGCTTAACACTTCATCACTTAAAAGTATCTTTGATAGTGTAGTAATGTTTTACACGTTACTAGAACCGAATCTGAAGGTGTAGGCCTCTTCAGTAATAAGATTTTATATAACTTTTATTTCCCTCACTTTATTTATAAGGAAGTCAGGTATAGTACTTTTAAAAACTGCAGATTCAAACTCCCTTAATCTTTGCATATGTAAAAGCACAACACTCTTACTTAAAGCTTAATGAGAAAAAAGTCCATTTTTGAAGCAAATATATCAAGAAGCATTGCTGAAAATATATTTGTGATTTTCAAAATCATGTCTCAAAACCTAAATGGTAGCCCAAATTGTATTATTCATTTAGGCAACTAAAGTTCCTTCAAAATATAAGTTATTGTTGAAAATATCCTGTTTGGAAAGATTGATCTTAGTTAGATGTTTGTTTACAGTTGTCAGTATTTATAAGGAGCCCAACTAGTTTCTTCAGGGGCAGTTACACAAGCCAGGAACATCCTGGAATTCTCATCAAAGAAACGTTATTGGCTTTGTTGGAGAAAAAGGAGACCAAATGTCTGGAACCCCAAAATATTGTTCTGTGATTTGTCTAACTTCTGTGCTCACATAGTAAACATCTAACTGCTCTCTGGATAAACATGCATTAATGTTATGAATCCTTATGTTTGTGAAGTTCAAGGTCATCAGAGACAAAGTCA
The DNA here is from genome assembly GCF_028023285.1 of Balaenoptera ricei. Classification (NCBI taxonomy): domain Eukaryota; kingdom Metazoa; phylum Chordata; class Mammalia; order Artiodactyla; family Balaenopteridae; genus Balaenoptera; species Balaenoptera ricei. Next base: position 113,309,173 of record NC_082654.1, read on the forward strand.
TTTTAAAAGCTAAGTTTTCTACTTCCAATCTTCTCTCCAGTTGTTATTTATATCTAGGGAGGATGTCGCCATATTTTATGTTTAGGAAAATCATTGAGAATAGTATTTACCTCGCAGATATTTTTGTTTGCTTCCAATCTGTTATTTAAAATGATTTCCTATTACTGAGTCCAGAACTGGACAGGTCTTTGGTAGCTTCAGATTGTGCCTTAATCCTATCATCTCTCTTCCAGGAATCAATCAGTGACTTCTATTGGTATTACTCTGGGAAAGATGTCATTGATGAACAAGGACAAAGGAATTTCTCCAAAGCGATTCAAGTAGCAAAACAAGTCTTTAACACGCTTACAGAGTATATTCAGGTAAACCTTTAAACATTTCTGTTATTTGAAGAAGGAAAGAAAGAGAGAAAAGAGAGTCAACTGGTTAGCATTGAATTCCTTGGAAAAATGCAGTATGCCTAAAGTATTTTCCTGCTCTCATCCACGTTCTTACTGACCCCTTCCATAGAGTCTTAGCCAATTGGCCATTTAAAATACTCACTTGAGATGTGAATTTATATGGAATGAACCTGCTTTACCACTTGGCAGGTTGGGATATCATGAGCTCCTTCAAGGCATGAACCATGATGTTGACTGTGTCATACTTCCAGGGTCTGGTGTATATATTAAGCACTCAATAAATATTAAGGAAGGAGGGGAGAGAAGAAGTGAAGGAGAGAGGGCAGAGTTGTAAACCACTTTTTATAGGATTCCAGTGAAAATAAGGCAGAAGTTTCATAGAAACTTTATGAAAAAGAAAAGAGCATTTAAAAACTTCATTTTAATACATGTATGTGTGTATTGTTGACTGAAAAAAAAAAATGCCCAACCTAGGAGTTGAGAATTATGTTTTACTTAGAGGACTTACTGAGGACTTAAGTCCGGGATGCAGCCTCTCAGATAGCTTTCAGGGGCTGCTCTGAAGAGGTAAGGGAGGCTATATAGGATATATAGAGTTTTTTGGCAAAAACAAGAAAACAAACAACAACAAAAAAAACCAGGGTGTCCGAACGTCAAAAGATTACTATTAATTAAAGAAAATCAAACATCTTAAGTTAATGAATTTAGTGCTTTTCTGTGTATGGGAAGATGCAAGAATCTGGGCTCATTGAAATCATTCCTGATGTGAACCTTAACTACCTAGGGCCAGTATCCTGCTTTTCTCCATCCTGAATCCCCTCAGGGTGCACAGTCAGGGGGCAGCTGCAGTAGCTGATGTCTTGATGGCGGCAACATCCTTTGTTTACTGAAACGGCAGGCAACATTCTTTGTCCACAGTATATATACACACATATATGTGTGTGTGTATATATAAAATTATATAACATGATAATGTATAATATGGGTAAAATTCCAAATTCCATGAATAATATACCATTTTTTTTCCTTGATTTGCTTTATATTCTTCTTGGGGTAGACTTCTAGTCTTAACCTGCAGATTCTTAAAAGATTTTATAAATTTCTGCCTTTTTCGGAAAGCAAGACATTGCCATTTTCTAGAAGACTAGTCAGTCATCTTTCCTTTCTATCTTCTGTCTCCATGACCAGTATTACTCTGACTCAGTCACTGTGACTGAAGTGTCATGTGCAAGGATAAAATAGGAGGAAGAAATGTACAGTTTGCTTTGTTAGACTAAACATAATCTTGTGGGGGAAAGAGTTAAGTAAAAATAACAGATTGTATCCCCAGAGTCTAGCATACTTACAGGTGTTTGTAGAATGACTGAGTGAGTGAACTGTTCATGGCCAAGTGAAGCCGCCAAAGCAGAGTGGTGCAGAGGAAAGATGGCAGAATGGCCATTCCTCACCTCCTCCAGGCTCACTCTCTCCTCTGTATTCGTACCTTGGAAGGATCTCACTTTCTCTCTTGTCTCCATGGGCAGGGCAGAGGATCCTTATTTCAGTATTTAAAAATGGAAAAGCCATACTTGATAATGCTAATAACTTTTTCTTTAATTCAAATACAAGCAAAGTTTTAAATCCAGTTCAGTTCACTCATGTTCCTTTTTCCTCATCTTCCTTGGCTTCCGTTATTACCTTAATATACTCATCGGTGTCTAGAAAGAGAGCAATACAACGTTTGATGTGAACTGTCCTGATTAAGTAATAAGATTGATTGATGAAATTAGCAAGCCAGTGAATTTTATAGAAACAGGAAAATGGCTTCTATATAACAAATAAAACGTAAATTCCTTTCAGCCAAGAGTAGACATTTCTTGGTTCCTAAAGTAAGTGAGAGTCCTAAATTTATATAAAACTAGAAGCATCCATTGACCTTTCACTGTGTGCAAAATCATTTATTCTAACTTGTTTATATAACACAGAACATTCTAAATGAACTGTCAAGGAATAATAGGTAAAGTAGCAAGGCTCATTATGACCTGTTCATTTTTTAACTTCTCAATACTCCTTGTTTATTTGACATTTTTATATAATTTAATCAACTCTCAAATAAATATATACACACACACACACACACACACACACACACACACTTTTTTTTTTTTTGGCCACACTGCACAGCTTGTGGGATCTTGGTTCCCAGACCAGGGATCGAACCCCGGCCCTCAGCAGTGAAAGTGCCGAGTCCTAACCACTGGACCACCAGGGAATTCCCTAAAAATATATTTTAATAAAAATTTATTTTGGAATAATTTTAGATATACAGAAAAATTGCAAAGGCAGTACAGAGAGTTTCCATATATGATTCACCCAGCTTTCCCAGCTTTTGGCATTTTAAGTAACCATGATACATTTGTCAAAACTAAGAAATTAACATCAGCACCATTCTATAACCTAAATTACAGACTTTATTCCGATTTTACCAGTTTTTTCATTAATGTCCTTGTTCTGTTCCAGGAGCCAACCCAGGGCACCCCATTGCCTTTAGTGAAACGTATTTTGAAGATATTTGCCTTAGCATCATGTTTATTGATTATTGTTGACACTGTGAATAAAAGCTTATCATTCGCTTCATGCTTACTTTGGGCTGGCTTTTAGTTGACAGCACTGCATGTTGCTTTTGGACTCCAATTTTTGCTAACTGTAGATAATTATGCAAGGGGGGGATATCCAAAACCATCAAAATAAACATAATCTTCTGTAAGATTTCAACTCCAGTTTTCATAAGAGGGGAAGAAGAACCGCCTGAGAAGGAGGACATTATATTGTCCAAGTGCCTGGAGTTAAGACCACAGGGTGAGTCGTGAGAAGAGAGAAAGCTGTATTTGTCGCTCCACGAGAAGGTCAACCTGAAAGTAACTGCCTTCTGGCAGTTAGCCAGGGTGTCTGTCTGTTTTTTAATTTATTTTATGGAAGTATAATTGACGTACAATGTTGTGTTAATTTCTGCTGTACAACACAGTGATTCAGTTATACGTGTATACACATTCTTTTTCAGATTCTTTTCCATTATGGTTTAGCACAGGTTATTGAATATAGGTCCCTGTGCTAGACAGTAGGACCTTGGTGTCTATCCATTCTCTGTGTAATAGTAGCAAGGGTTTTATATGTTACAGGCACTGAATAGATCAGGAGAAATAGGCCTGCGAGGTGGCAGGTAAGACAGATGCTCCGTTCAGGTAGTGAACGGTTCTCAGAAGTCGATGGTCTGAGGCTGAGCAAGTCCTGGAAAGTACCTTCTGTGTGTTTCAGGTTTACAAGGAAAAGTAGGAACTTGGGCCTCTGGTTTGCAGCTCTGTCGCCTAAGGTTTGCAAAACAACTCTTGGTCACCTAGGGGTTTCAGAAGATCTTAGTCCTTTCTAATATAATATTTTAACATTTGGTTAAAACCTTAAATACCACAGGAAGAAAGTGTTTGTTTCTTCAGGAAAAATCAAGTTTATTTTCTTCGAAATGGCCTTCTAGTGTCCACCTAATGCCCTCCTGCACTTTTCCACCCTCCCCAGTGTTAGCACACGGGGCACATTGCCGAGGCTGGACCACAGTGGAATCCTGAAGATACGTTGCTTTGACCCAGAGTTATTTTAACAGCCAGACAGGACTAAGGTACACTGTAAAATCAGTTTGGCCTGGTACGTTGAATGGGCTCCGTGTACTAACCTCGAAGTTAAGAGAGCTGACCCCTCCCCACTGTCTCTTCAGCCTTGCTCTGTGGCCCGCTTCTTTGTCCCTCTTTGAATGGATCTTGTGCACTGACCACTCTCAGATAAATAAAATTCCTTCAGTCACTTTGTCACCAGGATTGTCTCACTGCAGTCATCGTGTGGTGGCGCCATCACTTAGCTCTTATCCAATTTAAAAATCCCCCTCACCCTTGGGCCTGATTTTGCGCCGGAAAGGCCTTGGGGTAGAGGGCAAGACGTAGGATCTGGGCTTCTCCACCGTCTCTCCACAGGGTCGTCCGCTCTTCCTCCTTCCCCTCCTGCCGGTCTCAGGCTTCCTCCGGGTTGGAATTGTGCGCAGGAGGAAGGATTAGGGAGGGGAGGTCTCCCTCCGGCACGTGGAGTTCAGGGCCACACGGTGGAGCCTGCCCTCTGGGGTGGCGTGTTGTATTCTTTCTCTAATGAGGGGGCTTGGCCCTCTTACTGCTTCCAGTGCCTGGAAATAACCTCTTTTCCCACCCAGCTTCGAATTGTTCCACAGACTCTGTGCATCTGGGGGTCCCCGTCCACCTTGGAATCACATTAGCCTTTCGGACAGTTTTGTCGGCAAGATTTCCAAGTCCTGCTGGGCAAGACAGCTCCCTCCCGAGTACCCAACTTAAGGAATCTTCTGTTGTCACTTTCCGTCCTCACAGTCCGTACTGCGGGACCGTGTGCTACCCAAGCTCAGGATGCAGGAGCCGAGCGCTCCTGAAGGCCCTCTTGACCCCTGCTCTCTCCGTGGTGTAAAGGGAAGCGGGCAGCCCTCTCCTCTCCTGCGGCAGCAGCGGTGGAGGCTGGGAGGCCCGGCCCCTGCAGAGCTCTTTGCAAAGTCTTTCCCTTTTCGGCTCCAGCGCCTTGGTACCTTTGAGGTAGAAAGATCTACTTAGTTTCCTTTCGCAGGTACTGAATCTAGCACCTTGCTTTTGGAATACTGAGATACTTGGCACTTACTGTGTTTGTTACTGAACTAAACTTAGGTCTGCCCACCCTCGCGCAGTAAAGTCAATCTACTGACACCCGGTGGTGGTGAAGGGAAGTGCAGTGTTTATTGCAGGGCGCCAAGCAAGGGGTCCAGGGAGCCTAGTGCTTAAAAGGCCCGAACTCCCTGAAGGCTTTCGGGGGAAGGTGTATAAAGACAGGGGGAGGGACAGGGCTTGTGGGGTGTGTGATCAGCTCGTGGACATTCTTCTGACTGGTTGGTGGTGAGGTAATTGGAAGTCAGCATCATTGACCTTCTGATTCCAGCCAGTCTGGGGTCTGCGTGCTTGTGGGCAGCCTGCAGTTCACTTCTTCCACCTGGTGGGCGTTTCAGTATCTGCCAAACAGCTCAAAGGACATGGCTCAGAATATTATCTATAGACCTTGAGAAGAAACTAAAGGTCCGTGACTTGGTTTAATGGCTAAAGTATTATTTTGTCTTGCTTGACTGTTTTCCTTTCTTTCTGCATTTGTTCACTGCTTTGATTAAATGTATTCTTTGACTAAAGGTTTTCTACAGAGAAAAGGAAGGCAGAGGACATGGGTGGGCGTCTATTCTGGGAAGGCCTCATAGGGTCCCACTCGGTTACATCTTTTATCCTCAGCTGTAGGGCCTCAAGTGTAGCTTGATACAGGACAGAGTTCCATGTCGACATCTTTTCAGTATCTTCAGTGCAGTCCTGTCTTCCAGTCACTTGTCTCCAGACTGAAATCTGTAACATTTTAATGTGCTCTCCAACTTAAACCTATTCTGAGCCATTTGTCTAATGAGTGAATGAGTTGGAAGTTAAGAACTGTGTTGTATATATACTTTTTCTTTTGAAATATAATCCCTATTATTTCTTTTCCTGGTTGATGCGGGTGTGTTTTCAAAACTTAGCGATTGTAGAATTTCTCCTTGGGAAGTAAGAATAGAAGTTGTCTCCATCCAAACAGTCTCTGCTACAACACTCACTCCAGTGTCACATAAAGATCACTTCTGAAATGAAAGCTAAGAGAGCAGAGTTAGGTTCTAATTGTCTTGGATTCTGGGTTCATAAAGTTAATGACTAAGTATTAATCTTTAAAAATCTCAATGGTTGTATGATTGGTAACCAGGATACGGTTGTACAATGAAGCACTGAAGAGGATATTTTGTCCTCTCTATGAGTGCTTTATCCAGGTTACTATTTAACAATAAGAAGTAAGTACCTCTCATATAAAGCATAATCTCAAATTCTTTCCACACAGGTAGTCACTTCTGATGATCTGACTTAGCTAAAATAACTTAGCTAAGATCTCCTCTAAATAGAAGAAACCAAAGTCAGACAAAAATGAAATAATTCACCATTTTTTCCCCAGTGTTTTAGTATTCATACAGAAACAGAACATGAAAATCCTTGAGAAACTGTTTTGGGGATTTAAACATTTCAAGGAAGAATATGTTTATCTCCTAAGAGTGCTGTACCATTACCATCACTGTATATCTTTTGTTTTGGGTTCCTGTCTTTTCAGATAACATGCTGGTGATAAGATATGTCAACACTAAGTTAACTTTGTCCCTATTATTGTAAAGTTTATGTTGGCAATTAAATTATCAGGAATGATTGTTGTTTGTCTGTTTCTGCCCCAGGGTCCTTGCACTGGCAACCAGCAGAGTTTGGCTCACAGCAGGCTCTGGGATGCGGTGGTGGGTTTTCTTCATGTATTTGCCCACATGCAGATGAAGCTGTCTCAGGTGAAGTCACTGTCTTGCACCATCCTAAATGACACACTGGAGACCGTGATCCCTGGCAAATTAAACATGCTCTCCTTTGTCTGAATATTATCTTCCTTAGATGACTTCTTTATACATCTTTTACTCTACATTCAAAAAAAACCAACCTTTTTTTTTAAATAAAAGAACTTTATGCAAGCTGAGAATAGGTGGAAGCCATTATTCAATTTTGAAAACAAAAGGTATTGAGGAATTGACTATAATGGAGAAATAAAAGATAGTCTCCAAACACTGTACATTTTACAGTCCTTTGTAGACCTACTTCTCTCGCTGATTACTCACTGGAATTTTCCTCCGCCCTACAGATAATTGGAAGAGGATTTGTAATCTGTTCCAAATCCCTCATTAAGGGGAGACAATTTTCTTATAGGGTCATAAACAAGCAGCTGTTCTCAGAAGATGACACTCACCCATTAACAGGACATTTTACTTTGTGAAAGTCAAAGAGAAAAAAAAATAGCTATGCAGATAGGCAAATAAAGAAGAAACAGATTTTCCACCATGCTTTAATGTTCATTCGGGAGCATATCTTGAAAACATCAGAATGCTGTTTTCTCACTCGTGTATTGCATTTGGAGCTCAGAGTTACATGAACAGAAAAACTGTTAATATAAATCTTGAGTAAATATGTCCCTGTGATGCAGTGAATTTTGATGGGCTCTCCTGACTTGTCTGTCGGGGTGTGGGTATCTGCCAGGTGTCAGGTAGAGGAGAGAATGCTAGATTCAAAGTCAAACGACTCCAGTCCAACTCCCACGATTTCAGTCACATGTCCCATCTCTCTTCCTTGAGTCTCCTTTCCTCCAGCAAAGTGAGGATACTCACATCTGCCCTCTGGCCTACAAGCAGGAAGATATCTTGGTCAGAGATAAAGCCAGGCACTGGTTAAAGTGGCAAGGACAGATTTAGTCAGTGATAAATGTTACTGTAGGGAAAAGAACCTAGTGTGAGCTGAACTCAACTTGGACTTGTACAGAGGTGATAAGAGTTTTAAAGGGAGGAGGAGGGGGGTTAGCAGGGTTCAGTAGAGTTAGGGAAGAGGAAAATTACAAAGGATTGTTCAGTGTAAATGGGATTGGGCCAGCTGAATATTAAAGTCAGGATTCTACCCTCCCACAGAGCCTGGGAGACAGGTTCTACTATCATCAGGTGTTGGCTGGAACAGACAGAAAATTTTTCTGGCAGTCTTGAGCTTTCTCAGGCAGGCACTCTAAGGGGGGGCTGGGGTCATCCTAGGGATGCAGCCTTGAGCTGTTAGAAACTATGGTGGTGTTTTGTTCAAGTCTTTATAGACCAAGATTAAAGCCTAGTTGGGAAGAGGGCCCAGAGGAGCTGGCTAGTTTGGTCAAGGAGAGAATCTTTGTCAGTATCTCGTTACTGGTAATCAACCAAGTAAGGAAATGTCATGATGCTTTCAACTAATTGCTAATGACATTTTAGCAAGTAAAGGAAATCAACATGAACCAAATTCATACGTTCACAGGAGAGTTCCGATTCGGATGTATTGCCATCATTTTATGACCATCTGATGGTGCTACCTAGCAGTTGTTCAGTTTGTAGACCTAGTCAAGGTAACAACTATTTAGGAAGAAAAAGTCTCATCCTTCGAGCAGTGTTGAAATTTGGCTTCCTATGTAGCAAAATTCATATGAATAAAATGATACCTTGTATTTTTTTTAAAAAAAAAGAAAGAGGGGTATAGTTTTAAATAAGAAAATCTGATGATTCATGAGGTCGTAATGTAAATATAAGTACATTCCATATTTCCAGGCACTGAATCTTAAGCATAGTGATGTTTGGACACAACATATCTTTGTAAAATAATTTTTTTTCATGGTGAAAAATGAAAAATAAAAAAAAAACCCAGAACATTTTAACGAGAGAAATATCTGAGAGCTTGATAAAATTGGTAAATAAGATATTTTGTGCATTATTAATACAGGTAATACTTGTGTACATTTTTGCCTAGATTTATGTAGGATAAGTTTATCTCTTATCACTGTTATGCCTGTGTTTTCCAGAATATGTTAATTTTTACAAAATCTATAGCATCTTGGTGTAGTAAGTTAGAAAGAAGAAAAGACAAGTCCGGTCTTTACTCAAGTTAAAGAAAGATACCCAATGTGCAGAAGCACCTGAGTCTTGCCTACCTGGCCCCAGGGGTTCCACCACTGCTTTAGTTCTTCTGTACTCTTGTTAGATTTATTCATTGTCCTTACAGATACTTTAATAAACATGAGTTGGAATCAACAGTAAATACTCTTTAATTCTTAAGTGTGTATTTTTAATAAGCTGCAGACTTATATTTGGCCTCCCTTTCGCTCTATATTGCTGTAAAGTGTCTACTATCGGTAGATCCGTACTCTTTTTGTGAGAATAAGTATGACATTCTTGCTGCATAGGTTTCCCATATTATCTCAAACACAGTATGTTAATTCTTTCAGGATTCCAGTCAAATTGAGCTGCTAAAAGAATTGATGGATCTTCAGAAGGACATGGTGGTCATGTTGCTGTCCATGTTGGAAGGTAGTTTTGATTTATATCTTCAAGTCCCCTTTAATCTTTTATTTTAAGGATTCCATACGTGGAATCCTTTGGGAGTCAGCATGCCGCAAAGGATAAAATATCAACGCTGAGATGGGACAGATACCTCAGATTTATTGCTGGCTTGATTACTCTTTTTCCAAGTTTGTTTTTTAAAAGAGAGAAATCCTGCCCATCTCAGTTTACAAAACTATGGGATGAAATCACTCGTACTTCATTCGTAGTGATATTTTTCATTTCATAGTGATACCCCAGACAGTATGCTCTTCGGACAGAATACCTAAAGAAGGTTTTATTTGTTTATCATTTTGTTTGTTTGTAACCAGTGGGGATTACAGACGTTTGGATACACTCCAACTGTGTAAATCGCTGCTTTGAGCTGCCTGCCTTGTGACTCCAATGGGTTCTTCTAATTCTGCAGCAGGAGAAGGCTCGGGAGAGGCCCCAGCCCGCCAAGTCTAGCGGCAGCCTAATCCTCCCGCCACATGCCTCTCTCTCGGGTTTTCACTCTCTCTCTTTTCTCTTTTCAACTTACTTTCCTTTGCTACTGCATTTCTTTTCTGACTCAGACAGTAAACGTAGTAGGTAAGAGCTTGGGTTCTGAGATCCGCCACCAGCGCCCACATCCCACTTTCCCACGCAGGCAGCGTGACCCTGACACAAGTTACGTCTCCATTTTTCACTTTCCTCCTCTGTGAAATGGGGCTCATGATAGGCTGATGCAAGCGTTCAGTGCAATCATGTGAATACGACCAAAGCAAATTAAAAATGTTTGCTGTTATGTTCCCTATCCTTTTTTTTCTTAAATCCTTCCTAATTCCTCTCTCTGTTTCTTAGTCCGCCCTGCACTGCACAACTATACTTTGACTAATTAAGGCAGTAGGCACACCTTGTGCTAGGACTTCAACGATGCAGCGTTTGCTTGAAACCCTTAGTTGGCACTTTATACCCTTTGGCACTTTATACCCTTTGAGCACAGGATCCTTTTCCCATGACCTCAATTCAAGTTTTAGTCTAAATAATAATAACACCACAACCATAATAACTGCAACAGGAACTGCAGGAATGACAACTTAAAATTAACCTTGTTTAATATGCCAGCTGCTGGTTTAAGTACTTTTTCATCCTAATATCAGGTTTATGAATTGCATAGTAATATCATCACTGTTTTGCAAATGAGGAAACTGAGTGCAGAGAGGCGAAGAAGTCTGCCCAGGTAGCTCAGCTAACAGATGGTGGGACCTGGATTCAAATCCCCATAGCATGGTTCCTGAGCCTATGCTCTTAACCCCGGTGTTTAATGCTTCACAAATGCACTCAACAGACCCTTCACCATGCATCTTTTTCCTGATGCATGTCTTCGTGTTACGTATCAAGCTCTGTTCATGGAATAAAAGCACTCGATGACTATACCTTAGGATAACATCTCATTTCCTCAAGCTTATCCGTAATCTGCCATTTTCTAATTATAAACATTCTGGACCATGAAGAAATGCAGGGAGATCTTTTACATTTTAAATCAGAAAGAGCATCTAATTTGCTCTCAGCAGATCTGTTTAAAATCCAGGCCTTAGCCCTCAATAATCATGTCACGGCCGGCACATTAATTTAACCTTGCCAAACCTCAGTTTTCTCAAGAGTAAAATCAGAATTAATAAAAAGTACCTGCCTCACAGACATATGAACGTGAAATCAGGTAACGTTTACGAGCAGTGATATTTCAACCCAAAAGGTCTGTGCAAACACTCATTTTTATTATTAATACGAGACTGTATTTCAGTTTCTGGCTTTAGGATAATATAAATGTTTGCCCCATTTTTTTTTTTAATCCTAAAACATATTGCGTTTTTTTTTTTTTTAAAGTGTAGCTCTTTTTTTTTTTTTAATTACTTATTTATTTATTTTTATTTATGGCTGTGTTGGGTCTTCATTTCTGTGCGAGGGCTTTCTCCAGTTGCAGCGAGTGGGGGCCACTCTTCATCGCGGTGCGTGGGCCTCTTCACTATCGCGGCCTCTCTCATTGCGGAGCACAGGCTCCAGACGCGCAGGCTCAGTAGTTGTGGCTCACGGGCCCAGTTGCTCCGCGGCATGTGGGATCTTCCCAGACCAGGGCTCGAACCCGTGTCCCCTGCATTGGCAGGCGGATTCTTAACCACTGCGCCACCAGGGAAGCCCTATTGCGTTTTTTTTTAATCCTAAAACACAATTAGAGGGAAAAAAGTCAGCTTTTCTTCACTTATTGTTTTACGTGCATTAGTCTAATTACTTTGTAAATATGCTTTTGCTTGTGTTCATGTAATCACTCTTTGAAACTAGAGTTTACAAGTAATTACTCATCTTTTCCTTCGTACCTTGGAAGATAAACAAGGAGCTGTCTTTGATTCAGATGTCATATAAGATTTATATTGTTATTTTCTCTAGAGACACTGGGTTTTTTTAGACATTTTAAGATATTTATTATTTACCTGCACAAATTAGCGACAACTTATACAACTGGACCAGTTTACAATTAATTCACAGTAACATACACTAGCTTCTATCCGGCTTAGACACCGGTTTTATCGGGAATGTTCATTTTGAGCCAATGCATTTCTTTACCCCCAGGCAATGTGGTTAATGGCACCATCGGCAAACAGATGGTTGATATGCTCGTGGAATCTTCCAACAACGTGGAGATGATTCTCAAATTTTTTGACATGTTCTTAAAACTCAAGGACTTGACATCTTCTGATACCTTTAAAGAGTATGACCCCGACGGTAAGGGAGTCATTTCCAAGAGGGACTTCCACAAAGCGATGGAGAGCCATAAGCACTACACCCAATCTGAGACTGAATTTCTCCTGTCCTGCGCAGAGACCGATGAAAACGAAACCCTAGACTACGAGGAATTTGTCAAACGGTTCCACGAGCCCGCCAAGGACATCGGCTTCAACGTGGCGGTGCTTCTGACAAACCTTTCTGAACACATGCCCAACGACACCCGGCTGCAGACCTTCTTGGAATTGGCCGAGAGCGTCCTGAATTACTTCCAGCCCTTTCTGGGCCGCATCGAGATCATGGGCAGCGCCAAGCGCATAGAGAGGGTTTACTTTGAAATCAGTGAGTCCAGCCGAACCCAGTGGGAGAAGCCCCAGGTCAAGGAGTCCAAAAGGCAATTTATATTTGATGTGGTCAACGAAGGGGGAGAAAAAGAGAAGATGGAGCTCTTCGTGAACTTCTGTGAGGACACCATATTTGAGATGCAGCTGGCCGCTCAGATCTCAGAGTCGGATTTGAACGAGAGGTCGGCGAATAAAGAGGAGAGTGAGAAGGAGAAGCCAGAGGAGCAGGGGCCGAGGATGGGTTTCTTTTCCATCATGACGGTCAAGTCGGCCCTGTTTGCCCTCAGGTATAATATCTTGACCCTTATGCGGATGCTCAGCTTAAAGAGCCTGAAGAAGCAGATGAAGAAGGTGAAGAAGATGACGGTGAAGGACATGGTCACGGCCTTCTTTACGTCCTACTGGGGGGTTTTTATGAGCCTCCTGCACTTCGTGGCGAGCGTTTTCAGAGGCTTCTCCCGCATCGTCGGCAGCCTCCTGCTGGGAGGAAGCCTGGTGGAAGGGGCGAAGAAGATCAAGGTGGCGGAGCTCTTGGCCAACATGCCAGACCCCACGCAGGACGAGGTTCGAGGAGACGGGGAGGACGGGGAGAGGAAAGCCGTGGAAGGCGCCCTGCCCAACGAAGATCTGACGGACCTAAAGGAACTGACGGAGGAGAGTGACCTGCTTTCCGACATCTTTGGCCTGGACCTGAAGCGAGAAGGCGGGCAGTACAAACTGATTCCTCATAATCCCAACGCTGGCCTGAGCGACCTCATGAGCAACCCCGTCCCTATCCCCGAGGTGCAAGAAAAGTTCCAGGTAACTTTCCTCCAATCACAGCAGCTCTCTGGACCTCAGGTGGGCACGATAAGTGAACTTGACATCAGCTGTCTCGCTAGTGCCAGAGTGGTTTTTGGTACGTGACTTGACTTGCCAAAGAGGAATGGCTTTTTAGTTAGGCGGAGCTAGCCTTTTGTGAAGGTTCCTTATAAACTATTAAGTTAAACTATGAAAGTACGAGCTGAAGTATTCACCCTCCTGACATTAGGCAATTGAACGATCATCATTCCATCCACAAATATCTTATGAGGATTGGCCAGGTGTCTGACACCACTGGGTATCATAGCAAATTAAAAGAAATGTAAGATGGGCTCACTGCTTTCAAGTTGCCTTAAAGAGTTTATTAGAAAGATAAAAGACTCATGAAAAAATTAGGGAATTATTAAGTGGTAAGTAGCATAGGCAGCAGACAGTAGAGGTTACCTGTGTTGAGAAAATGGAAACCTCAGTATGGCTTGGAGTAGTTAGATGAGACTTAAGCAGTGGGACTTAAGTTGGTGTTGGAGGCTGAGTAGGATTTGAGTAGGTGACTGAGGGAAGGAAGGTAGTTGTGAAATAAGAAAAGTGGGAAGGAGCTCAGAAAGTTGGAACCTACTGCTGGCCTGGTAGTTAAGTGCGGGGAAGGGGGAAATGCGTGGACCAGTAGAAGAAAGGACACACGTGGCAGTTTTATCTCCATAGAGACAGGAGGGTATCATTTATAGGTTACAGTTAGACACAGGGTCACGGGGCTCCCTAAACTCATTCAAAAGTGATGTGTAATCCTGCTTCTCTTTTCCCCATTGACTCATCCAAGGAACAGAAGGCCAAAGAAGAAGAAAAGGAAGAAAAAGAAGAAAGCAAATCCGAACCTGAGAAAGCCGAGTAGGTGTAGTCTCTGTATCCTTTCCTTTGTTTTCGTGTCTTTCACTCGTCCTCTCGCTTCAGGACATGCAGTGGGGACTCTCAGGCTGCAGGATGACATCTGTCATCTCAGTGGAGAGCCTCAGCCCATGGGCAGGGATAAGCGTAGGCCACCCCCCATCCGCCCTGGGGGCCACTCCCGCCTCTTTCTTGTGCCGTGAGGATTCTGTTTGTGTGTTCCTCTCTCAGCAGAAAAGACTTCAGTGATTCCATGCGAAGCTCTCTGCAAGATGACTGACTGCTGTAGTTCTCTGCTTAAAATCGAGCATCCATTCTGTCCTTGTAAAGAAGGGAGGGGACGAACGTTCTCTGAATGCCGTGGCACAGAATTCTTGGGGCATGGTGGTCCTCAACGCACAGTCCTAGGGCCACCTGCGTAAAAACCACCTGGAGAGTCTGTTAAAGACACAGATTCCTGGGCCCCAGCACAGATTTTGAATCAGCAGGTCTGGGACCCAGGAAACTTCATTTTCAGCAGTATTCCTGGTGCTGTGGAACACAGTTCTAAATGCAACAATGAGAAATAAAGAGCTGGCTGTGAAGCAATGAACATGTACAATTTCCTCATAACACTGGCTTTCTGTTAATAATTGAAACCTACGTCTTTCCCCAAGATTACATAGTTTTATATGCACATTTTTAACAATTGGGGAAATCAAATTTTTAAGTGCCTGTAGTGCACCTGTAGCGTTCTCATGTAACCTTTTATTTTTCTCCTCTATTCTGTTACTTCCTTTGGCCTGTTTTCATTGTCTGTTCTGTTTTTCCTTCTTTTTTTTTAGAATAGCAAATGTTTATTTAGAATTGTGTTAATTTAGTCATAGCTATAAAATTAAAATAACATTAAATGATATAACTCAGAAATAGTTCTTATTTCTAATGTTGTATTTCATGGAAAACAGTTTTATTCAACTTTTTCACATGCCTACTTGCCATCACTTGAGTCACCTTTTGAACAACTTAACACTTTTTTCAGGGAAAATCATTTTTATTTCCAAGTTATTTGAGATAGAAAATTTTAAAGAGTTTTGTTATTAGAAATTTTCAAACACACACGAAAGAGAGAATGTTATAATGCACCCCGTATACCCATCACCAAGTTTTAATAATTATTAACATTTTGCTAATTTTGTTTCATCTAGGTTTTCTCCTGCCTACCCTCCCTACCATATACACACACACATATTTTCGGGCCTCCTGTACGACAAGTTGTTTTAAAGAAAATACTAGACACCATGTCATTTCACCCATAAATATCTTGTATACATTTCTAATTGCTAAGAACTTTAAAAAAAACCATAATTATCATGCCATTATTTATACTGAACAAAATTTGCAATTATTCTTTAGTACCGTCTAATACCCGCTAAATATTTAAGCTTCTTTAGTTGTCTGAAAAATGTATATTTACAGTTGGTTTGTTTGAATTAGGCTTCAAGCAAGGGCCACTGTTGTCTGTTTTGTACAGTCAGCACTATTCATTGTCATAGACCTTGAACTGTTGAGTCAGTTGTAAAAATGGCCACATAAGTGACTATTATAGTGAAATGCAGACAGATGTAACAGGGCATGACAGTCATTTCAATGGCAACTCTTTAACGTTAAAATAATGTTTGACCTCATATGAGTTAAGTATGGGTTATGTTATGTGGGTTACATATATGTGACTACACATATACATAAATATACTTCCATGAAGGCTTGGTATTTTGCACCTAGAGGGGTTTACGTGTCAAATTTCAGTGCTTCTAATTTCATTATTGTCTGCAAAATTAACGTATTGACATCCTTTATATATGTGAACAACCAAATGCGTACGCCTCTGATTTTAAATCCTAGTAGCTTGAACATTGAAATAAGAATTTAAAAATAAGGTATGTTGAAAAGTCACAGCCAAAAAAAGTCTCCATTGTTATTTTTTCATTTAAATATTTTACTCTACACTTGGAAAGGAATATGCTAGGTATAGATACAAAGATACTTGAAGCCTGTAAAATGTCCTATAGATTTGAACTTCACAGAAATTATCCATCTATAGGGGGCTATGATAAGCAAGAAATCCTACCCCTAATTCTAAAGTTCTGAATATCATAATTCATTGGAAGAGATATCAGTTATTAAAACTGATACTATGATTTAAATATTTGTTCGTTTGTATATTTTGGCACAAAACCTGTTCAGTTCTTTAGTTTATGGATGGCTTATTTTTCATTCATTTGTGTTCGTAGGGGAGAAGATGGAGAAAAAGAAGAAAAAGCCAAAGAAGATAAGGGTAAACAAAAATTGAGGCAGCTCCACACACACAGATATGGAGAGCCAGAAGTTCCTGAGTCAGCATTCTGGAAGAAAATCATAGCCTATCAACAGAAACTTCTAGTAAGATGTTTTAAAATGAATGTTGTTACTGTTATACTGTGAGATCATAATCATTCGGGTGCAGTAAATATGCATTGACCTTCACTTGGGTCAGCCCTGCACGTATGTTGTATTTGCCCATCTTAGTGTTTATATGTTAAAATGAATGCCTTGGTCCACGGCTCCCTGTCGTCAAAGACATAACCTCTGCACACATTCACATGAGGGTCCACTTGATTTAGTGACTGCCAGTGTCTTCCTACAAGGACGTTAGGGCAAGTCAATAAACATAACCCCGGGGCCCCCTCTTTGCAGAACACTATGTAAGGCTCTGCCATACATTATAGCAAAGAATACCTTCTAGGGGACAAGTAATTCATATTGATGTTCCAGAGTGGGGTTAGTCAGTCGTTCTAGAACATCGCCCTTTTATTAAAATTCCAGTTATAAAAATATTAATGCAGTGAGCCAACTCTCCACTGATAATAAGAAGGTCTAGTCCAAATTTTTCTTTAAGTGGAAATAAGTAAATAAATGAAAGAACAAAGAGGGAGAAGACAGTTCTTTATGTAGTGTCCTAAACATTTTGTGGAAATGCTCTCCCAATTAATAAAATATATACTTGTATGTGGAAAACAATGAAAGGAGATGTAGTTCTCTATTCCTATTCCTACAGGATGGAATTGTTAAAAATTTTGTTTGAAAGGCCTCTTACATGTGTATGTATGTATATGTGCATAAATATTATATATAATTTTTTCAAGCAGGAAAAGATTGGGAGATGAATGTCTAGAATAAATCTGTAAGAGGTACTGACCAATAATGTCAGACCTAGAAATTATGAGCAACACTCCATAATACAGCCATTTGAAAGGCAAAATCATACTTAGCCTTTGAGAAAAAAATAGACAAGAAACTCACGTAGTATAGAACTTCACCTGTAAGGGAAAGGAATTGTTCTCAGTGGGGATATGTTCTAACTGCTTATGCATAAATGTATATATGACACATTTTTAAAAATGTATACAAATATATATTTTAATTAATAGTTTGACCTATATTTTCTTAAACTACCTTGTATGTTACTATATTGTTTAATACAGAGTACACAGAACACAGATGTTTCTGAGGCAACTCTGGATAACCCCTAGTTTGATGTGTTGTCACAGTGGGCGTGGTATAGGGTGTGAGGTTGCCCAGGCACTGTTATAAACTGCAGCGGTCCCCGTGGGTTCCTGAAGAGTACGTGTAACTGCAGTTGAGTAAAGCACATAATTGAGATTTCCTTCCATCCTTCTGTCTCAGAGGTCACAGTTCCTACTTTCCTGCTTCTCTTGCAATATGGCTTTCTCTGTTCACCTGTTTGCGTGCACCAGCCTAATCATGACCACACCAGGTGCCACAGGCCCCTCGTGACCCGAGTCTTTGTGACCTCCCAGCTCAGATAACCAGAGTAACTAACTCTGACCTATGACCCAGTCCCACCTTCCACGGAGAACCAAGGTGACTGACCCGGTTTGGATGTGGTGGCCAACTTTCGTCCTATAAACGGTGGCAGAAAAGTCAGGGTCATGTGTGGGGAGATGACACCATCAAAATGGGGTGTGTCGACAGAGAGGGATAACTAGCGAGATGTCATTTTGCTATGGCCTTATGACGCTAAAGCCCCTGGCATATCCGGGTAGATACTTTATAGTCATCTCCCACTTAAATATTAAAACAAATTCTTGGTATGCCCCATAACCTTTTTCCTTAAACCCACTTCTCCTCTGAGTGTTTTGTATTTTTTTCCCTCATAGCTCAAAAAATAGAACCAACCATTTACTTGGTTGCTCAGACCCCCAAATCCAGAATTATCATCTCTGAGTCCTCTCTTTCTTTCCTACCTCGATACAACCCAACAATAATTCTTCTCGGCTCTCTCCTCCAAATATACCCAGAGTCTGCCCAGTTCTTACCACCTCCACAGCCACCACCTGGTCCAAGCCACCACCACCAACATCATCTCTTCCTGCATCCTGCAGTAACTTCCTAACTCGTCTCCTGCCTTCCCTGCTTGCCTCCAATCTATTTTATACTCAGTAGCTGGAATCATCTTTCAAATCATCTGATTGCATCAGCCCTCTTCAGCTCCTCCAAGAGCTTGCCATCCCATTTAGAATAAAATAATAATTCCAATTATATTAACAAGATTAATGACTAACTTCCCCTGTAGTAACTTACCTAATCCTCATAGCAAACCTATGAGACAGGTTTTGTTGTTATCCCCATTTTACAGGTGAGAAAACTGAGGCTGCAAGAGTGATTAAGTCTCTTGTCCACATCCCACAGTGAGTCAGTGGTGAGGTCAGGCTTTATACCCAGGCAGTGTGGTCCCAGCGATCAGACACTGAACCACTGCACTATAAGGGGCAACAGACTTTTTATCAGAGGGCTACAGAACCTTGTCCCCTGGTCACCTCTCTGACCTCATTCCCTCCCACTCTCCCCTCCTCTCACTGCGCTACCTCCTCACTATCCGTCAAACACACCAGCATCACCTGGAACTCAAGACCTTTGCCCTCCAAGCTCTTTCTCTGACATTCTCATCCCCAGCTGTTCAGTTGATTGCCGTCCAATGGCATCCAGGCCTCAGCTCAAATGTCACCTCCTAAGATAAACCTTCCCTGACCACCTGTCTGAATAGCACCCCTGTTCCCTAAGTCCTTAACCTGATGGATTTTTCTTCATAACATTTAACATTCCCTGAAATTACGCTTTTTATCTGTGAATGTGCTTCTTTATTATGTCTCCTCCGTGGTGGTTTACGTCGTAAAGCTTGGTGCTTTACATCGATAGCACCAAGCATGGGACTTGAAACCCAGTGGGCCCTCAACAAATAGTTTTGGGGAAATGCATGAATGCTTTATTTCAGTTGTCTGCAAATTTCAAGTCTCTCGATTCAATGACCTTTTAATAATTTGTTTCACCTGCAGAACTATTTTGCTCGCAACTTTTACAACATGAGAATGTTAGCCTTATTTGTCGCGTTTGCAATCAATTTCATCTTGCTCTTTTATAAGGTATGTACATCTTAGTCTTTTAATAACCAATATGAAAGACTGAATTGAATGTAAAGATTTCACAGATCCACTAGTGAGCACATCAAAACCGATGCTGAAATGTATTTGATGAAAATGAAAACCTGAATCTCAGGCACACTGCTGACTGTCCCGTACAGCAGGGATAGACTTGCTCCTTCACACTAAGTGAGAAATGCCCCCACTGAAGAATGTTGGATTTGCAGAGGATTTACCCACAATACTCAGAGTCTAATTTGGCTGAATATCTCACTTGTTACTGTATCTGGGTGTGGCATATCTGTATTGTATTAAATTCTTTTGATCACTGAGAAGGCAGCTTAGCCATCTAATTATTTCCTGCATGCACTGGAATCCTCATGTCTGGGTAAATTAGAGGGAATTTTTAAAAATGTGTTATTTGTCATTATTTTTTTCTATTGAAGTATAGTTGATTTATAATATTGTGTTAGTTTCAGTCATACAACAAAGTGACTCAGTTATATATATATATATTTCAGTTATATTTATATATTTTTTTCTCTATATATATATGTGTATTATATGTTCTTTTTCAGATTCTTTTCCATTATAGGTTATTACAAGATACTGAAAAAGCTATCTTTTTCAGCCTTTGCTTTTAGTCTTTTCATCGTGCAGTGGTTTCACGTCCAGCTATTTGCTAAGACTGGGTTTCCATTGTTTCTTGTTTACCCTGGTGTCAGAGGAAGTGAACTGACGGTACTTTAAATGATTTGAATCAGGTCTCCACTGCTTCTGTGGTTGAAGGAAAGGAGCTCCCCACTCGCAGTTCAAGTGCAAACGCCAGAGTCGGCAGCCTGGAGAGCAGCCCGCCTAGAGTCCTCGCAGTTCACTATGTGCTGGAGGAGAGCAGCGGCTACATGGAGCCCACGCTGCGTATCTTAGCCGTCCTGCACACGGTTATCTCTTTCTTCTGCATCATCGGATACTACTGCTTGAAAGTAAGATAGCAGGGCACCAGGGAACCTGTGTGTGTCCGCGTGTGTGTGTGTGTGTCTGTTGCACGTTGGACTTCTGGGGAAGCAGATTCTGAGATGGAAATTACATGCACATAGTTTATTAGGGAATGTTCCATCAACACCTGCGGGGCAAGGGGAGGAAGCAGCATGGAGAAAAGGGAAAAGTGGGGCTACGGTACAGACCCAACAGGGCACATCACAGGTCTCTGTTCTGAAGTTGAGATGCCCCCTTCAGGGTAGCCCTGGGCTGGGGCATCGGAGCTGGGCCTTTAGGGCTCCCTGGTGACGAGTCACTGGATGCAGGCTGCCCTGGGAAGGGGATGTGGCTGTCACATTGTAGTTTTCTCGCACATGTCAGTAGTTATTCACATATAGCCAATTTCACCTACAATTTGACCCCACAGAAGTGACCACCCGCTGTCTCCTAGCAGTGCTCAGTGTAGTAGAAATTCTAGAAATACATCATATTGGACCTCTGAGAGTCATTCTGATTGTTTTGTTATTAGGTATGTATCTCTCGCTATCCTTGGCAGAAATGCTTCACTGTTTGTCACGTCACCCGGAAAATAATGGAGCTCCATCCCTAGAGCCTTACCAAGGGAACAGTATAGTTTGGTGAATAGAACTCAAGATAGTCTCTCTGAGTGCTCAGGGCTGCCCATCACCTTTGCAAACCTCTTTATCTTTTCCTAGCATGACACCTTTTTACTGCAGGGCTTTTATTTTCACTGTGCCCTGCTTCTGATTGGGAAGCTTCTAGAAGACTTTTGAAAAACCAGGGTCCAGGGTAAAAGACTAGAATGTAAAGTTTTTTTCAGAAACTCCTCTACCTCCCTTTGCTTCCCTTGTTTTATTGGGGGGGAGAGGGGATATTCTTGGATACTTCCAGAATGTCTGCATCTTTTTTGCATCTGTGCCTTGTGTAAAATCTGTCCATATGAAAAGGGAATCAGTAAATTCTGGAAACTTTCTGGCAAACTGACAAAGATTTTTGCTGATGTTGAAATGAAAATTTATTTCAAAATAGCATATGGGCATGCTGAGCATGGAATTATTAAAGAGGTTTCTCAAATAAAACTCTAAAAATTTTTTAGAAGTATGCATTTTGGAACATTAGTGCTATGTTTTATTGAATCCATATATATTATATATATATATGTATATGTAATATGCAAAAGAAAAGCAATTTTGTATAATTTTTTTCTCTTTAGTATTTAAAATTGATTTCATTAATGCAATTATTTATGAACCTCTATGTGTTTAAAAACATATGCATATATATAATATCTATACTGTCTTTTGTTTTTCGAAAACCTCTAGATGCCTCCTTCTGCCTAAATATAGCTGATTGATTTTCACTCAATTTTTACGTTCCTGGAAGTAACATGGGAAATATTTCTTTCCAAAAGCTGTTTTGTAAAGATAGTGACCACAAGAGATGCCAGTAAATCTAAACTAATTTTAACATGTTTATTTTTCAAATGTAGGTCCCACTGGTTATTTTTAAGCGAGAAAAGGAAGTAGCTCGAAAATTGGAATTTGATGGGCTTTATATTACAGAACAGCCTTCAGAAGATGATATTAAAGGCCAGTGGGATAGACTCGTAATCAACACACAGTGAGTAAAGAATGAGATGAGACATTTCTGTGCTCAAAAATTTCAAGACATAAAATACTTTGCCGGAGTTCTTGCAGATTTATCAAAAGTTTAGCAGAGGTGAATAACAGTTATATATTCAGCCAAGAAAATCAAAAGACTAAGCTCCATCAGTCTCTTAATGGATGCCATCAATTTTTGCCCTCTGTGTTCTGAATTCCTCCATCAAAAATGGCTTTGAGTCCATTTCCACAGCACTGATGGAACATAACATCCATTACTCAGTGTTCAGGGAAGTGTGTAGCTGGAGGTACATAACCTGCAGTGTGGGCTTATCTCATCTAAAAGCAAAGAGGAAAGCAAAATTATTCATTAAGGAAGGAGTTGTAGCATTAAAGGCAAAAATATTGAATTTCACACTTTTAATCTAAGTTGGAAATCTTCAGTTGGTATCATCCAGAGGCGTAGCATATATAACTAGCTAAACATTATGACATGCAAAATATAAGACAGAAGAACAAATACTTTTCTGTATACTAATTATTTTGCCTTGTGAGGTCTAGATCCAAAGTACTAGCTGCTGCTGCAGATAAAAATCCATCACAAAAGTCTAATTTTACACTATTAGAGGTATTAGTGATACAATATTTTTCAGCAGTTTGTACTACTCAAGAGTGAAATAGCTTCTTTTTATTGTGATTAGTTTTGCTTATTCTTAAAAAGTTATGATTTCTAATAAGTTCTGGGTTTCCAAATGGGGATGATTTGTTTGTGTGTTATGTTTACTCTAAATGCTCAATATTTTGTTTAGCAACTCTAAATCGAATCAAGTCTGTCCCCTTAGGTGAACTCTATATTAGTTAAGATGCCGGAGTCATGTGATGGTATTATGGTCAGTTTCCTTAAGGATAACTAGTGGTAATGAGATATTTTTTACTTCCTAGGAAAAACAATGACAGTTTTAGATACTTTAAGTTTTAAAGACAATTGACAAAGAAATGTATACATTAACACATTATACATAAAGCAAAAATATAACAAGACTGCTTATTAATAAATATGCTCATATTTGTCTCCATTACAATATTAGCCCATAGTCTCTTTTGTGATTTACATGTATATATTAACATTTAAAATAATATTTAATATACTTATGATAGAAAAATTATGGGATAAGATGGGGAAAATTCATTGTAATTTTTGTGAATGGAAGAATATATGTTTACGTATTATTTTAAGTATTTTGTTTATTCCAAAAATTATATTGTTATTTATCTTTTTTTTTTTTAAATGATACTATTTTATTTCTATGCTTTTATATCTTTTAGGTCATTTCCCAACAACTACTGGGACAAATTTGTTAAAAGAAAGGTAATACTACTTAGAGGGCTTAAATTTTCTATTTTTTTCCTAAAGTGCAATTCAGATTTGAATTTGCTGTGGCTCATATGTAGGCTGAGATATTGAGGCGTGCTTTGTCTGTTAATGTCATTTCAAAATGGAAACAGGATTCAATATGAATTTCAAAAATTTCATAAGAGATCCATACTCTGCAGCTAAAAAATAAATAAGCATCGCTCACCCACCTGTCATCTGACTCAGGTGACTAAACAGTGCTCAGTCTGTACATTAACAAGAATCGGTAAGAATTTTCTCTGAGATTGTTCGGGTAACTGAAATTGACTGAAGGCTCTTTTTCTGATAAGACAGCTAAGTCACCAGGGCTGGGATCCTCCCTTACAATAAAAAAGTAAAGTTGTTGTATAACAACAAAGGACTGAATTTTATTTACTTTTATATAAACTTCAAAGACCTTTTTATTTTGATAAAGTTTTATTCTTCTGATGCACACTGCATCAGAGCGTGATAGAAAGAACACAAATAGGAGTTCAGCTACGGACTCTGGCACCTATGTCGGCTCTGGTTTCGAGAGACAAGGATTATCTCTGCTCTTCCTACCACACAGGATTTAATGTAGATCACTTAAAAAAAAAAAAAAATAATAATGCATGTACCAGTACTTGTACATTGTAAAATACAGTAATCATTATTTTGTAGCTCCTTCTTATTCCTTGAACCCTCCAATTGCCAAACTGAATCACTTCATGCCACGTACCATAATGAGTTGTAGCTCCAGTGTATACGGTCTAGGGTGAATGGCCACAAATATCTGCCAAATGAAGTGGTATTTTTCCCTTTGATTCCACCAAGTTGAGAACTACTCATAGGGTGGCTGGTGATTAGCAACTGGAAATTTTTTGTTACCAATCTGAGGGGAGAGAGAGAGTTTGCCAAGAATTTAAATCAAGTACATTATTTAAAATGAAGCACATTTTAAAAAACAGAAACAAAACAAAACAAAAATCCCCCCAAGACTTCCTAGTTGGAAGAAGCAGTGTGTTTGTTGATTTTCATTTTGGTGCAAGTTTTTGTCCCCTTGTGACCACAGAGTAGTAGCATTGCACGAATGCAAATGAGTGCATCCAAATTAGGCCAGAGCTCTGAAAGAATAATTTTTAAGTAATGTAAAATAGATAATTTGAATATTTTATTCTTATCAATTATTTAACAGTATAAAGCAGCAGCTTCTAAGTTATTAAAGCAAGAGTTTCTCTGAAGGACACGATATATCTAGAGTCAAATAAATAGATTGTAATTGCAGCTGAGACAAACCATAGCGTTCTTGCTCTGAGGTCCAGATTGTTCTCCTGGGCGAGAATACAACCCCTAAAGAACTCCCACTCAGATCAGCCCAGCCCATTTTCAGTGCTGTGAGAATAATGGAAAACAAATGGTTTTAATGAACCTAAATAGTGTACGTTCATAGGCTTTTTAACTACCGTTGCTCTTTTATGTTTTAATTTACCTGATTGTATATATTCAGAAAAAGCTCATTTTTATTTCTGCTAATCCTTTCTTTCTTTCTATTTATGTATATTTCCTTCATCCACTCTAATCTTTTACTTTAACGTTCCCCCTCCTCTTTCGCTGGTTCTCAGTTCCTTTGTTTCTCCTATATTCCTGTTCCTTGCTTTCTTTTTCCTCTCTTGCTGCCAGCTCTCTCTCCTCCTGCGTTTCTTTCATTACTTTTCCTGTTGCCTCCATTTTCAACGATGTGCGGGATCCTCATGGTATATAAACTGTAGGCCAAGAGTCGCTATATCAGAGACAGAGGTACTGAGCTCACAGGTGATCTGTTAGCCCACGTCTAAGCCCTGATCTAAAAACCCAACATCTGGGCAAAGCCCAGACAAATGTGACAGAAGAGAGAGGGGCAAGGAAGCCAAGGGGGGTTGCAAAGAAGTGATTCTAATGATGGACAAGGAATCCATTCTAGGTAAGATTTAAACTGAGGACCTGTGGATGGTGACAAGTCTCCAGGTTCAGGTGTTATTGAAGAATGGCTGGAGTCAGGATACTATGGGGGGAGTTGAATGTTTGCCGTGGAGACCGCAGAGGGGATACCAGCATGTCATGGGCAGCCCAGTGGCATGCCGTGCTCTATGCGGAAGATCTTTGCTGGGAGTCAGCCTTGCCTGGCCGCTTCCTCACCCCATCTCTTGCCGAGCTGAGACTGGGCATGTTACATTCTCCAAGATCAATTTCTTTATCTGCAGAGTAGGGTGCTAACAACAGGAAACTTACATATTGTGACAGTCCCACGAGGGAAGAGCAAGTTAGACCTCTTAGCATAATTCCTGGCACAGAGTATGAATTTGGTAGCAGTTACTTTAGTCCATTTTCTCCCACCTCTTTACCCATTTACTTGAGCCCATCCTCTTTTTTGCCTGCCTTTCTCTCTCGCATAAGAAATCTTGTTCTTCAGCTAGGCATTATTTAAAACGCTACAAGTTCACTAAGACCTTAAGCAGTGTGATCACAGAACATGAGCCGTTAAGTTAGATGTTTAAGCGAACTTGAAAGTAAGACAGATATATACTATGTATAAAAATAATTAGATGTTTGTATGTGCCTATATAGATGAGATTACGTAATGGTGGAGGCCAGTAAAATGCTTTTTTTCTTGCCCCAGGTTATGGATAAATATGGAGAGTTCTATGGCCGAGACAGAATCAGCGAGTTACTTGGCATGGACAAAGCTGCCCTGGACTTCAGCGACGCCCGGGAAAAGAAGAAGCCAAAGAAAGACAGCTCCCTGTCGGCCGTGTGAGTGGTAATTCTGCTCTGTCCGAGGTCTAGGTGGAAAGGAGGAAAAAGTAATACCCTTCTGAACTTGCTAGTGCATTGATTTCCTTTCTTTCAGTGTCAGAGGAGTAGAGATGAGAGAAACAGAGAATATATAAAGTCTGCTTTTGTACTTCTGGGTATTTTTGCACTATGGAATCAGTAGGTTTAATCTATTAATTTTTGAAGGTGACTTTTTCATTATATACATAAAGCAAGAAAAAAAGATTTATCGATTTGCCTTTTTATCCCTAAATGCCACTTAAGTTGAAGTCAAAGATGCAAAAGCATAATATTTGACTTGTTAATACTTCCTGTTTGAAAAGAAGTTAGCTCCCTTTTCCAAAATAAGAAAACTATGTAGACCTTTTATTAGAAATGTTCAAAGTTCATATTCTTTGATTATAATTGTTGTGTTTTATTTAAATAGCGAAGACTTGGTATGTTGAAGTATTGTGCTGTCATACTATTACTTGGAAAGTTTATTTTAAAATGAGGCACTCTTATACAGTGCTTGCATGGAATAATATGATATAATTAGAAGGATGTAAACCAGTTGAACTGAATTCACCTGAGATTGAATTTCACATGCACGTATAGTGTTAGTATACATAAATATATGTATATATATACATCTGTATCTGTCTTGCAAATTTAATCAACTATAATTCTAGAATTACAGTTGTAAAGCCTACATGCTTTTTAAAATGTAATTTCTTATTGTAGCCACTTAACAATTTTAGAAAAAAACGTAATCGTTACCTTCCGTTATCTGTGTATATAAGGTATCAGTCAATTAGGTATGTGATGATTTCTCTGAAAACATAAATATTTAAGGTTCTGTAGAGCAATGTTAGTTTGTCTTAGATAACTATTTTAGTTAGCATTAAAAAAAAAACATTTCGGCTGATCTCTTTGGTCATATACTTTTTATCTCTCTGAAACCTTGTTAGAGCTAGTTGGGTCTTTAAAAATAATGTGAACCCAGTTCAAAAGCAGTTAGATAAGCAAATATATAGCAAGTTATGAATTTAAATTTAAAATATTACCTGGGCACTTTAAGAAAACAAATGTGGTTCTTAAAGAAATGTGGTCACTATATGTAAGATGAAACACAGCTGGCAGCCCTTAGGCATTAAGGCCTTATGTTAGAATATCGTGTAAGGACTAGGGTGAGAGGGGGGCTGCTGAGTTTCTTACTAGCATTTTCAGACCCCTGATAACCAATGTAGAATTAAATAGTTTTACTGAATTATGCATTTTCCATGGTCATATTTGTGACTCTAGAAAATGTCTGAAAAAATAGAAGGAAAGTTTAGACTCTTTTTTTACTATGAACAAACAGTTTTAAATTAGTGGAATTTTCCACTGTTTTACATAGTAAATGTTTGCAGGTTTGACCCCTAGCAAAGTACCAAGAAATTAATGTGGCTTTTATTAATACCTTTAAATATGGATAATAAAATTAGAAGAATAAAGATCTAGTAAATAACACACATTACTAGGAAAAAATTTACAGGTAGTGTTCCTTTATTAAAGCGTTTAGAAGGATGGAGTTTTAAAAGATTATCTGTTTTCTGTATGAATAGTATCTTAATGTGAACATTTGCATACAAGGATGATTCATGTATCTATGTATGCATGTATTTATTTATCAATCAAATATATAGGGCTTGGTATGTGCACATTTAAACAAGTGGCCAGCTCACCTCCTGGGGATAGAATGGCTGCCAGCAGCCAGAAAGCCTGCATGCTTCCTCATGTGTGTCTTTATGGAGTGAGAGGAGAGCTTATAATCTCAAAACCGTCTAGCAAAATTCCTCAGCTTCTGGCTTCTAGTTTACCCCTGAACCAAGCCCTGTGGCCAGGTTAACGCCAATGCCCTGATTGACCGAGATCAGCTGTGCTCCATCCCTGGGGGTGGAGTCAGCTCTGCCCAAACAGCATCACTGCCACTACTGGTGAGAAAAGAGTATTGTGTACTACAAAATACTCTTAATGCTGTTGGTAGGAAACTTGCTACCCTAATGCATGACAGGGATGGAAAACAACTGATCATAAGAACAAACTTTTAAATAAAGTAAGAAATGACCATGGGAAGTTCAGACATCCTGATATAAACCCTTATTTTGTTTTAGATTGCTTTCATGGGAAATAATCATGCTCTCATGCAAATTATCCAATGGGTTTATTTTTTTTTTTTCATCTCTTTCTTTTTTTAAGAAAAAGTATTCTTATATTGAAACCCATTGTAAATATTCATGAAATTTAAAAAAATATTATTTAATAATAAAATTAATTATAACTCAAAGACTGCTTTATTTCCTTAAAAAATTAAACCTTAACTCTAAGGGGAAAAGTCTCCTAAGAAGTCAGCTTAGATTATCAACTATTTATCATTGCACTTGTAATTTAAGATTGGCCTAATTAAAAGAAATGATTAAAGAAGTAGTTAAAGACTAAGTAAGTCTAGAGAAGCCTTTTTGAAAATAACACTAAAATTATATTATATTATTATCATATCAATTCCCTGGAATGTTGCAAAGGCTAACAAAATTATAATTTCTAGCCCCATAAACCAGTGACAAATTCTGGAAAAAAGTGAAAATTAAAAAGTATATTTTAATACATGTATATTTTAATCTGCAAAGATCATGAATATTTATGTTAAGATTCACTCATTCAACATTATTGAGAGACATTCAATGTATGATATAACGTGCTTGGTGCTGGGGATTTCACAGACTAGTGAGGAAGGCATCAGTACACATACATACATACACACCTATGCCTGAAAAACAACATGGGAAACGATTATAAAGGGAAGTGTCTACAAAGCGCTATGGGAACCAAGGGGAAGGGTTAAATTCCTTCTTGGATAGAGAAGGAAGTAGAGAAGGGGCATTTCTGAAAACGATAGGAAACAAAAACAAAATGAATAAGCCCTTTCATTGGCAAAATCAGTACAGTTGTAAAACAAGTGTGGACATTTATGCAAGTTTTTATTAGTTGAACTAAAAATTACTCTGTTGGGATGCAATTATGAATGTATAATGAAAGTTAGGGAGGAAACTTTCGATTTACCTATGTTAGTTAATTTAGTAGTTTCCAGGAATAATTGTCACATATAAAGTGTTTATTTTATATTTATTGTAGGAAAAGGTCAGAAAGAAAAGACTATTTTTAAGTAATAGAGACATAGTGATGCTTTGTTGTATTTTCCAAGATTCCTCTTAAAAAAAAAAAAAAAATCACAAAACTCTGGAGTACATTTTCCAGCAGAGCTCCCAGCTCTTCCTGGGCTCCAGAACTAGAACTAATCTCCTGCGATGGTTGCCAGCCCTGCCGCATGGAGAGTGAATGACGGTAGTCTTTTGCAAGCCTGTGAGTCTCTGCTTCATGTACATATCTACAAATTCTTCTTTCTTGTCTTTCCAGACTGAACTCTATTGATGTGAAGTATCAGATGTGGAAACTAGGAGTCGTTTTCACTGACAATGTAAGCCAACTTCATTACCACAAAGTAAAACGCACTCTGATTAGATGAGTTTGTTGGGCTTCAGTGGCTGGAAAGATGGCTGTTTAAGAAAGCTACTTAAATATCAGTTCGTTTAATACTGACCACATCTGAGAAAGACCCACAGAAATATATGATTAATCAGCCCATATCTCATTCCATTTCTTTCAGTAGCTGAAAGGTTAAAATGAAATTATATTTACATGAGAAAATGAAATGGAGATGCAAATTCGTGTGCATTTTCATTCAGATTTTAGTTGAGCAATCGCATTCTTCAAAATTTTTATAGATGTTAGAAAGTTCTAAATAAATTTTTAAAAGTTTTTTTTAACATTAATTGCGATCCATTTGTTTCTGCCAAATAAAGTACATTAAATTACTGTGCTCTTTTTCTTGATGGATCCTTCTTTTATCAAAGAGCATAAGAGCCTCTGAGTTAGGCATAGGACCCACGTATATATCCAAATATTATGAAAAAAAATCAGCCGTGACTAAAAGCCACCAGCTGTCAAGGCAGAGAATCACATTATACTACCTCGTTGGCTCAACAGCATGACATTTTTGATTCTTAGAAATTCCAGTTTAAATAACTGTTACTGTCAGTTGTTTTTGTGCTACCATTTGCTGGCTATGGGAAGTTGCTAGAGAGAATCATGGAACATGGCTGAATAGATGGACTACAGTTTTTGCTGTTAGATCTCAGCCCATCCCCTCATTACTGCTTCTTAATTCTTTCACCGTCTTCTCACAGCCCCTACAGAAAGGATCGTAAGAACCTCCCCTAAGGCCTTCTGCTGTTCTTGCTGCTGTGCTTTCTTCCTTGGACATCTCATTTAGTCTCAAAATCTCACTCTAATTTTAGCACTTTTATAGTGAACCTTAGTTCCATTCTCCTAAAGACCTGTGACAGCCCTCCCCCAAATACTGCTGCCTCTATCCCCACCCTGCCTCAACCAGCCGTGGGCCCAGAACTCTGGGTATCTTAGAGAACCCTGTGGAGAGCTCAAAATCAAGTCTTGAAGTATCTTTTAGGACTGTCAACTGTTAGTAAGGTGTCTTGCAGCTAACTTCTCGTCTAGCAATAGAAGCAACTCCCCTGAGTAAAAAGGAGGCCACCCCAACTCAGCCACATGTGGCAACATCTTGGAGACACTCTTGGTTGTCGTGACTGGAGCGGGGGAGCGCTACTACCAGCAGCTAGTGAGTAGAGACCAGGATGCTGCTAGCTAACCATCCTACTATGCGCCCGATAGCATCCACCACCAAGGGTCATCTGGCCCAAACTGTCAATAGTTGACATTAGTCAGTTGCTGTTGAGTAGTAAGTAAGTCAATACATTTTTCTCTGCGGGAGGATAAGTAAAAAGAGCCACTCCGATATAAAGGAGAGAATGGCACTGAACCTTGCAGAACAGCTAAAGCAAAATAAAATACACAAACAAACTGATATAACTGATTGGAATTATATAAATCTTCAATCTAAGAAGATAAAGTCAGTGGAGTGGTTATCATAGAATGAGAGCAGAGTAGTTTTTGACAAGAGTATGTATTCTATTTTCTGAGATTATTTTCTCTCATTTTGTCTTAATAGTCCTTCCTCTACCTTGCCTGGTATATGGCCATGTCCGTTCTCGGGCACTATAACAACTTTTTTTTTGCCGCTCATCTTCTTGACATTGCTATGGGATTCAAGACGTTAAGAACCATCTTGTCATCAGTCACACACAATGGCAAACAGGTAAAAGTTTATGTTTTCCTCCCCCTGCAAAAACTGAAAAAGCAACAAATATTCTAACAGAAGTTAACACCAAACCTCAAATGACAGTGTACAGTTTTAAAGACTTTTGTGAAGAGAGGATCTGTACTTTTTCTCCTATAGACCATGCAGATTTGTAGTTTGAGAGCCCCTAGACCTACATTCAAGTCTTGGCTTGATGGATAAGCTGTGTGACCTTGGATAAATTATTTAGTGATCTTTTAAATCTCAACTCCCTCATTTTGTAAAATGAGTACAATAAAAGTACCTACCTTATAGGGGTTTTGTGAAAATTAAATAAAAACAGAAATGTGGAGGTCTTAGCACAGGCTCCAGCACATTAAACACTCAGGAAGATAGTTATTATTTTGTTCCTAATATGATATCTGCTGTATCTGATACTGTGGCTAAACCAAAATATGTTGCAACATCCTAACACACTAGTTATATTAGTAATAAAACCTGAGATGCTACATTCTTAATTTAATATCGTATTTTAAAACTGGATATTCATGGGCTCTTTTCTCCACTTTTAAATTGCGCAAAAGGAATAATAATGTTTCACACTTGACAAGGTCATGCTTTACTTGGAGAAAAGCTGGCTTAATTCCAGATAATCAGCTTATGTTCTAATACAACCCATTTGTAATGTTAAAACTTTCATTATTAATAAACTTATCAATTCAGTCTCTATTTATCAAGTGTCCAGTGAGAGGTAACACACTCTATGTTAGTTATTTAGAATAACAGAGTCCTTCTTTTCCAGAATTTTATAATCCAGTGTATTTTAAAATCAGTGCCCTTCCCAAAACCTTGAACTGTGTGCATGGTTAAATTCACATTATCATGACCTTCAGTTTTCTAAATTTCAGCACAATGTTCTTATATACGTCACTCTAGTTTCTGAATATGAGTATGATATGCATGGCACGTCATGAGTCCGGTGACAAAAAGTGTACTATGCATATTCATCAGTCAATTAAGTAAATTGGTTTTGAGCTCCCAGTATGTTCGAAGAACTGGAGATGCGAAATCTGTGGAGTATTTTCACACAAAAAGTCTGGCACTACTCTCAATTTCTAAACTTTTGTTTATTTCTAAACTTTATTCCTTCTCTTTTTGAGGTATCAAACTTTCATTTGCAAAGATATATAGAGCTTAAATAGCCCTTATAGGTAAAACACGCAGAAATTTACAGTGGCCTTATACTTAATTTATAGAAGTGAATTAAGCCCTCTATTAAGACAACATGTTTTTTCCAGATAATTATGAAGTGATTTTTAAAAGACTTAATATATGCTGCCACAGTTAAGAACAGCAGGGGTATGTTGTAATCAGAGGAAGTAGACATAAAAAATAATGCATTTTAGTGTGTTTAGAACTTCTGTGATAGAACCAGAAATATATTTTTACCACCTTGGTGAAAGTCATATTTAAAAAATATACATATTCATATACAAATTCTATGTATATTCATATATATACATATTCTATAAAATATATGTTTATATATACATACATATATATGCATATATATACATGTATGTAAAGTATACTTTGGAATTAAAGAAAGATTACATAGAGCTGAAGAAAGACCTTTCAAACTCTGACTTTTATTTATACGTTGAGAAAATTAGCCTTCAAAATAGTGTTATTTATTAGCTATTAAAGTGTCTTTCCCTTTGATCATTGGTTTATGTTAACAAAGCCAGACTTCTTAGTTTTATTTTTTTTTTTAATATTTATGATACACATTATTAACAGTCGTGCATTTCCAGATGTTAGAAACAATTCCTATTTAGTTTTAGGATGTGACTGAAAGAAAACGTGATTTACAACCCCTCTTACTATCATAACAAAAATGAGAGAGTTTTTGTTAGGAATGTAAATTATTTAAAGGGAATAGAACTTATAAAAAGAGAGAATGTATTTAATGTAGTATCTACTACCAAATATTTAGATGATAGAAAAATGAACATATTAAGCTGCTTATTATTATTAATATCAATTTGGATATGAAACTAAATCAGAGTTTTATTCATATTCTAGTTATAGTATGCATTTATTAGCCAATTAAGTAGTCAAGTTTTACATAAAATAAACTGGCAACTTGATAAAATATAGAAACTATGAAAATAGATTTCCCCACTGGGGGGATAAGAAAGGTATGAGGTGTGGATTCCATTAGCTTTTAGTCAGTAAATCCACTGACTTATATTTCTAATATATGTTCAATGTCACATTGCTTTCCAGCTTGTATTAACCGTTGGCTTATTAGCTGTTGTCGTATACCTATATACTGTCGTGGCATTCAATTTTTTCCGAAAATTCTACAATAAAAGTGAAGATGGCGATACACCGGACATGAAATGTGATGACATGCTAACGGTAAGTTCATACACTTTGATCTCCTATGAATGAAAAAAATTCTCCTGCTTCTTCAACCCAAGGAATTGTGTAGTTATTCTTTAACAGTGAAAAACAGAAAATAGTGTACACAGGAAAAAGTTGTGTGGCTTTTTAAAGAATTGATGATTTTCATTTTTTGTGGAACATGAAGGACTGTTTCTGCCAATTTTGCACATCTACTGCATCAGCCTGATAATTAGTAGAATCTTGAGTAAAGTCCTTAGAACTGGAAGGATTAATGTAAACACTTTAGCCTGTTGTTCATATATTCTAGGACAGCAGGTAAAATTGTTTCCTTGTAGAAGGTTTAGGTATTTGTTCACCTTAGTGACTTGAACTGAAATTACTGAAGTCCAAAAATATCTCTTTTATATTGAGTATCCTGGGTTAAATTACCCTTTTAGTCTTGGTTTTAAAATCAACAGATGTTAAAGATTTCATATTGCTTTATCACTCTTCTATAACCTGCATCTCTAATATGACAAATCAGAAATTACCATATATGAGACGCTAGACTGGGAAGGGGAAAATTAGACAAAATATTTAACCTCTAGCTGGAAAGAGATGAATCCTTCAGTGAGCTCCAAATTGAGATACCTACACAGTTGGGGGCTGGTGTAAAAAGAGATGGACATCATGATGTTAAAATTGCTCTAGAAAAAATAAACATCTCAAAGGAGTAGTGACAAAGACCTACTAATATTATAAAGACTAGTAATTAAGACAGTTTTTGTCCTAGAGAATGACAGATCAATGGAATACAGTCTAGAAAGAGATTCAGATACACATGGAAATTAAAAGTATGATAAAAGTGGCCTTAGAAATTATGAAATGAAAAATAATTCAATAAATGGTATTGGTACCATGAACATGCTGTTAGGAGGAAACTGCTAAAAGTGGATGCCAACCAAGTTCTTTACATCAAAATAAATTCCAAATGAAATAAATCTTCCAGTGAAAAAAGAAAGAGAAAAATGAAAGTTAGGATTTGACTTGTGAAATAATAACAATTTTTTTTTATAGATTTATTTATTTATTTATTTATTGCTTGCTTGCTTGCTTGCTGGCTGGCTGTGTTGGGTCTTCGTTGCTGCGCACAGGCTTTCTTTAGTTGCAGCGAGCGGGGGCTGCTCTTCGTTTCAATGCGTGGGCTTCTCATCGCGGTGGCCTCTCTTGTTGCAGAGCACGGGCTCTAGGCGCGTGGGCTTCAATAGTTGTGGTGCGTGGGCTCTAGAGCGCAGGCTGAGTAGTTGTGGTGCACGGGCTTAGTTGCTCTGCAGCATGTGGGATCTTCCTGGACCAGGGCTCGAACCCGTGTCCCCTCCATTGGCAGGCAGATTCTTAACCACTGCACCACCAGGGAAGCCCCATAACAACAATTTTTTAATGGGGAAAGGTCTTTCTGAACATGACATAAAACCTAGGGTCCATGTAAGCATAAAAGATTACTTTAAAAAGGAATAACTATAAGGAAAATCTTAAATGCAGATGACAAGCTAGCAAAAATATACTGAACACTATAACAAAGGGCCAGTTTCTTTAATTTACAAAGTCTTTGTCACAACTGAGAGAAGAAATAACAAGCCAAGAAAAATAAGCAAATTATATGACTAGACAATTCACTATAAAATAAGTTGAATCAGCTTATAAATATGGAAAGATGCTCAGCCTCTATCATATTGATACTTTAAAAAGTGCAAATCAAAACAATCAGTTGCCACCTTTACCTATCAGGTTTGCAAAATATTAAAGTTTGTTAATACCCAGAGTTACTGAATTGATTGAAAAACTGGCACCTTCATGAACACTGTTGGGAATTTAAAATAACATAACAATTTGAGAGAAATTTTATAATATCTATTGAATTTTTAAGTGTACTTACCCTTTGACTTGTCAGTTCCATTGCTAGTAATTGACCTGTTTATTCACAAATATGCCTTGCTATATTCAAGGATATTAGCTGCTATAACAAATTGAAAATAATATAAATTATCATCTATAGAGTCTTGATTAAATAAATTATGGTAAAGCCATATAATGGAAAATATGTAGCTTTTTAAAATAGTAGAGAAATCTGTACATGCTGATATGGAAAGATGTACAAATTATACTTAAGTGGGAAAAAAAAGATCAAAAGGATCCTAACTGTACAAGATGATACACACACATATGCTAGAATGTATATAATAGGTATGCTAGAATACACATACTGTTTTTCTGGAAGAATACATAAGAAACTGTTAACAAGAGTTCGTACAGGAAGTAGGACCACAAGTCAAGGAGACAGAAAACTTGTGCGCCGGGAGACTGACGGGTCACTAGTAGTAACCTCCACCAGAGTCGCTAACGGGGGACACTTTGCCCCCCCCTCGCTGCTTCCCCACATCCCTACCGTACCATTCCAGGCCCAGTGAGGAAGGTACTTTAGAGATCCTTCATCTCCTCTTCTGTGTGCTGCCTTTAATACCACCTTGTCTCTCTGTCCCATGGCCCTGAAGACTTGGGGGAGCGGCTGGCCAGATGCAGGGAGGGGAGCAGAGGGCTGGAGGAGGCAACAAGGCACAGAGGAGGGTCAGTGAGGACTAACGGTAGGCACTTGTGCCTGCACTGACTCCGGGGAGATGCATTTATATTCCAGGAGAATCACCCCAATGGGTCTAAATCTCAAAATTCACCAGCCTCAGGTCAGAAAGTTGTCCTGCAGTCGTTCATTCCCAGAGGGTGTGATGTTCAGTGAACCGCTCACGATTGGTGGAAAGTAGGGAGGGTTTCAGATGGGGATGTGCAGTGGCCTGGGTTACACGGTGGGAACAACGTGTGACTTGCATTCGCCTCTCCTACCACAGTAGGACCCCCAAAATATCCTGGTCTCTCACTCTCACATCATGAGTCGTATCTGACCCTGTTCAAGTTGCCCTAATAGTATTCTTATATGACTACATTTTGCATCTTGCTCTCAGGATGTTTCCACTGCTTTTGTTAATTTTGTCAATGGATTTATTATGAGAAGAATCCGTGCGTTATTTGAACAAGAGGTGGGTTAGGAAGACCACTGCCTTTACCTGGTTGATTTTACCCAATGACAGGGAAATGTATAAAGAAGATAGAGAAGCTTGCCTCACTTTAGGATGACGAAATTGGCTTCTTGATGTTTTCATCTGTGGGCTTGGGACTGAGCTACAGCCAGGATTTTGTTCAGTTTCAGGAATTTCTGTCTGTATGGGTGAGACTGCCTCTGACCAGCTCTGTTGTAGGTATTTCTGTCTCTACAAATAACAATGAACAGATCTTGCCTTTGGCTGAGCTGAGGTTGGAGGCATCATAAGTTTGCATCTTAGGTGTTTCTTTCTTGAAAAAGAAAACTCAGTTCCAGGATACAAACTACACCTCGGCTCCTACCTCTTTCATAATTAGGCACCGCTGTCAATCAGTCGAACCAGACAGGAGTCTGCGTACTTTTGCACAGTCCATTTCCAGCTGATTGTTCTTAACAACTATTGTGTCAGAGGCCACATTACCTAGGTTAACCTTTCAATTTTAGATCTAAAAACCCCTTTTAATTTGCCTCTTACTAATGCTTGTGCAGGGAGGTTTTGAAGAAGCCATAGCCACTTAAAATGTAAGTAATCACTGACAGTAACGTTCATTAAAAGTGGAGGCTTAGTAAAACCAAACAGCTAGCAAGACAGAACTATGGAGTAGCAGGTGGTCAGATTTCATTGTTTTAATTCCCCAAAGAGAATCCTTTCTTTATGCCAGTCTCCTTAGCATTTCTTTTTCAAAGAGTGAAGTCTAGTATTCTCATCTGAGGTAGGTTTTCCTCACTCACGTCGTATTTTATTGCTGTCATCCTGAGTTCCCATCGCATTTGTTGTTTCAGGTTGTTTCTTCGGGTCTCAGAGAACATTGTAGGTTTTACAGGGGACGTAATTCACCCGCCAGTGTTTCATAACTTACAGCAGGTGGCACTGTAGCCGCAGTTTTGCAGAGTCAGTGATGATTCACACTTAAATTTCTTTTCTTCTTTCTTTACTTACTTATTTATTTGGAATCACAGTGTTTCGAGCCAGAGAATCTAATTAAACCAGCCATAACCTGATAGGATTTGAACCTCTTCACCAAGAATGTAGGAGAAGAAATTGAAAAGTAATCTAAAGTTCTCAAGTCCAGGACAAAAAGCTGATTGCAGCTAGAGAGCCAGGGAGACTGATGTGGCATATATAAGAGCATTCATCTCAAAAGGAGTGGTTTTCAGCTTCAAATGCCCAGAGGAATCACCAGGAAAACTCTCTGTAAATCCACAGATCTTCAAGACCAACCCCAGATCCCTTGAGTCAGAAACTGTAGGAAAGGTATCAAGACCTGTGTATTTTGGAAAAAGCTTTCCAGGTGGTTGAGCTAAAAAGTATACTCCTAGGGAAGTAACCTGCTTAAGTAGTTGTTCTAAAGTACTTATTTTACCCTATCTTCTCAACGAATAATCTGTTTTCTCTCTTTCTCTTTTTCTCTCCCTGTGTCTGTTTCTCTCCCCACACCTGCCTTTTTTTTGGCCAAGGTAAAGATCTTATAAGGATCTTCACCAGCCCACTAGAAACTGTTGCTCTTCAGTGTCCCCTAAAGGCAACAAAAACAATGATTAACCCCAGAATGTATCAGTTTAGGAGGTGGATGGGGGGAAAGTCACAGAAGAATATTAAATCTTGAGAATTAGCAACTGCCTTGTCCCCATTTCTGTAGCACCAGGCACCTTCCTCCCTCATTACTCAGGTCCTCTGAAGAAAGCAGTGTAACTTTTTGCTGCCCAGCATTGCTCCTCCAGCTCTTATTATCAGGTTGAATCTGATTCTCTGAAAAGGAAGGTAGATGAAAGGACTTCCCTTTTCAGGCGCAGAATGGTAATCTGACAGCCTGCCGCCTCCTGTGACTGGCTGGTCACCACATTTCCTCCTACTCCACCACAGCAGCCATGGCCCTGCTATTTCTGGTGAGAATTTCTGATAATGAAGGAGAAGGTTGGGAAAATCAATATCAAAATCCCACTGGTGAACTGTGCATTTTATTCTTTTTCACTTTGGTATCTTATCAAGCCTAACTAAGCACATCCACAAAACTCCACCTCTCTTTTCACAGCATGACCATATTTCATTTTAATGAAATATGGTGGAACCCCCTCCTCAAAATTCTTAGTGCTATCA
Organism: Balaenoptera ricei; assembly: GCF_028023285.1. Classification (NCBI taxonomy): domain Eukaryota; kingdom Metazoa; phylum Chordata; class Mammalia; order Artiodactyla; family Balaenopteridae; genus Balaenoptera; species Balaenoptera ricei. The sequence continues at coordinate 113,348,498 of NC_082654.1, forward strand.
TAGAATGAAGGCGAGCAGTGAGATGCAGATATTGCCAAGAGAGGCCAAGTGGCTGACGAGAGATCTAAAAAGAAGGAGACATTTACTTTGGTAATTTAGCCTCATTCCATGGTCTTGTTTTCAACTTTAATGTCTAGAAAGTAAAAGTGAATCATTTGCCTGAGGACAGACTCACATTAACCAGACTCCTAAGAGTCAGATGTATCAGTCAGAATACCAACATTCCACTCATTAAAAGTTCAAGCAACAAGTTGATAGTCTCTTCTCTATAGAAAAACTTTATGGGCGGAGCCAAATTATAATCCAAAAGTCTTGGTCCGCAGGAATTAGCAAGAGGAATTAGCTAGACCATCTTAGTCACATACATGTCAAATAAGCGGGCTTGGAGAGCTAGGGCATTCCAGGACCTGCACAGGGAACTGCAGTGATCCACTGTTGGCCCACTATGGCCATTAGTGTGGGGAGTCAAAGGGCCAGAATTTGACATGGAGAAATGCCAGACCACAGCCAGGTAGATTGTCCAAATTAAGTCGCCAGCCGAAGGGGGCAGGGGGAGGATTATAAACAAAGCTAAGAATGGGAAAGCCAGGAAAGGATGGCCTATGTTAGTTCACTAAGTAAAGAGTAGGCAGCTGCAATAATAATTCTATTTCCTGTAGCCACAGTTAATCACATGTGTGGGCAGATTTGGAGAAAAACATATAACCCCCAATTTTTCTTAATAAAAATAAGAAATGCATGTGGTAAAAACTAATTCCAACAGTATGCAAGAATATACAGGGAAAATAAAACTTTCTCTACCCACAGATCCACCATTAACAGTTTCAAGCACTGTTTTAGACAAACAGTGCTAAGAAATTAATGCCATGTCCTGAGGGCTTTTTTTAAATGTCTTCAAATTTTTATTTCTAAAGATTGATTCAGTAGGTGGTACCAGGAATCCAGAATGTTTAAGCCTCCAGGAGATGTGAATGCAGGATTAAGTTTAGGCACCATTGGTCTCATCAGGCTGTCTGTAAAACAGGACTCTCCTGGCCTCTGTAAGAGAGACCCCCTTCCCTGGGCTCCAGAACAGTTCTGGGGTGATGCTCTTTGCTTATTGCATCCCAGACTGACCAACCTCTTTTCTGAGTGACCCAATCTTTTTTTTTTTTTAATTTTATTGAAATATAGTTGATTCACAATGTTGCATTAATTTTTGCTGTACAGCAAAGTGATTCTGGTTATACATATGTATATATTCTTTCTGTATTCTTTTCCATTACGGTTTATCACAGGATATTGAATATAGTTCCCCTGTGCTGTACAGTAGGACCTTGTTGTTTATCCATCCTATATATAATAGTTTGCATCTGCTAATCCCAAACTAATCCATCCCTCCTCCAACTCCCCCAGCCTTGGCAACCACAAGTCTGTTCTCTGTGTCTGTGAGTGTGTTTCTGTTTTGTAGATATGTTCATTAGTGTCATATTTTAGATTCCACATATAATTGATATCATATGGTATTTGTCTTTCTCTTTCTGACTTACTTAGCTTAGTATGACAATCTCTAGTTGCATCCATATTGCTGCAAATGGCATTATTTCATTCTTTTTATGGCTGAGTAATATTCCAGTGTGTGTGTGTGTGTGTGTGTGTGTGTGTGTGTGTGTGTGTGTGTGTGTGTACCACATCTTCTTTATCCATCCGTCAATGGACTTTTAGGTTATTTCCATGTCTTGGCTATTGTAAATAGTGCTGCAGTGAACATGGGGATGCATGTATCTGTATGAATTACAGTTTTGTCTGGGTATATGCTCAGGAGTGGAATTGCTGAATCATATGGCAACTCTAATTTTAGTTTTTTTAAGGAACCTCCATACTGTTCTCCGTAATGGTTGTACAAATTTACATTCCCACCAACAGTGTAGGAGGGTTCCCTTTTCTCCACACCCTCTCCAGCATTTGTTATTTGTATTGATAGATTTTTTTAATGATGGCTATTCTGACCGGTGTGAGGTGGTACCCTATTGTAGTTTTGATATGCATTTCTCTAATAATTAGTGATGATGAGCATCTTTTCATGTGCCTTTTGGCCAGCTGTCTGTTGTCTTTGGAGAAATGTCTATTTAGGTCTTCTGCCCATTTTTCGATAGGGTGGTTTGTTTTTTCCTTATTGAATTGTATGAGCTGTTTGTATATTTTGGAAATTAAGCCCTTATCAGTCACATGATTTGCAAATATTTTCTGCCAGTCCATAGGCTGTCTTTTTGTTTTGCTTATGGTTTCCTTTGCTGCGCAAAAGCTTATAAGCTTGATTAGATGCCATTCGTTTATTTTTGCTTTCACTTCTATTGCCTAAGTGACCCAACCTTTATTTAATTCTGTTCATTAAATTCCAGGCGTCTGACTTAGATGCAGAATACAAAAAGTTTCCTATCAGTAATTAGCTGTTGAACTATGAGCATTTTGGTGTCATCTTGCTGCCTATTCTTTGCCTGAACTTTATGCTCTTTAAAATGACCTGAGAATCTGAGGTCTGTTTGAGCCGTTCTCCATGAGAACAGCTGACCAGTCATAACTTTTCACTCCTCAGTCATCCCACAAGTGATTTTTGAGTACCTATCATGTGCTGGACATTGTTTAGGCACTGATGATAGAGTAGTAACCCAAGTAATTCTTCTTATAATGGGACTAATTCTAGTGGAGTGAGAGAGATCATAAAACATCAAATGAAAAATAAGTTGGAGATACAAGTCTGGAATTCAGGAAAGAGACCCAAGGTGTAAACAGAAATTTTTTGAAGTAATTAGCACAGATGATATTTAAGCATGAAACTGGAAAAGTTCCCCAAGGGAGTGTCCTAAAAGAAACGAAAAGTCAGAGAACCCAATCCTGGGCATTAGTTCATGAAGAGATAGGGAGATGAGGAAGAACCAGCCAAGGGAGCTGAGAAGGAATGACCAGAAATGTAGGAGAAAACCAGAGGAGTGTGGTGTCTCAGTGAGTGAAGATGCTGTTTTGAGGTCTTTGCCCCGTTCATTAGGGTTACAGCAGACAGTGTTTTTTGTTTTGCATTGATGGGTGACATCAGCTGGGTAAATGGGAGTGTCTCGAACAGTCTGAGGAGGCCTCATGGAAGAAGGATTATTCACTGAGGCTCTGAAGGATGAGTAGGTTCTAATGGGATACAAATGGGAAAGAATATTGCAAGGTAAGGAGAATATGCAGGCAAAGATCTAGAATCAGGAATATTGTATTTGGAGGAGGCATGGGTAGAGGAGAGGGCAGTGCTTGGGAGCAGTAAAAGATCAACTTAGAGAGGGGAAGTATGGCTAAATCAGAGGGCCTGGAATGGAGAGTGTGGACTTATCCTAAATAAAGATAAAACCCTAGATGCTTAATCCAGTGGTCCTGATGTTGCCACCCCAGAGGACGCTTGGCAATGTCTGCAGACATTTTTGATTGTCTGTGGGGTGGGGCGCTACTGGCATCTAGTGAGTAGAGGCCAGAGATCCTTCTAACAAACATATGCTACAGTGCGTAAGACAGACCTCACAACAAAGAATTATCTGGCCTAAAATATTAATGGATTTGAGGCTGAGAAACCCTACCCCAAAGTGCTTTACTGCACCCCTCTTTTTTGGCAATGGACACTTGCAGCTGTACATGTTGTTGGTTGCTTTAAAGTTTCAGAGTTTAAACAATGAGCTGCTATTTCTTCCCTGCCTCTCTCATTTTTCTTTACTCTAGACATTAAAGTTAAAAAATTTTCACATTATATTCCAATGTGATAGATGAGAGGATGGTAAGTGTTAAGTTTGGTTTTTTCCTCACTTAATTTCTAACATTCCATCCAGTTATACAATGGACTTTTACTTCCCCATTCCTTTGTCTGTTATGCTCACAAAAAACTGAACAGTGCAATTAAATATAGTTTTGCGGCCCTGACTGTGATCTTAATAGGATAACCTTATGCCTGATGCTAGTGAGGTATTTTTCATTTCCTGCAAAGTATGACAGCAGGTGCTAAGCAGGCAGCACAGAGTTTTGTTTAAAAGACAGCAGAATGTAAGAGCCAAGTGTTTGCATCACAATTACAGATACTGAAACAAAAAGAGGTGATGTAGAAGGCAAAGATGCTCATCATTTCCACAGTGAAGATTAGGAACAAGAGAGATAATCTTAGGTGTGTTGAGTATAAGAATGGGCAGTGGTCCTCCAGGAAGTGAAGCCATTCCTCTCTTTTCCAGTGCTATATGTTCCACATGTATGTCGGGGTACGTGCCGGAGGGGGTATCGGTGATGAAATCGAAGACCCAGCCGGCGATGAATATGAGATCTATCGAATCATCTTTGACATCACCTTCTTCTTCTTTGTAATTGTCATTCTCTTGGCCATAATACAAGGTAAGCATCATCCTCAAGAAGATCTAGAATTTGACCTACATATTGTTGACGCTAACATTAAAACACAGGGTAAGAATGTCAGGTGTTTCCTAGAAAAGCCAAATGGAACTCTTCCGTTCAGTGTTTCTTCATTGGAAATCTGTAGAGGGAAAAACAAAGAAGCAAGGGACCCTGCTCTAGCGGGGAGATGGATACAGGTTTCTTTGGCCTCCTTTCAAATAACAGAACGGGAAGAGCACTTTCCTGGGTCTGATTTCCCGCCCTGCCGCTGCTGACCTTTACAACTAGTGGTGGGTGAGCCATTTAGCCTCTTTGGGTCTATCACATGGAAATTATATAAAGCTCTAAGCCATGGGTTATTGAAAAGATTTCTTTAAAAATGATGTCTGTTCCGTGTGCCCTGGGAGCAGAATGTTGTTTTTCACATTTGAAGGAACTGAGCCATAGTAAGTCTAAGTAACTTGGCTGACGTGTACAGCTGAAAAGTGTCAGGGTTGGAATCCAAACGCACAGGGTCTGGACCCAGAGCCGTCACGTGCAACCACCGTGCCGTGTTGACCCATTCCATCTTCCTTTTACTCCAAGGGAACTTGGAGCGGGTGGTTTTTTCCTCTCCTTTTATTCCAAGGTAACTTTTTTTTCCCTCAGAAAAATCACTCATGTTGTCTTCTTCTGCTTACACATTTATCCTAGCTTGAATTAAATGTCTATAAATGGGACATTATCCTCTAAATTCCACAGGCAAAAAAATGATACCCTTTTTTCAGTGAAGTACAGGAACGCGTTTAAAGGATTCATAACCCTTCCTTTATGTCTTTATTGAGTGTAACAATAATGTGTTTAGAAGAGGGCAAAGTCATATAAAACACTTGGAAGAAAACGTACAGCCCGGCAAGTCACAGGAGAAAAGGGAACTAAGCAGCAGGAAGCCGTTAGTTGCTGATTGCTACAGTTAATAACGTTACGGAAAGTTTATTGATGACGAACTTGTGAAAAAAATGATTTGAGGCAAATTCCTTACAGTTAACATGGGCATGTTTGATTTGCAAATTAGCACTTGAAAATCTCATTAGTGGCATTTTCTGTACTTTATGACCGTAAATCTCCATTGCTCCTTCTTGGCGCGAAGCAGGTAGTAACATACCATTTGCTGATGCCAAGGTAACCCAAGGTTTTTCCTGCTGTCCCTTCATTTTTAAACCCGTTTTCAGGCAGTATGTGTGTGCCCTGGGAACTGCATGTCTGTCTGCCCCCCAAAGAGAGAACGCTGCTGCCCTCGTAGGAGTATCCAGTGCGCTCACATCTTCTGCCAAGCTCCGAGCATCTCCCAGTGTCACGGTCCCGTTCCTTGGGAGGCTTAGCCAGGGGGCTGTGAATTTCATTATCCTTCTCTGGTTAATAGATTAAATCCCGTCTTTACTGAACACTAGGTTTAATTATCGATGCTTTTGGGGAACTAAGAGACCAACAAGAACAGGTCAAAGAAGACATGGAGGTGAGTCTCTCCGTTTCTGACTCTGCGTTTCTGTTGTTGTGGACACTGCCTGTCCCCACTGTCTTTTATCAAAGAATGACGGCTATGGGAGCAGGGGGAGGGACATGAACAATGCATGGCTTCACTGGCCTGTTTTCGATTCAGGCAGTACCCAGAGTTGAGCACTGTTGCTAGGCTGTGTGGTGGGCGCCAGGTACATACAAACAGTAGTGTGGCGCCATCTGCCCCTCCAGGAGGGGGAGACCATTCATTCAAAGTGGTGGATCCGCTGACAAATAAGTAGACAGGACATCATGAGCAGTGTGGTGAGCCCTTTATAGGAGGAAACCCTGAGTGCCGGGGTCTCTGGGGCTGGTGTCTAACTTCCTCTTGTATGATCAGGGGCGTACTTAAAAGAAGGGATGCCCAAGCTGAGGCCTGAAGATTGCAGAGGTGTGGATTTGAGAGAGAGAGAACGCACAGGCCAGTTCAGGCCACCTCCCCACCCCGACGTGCCCCACCATGTCCATCACCAGGGGTGCCATTCACATTGGATTCTGTGAAAACGTCACCGCCTGACGTTCTGTATACCAAGACTCTGATTTTAGGGAATTTGATATGCAGATTTTTTTTCTTGGAAGCATAACTGGTTCAGGATGAAGCATTACTTTCTAGTAATGGGGCTGGAGAAGAAGGCCAGCTAATTAAGAGCCTAATCATGCATTTGAGAAATTTACAGTGTAACTTACAGGCTGGGAAACAAGAAAAGGGTTTTCAAGAAAAGGGTTTTAAGCAGGGCAGTGAGGTGATCAGATTTTACATTTTAAAAAGATAACCATGGATTAAAATGGGGGAGTGAGCTCGACACTGGCACACCCAGGGACAGGGAAGCAGCTGTCAGCATTTTCTAGGTAGGAGATGATGCAGGAGCCAAATGGATTCAAGCAGTACTTCGGCATGAAAAGAACTTGGTGACTGGCCAGATGCAGAGGATGAAGAGTTTGGAGCAAGCGGGGATGTTACTGAGGTTCCGTCCAGCATGAGCCTCTAGGAAGAAGCATGGTGGCTCAGTTACACACACAGTGACCGAGAGAGGTAACAAAGAGGAAGGGCAGTTTCCTGGAGAAAGCCGTTAAGTGGGAACCTGTTTAGTTAAGAGACACTGAATGGTGTACAAGACTGGATGCTGAATGCAGCCTTTCTGCTGTCGGCAGCTGTTGATCAGTAAGGCAGGGAGAATTATAAATTACCTTAATCATCTTGATTCTAGGCTCTCGCATCTAGGGCATCATAAACATGCCTCTGACGGTATGAAACAGCTTCTAATTTGCAGGGAAGATGAGCATCTGGAGCCACATGAGGACAATAATTATTGAATTCATTTGAGTTGATACATAGGAGATGCTAATGATAAAATGGAAGGCCTGCTTCTCCCTGGGTTTTGGGTACCAGGCCTGCAGATGGCAGACCTAGCGGGTGAAGAGAGAGATGGATGGGATGGGAGGGAAGCGGAGAGAGCAGGTGTCCTGTTTCTAGAGTGGACTGTCATCCCAGTACGTCTCTGTTGGTTGTGTGCCTAGCGTGGTGCCTGGCATGTGGCGGACCTTCTCTGAATCGTTGATTCAACACCTCACAGCTTGGTATTTGGTCTGGTCCTCCCCAGATGGAAGGAATTTGTGCCTCCCCCCTCCACCAGCTTGGTCATCAGACTTGGCTAGGATAGATACCAAGTTTGTGGTTTCAGTTGAGGACACATTCAGTCCTACCTAGATAATTTGAGCCAGTGTAATGAACAAGAGTGATCACCAAGCGTGGGCGTGCTCACTTAGGCTGAAGAAAAGAAGACATTGCTTTTTGGCCATCATCATCTTGTTCTCTTCCTTCTGCCTCTGTTACTTCTTGCTGTTGGTTCCTATGTCATTTAAACCCCACCGCAAGATGTAGTGGTGGCAACAGTTAAATTGATATTCAGGTGCTTGGCACAGTCTTATGGGATGATCTTTTATGTAGACCGAATAATCCAAGTAGCTGCCCCTGAGTGGTGAGTTGTGTTTTCCTTTTGTTTTGCTTTCTGAACTCTGACCTTTGAATACTGCCTTTGTCTTCTAGACCAAGTGCTTCATCTGTGGGATAGGCAATGATTACTTCGACACTGTGCCCCATGGCTTTGAAACCCACACTTTACAGGAACACAACTTGGCCAATTATCTGTGAGTGTGCCTGACTCGGACTCCCTTGCCTCTCCTGATACCCAGGCGTCCCCCACCTCAGCAAGCCGGGGAAACAGGACAGAGAGCCCCTCTCTTTACCATTGGCTTCAGGCTTCTTATACCTCTTGGAGGGAAAGACCCACAGCTAGTGGTTCTTTTTCCTCGAGTAGGTTGACTTAGGAAAGGAAGTTGCAGCCCTCCACGTGAACAATACCTTCTAGAACATGAAATGAAAAGGTGGAAAGGATGAGCAGAATATGTACCAAGCCTCTCAGAGAGCTTTGGCCGTGTTTGCCATTTCAAACAGGAACGTTCCAGCTGCTCCCTAGAGATACGTGAATCTTCATTTTTCTTTTCTGAAGAACCACAGACCTCTTTAGGCACCCCTGGAAACAGTTAAATGTTGCATTTTTTTTAATACATAGAAATCTGGCTCTTACTTGAGACTAGCCAAAACTGTACTTCAGTACAATATTATTTCTTAATCCGTTTCTAACCTGATTTTAATATCTAACAGAAAAGATATAGCGTAGCATTGTAGCAATTTAAAAAAAAAATGGATTTTGGAATTCACAAGTGTGTGATATTAGACAAGTTATTGAACCTTTTTAATTCTCGGTTTTGCAAATGAGGATTGCAATTCCTGCTCCATGAGTGAATGTGGAAACAGCTGCAGGCAGGGTCTGGCACTGAGCCTGGTATAAAGCAGCTCCCAAGAGGTATAACAACTTGATCTGTGAACACATTATAGCTCCTTTGAAAAAAATATTTTAAAAGCTGATTAAGCTGTTGGTCCCCATGGCATTTTTTTTTTTTGGCCCTGCAGGTTTGACCCATTTATTTTCTCTGCCATGAAGAGTTAGTCCATAGCAGAACCAGAAGTATTTGTTTATGCTGATATTTCCATACAATCCATTTCTGATTACTCTCTCTGTATCTGTAGGTTTTTTCTGATGTATCTCATAAACAAAGATGAAACAGAGCACACAGGACAGGTAGGTAAACAGTGACCATACATCATCTAAAAGAAATGATAAAAGAATCTCTGCATTTTGGAATAAATGTGTACATTAAACATTAATATTGGAATTACTTTCAGATATTAGTCATGGTATCTTAGTATAAAATTCCTGTTATCTTGGATGAGTATGCAAAGATTGCTGTAGTAGAAAAAGTAAAATTAGAATTGCACATTTATTAGCTGAAAATGCTGAGTTTGGGTTTTGATAATTATAATATACTTGATTGCTTAATCAGATAGCAGATGATTTCAAATGAACTTCATTCAGTAGTATTACAGTCATTTAAAAATAATTGCATATCCTGGGACAAGATGGCAGAGTAGAAGGACCTTGATCTCACCTCCACTCAGGAGCACACCAAAATCACAACTGAATGCTAAACAAACATTGATAAAAAAGACTGGAACCTACTAAAGAAAGATATTCTACATCCAAAGACAAAGAAGAAACCACAACGAGACAGTATAAGGGGTGCACTTGCAATATAATTAAATCCTATACCTGCCCCACGTGGGTGATCCACACACTGGAGAATAATTAATTATATTGCAGAACTAACTTCTCCCACAGGAGTGAGAGTTCTGAGCCCCATATCAAGCTCCCCAGCCTTGGGGTCTGACATCAGGAGGAGGACCCCTCCACCCCAGAGCACTTGACTTTGAAGCCAGCAGGGCTTGAGTGCAGGAGCTCCAAAGAAAGAACTGTGCAAAACAGAGATGCCACTCTTGGAGGGCACACACAAGGTCTTTTTGCCCCGGGACCCAGGGCAAGAGCAGTGACTTCATAGGGGCCTGGGCCAGACTTACCTGCTGGTCTTGGAGGGGCTCCTGGGGAAGCAGGTGTGGCTCACTATGGGGACAAGGACACTGGTGGATTCACTGGCCTGAGCGCTCCCAGAGGCCACCATTTGGGCACCAAGACCTGGCTCCACCCAACACCCAAACCACCAACAGGGTGGGAATGCAGACCCACCCATCAGCAGACAGGCTGCCTAAAGAAAGACTTCCTGAGTCCGCAGCCACCTCTAGACACGCCCCTTACATGGCCAGCTACCAGAGGGCCAAGACCCAGCTCCACCCACCAGTGCGGAGGCACCAGTTCCTCCCACCAGGAAGCCTGCACAAGCCTCTAGACAAGCCTCACCCACCAGGGGGCAGACAGACACCAGAAGGAAGAAAACTACAATCGCCTCCACTCTGTGGAACTGAGTCTGCAAACACAGGTCAGAAACTACCCTGGGACCACCTGGTCCCTGGCCCTTGGTGATGAGAGGGGAGTGTACTGCTGGGACACATAGGACATCCCCTACAGAGGGCCACTTCTCCAAGGTCAAGAAACGTAACTGACCTTCCACAAACATAAAAATACAAATAGAAATTCAGGCAAATGAGATGGCCGAGGAATATGTTCCAGATGAAGGAACAAGATAAAACCCCAGAAGAACAACTAAGGGACATGGAGATAGGCAATCTACCTGAGAAAGAGTTGAAAGTAATGATCATAAAGATCCAAGAACTCAGGAAAAGAATGGATACACAGAGTGAGAAGTAACAGGAAGTTTTTAACAAAGAGTTAGAAAATATAAATAACAACCAAACAATTGAACAATAAGTGAAATGAAAAATATAGTAGAGGGAATTGATAGCAGAATAAATGAGGCAGAAGAATGGATAAGTGAGCTGGAAGATAGAGTGGTGGAAATCACTGTTTCAAAACTGAATAAAGAATGAAAAGAAATGAGGACAGTTTAAGCAGCCTCTGGGGCAATGTCAAAGGCACCAACATTCACACTATAGGGGTCCCAGAAGGGAGAGAGAGAGAGAGAAAGGGTCTGAGAAGATATTTGAAGAGATAATAGCTGAAGGATTCCCTACCATGGGAAAGGAAACAGTCACCTAAGTCCAAGAAATACAGAGAGTCTCAGGCAGGATTAACCCAAGGGGGAATACACCAAGACACACAATAATAAAATTGACAAAAATTAAAGAAAAATATGAAAAGCAACAATGGGAAAGCAACAAGTAATAATATACAAAGGATTCCCCATAATACTATCAGTTGATTTCTCAGCAGAAACTCTGCAGGCCAGAAGGGAGTGGCATAATATATTTAAAGTGATGAAAGGGAAAAACCTACAACCATGAATGCGCTACACAGCAAGGCTCTCATTCAGATTTGATGGAGAAATCTTTACAGACAAGCAAAAGTTAAGAGAATTCAGCACCACCAAATCAGCTTTATAGCAAGTGCTAAAGGAACTTCTCTAGGCAGAAAGGAAAAGGTAACAACTAGAAAAAAAATTACAAAATGGGAAAGCTCACCTGTAAGGCAAACATACAGTAAAGGTAGGAAATAGTAATTGACAGTAACGCAATATTAATGGGTGATTTTAACACCCCACTTACATCAATGGACAGATCATTCAGACAGAAAATCAATAAGGAAACACAGGCCTTAAATGACACATGAGACCAGATGGACTTCACTGATATTTATAGAGCATTCCATCCGAAAGCAGCAGAATACACATTCTTTTCAAGTGCACATGTAACATTCTCTAGGATAGATCTCATGCTGGGCTAAAAAGCAAGTCTCAGTAAATGTAAGAAAACTGAAATCATATCAAGCATCCTTTGTGACCACAATGCTATGAGATTAGAAACCAATTATTATAGGAATAAAACTGTAAAACACAAAAACACATGGAGGCTAAACAATATGTTACTAAACAACCAATGGATCACTGAAGAAATCAAAGAGGAAATTAAAAAAAAAAAACCTAGAAACAAATGACAATGAAAACTTGACAACCCAAAAACTATGGGATGCAGCGAAAGCAGTTCTAAGAAGGAAGTATATAGCAATACAGTCTAACCTCAGGAAACAAGAAAAATCTCAAACATCCTAACCTTACACCTAAAGCAACCAGAGAAAGAAGAACAAACAAAACCCAAATTTAGTAGGACAGAAATCAAGATCAGAGCAGAAATAAATGAAATAGACACAAAGGAAACAATAGCAAAGATCAATGAAACTAAAAGCTGGTTCTTTGAGAAGATAAACAAAATTGATAAACCTTTACCCGGATTCATCAAGAAAAAAAGGGAGAGAACTCAAATCAATAAAATTAGAAATGAAAAAGGAGAAGTCAGAATGGACACCACAGAAATACAAAGGATCATAAGAGACTAGTACAAGCAGCTATATGCCAACAAAAGGGAGAACTGAGAAGAAATGGACAAATTCTTAGAAAAGTACAATATTCCAAGACTGTACCAGCAAGAAATAGAACATATGAACAGACCAGTCACAAGTAGTGATACTGAAACTATGCTACTACCAACCAATGGATCACTGAAGAAATCAAAGGGGAAATTAAAAAATACCGAGACAAATGACTATGAAAACACGAGGTTCCAAAACCTATGAAATGCAGCAAAAACAGTTCTAAGAGAGAAGTGTATAGCCATGTAAACTTCATAGTTACAGCCATATAGGCTCAAGAAACAAAAAAATAATCTCAAATAAACAACCCAACCTTACACCTAAATCAACTCAAGAAAGAACAAACCAACCTCAAAGTCAGTAGAAGGAAAACAATCAATCATAAAGATCAGAGCAGAAATAAATGAAATAGAGATAAAGGAAACAATAGAAAAGATCAATGAAACTAAAAGCTGGTTCCTTGAAAAGATAAACGAATAAACCTTTAGCCAGATTCATCAAGAAAAAAAGGGAGGGCACCCAAATCAATAAAACTAGAAATGAAAAGGGAGACGTTACGTAGGAAACCACAGGAACACAAAGGACCATAAGAGACTAATACAAGAACTATATGCTAATAAATGGACAACCTAGAAGAAAATGGACAACTTCTTAGAAAGGTACAAGGAATAAACAGAAATAGGAACATACCAATTACAAGTACTAGAATTGAACCTGTGATTTAAAAACTCCCAAAAAACAAAAGTCCAGGACCAGATGGCTTCACAGCAGAATTCTACCAAACATTTAGAGACGAGTTAACACCTATCCTGAAACTAATCCAAAAAACTGCAGAGGAAGAAACAGTTTCAAACTCATTCTATGAGGCCACCATCACCCTGATACCAAAACCAGACAAAGATACCACAAAAAAAATTACAGACCAATGTTACTGATGAACATATACATGAAAATCCTCAACAAAACACTAGCAAACCAAATCCAACAATACATTAAAAGGATCATACACCATGATTGAGTGGGATTTATCCCAGTGATGCAAGGGTTTTTCAATATTCCCAAATCAATCAGTGTAATACACCATATTAACAAATTAAAGGATAGAGACCATATGATCATCTCAATAGATGCAGAAAAAGCTTTTGATAAAAGTCAACATCCACTTATGACAAAAACACTCCAGAAAGTAGGCATAGAGGGAACCTACCTCAACATAATAAAGCCCACATATGACAAATCCACAGCTAACATCACACTCAACGGTGAAAACCTAAAAGCATTTACTCTAAGATCAGGAACAAGACAAGAAGGTCCACTCTCACCACTTTTACTCTGTGTTGTTTTGGAAGTCCTAGCCCCAGCAATCAGAGAAGAAAAAGCAATAAAAGGAATTCAAATTGGAAAAAAAGTAAAACTGTCACTGTTTGTAAATGATGTGATACTACACATAAAAAATCCTAAAGATGCTACCAGAAAACTACTAGAGCATCAAGGAATTCAGTAAAGTCACAGGATGCAAAATTAACACACAGAAATCTGTTGCATTTCTACACACTAACAACAAATAATCACAAAGAGAAATTAGGAAACAATCCCATTACCTAAATGTCCATCGACAAAGGAATGGTTAAAGAATACGTGGTACATACATACAGTGGAATATTACTCAGCCATAAAGAAGAATGGAATAATGCCATTTGCAGCAACATGCGTGGACCTAGAGATTGTCATACTGAGTGAAGTAAGACAGAGAAAGACAAATATCATATGATATTACATATATATGTGGAATCTAAGAAAATGGGTCAAATGAACTTATTTACAAAACAGAAATAGAATCACAGATGTAAAAATCAAATTTATGGTTACCAGGGAGGAAGGGGGGAGGGATAAATTGGGAGATTGGGATTGACATATACACACTACTATATGTAAAACAGATAATCAACAAGGACTTACTGTATAGCACAGGGACCTCTACTCAATACTCTGTAGTGACCTATATGGGAAAAGAATCTAAAAAAGAATGGATATATGTATATGTATAATTGATTCACTTGAGGAAACACAATATTGTAAATCAACTACACTCTAATAAAAAGTTAAAAGAATTTCATAAGGACAAAAACAAAGGAAACAATCCCATTTACCATCACATCAAAAAGAATAAAATATCTAGGAATAAACCTACCTAAGGAGGCAAAGACCTGTACTTCGAAAACTATAAGATGCTGATGAAAGAAACAAAGATGACACAAAATGATGGAAAAATATACCATGTTCTTGGGTTGGAAGAATCAATATTGTCAGAATGAATAAACCGGGCTTCCCTAGTGGTGCAGTGGTTAGGAGTCAACCTGCCAGCACAGGGGACATGGGTTTGAGCCCTGGTCCAGGAAGATCCCACATACCGCAATGCAACTAGGCCCGTGTGCCACAACTACTGAGCCTGTGCTCTGGAGCTGGCGAGCCACAACTACTTAAGCCAGTGCGCCTAGAGCCTGTGCTCTGCAACAGGAGAGGCCACCGCAATGAGAGGCCCACACACCACAATGAAGAGCAGCCCCTGGCTCGCCGCAACTAGAGAAAGCCTGTGTGAATCAACGAAGACCCAGAGCAGCCAAAAAGAAATAAAATAAAATAAATTTTTTAAAAAATGAATAAACTACCCAAGGCAATCTAGAGATTCAGTGTAATCCCTATCAAATTACCAATGGCATTTCAAAGAACTAGAACAAAAATTTTTTTAATTTGTATGGAGACACAAAAGACCCCAAATAGTCAAAGCACTCTTGAGAAAGAAAGATGGAACTGGAGGAATCAGGCTCCCTGACTTCAGTCTACACTACAAAGCTACAGTAATCAAGACAGTATGGTACTGGCACAAAAACAGAAATATAGATCAGTGGAACAGGATAGAAAGCCCAGAGATAAACCCACACACCTATGGTCAACTAGTCGATGATTAAGGAGGCAAGAATATGCAATGGAGAAAAGACAACCTCTTCAACAAGTGGTACTGGGAAAACTGGACAGCTACAAGTAAAAGAATGAAATTAGAACACTCCCTGATACCATACACAAAAATAAACTCAAAATATATTAAAGACCTAAATGTAAGACCGGATACTATGCAACTCCTAGAGGAAAACAGAGGCAGAACACTCTTTGACATAAATCGCAGCAAGCTCTTTTTTGATAACACCTCCTAGAGTAATGAAAATAAAAACAAAAATAAACAAATGGGACCTAATTAAATTTAAAAGCTTTTTCACAGCAAAGGAAACCATAAACAAAATGAAAAGACAACCCTCAGAATGGGAGAAAATATTTGCAAACGAAGCAACCGACAAGGGATTAATCTCCAAAATATACAAGGCGCACATGCAGCTCAATATCAACAAAACAAACAACCCAATCAAAAAATGGGCGGAAGACCTAAATAGACATTTCTCCAAAGAAGACATACAGATGGCCTAGAGGCACATGAAAAGATGCTCAACATCACTAATTATTAGAGAAATGCAAATCAAAACTACAATGAGGTATCACCTCACAACGGTCACAATGGCCATCATCAAAAAACTCTATAAACAATAAATGCTGGAGAGGATGTGGAGAAAAGGGGACCCTCCTACACTGTTGGTGCGAATGTTAATTGGTACAGCCACTATGGAGAATAGTATGGAGGTTCATCAAAAAACTAAAAATCGAACTACCATATGACCCAGCAAACCCACTCCTGGGCATATACCCTGAGAAAACCATAATTCAAAAAGACACATGCACCCCAATATCCATTGCAGCACTATTTACAATAGCCAGGACGTGGAAGCAACCTAAATGTCCATCAGTAGAGGAATGGATAAAGATGTGGCACATATATACAATGGAATATTACTCAGCCATAAAAAGGAATGAAATAGTGCCATTTGCAGAGACGTGGATAGACCTAGAGACTGTCATACAGAGTGAAATAAATCAGAAAAAGAAAAAATATCATGGAATATCACTTATACATGGAATCTAGAAAAATGGTACAGATGAACTTATTTGCAAAGCAGAAATAGAGACACAGATGTAGGGAACAAACTTATGGATATCAAGGGGGAAGGGGAAGTGGGATGAACTGAGAGATTAGGATTGACACATATACACTACTATGTATATAATAGATAACTAATGAGAACCTACTGTATAACACAGGGAACTCTACTCCATGCTCTATGGTGACCTAAATGGGAAGGAAATCTAAAAAAGAGGGGAGATATAGATATAGATATATAAATAAATAAATAAAATTCACTTTGCTGTACAGCAGAAACTAACACAACGTTGTAAAGCAACTATATACTCCAATAACAATTAAAAAAAAAAGAAATCCCAGAAATAAACCAACGCACCTTTGGTCAATTAGTTTACAACAAAGGAGGTACAATATACAATGGAGAAAAGACAGTCTCTTCAATAAGTGGTGCTGGGAAAACTGGACAGCTACATGTAAAAGACTGAAATTAAAACACTACCTAACACCACACACAAAAATAAACTCAAAATGGATTAAAGACCTAAATTTAAGCCTGGATACTGTGTAACTCCTAGAGGAAAACATAGGCAGAACACTCTTTGACATAAATCACAGCAATATCTTTTTGGATCTGTCTCCTAGTGTAATGGAAATAAAAACCAAAATAAACAAGTGGGACCTAACTAAACATCTTTTGCACAGCAGAGGAAGCCATAAACAAAATGAAAAGAAAACCTACGGACTGGGAGTAAATATTTGCAAATGATGCAACTGACAAAGGATTCATCTCCAAAATATACAAACAGCTCCTACACCTCAATATCAAAAAAACCACCAACCAAATCAAAAATGGGCAGAAGACCTAAATAGGCGTTTCTCCAAAGAAGACATACAGATAGCCAAAAAGCACATGAAAAGATGCTCAGCATTGCTAATTATTAGAGAAATGCAAATCAGAACTACAATGAGGTATCACCTCACAACGGTCAGAATGGCTGTCATCAAAAAGTCTACAAATAATAAATGCTGAGAGGGTGTGGAGAAAAAGGAACCCTCCTACACTGTTGGTGGGATTGTAAATGGGTACAGCCACTATGGAAAACAGTATGGAGGATCCTTAAAAAACTAACAATAGAGCTACCATATGATCCTGCAATTCCACTCCTGGGTATATATCTGGAGAAAACCATTAATTTGAAAAGATACACGTACCCCAGTGTTCATTACAGCACTATTTACAATAGCCAAGACAGTGAAACAACCTAAATGTCCACTGACAAATGAGTGGATACAGAAGATGTCACACACACACACACACACACACACACACACACACACACACACACACACACATATGCACAATGGAATATTACTTGGGCATAAAAAATTATGAAATAATGCTTTTTGCAGCAACATGAATGGACCTAGAGATTATGATACTAAGTAAGTCAGACAAAGACAAAAATCATATGATATCTCTTATATGTGGAACCAAAAATAAAATGGTACAAATAAATTTATATACAAAACAGAAATAGAGCCACAGACATAGAAAACATATGTATGGTTACCAAAGAGGAAAGGAGTGGAAGGGATAAATTAGGAGTTTGTGATTAACATATATACACTACTATATATAAAAAATAGATAGCAACAAATACCTACTGTATAGCACAGGGAACTATTCTCAATATTTTGTAATAAGCTATAAGGGAAAATAATCTGAGAAAAAAATATATGTACGTGTATAACTGAATCACTTAGCTGTACACCTGAAACTAACTCAATACTGTAAATCAACTATACTTCAATTTAAAATATTAAAATAAATAAATAATTGCATATTAAATGTTTAAGGTTCTGCCCAAGCTATTTGAAATTCTCCCTCCACAAATATTCACCTCCCATTGTTAATAGTTTGAATTTGAATGGTACAATTAAACAAAAATAATAGTTTTAAGGCACCCTCAAAATCATATATCACAAATAGGTTTTTTATCATTATTATATTACAGTCAGGATGAAGATTGATTATTTATTAGTAGAAATAAATAAGACCTGGTATAGTTAGGAACTATCTAAATGAATTTGGGATTATAACTATGTGAAATACACCATTATACGTATGTGATATATATATATATATATATATATATATATGTATATAAAATAACAAATTTGAGTTTCTTTCTATCTTATATTTTGTGGTAACACAGAGATCCTAGGGAAAGATGTTCTTAACACATTGCCTTTACTTTTACAGGAATCTTATGTTTGGAAGATGTATCAAGAAAGGTGCTGGGAATTTTTCCCGGCTGGGGATTGTTTCCGGAAACAGTACGAAGACCAGCTAAATTAATCTCAGTCCCAGATCACCTCCGAAAACAAAAACACACACACACACACGCTCTCTCTGTCTTTGTCTCTGTTCTTCTGTTTCTAGACTCTGTCTCTCTCTCTTTCTGTTCCCTTGGAAACATCTGCTGATTTTCTGAATTGCCAGCGTTACATGCTTTCTCGGAGCAGTGAAGCTGTGTTTCTGAAGATTTGACTGTGCTTTTTCCCCCACCTAGTGTATTTTCTTTGAGAATAATGACTGAAGAATAATCTAAATTCATACAAGGACAAAACAGGAACTTTGGAAAGAAAACCATTCTGGAGACTCTCAATCATTACACACACAGATTTCCTTCTGAGACGCCTGGAAATCAGCTTGCACTGTGGGACCTTCACAGAGAAGCGTGGCAGCCACACTCATCCGGCCTCTTTATTTCACCATCCGGAAAGGAACTCTCTAATGGTCACAGAGCACTGTCGCACTTACCAGATTGCCGTGGACACCAGTTACGAAGGGAAATAGTGCCTTACTATATGTGGGTTGAGCTATGCAGAAGATATGTGCATGAAGAAACATCTTTATTTTCTTTATGTCGACTTTTTTTCTTAGTTAGATTGATTTTTGTGAGGGTTTTTTTTTTTTTTTTCTTTCATGCTTTTCTTTGGTGGGGGAGGGTAAGAAAAGCAGTTTGCGTGCACCTTTTAAAGAAGACGGGTGGCCTGTCTCAGGATGCGAGGAGGTTCTTCTCATTCATCCAGATGCCCATTTCCCCTCCCCCTGTGCTCCTGCTCTTATTTTGCTAATGCTCTGATGCAATATTGCAACTTTATGAAATCTTTGTATGAAAACAAAAAGACTGCAAAAAATACACTTTCAAAAGAAATAATTCATTGCATGTTTATTATGCAAGTTTAAACGAACCAAGAAAACCTTCAGAAGCAAGTTGATCCACGTGAAAGAACTTTCATGATAATTATATTCATAGTAATAAAGTGTCGTGGGCTTAATTGTATATTTGGAGCCAGTGTCATCCACCAACAATGTGATACATTATGAACTTGACAGTAGTTTTGGGTTTTTCTCTTTCTTTCGGCCACCTGTGATCAGTTGTGGATTAAGGACTTCTTGTCAGGCCATTTTTTTAATATCAAAGCTGAAGCAATATCCATTCAGGGATTTCATCAGTTGCATCAAAAAAAACACGGATAATAATATATCAATCACTCCATTTTGAGTCCTTTTAAATGTAATGCGAATCTTTACAAATAAAAAAGAGATTCAGAATGGAAGCAAGGTCATTTTGCAAATATTGGAGCTCTTTTATTACAAGGTCTGCTTGTTAATTTTAGAATTGTAAAACTGCTCTGATTAAACTATTTAACTTTCTCACCCTCTTTCTCCATTTCACTTATAACTGGGATGCATCAAAAAGCCTTGAAAGCCTTGAGCTTTTAAGTTGTGTGTGTCTAGGGCAATCCAAACACTGCCTTAAGGCCTGTCATACGTCCCTGTGGCTAAGCAAGTTTTCTGCTTTTATGATTACGGAACCTCAGAGCCATGGAGCATTTTGAATCACCTAGCTCCACCCCTGTCATTTCCTTGTCTTGGGGTCATCCAGATTTCTTGGAAGCCACCAATAACAGAAAAATCACTGTCTCCCAAATCATTTTAATTTTTAATCAGCTTTCATTTTAGGAAGCTCTTCCTTATTCAGCGCAAATTCATTTCCATGCAACAGTAGGGATTCATTTTCTGTCTTAATCTGGAAGAGGACTGGCACACCAGTAAGTGATATATGAAACGTTCCAATGCTAATTGAACATCTACTGTGTACCAAGGGCGGTGCTGGGTATCTACTGTCATTTTTCAGCCCATTGGCACAACATCACAGCTGTGTACCACTTAGATTTTGCATTTGTCTTGAAAAACTTTGCCCTTCTTCCTTTCTAGGTTAAATGGACATAAGACAGGTTCATAGGAGAAAAACAATTTTTTATGTACGTGAGCCGCACAAAGACATGGGAGGTTCCCAACGGTGAGGCAACTGAGGCTTACGCGCCATCCTGAGCTCAGGAGAAGAGAGTGGGGTCTGGACCTTCAAAGGGAAGGAAGACAATTCCACAGGACGGTGGCGAGAGCAAATATTTGGTAAACAAGTTTTTGCCGTGCCAGGTAGAACAAACAGGCCCTGCCGGGCTCCCCCCAGCTTCCCGCACCAGCCCACACTCTCTATAGTTACCCCTGGTGATGGTTCTCTTCCTGGACCAGGTCTTCTACCTGAATTCTTTTAGACACTTAAGGAGGAGGTAAAAAGCTCTTCCTGAGTCTTCTGAGGCTTGACTGACTTCAGCTCAAAGTGATCCACATGCCAAAGTGGCACATTCTGGGGAGGCTCATACTAAACCTCTCAGTAACATTTTTATTTGGGTGAAGGAGTCAATTTGTGCTGTGGGAATCCTCAATCCAGCTCAAGGAGGTGACCTCATGTTCTGAGGAGTCTGGATAAAATAAATGAGGTCAGCTCCACAAAACATCCAAGACCACGTTCCCCTTTGCCACAAAACACTTCAGAGGAAGCACGCAGTGCAGAGGAATAAATGTTCTTCTGGGACATGAAGTCTGACAGATTCAGGCCTTCTGTTCATAATGCCAAAGTCAGAGTTGACATGAAACAACAGTACAGGTGAGAGGTGAGCAAACAAATTCCTAGTTGTCCCCTGGATTCTGCAGATTCTTGTAGACTCTCCTGATTGATTGCTCGTGGCTTTAGAGCCCTGGTCGGTGACAGACAAGTGCTCAGGGAGAAGCAGAGAAAGGCTGAATTCAGGAAAGGAAGCTTCCTTCCACTTGGGGACTTTGGCCATCAGTGTTGGAAGAAGACTAAAGGAGCAGAGCTGGTCACTTTAGAAACTGTCATTGGTGCTGTCAGTGGCCGACAGAGGAGGAGGGTACCTGTTTATTTCCGTCTCAAGGCCTCAAAGGGGAAGGGGCAGATTTTCTGCGTTGGCATTATTATTAAATCTCCCAGGAAATGTTGCACGAATTGCAAACACACTGGGACTCTCTCCTTCTCTGATTAAGCTCAGGACTGCCTAACTCAAACTCAAGAAATGTAATCCCCTCAGAAATTTTCAAGTATTCAAACAATCACAAAGAGTATCATAATATCATATCTTCATGTCTCTGCTTCCACTCTCACAGCCATTTTTCTCCCTTTCTTATTTCATCTATTCCTACCCCACTTTTTTTCTTTGGAAACATCTCTTGATCCTACTCCATAAGATAAACAGCTAAAGCAGGCAGTTAGCTAGATAGGAGCAGAGCAAGGGGGGGCAATGGCCAAGTGGCAGGAACCACACACCTAACAGCAGGGGTCCTTGGGTAGACAAAGAAAAGTAGGAACTTCCAGACTGACAGGAAACCACACATTTTGGGGTGACGAGTGTCCTGAAGGCAGACAAAGAAAGGTGGGAAAAGGCGGGAATCTCTGGTGTCCATTGTAACCTTTTGGTCACTATGCCCTCATTACAGTAAAATTAGCCTTGCATATAAGAAGTTCTCATCATGCACCGATGCCACGATACTTCCAACCAAGGCTAAATAAGGACAAAAATCCTTCCTCCCTTCAGGAAGGTGGGGCTGATGAAAATCAGGGAAAACAACCCCCAAACCTCTCCCTCCCAAATGAATATTCCACCTCTTCATTTCTACATCCACATAACAAGTTTCCCAAAGAAACTCAGGGCAGCTACTCACCCGAGCCCGGCTGCTCTCCCCTAGGGAGCGTACAGTCGCTTAAATAAACCCTTGCTTTACTTTCCTGACCTCCCGCCTTGTCCCTGAATTCCTTCTGCGACGAGACAAGAAATCAGCCGCCGGCATCATCTTTGGCGAGGCAGCCAGGGGAGTTCGGTAAGCCTCAGCCGCTCGCCTCCCTTGCGCTTGAGAGGCGCTGCCTTGCTTCCTGCCATTCGTTTCTCCCCCCTCCATTCCCTCCCTCTCTCTCTCTCTCTCTCCCTCTCTTATTGTCTGTCCCATTTTCGGACCTGTTGTTGCAAAGATGTGGGCACGAGTCGAGCATCTAAAAGCCACTAGGGCACTCGCCACTGGAAGACTCTCGTCGGGACGACTGGGTAGTGGAGTGGACGAGAAAGTCGATAGGTCTGTCCGCCCACCTCAAGGCAATTTCCGGGCAACGTTTTTAGGCACACAGTTAACAGCATAACACCACCCACTCCCTGCAGCTACCTTTATAGGCTCATTATTGGTCCACCTATGCCTGACTATCCTTGTCTCTCTCTGTGTCCTATCTTTTACTTTCCATTCTTATTTCATGCCTTACTCTGCTGGAAATGGGGAAAGAGAATCTGCCAGGCATTTTTCAACCTTACCGTTAGGTCTTATACCTCTCATTACTCGCAAGGCATGTCAGGAAAAGTTTCCAAGCATTCTCACAGGCAGCTAGGGACCCAAACCATAGGAGCTTTGCCCTCTGGGTTTGCCTTATCCACCAGCTTAATTAGCTGTCACCGGGTTCAATTGTGTGGAAGTATAAAATGCAGCCTTACCCAGACTGTAAGGGAGTTCACACCGTGCCCATGGCTGTTACGGTCCCTTCGGGAGCTCCCTTGTGCCGGATGGTCTGTGTACATAACCCGTGGTGTTGGGAAGGGGGACAGTCCTGCCCCGTGCGGTTGGAACCAGCGGCGGTGGGACTGCATCTGGGCTGCCAGCCTTCTCCACTCGCCTCTGCACGGCGCCCTGCATTCGGCCAGCCCCCTCCACGGTCCGCCACACAAGCGGGATCCATCCCCGCCCGCAGCTCACACTGTAGGCGCGGGGCAGTTCATGCTGGGGGCGGGACGCGCGCATGGCCACGCCCCAGGGACACATGACCCCCGTTTGCCATGCTTGCCTCCCCTGGGTTGCGTGATTGGGAGTGTTCTTGCAGGGCTGTCGGGCCCTCCATCCCACTAAGTTCAGACACAGTGCCTCCACCTTGGGACACCATATCCCCCCATCCCCCCGCCTGGTGGCGCTGCCCGCTGCATGGAGCATCTGGGGGGGGGGGGGCAGGGTAGCACCAAGGCCCGGGGGTGCTGCCCACAAAAGGGAAGGGAAAAGAAAGGCTTTTTCACAAACCACCTCCCTTAATGGCCAGTGCCTGTTTCCAGAAATATACCACCCTCTTAGGAAAAAAACGCTGTAACCTAAATAGGTCCTAGAACTATGAGGATGTCTGTTCTAGAAGTACATACCCCAGAACACAGAGATAATCGCTGGCCACAGAATCTACAGAGAAGCCTGCAGGACGGTCACTCATCCTGGGCACCACAGACACCAGGATAGGACACAGGCGCCAGGATGCTGGGGCTGGCAGGACCGCCGTATGGGGCAGTAGCTAGCCCCCACTGTGGCTAGTGTCGAAGGGACGAGGTGGACAGGGACACCTGGAACAAGTCCTGCCTCAGGGAATCCGCACGGGACCTCCTAACGCTAGCGCTCCTCTCTGTCACGGGAGCACCATCTCCCTGAAGGAAGGATAGGAAACACCCCTTCCATCCCCAGGGACTGACCCCTCAGGTGCATTCTGAGTCCCTAGGACAAGTTTCCTCTAGACTGTTTAAAGTGAAAAAAACTTGCTTTCTTTTGTAACACAGCCTGGCCCCAATATACACTTGAGGACGATGAGGCCTGACCAGAAAATAGAAGCCTCAACTATAATACATACCATCCTGCAGTTAGACATCTAAATGAACAGAAGTTCCTTATGTTCAGGCTTTTATGGCCCTAAGAGAGAACCTGGAGCTACGCACGTCCTATGTTAGGGAACCTTGCTGGCTGGGACCCATTCAGGCTACACAAAAGCCCTCTCTAGTGGCATCTGTGGAGGAACACAAGCCCCAGACAGAAGACCCAAGCCCCACACCCTTTCACCACCTTCAGCTCCTCCCCTGCCCTATAAGCCTCTTCACCCTTCCATACCAGCAGCGCAGGCAGAGCTTCCCAGCCCCCTTCAGGAAGTAGTAAGTGGGCCTCAGGGAATTACCGGAGTCCACACCCCTTTTTCTTTGTCCAACCCAGTGCTGCACTCGCTTAGGCTGATTCTCGGAGGACCCCAGCTGGCTCACTGAAGAATTCCAGGGGCTAACTCTGTCCTTTGACCTTACCTGGAAGGACCTAAATATTGTTCTTTCCCACTGCTGCACCACTGAGGAAAGACCCATATTTGGGCACAGGCTCAAACATATGCTGCTGGATTACATGTCACCCAACCTCACCCATGCCCTGTGGACATGACAGCAGTGCCTCTAAAGGATCCCAGTTGGGACTATTGGCCAGGCCAGCCCGGTATCACTAGAAGGGATCACATGATCCTCTGCCTTGCTGAAGGGACGAAACAATGCATAATTAACCCTGTTAACTATGATATGGTTAAAGAGATCACCCAAGGCCAAGATGAAAATCCAATCCTACTTCAAGCCCGACTGGTATCACTAGATACTCTCAGAAAGTATACGAATGTAGACGCAGACACTTTTGAGGGCCGCATTGTATTTGCAACCCACTTCATTAGCCAATCAGCCCCTGACACCCATAGGAAGCTCCAAAAGTTTGCCATGGGGCCCCAAACGCCTCTCAACCTTTTTATTGATACGGCCTTCAGGGTCTTTAGCAACTGAGACCAGGCTGTGGAGGAAAGGAAGGAACAGTGTGACTTAAGAAAGGAACGACTGCAGGCTAGGCTTTTGGCAGCCATCACAACAAGACCTAACCCAGCACCTGGTCACCCCAAAAGTACTCCCAGAAGACCCCCGCCAGGAAAGGGAACCTTTTTTAGCTGTGGGAGCCCCAAACACTAGAGGAAGGAATGCCCAGGAAACAGGTCCCAGCTACACCCAGGATGCCACGCCCACACTGTAAGAAGGTGCACCACTGGAGGAGGGAATGCCCCCAGCTCCGAAGCAAGTGAGGTAAGTCCCCCAAGCTAGTCATGGCCGTGTTTGATTGATAGGACCCAGGACCTCCCAGGGCTCCTGAGAAGACAGTCATCATCACACAGGAAGAGAACTGCGGGAGACCACTGACGTGGCAGGTAAACTTGTCCAGTTTCTAGTGGACACGGGAGCCACTTAGTTTGTCCTGACTTCTCACACTGGGCCCCTTGCCCCCGAAACCTGCTCTATTATTGGAGTAGAAGGAAGACCAAAGCGAAAACATTTCACCACCCCTCTACCTTGCACCTGGGGAAAGATACTTATAACTCACAAGTTTCTTGTCATGCCTGAATGCCCTAGCCCATTATTTGGAAGGGACTTTCTCTAAGCCTTGGGGGTGACTCTTACTCTCCCTGAAAGCCAAAAGCAAGGAATGTTTTTGGCTGGACTATGTATTATACAAGACATGGACAGTCCAGCCCAAAATATTCCCCCAGAAAAACTTATAGATCTACAGGTCTGGGATCAGGGAATCCCAGGAAAGGCAAAGTTTGTCACTCCTATAAAATTCACCTTAAAAGAAACTAACAACTTCCTTTCCAGGCAGCAACACCCCATAAAACCAGAGACTCCAACCCCTAATCTCAAAATTTATCAAATATAGGCTTTTGGTGCCATGTCAGTTTCCCTGTAAAACTCTAATCCTACCCGTCCTCAAACCTAGTAGGGAGTATAGAATGGTCCAAGATCTCTGAATCTTACGTGAAGCTGTAATTCCTCTTCATCCAGTTGTTCCCAACCCATACACAATCCTTACTTGGTCCCAAAGGATACACCTGGTTTATAGTCCCTGATCTTAAAATGCCTTCTTCTGTATACCTGTTCGCCCTGATTCTCAATACATTTTTGCTTTTGAATGGACTGACCCAGACACTCATGAGACCCAGTAATATACCTGGACTGTCCTTCCTCAGGGATTCCAGGACAGCCCACACCTGTTTGGCAAGGCCTTGGAACTAAGGAAACTAAAGTTAGATATGAGGGCATTATTACAATATGCAGATGACTCCTTATCTGCAGGCCTTCAAAGGAAGCTTCAGACCAAAACACT
Source organism: Balaenoptera ricei (assembly GCF_028023285.1). Taxonomy (NCBI): domain Eukaryota; kingdom Metazoa; phylum Chordata; class Mammalia; order Artiodactyla; family Balaenopteridae; genus Balaenoptera; species Balaenoptera ricei. The sequence continues at coordinate 113,375,232 of NC_082654.1, forward strand.
GTACAGATCCTCAGTTTCCTGGGCTCCAGGAGGTATAAAGTATCCCCCCCGAGAAAGCCCAAATTTCCTCCCAGAGGGTCACCTACCTGGGTCATGTTCTAAGGCAAGAGAAGCGCACCCTTACGACCCAGCATAAGGAAGCAATCCTCCATTTACAATGACCACATACAAAGAAATGGCTCAGAACCTTCTTAGGAAGGGCTGGGTTTTACAGGATTTGGATCCCCAGGGTTGGTCTCATGGCAAAACCATTGTATGAGGCCTTGAAGGGACTGGACACAGAACCTCTATACTGGACAGGGAATTTACAAAGAGCATTTGATTAGATAAAGACAGCCCTGACTAGTGCCTGAGCCCTATAGGGATCCCAGATCTTAACAAGTCCTTTACTCTATTTACCTCAGAGAAAAGGAATAGCCCTGGGAGTTCTCACCCAAAAAGTAGGGCCAGTTCCACGGCTAGTGGTATATCTCTCCAAGCAATTGGACCCAGTGGCCTCAGGATGGCCAGGCTGTCTGAGAGCCATAGCAGCCACAGCCCTGCTAGTTGAAGAGGCCACAAAACTCACCATGGATCAACCCCTGGAAGTATTAACCCCACAGCAGGTACAGGGAGTATTAGAAATTAAAGGACAACAATGGCTGACTGGAGGCCGCCTCACAAAATATCAGGCCATCCTTCTTGACTCTCCTGAAGTGACCCTTAAGGTATGTCAGGCCTTAAATCCAGCTACCCGTATGCCAAGAGAAAGCCCAGGGGAGTTGTCTCATTCTTGTACTGAGACCATCAAACAGGTGTATTCCAGCAGACCTGACCTTAGGGACCAGCCCCTCGAGGACCCTGATGCTGACTGGTTTACTGATGGAAGTAGCTGCATACATGATGGCATCCAGAAAGCAGGGTATGCCATAGTAGATTTACATGAGCTCATAGAGGCTGATGCCCTGCCACCCCAAACCTTGGCACCAGAAGCCAAGCTTATAGCCCTAGCTCGAGCTCTAAGGCTAGGAAAAGACAAGAGGATCAATATCTATAGGGATTCTAAGTATGCATTTTTGGTGTTACATGCACATGCTGCCTTCTTGAAACACAGGGGACTCCTGATTGCATGGGGCTCCCCAATCCAGCACTGCCAGGAGATCCTGGAACTCCTAGAGGCAGTACAAGACCCTAAGGAAATGGCACTTATCCACTCTAAGAGACACCAGAGGGGAAATTCACACTAGTAAAAGCAAATAACCTGGCTGACAAGACAGCAAAGAGTGCAGCTCTTAAAACCTCTTCAACTCAGGTTACCTTACTCCCTCCACGTACCAAACCCCAGCCTGCTTTTGCCACCCCAGTATATAAATAAGGAAATAAAGTAGGCTAGAACTAGGGGATATCAAAAGGGCCCCAATGGATGGTGGACTAAGGAACATACAATAATGCTGCCCAGAGCATTACAATGGAAAATTTTAAAGGCACTCCATGATTCCTCTCATCTGGGGAGGGATGCTTTGACTAGCCTGGTGGAAAAAGCTTTTTCTGGCATAGGCCTTTCTCAGACTATCTTAGAAATCACAAAGGCCTGTAACATATGCTACCGTAACAGCCCAGAGAGAAAAGAGGCCCCCACCCCTCCTCCAGCCCATCCAAAGAAGAGGAACTTATCTGGGAGAAGACTATACCCAGATGCCATCCTCCCAGGGAGATAAATACCTCCTAATTTTTATTGACACTTTCACTGGGCAGCAGGATGCCTTTCCAACAAGGACCAAGAGAGCTTAGGAAAGTAACAAAGGCATTATGAAAGAAAATAATTCCTTGGTTCAGACTTCAATGGTCTTTACAAAGAGATAATGGCCCCTCTTTTGTGGCTAAGATTACACAACAAATCTCTACTGCCCTAGGCATTTGCTACCACCTCCATGCTGGCTGGAGGCCTCAGTCATCAGGGAAAATAGAAAGGGCAATCAACTTTAAAAAAGAATCCTGCCTATGTTTTCCTCTAGGAGTTTTATAATATCTGGTCTTAAATTTAGGTCTTTAATCCATTTTGAGTTTATTTTTGTGTGTGGTATTAGAGAATGTTCTAATTTCATTCTTTTCATGTAGCTGTCCAGTTTTCCCAGCACCATTTATTGAAGATACTTCTTTTCTCCATTGTATATTCTTGTCTCCTTTGTCATAGATTAATTGACCATAGGTGTGTGGGTTTATTTCTGGGCTTTCTATCCTGTTCCATTGATCTATATGTCTGTTTTTTGTGCCAGTACCATACTGTTTTGATTACTGTAGTTCTGTAGTATAGTCTGAAATCAGGGAGCCTGATTCCTCCAGGTCCGTTTCTCTTTCTCAAGATTGCTTTGGCTATACAGGGTCTTTTGTATTTCCATATAAATTTAAAAATTTTTTTGTTCTAGTTCTGTGAAAAAAGCCATTGGTAATTTGATAGGAATTGCACTGAACCTGTAGATTGCCTTGGGTAGTTTAGTCATTTTGACAATATTGATTCTTCCAATCCAAGAACACAGTATATCTTTCCAACTTTTTCTGCCATCTTCAATTTCTTTCCAAAAATAAACAAATGGGACCTAATTAAACTTAAAAGCTTTTGCACAGTGAAAGAAACCATAAACAAAACTAAAAGACAACCTACACAATGGAAGAAAATATTTGAAAATGATGTGACCTACAAGGGCTTAATTTCCAAAATACACAAACAGCTCATTCAGCTCAATATCAAAATAAAGCAAACAATTTAAAGACCCAAATAGACATTTCTCCAAAGAAGATATACAAATGGCCAAAAGACACATGAAAAGATGCTCAACATCACTAATTATTAGAGAAATTAAAATCAAAACTACAATGAGGTATCACCTCACACCGGTCAGAACAGCCATCATTAAAAAGGCTACCAATAATAAATTCTGGAGAGGATGTAGAGAAAAAGGAAACCTCCTATACTCTTAGTGGGAATGCAAGTTGGTACAGCCACTATGGAGAACAGTATGGACGTTCTGTAAAAAACCAAAATATAGCTACCAGATGATCCTGCAATCCCACTCCTGGGCATATATCTGGAGAAAACCCTAATTCCAAAAGATACATTGCACCCCAATGTTCACTGAACCATGATTGACAATAGCCAAGACATGGAAGTAACCTAAATGTCTATCAACAGATGAATGGATAAGGAAGATGTGGTACAAATATACAATGGAATATTATTCAGCCATCAAAAGAATGAAATAATACCATTTGCAGCAACATGGATGGACCTAGATTACCATAATAACTGAAGTAAGCCAGAGAGAAAAAGACAAATATGATATATCGCTTATACGTGGAATCTTAAAAAAAATTATACAAGTGAACTTTTATACAAAACAGAAATAGACCTACAGACATAGAAAACACACTTATGGTTAGCAAAGGGGAAAGCGGGGGCGGCGGGGGAGGAGGGATAAATAGTAGTTTGGGACTAACAAAAAAACACTACTATATATAAAATAGACAACAACAAATATCTACTATATAGTACAGGGAACTCTACTCAATATTTTGTAATAACCTATAAGGGAAAAGAATCTGAAAAAAATACATATATATGTATGTACAACTGAATCACTTTGCTGTACACCTGAAACTAACACAACATTGTAAATCAACTACATTTCAATAAAAAAGAAAAAGAAAAAAGAATCCTGGCTAAGCTTTGTCAAGAGACATGAGAACCTTGGACAAAGCTTTTACCCATAGCCCTCCTGAGAACCAGGGTCACACCTAAAACAGGGCTAAGGCTCAGCCCCTTTGAAATGACTTATGATAGGCCCCTTTTATCCTCTGATATTTTGGTAGACACCAAAACCAGTGAATTCATTAGGTACCTAATTAATCTGCAGCAAGTCCAAATGACGATTTCAGAATATGGAAATCAGGTTTTGCCAGCCCCCAGCCAGGAAACAGGCTCCATGCAGGTTCAGCCAGGAGATTCTGTCTTCCTAAAAACATGGAGAGAAGGGTCCCCCTCTCATCAATTACTGCCCGAGTGGAAAGGGCCTTACTATGTCCTTCTCAGCACTCCTACTGTAGTAAAACTACAGGGGTCACTAGTTGGGTGCACCTTCCTAGAATTAAACCTATCCCTCCCCCTGAGTCTTCACAGGACATGGAGGACCTTGGATGGCCAAAAGAGTCCACGTGGATGCAAGAGCATCTTCAGGACCTGAAGCTCTTACTCAGGAAGGACAAAGAAACGTCACAGATCCAAGGCTGATTGCCCAGAGCCACTATTTTCTTTTTTGCCTTCTGATACCCCAGTCTACCCACAAAACAACTAAAATACCCTGGAGGATTTGCATACTTGTCCTCCTTGCTCTCCTCCTCGCTCTCTCGGAATCTTTTATGAGTATTGCTTTAGCTCTGCACCTATACCCGAGAGGGAACTCCTCTGTCCAGGCTGGGTTTGATAAGACCTGCCCAAAACCCAAAGACGGCCTGCAGCCTTTTTTTCTCCTTCTGAAAGATGCTAGGGACCCTACCCCCACTCTTACTTGTTCTCCTCTCACCTATCTAATCTCTTTGGTCCCAAGACTTAACATGGAAAGATAACAGAATAGTCAATAACTCCTGGGTTATTGCTAAAGGGTAAAATCTCAATCTCTGTTGGGTTTGCCATCCCCAACCCACCACCCCAGGAGACATTAGTTCCAGCCTCAAGGCCTACACAGTCAACAGCCATACTGTATTCTCAGCTTTTAACCAATCTTCTTTTAATTACCCTAGGCAAGATTTTTCCTTAATCGTTACATGGGAAAGGCCACCTCCGCTCTGTTACCGCATCGCACCTCCCTATTCAAGGGCTATAAATATCACCAAAACCTCCCTAATCTGCAATCAAACCTTAGGATGCACCCCTTGTCACAGCAATACTCACAGGGGACACACAGACCCCTCTTCAGCCCCTAAGCCTCTAACACAAGCCTAAGCCTGTCGCTACATAACTTTAAGCCTATAAAGTGGAGCGATATAGTGTGCCAGCCTCTTTACATTTCATCTGCACCCCTAACAAAACACATGTATGTATGACAGCTCACTAACTAATGCCAACAGAACTGCTTGTGCTAGCTATTATATCAGACACTCCCTTACCATGACTATCCCTGAATACAGACCTCACCCTGGACACTCCAAACCAGGGACCAAATCCAAAAATGCAGATGGGACCTCTCCACAACTGTCTCCCGCCTCCCAGAACTTTTCTCCAGCTGTATAAGCAAACAAATGACGCTGCTTTACCAGCACCGCCTGGATTATTATGCCTTTGTGGGACCTCACAATAACCAAAGCCACTGATCTCTCACATCTAGACGCCACACTTCATTATGCGGACTGCACCTTGGGAACTATGCCTCCAGCCCAAATAACCATCCTCAGTGTGACCCATGTGAGACAAAAAAGGGCCTTTGGTTTGGTGCTAGCAGGAAATATGGGGACCCAAGGTGAAGCTGCCCTTTGGGGAAAATTTACCTACAATGAGGCAACCCTGAGGTATCTAACCTCCTCCCTGGACAGCACACTAAAGAGAACTGGAGACTCTCTCACACTCTTACAAAAATCCCTAGATTCCCTGGCAGAGGTGGCCTTCAACAACCATCGAGCCCTAGACTATCTCCTAGCAAGCCAAGGAGGGGTTTGTGCTGTCATAAATAAAACATGCTGCATATATATTAATGTCACAGGAGAAGTAAAAGTAAATGTTCAAGAAATCTATGAACAGGCTTCCTGGATCCACAGGTATAATCAAGGGAAGCAGGAATGGACTGAGACCCTAAAGGGATGGTTTCCAGGATATACTTGGCTTCTCCCATTTCTAGGCCCATCTATATTTCTCATCTTTCTCCTTGGTCCTTGTATTTTTAACCACCTAGCTAAATGTCTATCCTTTAGGATACAACAACTCCAACTTCAAATGATGCTATGCCAGGGATTTCAACCCATCCCACCTGAAGATAGGGACCATCAACACCCACTGGGCAAGGCTGCTGCCTCCTTCTACTCCCCACTCTCCATCTCTGCCACTCTAAACAACCCAAGACCCCTATCTCTGACAGAGAAGCAAGGAGATCTAGACCCACAGGTAGGGACAGCACCCAGGCTCAGCTTGAAGCAGTTACAAAAGACAGACCATCGACCCGTGCCCCTTAAAAGACTTTAAGGGTCCAGACTCCTTGAGGGGGGAATGTTAGAGCAGGCAGTTAGCTAGATATGAGCAGAGAAAGGGGGGCACAGGCCAGATGGCAGGAAACCACACATCTTGTAAACAACAGGGGTCCTTGAGCAGGCAAAGAAAAGCAGTGACTTCCAGACTGACAGGAAAGCACACATTGTGGGGTGATAAGTGTGAGGTGAGGATCTCTGACACCCAAATGTAACCTTTTGCTCATATGGCCTCATTACAATAAAATTAGCCTTGCAGATAGGAAGTTCCTTTTCTTAAGTGCCTGGTGGGAAAGCACATGTGGCCGCAGCTCCTTGCTCGGGATGAGAAAATTATGGCTCAGAAAGGCACAACTTGTCTGAATTAACACAGCTAGGCGGACAGATTGGCTTGGACTTGGTTTTTGTCGTCAAAGTCAGTGCTCCTTAAGTGTATATAGAATTTTAAGTCATATGGTAATAATTGATTATAAAAGCTGACATGATATCCTCAAGATGGCAGAGGAGTAGGAGGACGTGAAATTCATCTCTCCCCACAAACGCATCAAGAATACAGCTACGAATGGAACTATTCTCACAGAGCACCTGATGAACACTAGCAGAGGGCCTTGGACACCTAAAAGGATGAGAAAGATCCTCATGTAACCGGGTAGGACAGAAGAAAGAAGAAGGGGAAAGGAAGAGGAGAGGAAGCAGGATGGAACCTGTGCCCCTGGAAGACAGCTGAAGGTGAGGAGAGGTGCCCACACCTGGGGAAGCCCCCTCACCTGGGGGGACATCAACTGGGACAGAAGGGGAGCTTCAGGGGCTTGGAGGAGAGAGCAGCAACCGGTCTGTGGCAGGCAGGACAGAGTGAGACCTATAAAGGTGGTCCGTGCCACAGCCCTGCGCGGCCCAGCCTGAGACAGGCGTCTGCTAGTGCACATGGGGGCTGGGGGCTGAAACATAGGGTTTAGAGAGCAGACCCGGGGAGGGGACTGCTGTTGGCCGTGAGGAGACACACTGAGGGGATGCGAGTGAGGAAGCCTGGACTGACAAAGAAGCGAAGCGCCACTGTTGAGTGATGTGCAAAGGGTGGGGCCGCCACTGCAGCCTCTCTCCTCGGGCACCAGCCCCTGTCTCCATGGGCACTAGGGAGGGCTCCTGCTGGAGCCGGCTCACATGCCCCCATCACTGCCTCCTCGGCCCCTCGTTCCCACCTGGGTGACCTGCTCCCCCGATCGCTGCCTCAGCTCCCTCCCAGCTGAGCAGCCCGCTTGCCCTGATCACTGCTTTAGCCCCCTCCCACCTGACAGCAACGTATAGAGCAGACTCTGGTGGGAGGAACACACACAGAGGTGGGGCTGAAACCACAGCTGAGCCCCAGGGGCCATGTGACTAAGGAAGAAGAACTGAAATCTCTCCTGTGGCTGCACGAACCACAGAGTTACACCTCTGCTGACAGCCTCCTAAATTCAGCACCTGTGGAACATATGAACAGACAACAAGTGCTCCTGCAGCTGAGATGAGTCTGGCTTTAGCAGATGTGGGCTTTTTGGGCACCTACTCAGGGAGGTTGGGCCAGGCCAGAGTCTGAGCTGCCCCCATAGCTCCCACAATGGGTCCAGGTGCATGACTACTGCAGTCCTGGGAACTGAACTCGGTGAATCTATGTTGGTGGCCTGGGAAAAAAAAACGCCTGAGAGTTACCAGGGCCAACTGCCAGCATACCCACAGTTAAGGTGGGACTGAGGGCAGTGCCAACAACAGTGTACTTTGTGAGCCTGCACGATGGACGAAAGGGGACACAACAAAGCACGTTCACAGGTGAACAGCTCCAGAGGAGGAACCCTCAGTGGCTTCTCTCATTCAGTGGGAGTGATTCAATCCTGCCTACCTAGCACCAGAGATCAGAAATACAGCTAAGAAATAGAACTGGGGGCCTTTACTCCAAAAACTAGGTAGCAGACCCTGCCCCTGACACGTCAGTGACAATGACAGAGCAAAGGGGAGGCCCCACTCAATATCCAGGGCAAGCTCTGGTCATCACAACACCAGTGAACTCCCCACCCCCACCCCAGCAACAAGGGGATAACGGCACAAGCCCCTGGACCAACCTCACCCACCAGGGAGCAGACACCAGAAGCAAGAGGAACTACAATCCTGCAGCCTGTGGAAAAGAGGCCACAAACACAGTAAGTCAGACAAAATGAGATGAAAGAGAAATATGTTGCAGATGAAGGCGCAGGATAAAAACCTACAAGAACAACAAAATGAGACAACAGAGAAATACGCTGCAGAAGAAGGAGCAAGATAAAACCTACAAGAACAAGTAAATGAAGAGGAGATAGGCAATCTACCTGCAAAAGTATTCAGAGTAATGATAGTAAGATGATCCAAGACTTCGAAAAAAGAATGGAGGCCCTGATTGAGAAGATAAAAGAAATGTTTAACAAAGACCTAGAAGAACTAAAGAACGAACAAACAGAGATGAACAATAAAATGACTGAAATGAAAAATACACCAGAAGGAATCAATAGGAGAATAACTGAGGAGGAAGAACGGATAAGTGAGCTGGAAGACAAAACGGTGGAAATCACTGCTGCAGAACAGAATAAAGAAAAAAGAATGAAAAGAAATGAGGACAGTCTCAGAGACCTCTGGGGCAACATTAAACATACCAACATTCGAATTATAGGAGGCCCAGAAGAAGAAGAGAAAGAGAAAGGGCCTGAGAAAATATTTGAACAGATTATAGTTGAAAACTTCCCTAACATGGTAAAGTAAACAGTCACCCAAGTACAGGAACCGCAGAGAGTCCCATACAGGATAAATCCAATAAGGAACACACTGAGACACACACTAATCAAACTAACAAAAATTAAATACAAAGAAAAATATTAAAAGCAACAAGGGAAATGCAACAAATAACATACAAAGGAATTCCCCCTCAGGTTATCAGCTGATTTTTCAGCAGAAACTCTGCAGGCAGAAGGGAGTGGCACGATACATTCAAAGTGATGAAAGGGAAAAATCTACAACCAAGAATACTCTACCCAGCAAAGATCTCATTCAGATTCAATGGAGAAATCAAAAGCTTTACGGAAAAGGAAAAGCTAAGAGAATTCAGCACCACCAAACCAGCTTTACAAGAAATGCTAAAGGAAATTCTCTAGGCAGGGGAAACAAAAAAAGAGGCCACAACTAGAAATAACACAATAACAAATGGGAAAGTTCATTGGCAAAGGCAAACATGCAGTAAAATCAGGAAATCATCCACACACAAATATGATATCGAAATTAGCAACCGTAAGAAGAGGCAAGTACAAATGCAGGAAATGGGAATTGCATTTGAAGTTAAGAGACCAGCAACTTAAAACAAGCCCAGCAACTTAAAACCAGCAGCTTAAAGACTTTAAGACCAGCAACTTAAAACTTTAAGACCAGCAAATTAAAACAACCACGTATATATATATAGGTTTCCCAAAACCTCATGGGAAATGCAAACCAAAAAACTAAAAGAGATACACACACCAAAGAAAAAGCAACCCAAACACAACACTAAAGATGATCAACAAACTACAAGAAAAGAAAGGGAAGAAAAAAGAACTACATAAACAAACCCAAAACAATGAAGAAAATGGCAATAGGAACATATATATCGATAATTACCTTAAATGTAAATGGATTAAATGCTCCAACCAAAAGAAACAGACTGGCTGGATATATAAAAAAACAAGACAGGTATACATGCTGTCTACAAGAGACATACTTCAAGACCTAGGGACACATACAGACTGAAAGTAAGGGGATGGAAAAAGATATTCCATGCAAATGGAAATCAAAAGAAAGCTGGAGTAGCAATTCTCCTATAAGACAAAATAGACTTTAAAATATACACTGTTACAAGTGACAAGGAAGGACACAACATAACGATCATGCGATCAATCCAAGAAGAAGATATAACAATTGTAAATATATATGCAGCCAACATAGGAGCACCTCAATATATAATGCAAAGGCTAATAACAGCCATAAAAGGGGAGACAGACAGTAACACAATAATAGTGGGTGATTTTAACACCCCACTTACACCATGGACAGATCATCCAGACAGAAAATCAATAAGGAAACAAAAGCCATAAATGACACATTAGACCAGTTAGACTTAAGTGATACTTATAGGATACTCCATCCGAAAGAAGCAGAATAAACGTTCTTTTCAAGTGCACACGAAACATTCTCAAGGATACATCACATCTTGGGTCACAAATAAAGCCTCAGTAAATTTAAGAAAACTGAAATCATATCAAGCATCTTTTCCAACCACAACTCTATGATATTAGAAATCAATTACAGGAAAACAAGGCAAAAAACACAAACCCATGACGCCTAAACAATATGTCACTAAACAACCAATGGATCACTGAACAAATCAAAGAGGAAATCAAAAAATACCTAGAGAAATATGACAAGGAAAACATGACAATCCAAAACCTACGTGATGCAGTGAACGCAGTTCTAAGAGGGAAGTTTATAGCAATAAAATCTTACCTCAAGAAACAAGAAAACTCTCAAATAAACAACCTAACAGTTCACCTAAAGCAACTAGAGAAAGAACAAATAAATCCCAAAGTTAGTAGAAGGAAAGAAATCATGAAGATGGGAGCAGAAATAAATGAAATAGAGACCAAGAAAACAATAACGAAGATCAATGAAACTAAAAGCCGGCTCTTTGAGAAGATAAACAGAATTGATAAACCTTTAGCCAGGCTCATCAAGAAAAAAAGGGAGAGAACTCATATCAATAAAATTAGAAATGAAAAGGAGAAGTTACAAAGGACACCACAGAAATACAAAGGATCGTAAGAGACTACTACAAGCAATTATATGCCAATAAAATGGATGACCTAGAACAAATTCTTAGAAAGGTACAACCTTCCAAGACTAAACCAGGAAGAAACAGAAGATATGAACAGACCAATCACAAGGACTGAATCTGATTAAAAAATCACTGAACTGTGATTAAAAAATCTTCTAACAAACAAAAGTCCAGGACTAGATGGCTTCACAGGTGAATTCTATCAAACCTTTAGAGAAGAGTTAACACCTACCCTTCTCAAACTATTCCAAAAAATTTCAGAGGAAGGAACACTCCCAAGCTCATTCTACGAGGCCACCAACAACCTGATACCAAAACCAGACAAAGATATCACATAAAAAGAAAATTACAGGGCAATATCACTGATGAACACAGATGAAAAAATCTGAAACAAATTACTAGCAAACGGAATCCAACAATACATTAAAAGGTTCATACACCCTGATCAAGTGTGATTCATCCCAGGGATGCAAGGATTCTTCAATATATGCAAATCAATCAATGTGATACACCATATTAACAAATTAAAGGATAAAAACCATATGATCATCTCAATAGATGCAGAAAAAGCTTTTGACAAAATTCAACACCCATTTATGATAAAAACTCTCCAGAAAGTCAGCATAGAGGGAACCTACCACAACATAATAAAGGCCATATATGACAATCCCACAGCAAACATCATTCTCAGTGGTGAAAAACTGAAAGAATCTACTCAAAGATTAGGAACAATTCAAGAATGTCAACTTTCGCCACTTTTAATCAACACAGTTTTCAAAGACTTAACCACAGAAATCAGAGAAGAAAAGGAAATAAGAGGAATCCAAATTGGAAAAGAAGTAGTAAAACTGTCAGTGTTTGCAGATGACATGATACTATACTTAGAAAATTCTAAAGATGCTACCAGAAAACTACTAGAGCTCATCAATGAATTTGGCAAAGGTGCAGGATACAAAATTAATACACAGAAATTTCTTGCATTCCTATACACTAACAACAAAAGATTAGAAAAAGAAAGTAAGGAAATAATTGCATTTACCATCACATCGAAGACAATAAAAAACCTAGGAATAAACCTACCTAAGGAGGAAAAAGACCAGTACTCAGAAAACTGTAAGATACTGATGAAAGAAATCAAAGATGACACAAACAGATGGAAAGATATACCATCTTCGTGGATTGCAAGAATCAATACTGTAAAAATGACATTACTACCCAAAGCAATCTACAGATTCAGTGTAATCCTTATCAAATTATCAATGACATTTCTTACAGAATTAGAACAAAAAAATTTTACAATTTGTATAGAAACACAAAATACCCTGAATAGCCAAAGCAATCTTGAGAAAGAAAAACAGAGCTGGAGAAATCAGGCTCTATGACTTTAGACTATACTACAAAGCTACAGTTATCACATTATGGTACTAGCACAAAAAGAGAAATATAGATGAATGGAACAGGAATAGAAAGCCCAGAGATAAAACCATGCACTTATGATCACCTAACCTATGACAAAAGAGGCAAGCATATACAATGGAGAAAAGACAGTGTCTTCAATAAGTGGTGCTGGGAAAACTGGACAGCTATATGTAAACGAATGAAGTCAGAACATTCCTAAACACCATACACACACAAAAAAAGAACTCAAAATGGATTAAACACAAACATAAGACTGGATATTATACAACTCTTAGAGGAAAACATAGATAGAACACTGACATAAATAGCAGCAATAGCTTTTTTGGATCCATCTCCTAGAGTAATGAAAATAAAAAACAAAATAAACAAATGGTACCTAATTAAACTTAAAAGCTTTTGCACAGCAAAGGAAACCATAAAATGCAAATCAAACCTAAAATGAGCACAAGCAACGGAGGCTGAGCAGCAGGTGAGGCAAGGCCCCCACTGGCCTTCGGAGCAGGCGCAATCTGTGCTCTCCAGCTGGGAACCAGAAGGAAGTTAATGCAAGTGGAAGTTAGAGGAGACACAAGGGGAGGAGGCGGGCCAGGGTGGACAAGTCTTGGTGATCCAGCCGGGTGTCAGGACTGAGCCTCTGACGTGGGAGAGCCAAGTTCAGGACACTGGACCACCAGAGACCTCCCGGCCCCATGTAATATCAATTGGCGAGAGCTCTCCCAGAGATCTCCATCTCAACGCTAAGACCCAGCTCCACTCAACGACCAGCAAGCTACAGTGCAGGACACCCCATGCCAAACAACTAGCAAGACAGGAAAACTATCCCACCCATTAGCAGAGAGGCTGCCTAAAATCATAATAAGTTCACAGACACCCTAAAACACACCACCTGACGTGGTCCTGCCCACAAGAAAGACAAAATCCAGCCTCATCCACCAGAACACAGGCACCAGTCCCCTCCACCAGGAAGCCTACACAACCCACTGAACCAAGCTTACCCACTGGGGGCAGACACCAAAAACAATGGGAACTACGAACCTGCAGCCTGTGAAAAGGAGATCCCAAACACAGTAAGTTAAGCAAAATGAGAAGACAGAGAAATACACAGCAGATGAAGGAGGAAAGTAAAAACCCACCATACCAAACAAATGAAGAGGAAATAGGCAGTCTGCCTGAAAAAGAATTCAGAGTAATGATAGTAAAGATGATCCAACATCTTGGAAATAGAATGGAAAAAATACAAGAAAAGCTTAACAAGGACTTAAAGAACTAAAGAGCAAACAAACAATGATGGAACAACACAATAAATGAAATTAAAAATTCTCTAGAAGGAATCAATAGCAGAATAACTGAGGCAGAAGAACGGATAAGTGACCTGGAAGATAAAATAGTGGAAATAACTACCACAGAGCAGAATAAAGAAAAATGAATGAAAAGAATTGAGGACAGTCTCACAGATTGCTGGGACAACATTAAACATTAAACACCAACATTCAAATTATAGGGGTCCTAGAAGAAGAAGAGAAAAAGAAAGGGACTGGGAAAATATTTGAATAGATTATAGATGAAAACTTCCCTAATATGTAAAAATAAATAGTCAATCAAGTCCAGGAAGCACAGAGAGTCCCATACAGGATAAACCCAAGGAGAAACACGCCAAGACACATAGTAACCAAATTATCAAAAATTAAATACAAAGAAAAATATTAAAAGCAGCAAGGGGAAAGCAACAAACAACATACAAGGGAATCGCCATAAAGTTAACAGCTGATCTTTCAGCAGAAACTCTGCAAGTCAGAAGGGAGTGGCAGGACATATTTAAAGTGATGAAAGGGAAAAACCTACAACCAAGATTACTCTACCCAGCAAGGATCTCATTCAGACTCGACAGAGAAATTAAAACCTTTACAGACAAGCAAAAGCTAAGAGAATTCAGCACCACCAAACCAACTCTACAATAAATGCTAAAGGAACTTCTCTAAGTGGGAAACACAAGAGAAGAAAAGGACCTACAAAAACAAACCCAAAACAATTAAGAAAATGGTAATAGGAACATACATATCGATAATTACCTTAAACGTGAATGGATTAAATGCTCCAACCAAAAGACAAAGACTCCCTGAAAGGATACAAAAACAAGACGCATATATATGCTGTCTACAAGAGACCCACTTCAGACCTAGGGACACATACAGACTTAAAGTGAGGGGAGGAAAAAAGATATTCCATGCAAATGGAAATCAAAAGAAAGCTGCAGTAGCAATACTCATATCAGATGAGACAAGGAAGGACACTACATAATGATCAAGGGATCAATCCAAGAAGAAGATATAACAATTATAAATATATATGCACGCAACACAGGAGCACCTCAATACATAAGGCAATTGCTAACAGCTATAAAAGAGGAAATCGACAGTAACACAACAATAGTGGGGGGCTTTAACTTCTCACTTAAACCAATGGACAGATCATCCAAACAGAAAATTAATAAGGAAACACAAGCTTTAAATGACACAATAGATCAGATAGATTTAATTGATACTTATAGGACATTCCATCCAAATACAGCAGATTACACTTTCTTCTCAAGTGCGCATGCAACAGTCTCCAGGATAGATCACATCTTGGGTCACAAATCAAGCCTTGATAAATTTAAGAAAACTTAAATTGTATCAAGTATCTTTTCCGACCACAATGCTATGAGACTAGATATTAATTACAGGAAAAAAAACTGTAAAAAAAAAAAAAAACAAACACATGGAGGCTAAACAATACACTACTAAATAACAAAGAGATCACTGAAAAAAATCAAAGAAGAATCAAAAAATACCTAGAAACAAATGACAATGAATACACGATGACCCAAAACCTATGGGATGCACCAAAAGCATTTCTAAGAGGGAAGTTTATAGCAATACAATTCTACCTCAAGAAACAGGAAACATCTCACATAAACAACCTAACCTTACACCTAAAGCAATTAGAGAAAGAAGAACAAAAAAAACCCAAAGTTAGCAGAAGGAAAGAAATCATGAAGATGAGATCGGAAATAAATGAAAAAGAAATGAAGGAAACGATAGCCAAGATCAATAAAACTAAAAGCTGGTTCTTTGAGAAGATAAACACAATTGATAAACCATTAGCCAGACTCATCAAGAAAAAGAGGGAGAGGACTCAAATCAATAGAATTAAAGGAAAAAGGAGAAGTAACAACTGACACTGCAGAAATACAAAGGATCATGAGAGATTATTGCAAGCAAATATATGCCAATAAAATGGACAACCTGGAAGAAATGGACAAATTCTTAGAAAAGCACAACCTTCCGAGACTGAACCAGGAAGAAATAGAAAATATAAACAGACCAATCACAAGCACTGAAATTGAAACTATGATTAAAAATCTTCCAACAAACAAAAGTCCAGGACCAGATGGCTTCACAGGCGAATTCTATCAAACATTTAGAGAAGAGCTAACACATATCCTTCTCAAACTCTTACAAAATATAGCAGAGGGAGGAACACTCCAAAATTCATTCTGCAATGCCACCATCACCCTGATACCAAAACCAGACAAAGATGTCACAAAGAAAGAAAACTACAGGCCAATATCACTGATGAACACAGATGTAAAAATCCTCAACAAAATATTAGCAAACAGAATTGAACAGCACATTAAAAGGATCATACACCATCATCAAGTGGGGTTTATCCCAGGAATGCAAGGATTCTTCAATATAGGCAAATCAATCAATGTGATACACCATATTAACAAATTGAAGGATAAAAACCATATGATCATCTCAATAGATGCAGAAAAGGCTTTTGACAAAATTCAACACCAATTTATGATTAAAACCCTCTAGAAAGTAGGCATAGAGGGAACTTACCTCAACATAATAAAGGCCATATATGACAAACCCACAGTCAACATTGTTCTCAATGGTGAAAAACTGAAACCATTTCCACTAAGATCAGGAACAAGACAAGGTTGTCCACTCTCACCACTATTATTCAACATTGTTTTGGAAGTTTTAGCCACAGCAATCAGAGAAGAAAAAGAAGTAAAAGGAATCCAAATTGGAAAAGAAGAAGTAAAGCTGTCACTGTTTGCAGATAACATGATACTATACATAGAGAATCCTAAAGATGCTACCAGAAAACTACTAGAGCTAGTCAATGAACTTGGTAAAGTAGCAGCATACAAAATTATTGCACAGAAATCTCTTGCATTCCTATACACTAATGATGAACAATCTGACAGAGAAGTTAAGGAAACACTCCCATTTACCATTGCAACAAAAAGAATAAAATACCTAGGATTAAACCTACCTAAGGAGACAAAAGACCTGTATGCAGAAAACTATAAGACACTGATGAAAGAAATTAAAGATAATACAAACAGAAGGAGAGATATACCATGTTCTTGGATTGGAAGAATCAACATTGTGAAAATGACTATACTACCCAAAGCAATCTACAGATTCAATGCAACCCCTATCAAACTACCAATGGCATCTTTCACAGAACTAGAACAAAAAATTTCACAATTTGTATGGAGACACAAAAGACCCCAAATAGCCAAAGCAATCTTGAGAAAGAAAAACGGAGCTGGAGGAATCAGGCTCTCTGACTTCAGACTATACTACAAAGCTAGAGTAATCAAGACAATATGGTACTGACACAAAAACAGAAATATAGATGAATGGAACAGGATAGAAAGCCCAGAGATAAACCCACGCACATGTGGTCACCTTATCTTTGATAAAGGAGGCAAGAATATACAGTGGAGAAAAGACAGCCTCTTCAGTAAGTGGTGCTGGGAAAACTGGACAGCTACATGTAAAAGAATGAAATTAGAACACTCCCTAACACCATACACAAAAATAAACTCAAAATGGATTAAAGACCTAAATGTAAGGCCAGACACTATAAAACTCTTAGAGGAAAACATAGGCAGAACACTCTATGACATAAATCACAGCAAGATCCTTTTTGACACACCTCCTAGAGAAATGAAAATAAAAACAAAAATAAACAAATGGGACCTAATGAAACTTAAAAGCTTTTGCACAGCAAAGGTAACCATAAACAAAATGAAAAGACAACCCTCAGAATGGGAGAAAATATTTGCAAACAAAGCAACGGACAGACGATTTATCTCCAAAATATACAAGCAGCTCATGCAGCTCAATATCAAATAAACAAACAACCCAATCCAAAAATGGGCAGTAGAACTAAATAGACATTTCTCTAAAGAAGATGTACAATTGCCAACAAACACATGAAAGGATGTTCAACATCACTAATCATTAGAGAAATACAAATCAAAACTACAATGAGGTATCACCTCACACCAGTCAGAATGGCCATCATCAAAAAATCTACAAAGAAGAAATGCTGCAGAGGGTGCAAAGAAAAGGGAACCCTCTTGCACTGTTGGTGGGAATATAAATTGATATAGCCATTATGGAGAACAGTATGGAGGTTCCTTAAAAAACTAAAAATAGAAGTACCGTACGACCCAGCAATCCCATTACTGGGCATATACCCTGAGAAAAACATAATAATTCAAAAAGAGTCATGTACCATAATGTTCACTGCAGCACTATTTACAATAGCCAGGACATGGAACCAACCTAAGTGTCCATCAACAGATGAATGGATAAAGAAGATGCAGCACATGTATACAATGGAATATTACTCAGCCATAAAAAGAAATGAAATTGAGTTATTTGTAGTGAGGTGGATGGATCTAGAGACTGTCATACAGAGTGAAGTAAATCAGAAAGAGAAAAACAATTACCGTATGCTAACACATATATATGGAATCTAAAAAAACAAAAAAATGGTTTTGAAGAACCTAGGGACAGGACAGGAATAAAGATGCAGACATAGAGAATGGACTTGAGGACACAGGGATGGGGAAGGGTAAGCTGGGACGAAGTGAAAGAGTGGCATGGACTTACATATACTACCAAATGTAAAACCGATAGCTAGTGGGAAGCAGCCACATAGCACAGGGAGATCAGCTCGGTGCTTTGTGACCACCTAGAAGGATGGGATTGGGAGGGTGTGAGGGAGACGCAGAGGGAGGGGATATGGGGATATTATGTATACATATAGCTGATTCACTTTGTTATAAAGCAGAAACTAATACACCATTGTAAAGCAGTTATACTCCAATAAAGATGTTAAAAAATAAATAAATAAATAAATAAAAATAAAAATTGAAAAAAAAAATACTGCAATGAGGTATCACCTCACACCAGTCTAAATGGCCATGATCAAAGTCTACAAATGATAAACGCTGAAGAGGGTGTAAAGAAAAGGGAACCCTCCTACACTGTTGGTGGGAATGTAAATTGGCACAGCCATTATGGAGAACAGTATGGAGGTTCGTTAGAAAACTAAAAATAGAGCTACCATATGATCCTGCAATCCCACTCCTAGGCATATATCTGGAGAAAACCATACTTCGAAAAGATACATGCACCCCAATGTTCACTGCAACAGTATTTACAATAGCCAGGACATGGAAGCTACCTAAATGTCCATCAACAGAGGAACTGATAAAGATGTAGTACATATATACAATGGAATATTACTCAGCCATAAAAGAGAACAAAACAATGCCATTTGCAGCAACATGGATGGACCTAGAGATTGTCATACTGAGTGAGGTAAGTCAGACAGAGAAAGACAAATATCATATGGTATTGCTTACATGTGGAATCTAAAGAAAGGGTACAAATGAACTCATCTATGAAACAGAAACAGAGTTACAGATGTAGAAAACAAACTTAGGGTTACCAGGGGTCGGGGGGAGGGATAAATTGGGAGATGGGATTGACATATACACACTAGTGCATATAAAACAGATAACTAATAAGGACCTACTGTATAGCACAGGGAACTCTACTCAATACTCTGAAATGGCCTATATGGGAAAAGACTCTATAAAAGAGTGGGTATATGTATATGTATAACTGATTCACTTTCCTGTAGAGCAGAAACTAATAAAACACTGTAAATCAACTATACTCCAATAAAAATTTTTTTGGAAAACTGACATGAGAAGTTATAAAAAAGAAAAGAAAAACCAAAAAAAAAAAAAAAAATCAAAGAATTTCCCATCATGCACCAAAGCCATGACACTTCCAATCAAGATTAAATAAGGACAAAAATCCCTGCTCCCCACAGGAAGGTGTAGCTGGGAGGGAATACAATCCCCAAACCCCTCCCTTCCCAATGAATATCCACCCCTTCATTTCTACGCCTCCACATAACCAGCTTGCCAAAGAAACTCAGGGCAGCTATTCATCTGAGTCTGTCTGCTATCACCTTGAGAGCATACTATCACTTAATTAAATCCTTGCTTTACTTTCTTGACCTGCCTGTCTCACCTCTGAATTTTTTCTGTAACAAGACAACAACCTAGCCACCAGTATCAGTAGCTGAATTTGAATTTTTCCAAATGCACTAAATGGTACTTACTCCTTAGACTGATGGTCATTTTTTTTTTTTTTTAACTTTTGGGTTTTATTTATCTATCTATCTATCTATCTATCTATCTATCTATATATCTATCTATCTATTTATGGCTGTGCTGGGTCTTCGTTTCTGTGCGAGGGCTTTCTCTAGTTGTGGCAAGTGGGGGCCACTCTTCGTCACGGTGCACGGGCCTCTCACCATCGCAGCCTCTCTTGCTGCAGAGCACAGGCTCCAGATGCGCAGGCTCAGTAATTGTGGCTCACGGACCCAGCCCCTCCGCGGCATGTTCGATGCTCCCAGACCAGGGCTCGAACCCGCGTCCCCTGCATTGGCAGGCAGATTCTCAACCACTGTGCCACCAGGGAAGCCCCCTGGTCATTATTTTTTATGCACAGGAGACAGTTCTTAGCCTCACAGAAACTCAGTTAAAAGTTATATTGTAATGAAAATACTTGTTTCCTGATTGGAAAAGCATACCTATGAAAATCGTACATTTTTTTCACTATCTTGCTTTTCTAGGGAAATGTTCCTATTTCTTAAGCTCCAGTTTTCTGGGTGACTATATCAATATGCACCTCCTTTCCCTCATTGATGGAAAGGTGTTTGGGTGGCCAGCCATTAGTTGTGGTCACTGCCTCATTTTCTCTGGACACAGTAAAAGAGAACTTTTAAGTATGTATTATATTTATTAGATTTACTGAAGCATGGAATTCATGTAAAACTGACATGGAAATGGTGTGGACAGTTAGACATTCCCCATATTATTTCATAAATATCTATTATGTTGTGAAGAGGATGACCTCCCTGTCACCTTACTGATAACACCTCAGCCCATCACTCTGAAATTCCTGACAGAAGCTGGGGAAGGAGCATCTTGATCTTGATACAAGTTCATGGATGGCCTAGGTTTTTTAATAGCCATAAATATTAATAGCACCCATTTCTTAATAGGACAAGGTCAGAACCTATCACATTATCTAGAATTATGTCATAATATGTAATTGTGTGGCTAATGTATTAAACAAGCAGCTTAATACATCCTTACAGTTTCATGTTCCCAAATCAGAATATATATAATGTCACAATTCAGTACAGAAACAATCAGCAGTGGTAACAGTTTCCTCTTAGAGATAACATTTCAGGCCTTCTAGAACATTAGAGCTGGAAGGGATTTAAACAACTGTGTTTCAGATGATGCAATCTAGGCAGGTTAAATGGCTTGGCAGAAATCAAAATGCTGGTTAATGGGAGAGCTGGAGCTTATTCTAAGAAGTCACGTTTCTTTTTAATCTTTTTCCTACTATGGCCAGACTGGGTTGAAAAATAATAATTCCTTATGACATAGCAAAAATGAAACAGGAAAGCACATAGCTACAAACGTTTTGATGAAATACCTGTGATGACCAAATTCTACTTCTGTAATAAGGGGAGCTCTGGAAATGATTATCAAATGAATAACTGGCTTCAAAAATGCACCACTGAACACTGCTATTTCAGAATAAAGGAACCAACTGGCAACTTTAGTCCAAGACAGTAGGAAAACTTTCATCTTGCTATTTTGTTTCAGTGTCTACCTTATTTCTTTATGGAGTTCTATAGACTGTTTCATTGGTTTTAATAACTGTCCATAAGTTACTTTATTGTGGCTAAGAGATCCAGTTCCAGTTGTAACATTCATCATGATTAAAATCATTTGAGTTCACAAAATGATTTAAAGACTTAAATATACAACATGACACCATAAAATTCCTAGAAGAGAGCACAGGCAGAACATTCTCTACCATAAATCATACAAATGTTTTCTTAGGTCAGTCTACCAAGGCAATAGAAATAAAAACAAAAATAAACAAATGGGACCTAATCCAACTTAAAAGCTTTTGCACAGCAAAGGAAACCATAAACAAAACAAAAAGACAACCTCTGGACTGGGAGAAAATATTTGCAAATGATTCAATCAACAGGGGCTTAATTTCCAAAATATACAAACAGCTCATACAACTCAATAACATAAAAACAACTCAATCAAAACATGGGCAGAAGACCTAAACAGACATTTCTCCAAAGAAACATACACGTGGCCAGTAGGCACATGAAAAGATGCTCAACACCACTAATTATTAGAGAAATGCAAATCAATACTACAATGAGGTATCACCTCACACCAGTCAGAATGGCCATCATTAAAAAAATCTATAAGTAACAAATGCTGGAGAGGGTATGGAGAAAAGGGAACCCTCCTTCACTGTTGGTGGGAATGTAAATTGGTGCAGCCATTATGGAGAACAGTATGGAGGTTCCTCAAAAACCTAAAAATAGAGTTACATATGATCCTACAATCCCACTCCTGGGTATATATCCAGACAAACTATAATTTGAAAAAATACATGCACCCCTATGTTCATAGAAGAATTATTTAAAATAGCCAAGACATGGAAACAATCTAAATGTGCACTGACATGCAAATGGCTAAAGAAGGTTTGGTATGTGTGTGTGTGTATATATATATATGATGGATTATTCCTAGAGATCATCAATAATAAGCAAAGTAAGTTAGAAAGAGAAAGATAAACACCATAAGATATCTCCTATATGTGGGATCTAAAATATGACACAAATGAACTTATCTACAAAACAGAAACAGACTCACAGACATAAAGAACAGACTTGTGGTTGCTGGGGGGGGGGGGGGAGGGAGGGATGGATTGGGAGTTTGGGGTTAGAAGATACAAACTATTATATATAGAACAGATAAACAACAAGGTCCAATTGTACAGCACAGGGAACTATATTCAATATCCTGTAATAAACCATAATGGAAAAGAATATGAAAAAGAAAAAAATAATAATTTGAGTTTATATTTTCTTCTTACAGATTTCAGGTACCATCAGTTGAGGAAAAGTTTTAGGGGATCAAAGAATACTACACATCATTGTGCCAGAGGTGTTTCAATGGCAAAGGAGCATCGAATTTGCCTTTTTTGCTCACCAACCCTCACACATCCAGGATGGGTTCTAACTCCTTCCATACAGCATATAATTTATATTTATGTTTCTTCTAAGAAATCTATGACCTTGATATACACATACTCCATTTGCATTAAGCATTGCTCTATGGGCCTTAGGATTTTTGTTTTTGTAAAAAGAATTTACTTTTTATAGACCTGGTAATACAACTAAGTATTACAAAGTGTAATGCTTCTAACAGGAACAATAGTATATTAACATAAGCAAGAACTGTAGAGTGAATATATTTTTTAAAAGACCACCAATTCTGAAAGTTATTGCACATTGTAATTTGAATTACCTGCAGTTTCGTACCTAATATTCAAAAATGTATTAGAATTAGGAAGACCTAGTGTTTCATATGTAAATTCAGAAATATATAGACAGATGTAATGTTAAGAATAAAAGTAATAGGTGGGCATAAGAAGATTACACTCTTTACTGGCAGAAAGAGAAACTGGAGATATGTATTGATATTTAAGCTTTTAACAGTAAGGCGAAGCTAAGGGCCTTCCTCCTACATAAAATAAAGATGAATGGAGAGGCTCCAATCAAGATGGCGGAATAGAAGGACGTGCAGCTCACCTCCTCCCACAGATAAATCAAAACACATTTACATGTGGAACAATCTTCACAGAATACCTACTGAACGCTGGCAGCAGATCTCAGAAACTAAAAATGCAAGAAATATCTCCATGTAACTGGGTAGGATGAAACCAAAAAAAGGAAGTAGGACAGGACCTGTAACACTGGGAGGAAGCTGTGAAAAAGGAAAGGTTCTCTCACTCTGGGAAGCCCCTTCTCCAGAGGGGTGATCAGCTGGGACAGAAAGGGAGCTTCAGAGGCTTGGAGGAAAGCAGAGCAGCTGGCCTGTGGCAGGCAGAACAGAGAGAAACCTGCACAGATGGTCCTTGTCACTGCTCTGCACTCCCAGCCTAAGATGAGCATCTGCTGGTATGGGCAGAGGCCTGGTGCTGAAACTCGGGCATTAGAGGACAGACCTGGCGAGAGGACTGGGGTTGGCTGTGCAGACAGCCTGAAAGGGCTGGAGTGTGGGAGAGCAGCAGCTGGGGGGTGTATGCAGAAGAAGCCCAAGCCCGCACAGAAGTGAAGCACTGTTGTTAAGAGGAATGGGAAGGGAACCTCTTTCTCTGCGCTCTCTGCTGCCTCAGCACCACGTCTATGAGCTCTGGGAGTGCGCCAGCGCCAGTGGGTTACCCACAAGAGGAGATGGGGCTAAAATCAAAGCTGATCCCCAGGGGCCACATGACTTAGGAAGCAGGGCAGAAACCTGAGCTCTCTTCCCACAGCTGTGTGATTTGTGGATTTACGCCACTGCAGGCTTTGTAAACTCAACGCCTGGAGGACATCAGAGTGGACAATGGGTGCTCCCGTGGCTGGAATGGTCTGGCCTTAGCAGCTGTGGGTCTGTGGGTGCATGTACACAGAGGCTGGGCCACGTCTGGGCTGCTTCCATAGCTCCCACAGTGGGTCCTGGTCCCTCACTTCAGCAGATCTGTGCCGGTGGCTTGGTTAAAAGCACCTGAGGGACACCAGAGCCTATTGCCTGCACTCCCACAGCTGAGGCAAGGCCAAGGGCAGTGCCAACAACATTGGACTTTGTGAGCATGCACAAGATGTTTCAGGTGACACCACAGAGCACACTCCCCAGTGGACAGCTCTAGCAGAGGGATATTCAGTGGCTCCTCTCCCAGAGGGAGCACTTCTATCCCTCCTACCTCACACCACAGCTCAGAAACAGAACTGGGAGCTTCTGCACCAAAAACTAGGGAGCAGACTCTGCCCCTGACAGCACTGTGACAACCACAGAGCCAAGTGGAAGCCCTGCTCAACATCCGGGGCTCTGTTCACCACATGAATCACACCTCCTATCAAGGGGATAACAGCCAGCACACACTGAGAAAAGAGGCAGCAGGCATCCATACAAAACACAGCCCTAACAGCAAAAATATTAAACCCACACAGGCTACACAGGGAAGCTCCCACATAAAAATATCCTTCTAAGACCACAGTAGATCATTGTTTCTCCTAAACACATAGAGTAAGAGAAATATAAGTAAAATGAAGAAGCAGAGGAACCACCCCCAATTAAAAGATCAAGAGAATTCCCTGACAGAACAAACAACGAAACAGACCTCTTCAGTCTAATAGACACAGACTTCAAAAAGGAGATAATAAAAATACTGAAGGAATTAAGAAAGGCTATCAGTAGAAATGCAGATTACTGTAAAAATGAACTAGAAACTCTAAAGAGGAGCCAAGAAAAATTAGAAAACTCATTTGTCAAGATGAAAGTTGATCTTAAGGCGATAAATACCAGATTGAGTAATGCAGAAGAATGAATAAGTGATCTGGAAGATAGAATAATGGAAATCACCAAATCAGAACAGTAGATAGCCAAATGGAAAAAAAAATGAAATCAACATAACAGACCTATGGGCTAATATAAGGCATGCCAATCTATGCATAATAGGGATCCCAGAAGGAGAAAAAAGAGAAAGGGATCGAAAATGTATTTGAAGGAATTATGGCTGAAAACTTCCCTAACCTAAAGAAGGAAACAGATATCCAGGTACAGGAAGCACAATGGGTCCCAAACAAGATGAACCCAAGAAGACCTACACCGAGACATATTAAAATTAAAATGGCAAAGATTAAGAGAGTATTCAAAAGGCAGCAAGAAAAAAACAAAGAGTTAATTACAAGGGAACCACCACAAGGCTATCAGCTGATTTCTCTACAGAAACGTTGTAGGCCAGAAGGGAGTGGCAAGATACATTCAAAATCCTGAAAGGGAAAAATTTGCAACCAAGAATACTCCACCCAGCAAGTTTATCATTTACAATAGAAGGAGAGATACAGAATTTCTCTGACATGCAAAAACTGAAAGAATACAGCAATACTAAACCTATCCTTAAAGAAATATTGAACAGTCTTCTCCAAATAGAAAATAAGCAAGAACGTATAGGAAAGAGAAAATCATAATGGGAAAGTAAATCAGTTAAATAAGCTCTATACAGAGTAAAAAATAAAAATTTTTTTAAAATTGTGAAAGTGATGATAACCAGAATGAACAGCAAAAGGATGAGCATGAAGATGTAAAGAAAGACATCAAAAGCATAAAATGTGGGAGAGGAGAGTAAGAAAGTGTAGATAATTTTTAGAATTTGTTTGAGCCTATATGGCTATCAGCCTAAAGCAAGTAGATATAGTAATGGGTTAACATACTTGAAAAACAGGGTAACCACAAATCAACAACATACAACAGATTCACAAAAACCAAAAAGAAGAGAACAGAAGCATAATATAAAAGAAAATCATCAAACCACAAAAGGAAAAACAAAAAGAAAGGAACAAAGAAGAAATACAAAATCAACGGGAAAACAAGGTTTTCAAGATGGCAATAAATACATATCTATCAATCATTACCTTAAATGCCAATGGACTAAATGCGCCAATTAAAAGACACAAAGTGGCAGATTGGATTAAAAAAAAAAAGAGCCTACAGTATGCTACCCACAAGAGACCCACTTAGGGCAAAGGACACATATAAATTGAAGGTGAGCAGATGAAAAAAGATATTTCATGTAAACGGAAATGACAGGAAAGTGGGGGGTCACAATACTCATATCAGACAAAATAAACTTTAAAACCCAGGCCATAAAAGAAACATAATAGAGGACACTATATAATGTCAAAAGGATCAATACAAGAAGAGGATATTACACTCGTCAACATATATGCACCCAATATAGGAGCACCCAAATACATAAAACAAATACTAACAGACATAAAGGGAGAAATTGATGGGAATACGATAACAGTAGGAGATTTTAACACCCCACTCACATCAATGGACAGATCTTCTAGAGAGCAAATCAATAAGGCAACAGAGATCCTAAATGATACAACAGAACAGGTTAGACTTAACTGGTATTTTCAGGGCATTACATCCAAAACAAAAGAAACAAAACCTAGAATACACATTCTTTTCAAGTGCACCATGGAACATTCTCTAGGACTGACCACATATTAGGGCACAAAACAAGCCTCAACAAATTTAAGACTATAGAAATTATTGCAAGCATCTGACCACAATGGCATGAAACTAGATATCAACCACAGAAAAAGAAATGAGGAAAAAATGACTACATGGAGACTAAACAACATGCTACAAAAAAACCAATGGGTCAACAATAAAATCAAAGAGGAAATTTAAAAATACCTTGAGAGACGTGACAATGAAAACACAACCATACAAAATCTATGGGATGCAGCAAAAGCAGTTCTTAGAGGGAAGTTCATAGCAATACAGGCCTTCTTCAAGAAACAACAAAAAAAATCTCAAACAACCTAACATACCACCTAAAAGAATTAGAAAAAGAAGAACAAAAGTCAGAAGGAAGGAAATAATAAAGATCAGAGAGTAAATAAATAAAATACAGATTAAAAAACAATAGAAAAAAATTGATAAAACTAAGAGCTGGTTCTATGAAATGGTAAACAAAATTGACAAACCTCTGGCCAGACTCACCAAGAAGAGAGAAGACCCAAATAAACAACATAAGAAATGAAAATGGAAACATAATGACCGATATTGCAGAAATACAAAAAACCGTAAAAGAATACTATAAACAATTATATGCCAACAAATTGGACAAGCTAGGAAACGTGGACAAGTTTCTAGAAACATACAGCCCACCAAAACTGAATCAAGAAGAAAGAGATGATTTGAACAGACCAATCACTAGCAGTGAAATAGAATCTGTGATTTAAAAAAAAACGAAAAAACAAAAAACTCCCTACAAACAAAAGTCCAGGACCAGAAGGCTTCACAGGCTAATTCTACCATAAACACAGTAAGAAATTATACCCGTCCTTCTCAAACTCTACCAAAAGACTAAAGAGGAAGGAACACTCCAAAGACATTCTATGAAGCTACCATCACCCTGATAAAAAAAAACCAGACAAAGACACTACCAAAAAAGAAAATTACAGGCAAATATCTTTGGTGAATATAGACGCAAAAATTCTCAACAAAATATTAGCAAATCGAATCCAACAACACATAAAAACGGTCATACACCACAACCAAGTTGGATTCATTCCAGAGTCACAAAGATGGTTCAACATATGCAAATCAATCAACGTGATACACCACATCAATGAAAGGACAAAAACCACATCATCATCTCCACAGATGCAGAAAAAGCATTTGATAAAATTCAACATCCATTCATGATAAAAACCCTTACAAAAATGGGTATAGAGGGAACATACCTCAACATAGTAAAAGCTAATTATGACAAACTCACAGCAAATAATATACTCAATGGTGAAAAACTGAAAGCCTTCCCACTAAAATCTGGAACAAGACAGGAATGCCCACTCTCACTACTTCTCTTCAACATAGTATTGGAAATCCTAGCCACAGCAATCAGACAAGAAAAAGAAAACGTATTCAAATGGGTAAGGAAGAGGTAAAATTGTCATTATATGCAGATGACATAATAATATATATAGAATACCCTAAAGACTCCACAAAAAAATTACTAGAACTGATAAACTAATTCAGCAAGGCAGCAGGATACAAGATTAACATACAGAAATCGGTTGCATTTCTTTACACTGAAAATAAAATATCAGAAAGGGAATATAAACAATCCCTTTTAAAATCACATCAAAAAAATACTTAGGATAAAACCTCACCAAGGCGGTGAAAGATTTATATGCTGAGAACTATAAAACATTAATAAAGGAAATTAAAGATGATTCAAAGAAATGGAAAGATATCTCATGCTCTTAGATTGGAAGAATTAATATTGTTAAAATGGCAATACTACCCAAAGCGATCTACAGACTTATGCAATCCCTAGCAAATTACCCATGACATTTTTCAAAGAACTATAACAAATAATACTAAAATTTATACAGAACCATTAAAGACCCAGAATTGACAAAGCAATCCTGAGGAAAAAAAAAAACAAAGCAGGAGGCATAACCCTCCCAGACTTCAGACAATACTACAAAGCTACAGTAATCAAAACTGTGTGGTACAGACACAAAAAACAGACATATAGATCTATGTAACAGAATAGAGAGCCCAGAAAAAAACCCATACACCTATGGTCAATTAATCTTTGACAAAGGTGGCAAGAATATAAAATGAGAAAAAGTCTCTTCAGCAAGTGGTGCTGGGAAAGTTGGACAGCTGCATGTAAATCAATGAAGTTAGAACACACCCTCACACCATGCACAAAAATAAACTCAAAATGGCTTGAAGACTTAAACATAAGATATGACACCATAAAACTCCTAGAAGAGATCATTGGCAAAACATTCTCTGACATAAATCATACCAATGTTTTCTGAGGTCAGTCTACAAAGGCAACAGAAATAAAAGCAAAAATAAACAAATGGGACCCAATCAAACATACAAGCTTTTGTACAGCAAAGGAAAGCATAAACAAAACAAAAGACAACCTACAAAATGGGAGAAAATATTGGCAAACGATGCAACCAACAAAGACTTAACTTCCAAAGTAAACAAACAGCTCATACAACTCAACAACAAAAAAACAAACAACCCAATTGAAAACTGGGCAGAAGACTGATATAGACATTTCTCCAAAGAAGACATATAGATGGCCAACAGGCATATGAAAACATGCTCAACACTGCTAATTATTAGAGAAATGAAAATCAAAACTAAAATGAGGTACTACCTCACACCGGTCAAAATGGCCATCATAGAAAAGTCTACAAATAACAAATGCTGGAGCTGGTGTGGAGAAAAGGGAACCCTCCTACACTGTTGGTGGGAATGTAAATTGGTGCAGTCATTATGGAGAACAGTATGGAGGTTCCTTTAAAAACTAAATACAGCATTGCCATATGATCTAGCAATCCCACTCCTAGGCATATATCCAGAGAACACCATAATTCACAAAGATACATGCACCTCAATGTTCACTGCAGGACGATTTACAATAGCTAAGACATGGAAGCAACCTAAATGCCCATTGACAGATGAATGGATAAAAAAGATGTGGTACATATATACAATGGAATACTACTCAGCCATAAAAAGAATAAAATAATGCCATTTGCAGCAACATGGATGGACCTAGAGATTATTATGTTAACTGAAGTCAGAAAGAGAAAGACAAATGTCATATATCACTTATATGTGGAATCTAAAATATGGCACAAATGAACTTACCTGTGAAACAGAAACAGACTCACAGACATTGAGAACAGACTTGTGGTTGGGGGAGGATGGGTGGGAGAGGGATGGATTGGGAGTTGGGGATTAGCAGGTGCAAATTATTATATATTGAATTGATAAACAAAGTCCTACTTTATAGCACTGGGGACTATATTCCATATCCTGTGATAAAACCATAATGGATAAGAATATGAAAAAGAATGTATATGTAACTGAATCGCTTGCTGTACAGTAGAAATTAATACATTGTAAATCAACTATATTTCAATAAAATTTAAGAAATGAAAGGAGCAGAAGGCTTGGCAAGATATTATATTATAAAGTAACAAAAATTTATAGCCAGCTGATTGTCAGTTTATTCATCTTTTATTACATGCAGAAGAAATACAATTATTCCAGCAGTCTTCTCACCAGTGAGGTAAATGGTAGAAACTCTTACCATTTTGTTTAAAAAGTATAAATAATGAAATGACTGCCTACATGTGAAAATATCATGAAAGCTCAGTTTAGAATGAGCAGAGGCAAAATGCTATGCACACAAAAATAAATAATTTATCATTCATACAAAGCATAATAGCAAGAAAGGAACTATTCCCTGTTTATCTTGGCTAGTGCCTATATGGTATTATCTTAGCCTTGGTGCTCCAGAATGTAGCCTGAGACAAGGATAGAAGTGATTATGCTTTATTGGGGCAGCCAAGCAGTAAGGGTGAGTCAAGGAAGGCTGTGCAGCAATGCAAACTAATCCACACAGGCACTGGCTCCACTCCGCCATGAATCAGGAAGAGCAAGAGAGCTGCTGGGCAGGTGTGTGCAGTTGGCTCACTAGGACTTCACAAGACATTCTGTAAAGGACACTGTGCCTTGGAATACTCCACGAGAGAAGACAGGACAAGCAGTGAATCTGTCAGTTCTCTTCCATCTCCGGTCCCCCTTGGGCAGAGTTCACCCTGAGGCATAACAAGTTCCCCCTCTACCTCCTCCACTGAATCACTTGGGTTCCTCTAGAAGCCCACTCTGGATACCAGATCCATATCCTGAGTGGGCGGGTGGATCCAAGTCTGGAAGTAGGAAAAGGAGCCAACATTCCCTGGGGGTTGCCAGTCAGATTGGCTACACAAGGCGGGGCGCCACAGGAAGGGCCCAACGTGCCAAGGGTAAGAGACTGGTCAGCCCCAGGCAGCAGAAGCACGAGGGTATGAACAAAGTTGTCTGGTGTGGGAGGCTGAGGAAGAGCCAGGAAGTAGGTGGCATGGAGGAAATCTAAGGAAGCAAATGAGGTTTGGGTCTGATACAAGCATCCATTCTATAATTTCTTTGAATTTTATACATTTGAAATATTTAATCATCAAAAATGAATTATGAGGAAAAAAATAGCTTCAAATCTTAGGGAAATGTGGCATAATGCTAACAGGTCACAGAAAGAGAACAAAATTTTTCTTAATATTTAATTTACTTCCATTTTCTTCAACAAGGAGAATGGTATGATCGATTACTTGAATGAAAACATAGAGGGGTCTGCTTATTGAATTTGAAAAATACAAGTTCCGGGGAAAAAAAAAGAAAAATATATCGCGTTTTGTTTCAAGTTAGAACCAACTGTTAAAAGTAATAAAAAGAAGGACTTTGTTCAACTTTCCAATGGCCTTTTAATGCTTCTGTCCAACAGTGGGCTAGTCTAGATTGAGAAATAAAGTGTTTCCTGTGAGAAGTATTTAAGTAGAGATTAAATTTTCAGTATTTCTAGAAAAGATACGCTCAATATAGCTGCATAACAATCATCTGAGAATTTATAAGTTATTCAGATTCCTCAGCCATGCCCCAAAATATTCTGGTTTGGAAGGTCTGATAAGGCCAGGGAATCTGCATTTTAAATCAGCACCCATTCTCTGCCAATGCACAGTGTTTTGATACAAGTGGTTCACAGACTACAGTTTAAGGAAATATTACATGAATGATCTTGAAACCCCTAAGAGCCTATGACTATGTGATGATGGCAGGATGCACTGGTCTTCAAGTAGGATTTGAAGAACACTAGCTTTAAGAGTCAGGTGACCTGGATTCCAGCCCCAGCTCTAGTACTTGCCAGCGATACACATTCAGTAAATTTATTTAACCTGCATTGATGAACTCATTTAAACTGGCTAAGACTAGATTACTTTATCTGATACTTAATGACAGAATTCTGAGACTCAGAGTTAATGCAAATGTTAAGAACTGAAAAACACAATTCAAAGCAAGGAACTTTATAGTATAAACTTTCCCGAAGTAACAAAATGAGATTTTGCAGGAGATAATCAGCACTCCTAAAACTAGAGATTTTCTGCGACCAAGGAGAAATTTTTAATCAGTTCAGTGCATTCATAAATGTAAAATTCAGTGCCTTAACTTCTGAATAATTAAGTAAATCTAAAATGGCGTATTTTTTTCTGTAATTCTGATAGGTTAATTTGTTTCTACTTTATTCTCTGTGGTTGTAAAAGAGAATATTTAGATTTTATGTTTACTATTTCATGTAAATTTCATGCTTGGTTTTTGTAGGGTTCTTACTGCTCCTCTGAGAGAGAACCAGAAAGAGTAAGGGGTATTAGCTTCCAAGGTCGACTGAGGCCATCCAGGTTCAAGGCTCAGAAGGAAATCAATCAGTGGCCACTTGCTTTGACTGTCAGCTTTGGCTGTAATACTGAATAAAGGGAACATCGTGGAAAAAGGAATCAGCAAGATCTTGGTCTAAGTTCGGAGGAAGGTAAGGAGATGGGATTGATGACCTCCTTTCTTTCCAACCCTAAAATAAAAATCAAAGGCCAAAAGCTAGTTGGGAACTAACGACCTGGGACCACAATTATAAGGACTTTGCCACTTTCTCTTATTTGTTTTTAGCCCTGCCCCCATTTTTAGTCCTGCCCCCTTTTTTAACAGCTGAAATTAAAACTCTTAAAAGGAGGGCTTCCCTGGTGGCACAGTGGTTAAGAATCTGCCTGCCAACTCAGGGGACACAGGTTCGAGCCCTGGTCCGGGAAGATCCCACATGCCACGGAGCAACTAAGCCCGTGCGCTGCAACTACTGAGCCTGTTCTCTAGAGCCTGCAAGCCACAACTACTGAGCCCGCGAGCTACAACTACTGAAGCCTGCGCACCTAGAGCCTGTGCTCTGCAACAAGAGAAGCCACCACAATGAGAAGCCCGCGCACCGCAACGAAGAGTAGCCCCCACTTGCCGCAACTAGAGAAAGCCCACACACAGCAATGAAGACCCAATGCAGCCAAAAATAAATAAATAAAATAAATAAAATTTTTTAAAAAGTCTTAAAAGGAAAAAAATTAGAAAATATTTCAAAAAGGATGATAATTAAAGTTGAACATATGAAAATGTACAGGATGTAGCGAAATGTATAGTTTAAAATGCTTTTATTAGTAAAAAGGAAAGGTTTAAAATCAATTGTGTAGGTTTCTACATTTGGAAGAGAGAATTTAAAAAGAGAATTAAGCCCAAGGTAAGTAAAATGAAATAAGATAGATGCGAGCTAAAATCAATAAAATGAAAACAAACAGAAAACATAAGACTGATGAAGCCAAAACTGGTTCTTGGAAGGAATAAAAAAGTTGATAAATCCATGGCAGTACTATTTGAACACGAAAAAAAGAAAGCACAACTTACTAATTTCAGGAATAAAAGAGAAGATATCATTACAGATACTACAGATATTAAAAGTATAATAAATATTATGAACTATAGGGCAATAAATTTGAAAATTTAGACTTTTTCTAAAATGAAATGGACAGATTCCTGAAAAACATCGTACCACATTGACAAGATGAATTAAAAATGTAAGTCCTTAATCTACTGAAGTAATTGAATTTGTTATCAAAAACATTCCTTCAAAGGTGATTTCACTAGTGAATTCTAACAAACTTTGTTTCTTCCCTACTATTTCAAGTATCCTTTTGTTCTGATTCCAATTATCCTTGCATAGAAAGAGCTTTTTTATATAGTTCAAAGAGAGTCATCAACGAAGTAATCATATCATTGGCCTTGTGACTGTTACAGGGGTAGGTAGTTGACTTAAGATGATTCATCAGAAGTAAGCTTGGGACTTTTTGTTTTGATGGTTATGGTACATGATGTGATATATCCCCTTGGATATGAATCTATCTATCCTATTGGATCTGCATGACAAGCATTAAGCTTTAGCAAGTCAGACATTCATTTTGCTATCGCAGAGAGATAGTCTGAGGATAATGCTGACAGACAGAGAAAGGCAGAAGGGAGGACCATAGGGAAACAGAGCTGTCATCCTGATGTCATCATGAGCTTC
This sequence comes from Balaenoptera ricei, assembly GCF_028023285.1. Lineage (NCBI taxonomy): Eukaryota > Metazoa > Chordata > Mammalia > Artiodactyla > Balaenopteridae > Balaenoptera > Balaenoptera ricei. Next base: position 113,409,777 of record NC_082654.1, read on the forward strand.
TACATTAAACCATCACAGGAAGCCTGCCATACATCTTTTCATTTATATAAAACAATGACATTTTCATTACTGTTTAAGCTAATTTGAACTAGCTTTCTGTTCCTGGCAATAAGAAGCATTTGAACAAATCCTACATTAGGACCATATTTTAATTACTAAAACTTTAAAATGTGTTTTAATATATAACAAAGTAAGCCCTCCATCATCATTTATTATGCCTCCCCAAACTCTCTACATTTCTAATGCTTTAATTCTTTTCAGATAATGCTTTAAATCGTTTTCTCAAGTTCCAAAAAATTCCCATTGGGGTTTTGGTTATAATTTTGTTAAATTATTAATTAATTTATAGAAAATGGACATCTGTATAGTTTGTTGATTTAGAAACACGTTGAATGCCTACTTTATTCATATTATTTTCTCTTACAAAGTACCACAAACTGAGGGCTTAAACAGAAATTTATTGTCTCAGTTCCAGAGGACAGAAGTATGGAATCTCACCTCTCCTTGAAGCTGTAAAGGAAGATCTGTCCCATGCCTTTCTCCTAGCATCTGGTGGTTTGCCGGCAACCTTTGGAGATCCTTCACTGTGGCAGTGTAACTCTAACCTGTACATGGCATTCTCCCTGGGTGTGTGTCTTTGGCCATATTTTCCCTTTTTATAAGGGAATCAGTCATATTGGCTTAGGGCCCACCCCGATGGCCTCAGTTTAACTTGATTACCACTGTAAAGACCCTCTCCAGCTAAGACCACATTCTGAGGTACTGGGGGCTAGGGCACCAACATATCTTTTGTGGGAGAGACACAACTCAATCCATAACAGTCCTGAAGTAATGATTTTGAATTTCTCCCTAGAGATCAGCATTTCTCAAACTGGTGTTCAAGGATATAATCTTTGGTGTCAGTGAATTATCTATAAGAATTTAAGATTTTAGACGAGAGACAAGATGGCGGAGTAGAAGGACTTGAGCTCACCTCCTCTCATGAAAACACCAAAATCACAACTAACTGATGAACAACCATTGACAAAAAGAACTGAACCTACCAAAAAAGATATTCTACACCCAAAGACAAAGAAGAAGCCACACAAGACAGTAGGAGGGGTGCTTTCGCGATATAATCAAATCCCATACCTGACGGGTGGGTGACCCACAAACTGGAAAATACTTATATCGCATAGGTTCTCCCACAGGAGTGAGAGCTCTGAGCCCCATGTCAGCCTCCCCAACCTGGAGGTCTGGCATCAGGAGGAGGAGCCCCCAGAGCATTTGACTTTGAAGGCCAGGGGGCTTGAGTGCAGGAGCTCCACAAAACTGAGGGAAACAGAGACTCCACACTTGGAGGGCGCACACAAGGTTTCACGTGCACTGGGACCCAGGGCAAAGCAGTGACTCCATACGAGCCTGGATCAGACCTACCTGCTGGTCTTGGAGGGTCTCCTGGGGAGGCGGGGGTCGGCTGTGGCTTGATATCAAAAAGAACAAATGACCCAATCAAAAAATGGGCATAAGGGACTTCCCTGGTGGTCCAGTGGTAAAGAATCCGCCTTCCAATGCAGGGGACGTGGGTTCGATCCCTGGTCGGGGAACTAAGATCCCACATGCCGCGGGGCAACTAAGCCCACGTGCTGCAACTACTAAAGCCCGCGCATCTCAACTAGAGAGCCCGTGTGCTGCAAACTACAGAACCCGTGCGCTCTGGAGCCTGTGTGCCATAACTAGAGAGCCCACACACTGCAACTAGAGAGAAGCCCACGCGCCGCAACGAAAGATCCTGCACGCCACAACGAAGATCCTGTGAGCCACACCTAAGGCCCAACACAGCCAAAAAATAAACAAATAAATTAATTAAATTAAATTATTTTTTAAAATGGGCATAAGACCTAAATAGACATTTCTCCAAAGGAGACATACAGATGGCCAAAAGGTACATGAACAGATGCTCAACATCACTCATTAATAGAGAAATGCAAATCAAAACTACAATGAGGTATCACCTCACACCAGTCTGAATGCCCATCATCAAAAAGTCTATAAATAATAAATGCTGGAGAGGGTGTGGAGATAAAGGAACCCTCCTACACTACTGGTGAGAATGTAAATAGGTACAGCCACTATGGAGAACAGTATGGATGTTCTTTAAAAAACTAAAAATATAGCTATCATATGATCCTGCAGTCCCACTTCTGGGCATATATCCAGAGAACATCATAAGTCAGAGAACATCATAAGTCAAAAAGATACATGCACTCCAATGTTCACTGCACAACGATTTACAATAGCCAAGACATGGAAGCAACCTAAATGTCCGTCAACAGATGAATGGATAAAGATGATGTGGTACATATATACAATGGAATATTATTCAGCCATAAAAAGAATGAAATAATGCCATTTGCAGCAACATGGATGGACCTAGAGATTACCATAATAACTGAAGTAAGCCAGATAGAGAAAGACAAATAGCATATGATATCGCTTATATGTGGAATCTTAAAAAAATTATACAAATGAACTTTCATACAAAACAGAAATAGACCCACAGACATAGAAAACAAACTTATGGTTACCAAAGGGGAAAGTGGCAGGGGGAAGGGATAAATAGTAGTTTGGGATTAACATAAACACACTACTATATATAAAATAGATAACAACAAATATCTACTGTATAGTACAAGGAACTATACTCAATATTTTGTAATAACCTATAAGGGAAAAGAATCTGAAAAAAAATACATACATATGTATGTATAACTGAATCACTTTCCTGTACACCTGAAACTAACATAGCGTTGTAAATCAAATATACTTCAAGTAAAAAATAAAGTGAAACAAGACACCCACCGCCCCCGAAAAAAAAATCACATCTACAATGTCTACCTAGTTTTACCTTGGATGTCTGAACCACAGCTACTCCATTTTGACTTTCAAATGCATTGCCTCCCTCAGTGGACAAAGCACATGTACAGTGCATGTCTAAAAGTACACCAAACACGTTGCTCTGGTCAGTGAAATTTAAGGTAAAGAATGTATAAGCCTTCTGAGTTCCCCATACCTCAACATGTGCAGATTTTCCCATCATTTCCCCTTTTGATTCCAAACATTTAATAGAAAGCACTGATGATCAAAATATTTGTCCCTAGAAGCTGGGGTAGTTCAGTTGCCTGCCCTGGGTGTAGATCATGTCCCTTGGTGCTAGGCCTCCTTTATATTCACATAGTTATCCACAATGGGGGAAAACCAATCAGATATGGTGAGCAGGCTCAGAGGTATGTAAATGGGGAAACACTTTACAGGCCGCACATGTTATCACTTGTAGCCAATGGTCACACAAGCATTGTACATGTGCTTTTAGCAGCAGACTAAAAGCAAGCTGTGTCACAGATCATGAGTAGTCACACTCTGTGACAATTATACTAGATAATTTTTTTCCCTCCTGATCATCAGGGCAGAAGTATGGCCAATGCGGTAACTTCCATAAATACAGACCTCAATTAGCAGAACTAGAATTTAATACCCACTGAAACATAATATTTTTCTAAAATTACGCTCTTCTCCACCAAACACAGCCAAATTAAGGCTAATTTGTTTGTAAAACAAGTCTGATCAATTGACCACATAGGCTTCTCCAAACTGGCTGTGGAGGAACTCCTCAGGAATCTCAGACTGAATTCCCAAAAGGCCTCTCAAGGCCAGGAAAGCCATGCCAAAGGCCTGCCATCATGCCCCACCTTGGTGGATTTTTCTCTTCTAGAGGTCCCCAAAATATTGAGATTCCTGCACGTGTCAGGAGACAGTCTTTCCCCTTCACCTGCTAAGGCTACTCAGAACTCAAGAGTCTCCAATTTCTGGAGCGACCAGGCAGAGAGCGAAGAAAAATGTTTCAATTCTACCCACAGGTGTAGTTTACCAAATTGTTGTTAAGTCATAACTAACTTGAGGGGAGGGGCTTTCTTATACAGGAAAACACAGATCAAAACCAGTAACATTTCAGACTAAAACCATAAAAATTATAACCATATTCACCAGTTCACTCATTAACCAATCCTTCTGTTAACATTTTATGAAACCATCAGATTTTCCATTAGGATTTTTAAATTTTTTACCCAGTTCAGAGGTATAATCTGAAAGTTATCAGAGACCTGTACTTGTGAAAGGTCCTTCCTATCAATCCTCTTGAAGATGAAGCACTTTTGCAAAAGCATCAGAGTTAAATACCTGATTACAATGTAATCAATGAAGAAACTTGGTTACAATAACTAGAATTATGACTGATAATAATCGTAACCCTTAAAAACCTTAATCTCTGGTAAAAACCAAGAAGCAAATAAGTGTGGACTGTTTGTCATACCAGCATTTCCTGATAGGAAAACTTACGCTTTAGTCTTCCTCTCCTAAAAAGGTAAGGTAGGTAAACTAAGACCCGCACAGCAATTAATGTTCCAATATTTTATCCTATTTGAAACGACCCAGATAGTCAATGAATTCTCTTCATTTCACTTAGTTTCATTTCAAGATACCAAAATCTGGAGAGATTATTTTTGATAGACATTCCCCCAAATATAATCATTCCTATAGAGTTTACCTAAAAGCTCTTTTTTTCCCTTCACTCTTAGAGATCACACTTGATTAAAGTTTCTGAGAGCCCAGGTCGATCATTTATGTCTCAAAGGCACAAGAATAGAAATACCAATTCCTTCTAGAAAGCTAGGCTCACCAATGACAAAGGCTCACTTTGACACAACAGCAGAGCCATCAGGGGACCACTGTTCTTTAATCTCTTGGCAGCCCCCCCTTATCGAGGACAGCCACCACAGGGCCCCCCATACTAGTGGATAGCTACCCCAGGATTACCCCTGCACCTTTGGGGATCACCCCTGGAACTTTCAAGCTTCACATTAGTGGACGGCCACGCTGGGATTACGCCTGCAACTTTGGCGCCGCAGATGTTAGTGGACAGACACCCCGGAATCACCCCTGCAACTTTTCATTCCCCGTCCTTATTTCCCGACATCTTGGCGGCGCTCACGGGAGTTTCCTCAGTCTCCTGGCTGCTCCACCAATTGTTGGGCTGCACCCCGCAGGCCCACAAGGCCGGTGCCTGCCCAACTTGAAGACCAAAGAGCGAGCCCCGAGTCAGCGACAGAGACATCAGTGGTTTAATGGTTGGGGGAAACTTACCCGTCTGAAGCAAGGTCCTGGAGGAACACCTCACTGCGTGGCAGACGGTAGGCAGGATGCCGCAGCAGTCTTCACTCGCGGAGGGAAGGGGAGATTCCTAGTTACAGCGGGAATTGATGTCAGGTTGGCTCGTCAGTTACCAGGGAAACTAACAGAGTAGCACGCCCTTCACTGCCCCTCCGCCCCTTTGATAAGAACAATCACCAGCTGGGGCAAGTATGTAGGCATTTACTAATTAGGAAGGTCAGTCATGTGAGTAGGTGTCGGTGAAGCGGGCCCTGGTCAGGCAGGGGATGTACAGAGGGCAAGAGAATAGCCACCCTGAGTGGCCTGACCATACAGTAGGAAAGTGTCCTTCAACAATTCAGTAAACAAATAAATTCTATACGGATGTGTCATATTTATGCGATGAAATACCATACACCAATGAAAATGAATGAACTATTACACGTGCAACAATATGGATGAATCTCACAGTTGAGTGAAAGAAGTCAGATCCCAAACCAATAAACATGGCATGATAACAAACTGGCAAAAGTAAACTATGGCTTTAAAGTCAACTTGAGGGAAGAGGAGGGGGTTTGTGGCTGAGAAAGGGCATAAGCTGGCTTTTGAAATGCACCTAGGGTTACATTTGGAGATCTGGGTGGTTGCTATGTTTCTTTGTGCTAATTCAACTCCGTAGTTACTGGCACGTTTTCCTCTATGCATGTTGTACTTTAATAAAAATGTTTATTTAAACCAAAGTTGGTTTTTATATCTCATTTAGTATTTTTATTTGTTTTCCAGTGGGGAAGATGATCAGGATAGCCAGACCACAAGAAACAAAGTCCCTCCTCACTGTACTTTGTATGGATTTTTAAATATCGTTTTACTGAAACATTTTTTAAAAAGCAAATCTCTTTGTTTGTTTTATTAGGTGGTGAACTCTTGAAGGGCAGCGTCGCTGCCTTATTCTGCTCTCATTCAGCAGCGCCTAGAATAACTTTCCATAAGTTAGAGTTGTTCAGTAAATGTTTGTTACATGAATGAACACATGACTTTTGGCACTTGATTTGGTGCTGTGAGTGGAATTTTAGGTTCCACCTTTACAAAAATACTTTCTGATTGACTTTGGTCTTTTGACTTTCTTGCATTAGCACTCAAATGAATCGGCCTAGGTTTAATCTCACTGAGGCTTTGGATTTGGGGCAATCCAAATTCAAAAGACAACTTTTCATACTGAGTCAAGATTCTGGTGGAACTCTTCATCATGTGGAAATAGTTTCAGCCGTGGCAGTGCAACTTTGCAAACTAATTACCACCACCGGAGAAGGGAAGGCGTAATCAGAGCCAGGAAAAGGCAATTGAACCGAGCTAAAGATGCAGTTTCTATATGAGCACCGAGTTTTGGGCTGGAGGTCTCCAGGGGATTATTAACGGAGGAAACAAGTGAGGAGCAGCGGTAAAGCACTCTTGCAAGGCGTGTTTGATGCCGCCGCTAGTTTGCACCAGCACAGTGTGTTCTGCTGCTAATATAATTATTGTACAATCATGTAGCACCAAGTTGAGACAACTTGACTACTTAATTGAAGGAGATTCATAAACGAATGTGGGACAGGGTTTCTCCTTGCTGTGGTGAATATGGCACAGATCACCTATGTTGCACAATTTTGATTTTATTCTTTCTCAGTTCATATTTTGAAACTTCTCTGAAGGGGTGCCATTTTTGTCTCCTGTAAACATTTCTTTCTTCCTTTCTTTCTTTCTTCCTTTCCTTTCTCTCTCTCTTTCTTGGCTTTTAAAAAAACACTGGGATCTCTACCTGATGGTTGAATACTTCGGAGTTTATTTGTAAGGATTAGCCTTTTTTTTTTTTTTTTTTTTGCAGCTACTTCACTTCTTTGTTAACGTATTTTTTTTTGAAATCATTTTTTTTACCCTATCTTGAATTTAGGGATAAATTTTTGGTTTGGAAAATGAGGGAAGGACTAAATTACAACTTTTGTCTACACTCTCCACAGGTATTTAGATTGTTTTGGTAGATATCCCATCAGATTAGCCATCAAAGTACCTAAGAAAGGATGTGACTTGTCTTGGTGGCTGCAGAAGGTTGTTAATATTATAAAACTCTCATTTCAAACTGCATTTCACAGTCCTATCAGCAATAAGCGACAGAGCAGAGTCCTTAAAGATTTGGCATTAGGCAGTCTAGGATGTGAGTCTAGGTATCACCACTTCATTTTTTTTTTTTTAATTTATTTATTGTTGATTGATTGATTGCTACGTTGGGTCTTCGTTTCTTTGCTAGGGCTTTCTCTAGTTGCGGCAAGCGGGGGCCACTCTTCATCGCAGTGCGCGGGCCTCTCACTATCGTGGCCTCTCTTGTTGCGGAGCACAGGCTCCAGATGCGCAGGCTCAGCAGTTGTGGCTCACGGGCCTAGTTGCTCCGCGGCATGTGGGATCCTCCCAGACCAGGGCTCGAACCCGTGTCCCCTGCATTAGCAGGCAGACTCTCAACCACTGCGCCTCCAGGGAAGCCCACCTCTTCATTTTTTCATTCATTTACTCATCGTTAATTCAGTAGATAGTTACTAAAGGCCTTTCTTTGCCAGCCACTAGGCTAGGAGGTACTATGAATACAGGGGTGAAAAAAACCAAGTATGGCATATTTTCTAACCCTTTTAAATCTCAGTTTTTTCCTTTGTAGAATGAAGATAACAGTATCATACCTCATTGCATTGTCAGGAGAATTAAATGAGATAAAGCACCCAACATTCCTATGTGTCTGAACAATGCCCGGTAAATATTAGTCTTTGCCACATTTGTTAATATTCTGTATCCATGCTTCAAGGATGTGGTAAAACAAAGGCATTGAATTCCCCTTAGTGTTTTTAGTTATTTCAGTAGTTGAAAACACTGCAGAATTTAATTGTGGCAAGGATTTCTGATTGCATTATAGCAATCTTCACAATGGGATTGTAATAAATTGGGTAAGCCTCAAGATGACACTTTCCTTTGGCATTTAAGAGAAAGTTTATGGTCTTTTCTGTTCATTTATCATTTTATTTGCTTACTGGAAGCTTATCACCTTTAAGAGTTTCTCTTGTGTTCTTTAACTGGAATTTGTCTTTTAACAGATTTGCATTTGCCTTCTGCCTAATTTTCCCAAGTCAATTATAAAGCATTTTATATACAGAAAAAATTTTTAATCCCCTTGATGAGAATTTAGAGAAGGAAGTTGATCACATTTATAAACATGTTGGCAGGCTGCTTTCATGTGGATGCCTTCCAAAGCATTGCTCTCTCTCTCTCTCCCTCTCTCTCTTTCCCCAATCTCTTTGTGTTATTGTCAAGCTCAGCCTGAACTTTTGCTGTGTCTTCAATTCCAGAACTACAAAGGTTAAACTTTTCAGACATTATTGGAGCAGAAGAGTCAAATCATGGCTTTCTTTTCTTATGCTTAATCATTTTTATTGAGTTGCAGCCAAATATACCCGTAGCTTGCAGATAAATCCCTCACTCATACCAACGTGCCTTTAGCATAACCTTCTCAATATATTGCTTGCAGCCTCTAAAATCAACTTCATAAACTGCCTTTGTTTCTTAATGCCTTGACCTTGTCTGTCCCTCTCGCAATATGTTGTCTTCTGCCTTTGCTTCCCACACAGTCTAAAAATGACTGGTCTCACAAGCGGTCCTTTCTAGCTTCTGTCCTGGCTCCGACATTGTCTTTAACCTACACCCTCCTTCTTCACTGGAAGATCCTCTCAGTGATACCCCTTCTGCCTTTCTTTCTCATGCCTCTACTGATACTCCAGAGTTGTATCTGGGATATCGACTTTCCCCAAATTCCCATTGTTTTGGATAAGAAATAGCATAGACAAATATCATAAGGCCTATTCTCCAGAAATTATAACACACTTGATTTTTTTTTTTTTTTAAGGCTTTAGACCCACTCTTCAGGCAAATATCCTGCCATGTTGTGCTAATGTCAGGCTTTCTTCCTGAAAACATCCTCAGAAGGAGAAATCACAGTTGAAAACTACAGCCATATGTCTACGGTTTATACAGCAAATAGCTCACCTTTCTACGGGCTAGGGGACTGGTGTTTGTTTCTCCTCAGGTCACTGCACAGTGTTCTTTCCTTAACTTAGATGGTGAAGGTCATGGTTTCTCTACAGATCTGAATAGAAACCTCCTCCTGTCAGTTACCATGGGTGTGATTTTGAATCAGAGTCAAGTGATTGATTTCTGAAGACCCCCTGGCCTTTACATCCTTGTCTGTCTTAACATAATGCCCCCTGCCCTTCAAATACACGATTAGTCACAATGTGATATGTATGTAAATCAATTCCCTGACCTCCAGGACTTTGCACATTTAAATTTAGACTCTACTTTTGTTACACTGGAAAGATACAAAAATGCTCCATTTGCATCACATTCGAGCCACTTCCAGGTCAGACAATGGTTTCCTCTATTATCAGAGGAAGTTATTTCCCCAAATACATCCTGTACTGTAAGATGGCATTTATTCCCTCTGCCGCCTCCACTGTTGAGGACTTGAAGTCACCCAGCTCCACGGTTCAGTGTCAAGATGGGTGTCATGCTTTCAGCTCTCTTAACACTTTATGAGCAGGGTCATCTCATCACTGCTTGACTTAACGATATGCATCCCTCCCCACCTCAGTATTCCTCTGAAATATGTTCTATGGTATTTTAATACACAGATTCAAATTATTCTGGAGAGTTTTACAGTGTGCTTTGAAATAATTGACAGCACCCAGAGTGTCATTAAACAGTGCTGGGAATCACTTTTAATTTGCCTTCTAACCTTCAGTTGGAAATGAGCAGCATCACATATAAGACTTGAGAATGGGCTGTGCCATTTGTGAAATGAGATTGGAAGGAGAAAATTAAAAGCAACTGATGGTATGAAGACCAATTTTACCTCTAGTGCACTATTCCGATCCTTGTCCTTCCACGCAGCCGTTTGGCTGGCTCTGGACCGCTGCCCCCGAAAGCGCTGTGCACCCCTTGCCTCCTGCCTGGGCTTCTCTGGTGCTGCAGCGCGACATGCCCGAGGTTTCCCATCACCTATGAGGTTACTCATGCACCTGCTGCCCAAAAGTGCAACTTGAGGAGTTTCGCCCTATGAGGCACCCCCCCTTGACTGATAGGGGATCAGAGCCAATGAATAAATGCTGTCGCCTACATCCCCCTGGGAGGACAGCTCGGAGTCACATGTCAGAAAGCTCCCCAGAAAACACCAGGGGATGGAGCCCCTGTCTGTCGGAAAAGTCACTACCATGGCAACATCCTCCTGCATCACCTCTTGCTCCTTCCCTGTTTCTCTACTCTTGGTCCCTTGCTCCTCTTCCTGACTTATATGCCCTGCCAACAAGCAAACTACCTGCCCAGAAGATGTTGTCTCAGTCTTTGCTTTCAGGAGAACCCAGGCCATGACACCAATGGCGTATCCAGTTCAAAAATTGCTCATTTAGACCAACTATAGTTGCAACCCCTCCTACTACTTGCTTGCTCAAGGGCGCTCTCTCCAAACATCCATTCTCATGGGGGCCTGCCGATCCCTGAGAACCAGCATGATGGTGGAGAGTAGTTGAGGGGGCAAGCCTCGAGTGCACCCAGGTGCTTCCTAAGAAGGAACAGAGCATGCTCTGAGCCACAGATTGGCAAACCCTGGTGCTTCCCTGCATCTCCCATGAACTCACGGGCTTTTCAGGTATAGCCAACATTACTGCATCGCGCGCAGACCTCAAATTTCTGATAAGACTGGTTGACATTGGGCCCAACCCACGAAGGCTGGGAAGAGGCGGCAGGCATTTGCAATTCTCTCCTTTGGAGGGAAAGAGGAAGAAGAACACAACCGGTGTGCAGGCACAGAATTCCCAGGGTCCCCCAGCTACACAGACACATTAGCAAAACAAAAGATTTGCAAATGAATCATACTCTAATGAAGGAAAGCAGATCAGTAATTAGGATAAAATCTCTAGGGAGGGTCGGGGGAGAAGGGAAATGACTTTAGCAAATGCATATTTAATGACTTAGCAAGATCAGATAATTAGGCATCCTCTACTGAACTGTGGGTGGGAGGGAGGGTGGAGAGACTGTCACAACTGAGGGATCAAAGCTCATTTATAAAGTAATTAAATTTCAAGTACTATTATGGCTCAAAGGAATTTTTTTTTTAAATTTTCATCTTTGACTCAACTCTTGAGAATTGGTTATGTCTAAGCCTTAAGGCAAGTCTGCTGTGAATGAGGCAGAGGTGTACTTGGAAATCCAGTTGGACTGGGGAGTGGGTTCTTAGCAGCAAGAGCTGTGTTTGCATCCTCAGGACCTTCCTGCCCTGGCAAATCAGGTGGACAAGTAAAATAAAGGGAACTTGCGGTGGGCTCTCTGCTCGATGCTCCTCCTTTAACTCCACAACAACCCTTAGAAGTAGGTATCCCTTAAAAAACTAAAAATAGAGCTACCATATGATCCTGCAGTCCCACTCCTGGGCATATATCCAGTGAAAACTATAATTTGAAAAGATACATGCACCCCAATGTTCATAGCAGCACTATTTACAATAGCCAAGATATGGAAGCAACCTAAATGTTCATTGACAGAGGAGTGGATAAAGAATATGTGGTACATATATACAACGGAATATTACTCAGCCATAAAAAAGAATGAACTAATGCCATTTGCAGCAACATGGATGGACCCAGAGATTGTCATACTGAGTGAAGTAAGTCAGACAGAGAAACAAGTATGATATTGCTTATATGGGGACTTAAAAAAAAAGATACAAATGAACTTATTTACAAAACAGAATAGACACACAGACATAGAAAACAAATTTAAAGTTACCAAAGGGAAAAGCAGGGGGAGGGATAAACTAGGAGGTTGGGATTAACATATACACACAACTATATATAAAATATAAGCAACAAGGACCTATAGCATAGGGAACTGTACTCAATATAATAACCTACAAGGGAAAAGACTCTGAAAATATATATAACTGAATTACTGTGCTGAACACCTAAAACTAACATGACATTGTAATTTAACTATACTTCAATTAAAAAAATCAAAATTAAAAAATTAAAAAAAAAAAAAGTAGGTATCCCTAACCCCATTTCACAAACAAAAGAAGAGGGGCAGTTGGATTTTTTGAACTCAGATATGTTGCACTTTGAGACTTGGTCTCCCAGGTTGCCCAGAACACACTGACTACAACTCAACTTTAATTGCTCTTTGCTGAAAGGGGAGGAGGACATAAACGGAGTGCTGATGTTGTCTACACCCCTTGTACAAATGGCACAGGTTGTATATAAATTTGGAGAAATGTCTTTAAACTCACAGACCAAGGTATGATAATGATATCGAGTTTTCCTATAGGGAGAAAATAAATGCACTTGTTGGGGTTCTCCAACCATCCTCTTTTCATTGGCAACCGCAGATTTCATGAAAAATGAAAGTTACCATTCTAGTTTACTCACCAGAGCCTTTTAAGTTTGTTGCGTTTGAGTTTGTCAATTCCTGAAAGATGAATCGAGTCAGTAGAACTAGAAATGAAGTTTCTGGGTCTACAAAGTTTGTGGACCTGAAAGAGGCAAATGCCTCCCATTCTCTCAACTCTTCCAGGCCTCATCAGCTGGCCCTCCCCTATCATGCCCTCATCACAGAAGCAGCTTAACCTAGAGGCTCAAGTCTCAGTAAAATAGCTGAGCAATAGTATGGAAAAAAAAAACCAAACAAATAATAGATGTTGAGTCTGACACAGTTATTATTATTTTAAATTATAAGTCATGTTCAGTCATATATCAACCAATGGGATGAGGAAATTATTTACTAAGTGGCATTTACTAAGTGGCTCATTGCTGTGGATATAGTTATGAGTGTTAATAATAAAAAAGAATAATAGCTAAAATTTATATAGTGTATACTGTGTGCCAGGTACTATTCTAAATATACATTCTAAAAATATATATGATATATATTATATATATGTAATGTATTTAATTCTCACAATTTTTATTTTACAGACAAGGAAACTGAGGCAAAGAAAGATTAAGTAATTCAGTAGAGAGTAAGACATCCTGAAAGAGTTCACTTGGTAAGGAATAGAGAGACAAAGAAACTACTCAATAATGTGATAATAGAAGCTATTATAGAAGCACTTAAGAAATGTGGTAGGTAGAGAGAATGCTGTGATTTATACTGTCCTGGGGAGTTGGGAAATCTTCATCAGGCAGGTGACATCTGAGTGGCTCTTGAAATGAAAAGCAGCTTTCAAAATAGGACAGGCAGCCATAACAGAAAGTGGTCATTATAATCTATAGCAACTTTATTCATAACTGGAAGCAACTAAGATGTCCTTCAGTAGGTGAATGAATAGACAAACTGTGGTTCATCCAGACAATGGAATATTATTCAGTGATTAAAAAAAGAGCTGTCAAGCCATGAGAAGACACAGGGGAAACTTTAAGGCATCTTACTAAGTGAAAGAAGCCAATGTGAAAACTCTGTATATTGCATGATTTCAACCATACGACATTCTGGAAAAGGCAAAACTATGGAGATAGTAAAAAGACCGGTGGTTACCAGGGGCTGGGGAAGAGAGGGATGACTAATTGGAGCACAGGGGATTTTTAGGGCAGGGAAACTACTTTGTGTGATACTATAATGGTGTATACACAGCATTATGCATTTGTCAAAATCCAGAACATTAAGAGTGAACCATAATGTCAACTATGGACTTTGGTTAATAATAATGTATCAGTATTAGCTCACCAATTGTAATAAATGTACCACACTAATGCAAGATGTTAATAATGGGGGGAATAGTTGGGGAGGGAGGGAGTATAGGGGTACTCTCTATACTTTCTGCTCAATTTTTGTATAAACCTAAAACTCCTCTAAAAAATTAACTCTGTTAATAAAAAAGAGAGTGAGTATGAGGAAAAGGGGAAAAAAAAAAGCAGATAATACAGAGTTCTACGGAAAAAGGGCATCAACTCTTCAGCGTCCTTTCAAATTGACCTTTTTAGTGAGTAGATGAAACACTGAGCCATGAGTAACTTACAACTTAGGATAAATTACATTATCAGCTAATTTTCTTCCCTCTCCTTACAGTGTTTGGCTTCAGGATGTGGAGAAAATGAAGATTCTTTTGGCTGTAAGTGAACTAAACTAACTTAGACTCCTTCCAGCAAACGGAATTTTATTCAGTTTACAAGGCTGGCACTTCCTGCACAAGTGAATCCAGAAGTACAAACAAAGTCACTTTAAAGCTTCGCCCTTCTCACCTCTTCCTTCTCTCCTGCTCCTCTTCTTCCGCCTCCTTCCTCCCATCACCCTTCCTCTCTCTCCCTCTCTCCCCCTTGCTCTCCTAGCCTGGGATTTGATGCAGTTCTCTGTCAGGTTCTCTCCACGTGGCTGTAGCGATGGCCTCTAGCAGGCCTAGGCTAAGAAGATTCTCAGTGCTTCTGCTCTCTGAAGGCAAAATACCTCCTCTCTGTGTGTACCTATGTCAGTCACGGAAGAGTGACCCTTCTGGAGTCAAATGATGACCCTAAACCCATCCATGTCCAGGAGACTGAGATCATTTCTCTTAGCTTAGGCTGCACGCCCAGCCTAATGGTGGTGGGGAGGCAGGCTTTGTGCATCAGAAATGTGGCTATTGTAAATGAGGAACTGGATTTTTAATTTTATTTCAATTAATTTTAATTTAAATTCTCCATGTAGCTGGTGGCTTACACAACAGCCCAGGCTTACACAATCTCATGCTAACCCATGCTAATGGAATCTGCCTACCTACAGTTAAGTGGCCTTGGTTTGTATCACATGAGCTTACTTATGCAACAGCTGATTGGACCAGGCATGGTTGCGTGCCCGAGGGACAACCAATCATAGGCTGCTAGTGACCCATGATTTGTGAAGCCTGACTTCAAAGAAGAGCTGCTTCAATTATACTTTCTCTCTGGAGTCTGGAACTGGGACATAGAAAGGGGATGGGCTATGGGAACAGAGCATAAAATTCGGGAAGGTGACCCAGGGTCCAGGTGGCCATTATAAGCCATGAGGAAACTAGAATCCTGGTGTGGGTTAGCAAGGAAAGCAGGCTGTGGGAAAGAGGGGAAAATGGGTCAGACAGGCTCAGAAGAGCATAGCCATGAGGAGTAGTCATGGCCCATGAAAGAGAGAGAGACAGAGATGGGGAACAGCATTACCTCCTGCCTTCCAGGGGAAACTCCAGACAGCTGTGGAACAGAAATAAGCCATCTCTGCCATTCTGCCATGCTCTTGTCTGAACTCCTGACCTACAATGGTATATAGAGTGGGAAGTGAAATTCCTCATCATTTCTGCAATGATTAGAAATACTGCCTTCTTTGGATATTAAATTCATTGATATAAATGATTTTGTTTCAACTCTCTGCCTTGTTCTATTGATGTGTTTATCCATTCCAGACAATTTTCACAGTGTTTACAGATTGATAGCTTTACCATATTCTTTGGCATTTTCTGGACACATCAGGCTGTTTGTCATCTCTCTGGCTTTGTTCACACTTCTTCTTCTGCTTGGAATGTTCTCCTTTCTCTCTCTCCAAGCCCTGAAACTCTCTCTGCCCTTCCCATCCCAACCATTCATCAATCTAATCCCCAACTTCCTAAGCCCTCACTTCACACTCAGGTCCCTGTATGTGGCCATAGACAATACCCTTTCTTGTCTCTATCTTTCTATCACAATTACCTTAATAAGTTTTTATTCTCTAGACTGAGTTCTGATCCTCAGTACCTCCCTCACACAGTGCCCAGCATAGAAGGAGTGTTTAAGAAAACATCGTTGAGCAAAGAATTTTACTTCTGCTTTCACAAGTGAGTGTGTCCCTCATTCTGGCCAAGGGAAGCACCAGATGCATGGGAAACCAAAACAGTCTTTGTCAACCTCCCATGATAAATTCAAAAGAGACCTTTGGGTAGATAAGTAAGAGTTTTTCTCTTCTGTAGGATGTAGCATACTATAAACAGTAATTTTTGCTATTTTTGTCCCTGTGTCTATATATTTAACAACTGTGATACCACAAATGACATTAATATGTAGAAGAGAGTTATGAGAATTAAATACGGTATATTTAATGAGCTCAGCACAGTGCACATAAAATGCACACAAAATGGTAGAGATTCTCAACATTAACATTATCACTATTATTACCACAGTCATCACCATTTATTAAACATATACTTATTTGGCATTGTGTGCATTAAGTAAAATAATCCATGGAAATCGCTTACATAGTGTCTGGCATGTTATATATGCTAAAAAATGGTAATTTATTATTTTATGCTCCCTAAACACCTATTTCAAAGGTTAAAATGCACAAATTAATCTTTTCCTCTCAACACCATTTGTTTCATAGAATAACCTTTCATTTAGATAAGTTCAACAGGGTAGACTCATGATTAATTCTGCATCTCATTTTGTTTTTAATTTTACCCAATGCATCATTAACATGAAATAAATATTTATTACAATCATAATATTTAAATACGACTGCTTTTGTGCTCTGTATACTTTTCCATTAATACATTCTGCTAAACTTTTTCACCAGACCTCAGCTGGGGAAGTACTTTCATCGTGCTACCCTATTTCAATGGTTAAAGTTTCCATGTTTTATCCAAAAGAAGATGGTTCTTGAGATACCAGAGGGTTAAGAAAGGCTAAAATAACAGTGTAGGGAATCTTATAATGTAGACAGTGGGGTGAAATGAGGGAAAGTTCATTCCCAGGAAACACAAAGTATTAAGTTGACTGATCCCAAACCAAGGGCATCGAGTCATCCCGGAGGTGTCTAAGGGTTTCTGTGTCATCTTACGGAGGCCACTCCAATAGACTGTATTAAGCTTTTCTGTGTGCTAATTGCAAAAAGGGTTGACTCATTGAATTTAAATGTGACTTTGACAGAAGGCTTCTTCCCCGGCCGTCATTATGAATGGACTTATTTATGAATGCTCTCCCATCACCTGTCCCTGTAGCTTCCTGGGCAACAGCAAATGCCAGAAACAGCATGCTTGCAGGTAGAATTCCTTTGAAGGAGACAAGGAAGACAGCATGCAAAGCATTATCAAGAGCGTGGAGCTTGATCTAATGGCCTAGTGCAGAGTATGATGCAGGCACATAAAAGCACCGTTGACCCTGGGCTCAGCCTTCCCCACCGCGCGGGCTTTACTTTGGGAAGCTCAGCAAAAAAGCCGACACACACACTAGGGTCTTCTTCCAGTCCGGTCAAATAAAAAGCCATCTTGTAAAACTGGTTTATCCTGTATACAGAATACTTTGCTAAGCCCATGGGAAGACACAAAGGCAAAAGGTGCCCTCCAGGACTCCTGATGGGTATTTGGTCATCCTGATACCGATGCATCCTTATTCTTTGGAGGCTACTGGACTTCTGGACAAGAGACAGATGACATACACATAGAAAAAAATAAGTGATACCATATACTGGTATATACTGTATGCCAAATTGATACCAAATAACAGGTATACCATATACACATGAGGCTTGCTTTTTCTGGCCTGACATACTCTTGAGGACAGTTACTTTCAGGAAGAGTGACTGGGAGTGGGGAATGGTAGTTCTTTATATTTGTGCTTTTCTATATGATTTGAATTTTTTTCTAATTTGGTCATACACATTAGTATTTTTATTGGTAGGATTATGGGTCTTCTTATTGCCTTTATGCTTTTTCATGTTTAAAAATCATTTACAGGTTCATCCACATCACTACAAATGACCCAATTTCGTTCCTTTTTACGGCTGAGTAATATTCCATTGTATATATGTATCACATTTTCTTTATCCATTCATCTTTCGATATACATTTAGGTTGCTCAACAGATGAACGGATAAAGAAGATGTGGTACATATATACAATGGAATATTACTAAGCCATAAAAAGGAACAAAATCAGGTCATTTGTAGTGATGTGGATGAACCTAGAGTCTGTCATAGAGTGAAGTAAGTCAGAAAGAGAAAAACAAACATTGTATATCAACACATATATGGAATCTAGAAAAATGGTACTGATGAACCTATTTGCAGGGCAGGAAGAGAGACGCAGACATAGAGAACGGACTTGTGGACACAGGCGGGGAAGGGGTGGGTGGGACGAACTGAGAGAGTAGCGTTGACATATATACACTACCATGTGTAAAATAGATAGCTAGTGGGAAGCTGCTGTATAGCACAGAGAGCTCAGCTCAGTGCTCTGTGGTGACCTAGGGGGTGGGATCGGGGTTAGAGGGTGCAAAGGGAGGCTTAAGAGGGAGGGGATATATGTATAAACTAACACAATGCTGTAAATCAATTATACTCCATTAAAAAAAGAATCATTTATAAACGTTACTTTGAAGTATGAGATAATAAATGTTGGTGAGGATGTGGAGAAATTGGGACCCTCATATATTGTTGGTGGGAATGTAAAATGGTGGAACCACTTTGGAAAACAGTTAAGTTTCTCAAAATGTTAAACACAGAGTTACCAGATGACCCAGAAATTCTATTCCTAGGTATATAACCTAGAGAAAAATATGTCCATAAAAGAACTTGTACGAAATTCATGGCAGCATTATTCTTAATAGCCAAAGGTGGAAACAACCCAAATGCCCATCAACTGATAAATGGATACACAAAATGTAACAATGGAATATTATCCAGTCCTAAAAAGGACTGAAGTACAGACACATGATATGGCATAAATGAACCTTGAAAACATTATGCAATGAAAGAAGCCAGTCACAAAAGGCCACATATTATATGATTTCATTTATGTGAGCTGCTCCAGATCAGACAAATCTATAGAGACAGACAGTAGATTCGTGAATGTTGGGGGTTGGGGAGTGGTGGGAATCAGGAGTGGCTTCTAATGGGGTTTCTTTGAGGATGATGAAAATGTTCTAAAGTTGAGTGTAGTGATGGTTGCACAACTCTGAATATACTAAACCACCAATGAATTGTACAAATTAAATGGATAATTGTACGGAATGTGAGTTATATGTCAATAAGGATGTTAAACTATGAGAACCAAAGGCTAGGCTTCTGAAGAGAAAAGCACACTATAGTTGCTACTGGATTTGTCATTTTTCTTTGTGGCAGTTTTATTCCTTGCTTAAGTACTTTTCCTCAAGGGGAGAAACAAGATGTAGGTGTTTTAATGGGAAATTTGAAATCTGTGGCTTTCCTAATTGTCAAAAGATAAAGATGTATGTTTGTGCAAAGGGACCGTCCATATTTATCATGAAGTTTTTGTCATTCCTGTGAACCACAAGGGGCTGCTAACAGAGGCAGACAGTGTGCATGCCCTAAAAGCCCTGCCTGGTCAGGAGTTCCTATACTAGGGGATGAGTGGTTGGTTCTGGTTAAAATCCGGCCATCCATTCTCTGGGAATTTTCTAGGCTCTTTTAAATCTGGTTAAATTATGTCATAGTTTGGTGTGATTCACTCAGCAAATGTTCCCTGAGCTCCTGGTCTGTGCCAGGCTCTTTGTCCTGGACAAGGACGAGGGAATTTTTAGGATGGAAGTCTGACTTTGATGAGATCTGGGTAGCACGACCAGCCATGAAGGCCACTGGCAACAGGAACCTGACCTCCAAACAACCGCCCCCTCGGTCTCAGGGCTGCTTCTCTGGTGTGCCTCTGCCATGCTGAGGAATCACTCTGTCTGGTGGACATGTGGGTCTCTCTCCCGAGGCTGGCACTCTTCCCCTCTCCATGATCTCCACCCACTCCCCGGCCCCCAGTCCCTAACATTTACCCCACAGAGGACAACAAGACTCTTGGGGTAAGAAAGCAGATGCCTTATTTAAAAACTGACCTCGTAGGTATTTTTGACACATGTAAAACAAATTCAGCCTTTTGAGACAGCAGTGCTTCTACGCCGATGAGGGGACAATTAACTGACCAGGCACATAATAAGAACACCTGGTAAACTTGAAGTAGCTATTATGATCCAACTCTTTATCCCAATATTGAGATAAGACAAAATTCTGTTGGTATAACAAATTTTATCCAATTTCACTGAAACCTATTCTTTATCTTACAACCATAAATCTTTGTGTAGTCAGCCCTTTCTTCTCTGCTCCTTCCACTCCCAGCCGCTTTGCTTGAAATGAGAGCCTTCATTTGATTTGGCCATTTCTCATCACCTGACTGGGCTACTTGGGAGTGTTGGGAAGGTGATTTATTTCTCTGTGGCAACGTCCTCAGTCTCATATCAAAGCAATACTTCTTGGGAAAAGTGAGAAGTTGGTAAGTGGCAGAACTACCTAATTTCTGCTACCTCTGGCCTATGGCTATTGTAGTAAGGCTTGCTCAGACTTTTATTAACTAAAAGCTAGGCTTTAGCTTTCAGACAGCAGAAGTATGCTGTGGTGTAAGACACAAAAGCACATCACCAGCTCACAGCATGATAATGCTGAGCAAGGAATCAGGGAAGTACCATTTCCAAGGGAGAGCTAGGAAGCAGGGCAAATGGAAAATGACGGAAGAAGATTAAATTTTTGGTTCTTAGATTATTCTTAAAGACAGAAAGAAATAATTTAGTCCTTACTTCAGGAGTGAGAAGGTTGAGTCTGTAGAGATTAAATGTCTGGCCAACAGTCATGCCATATCCTGGTCTGAATATTCTGGGTAGCAGGAGGTTGATATTCTCTATTAAAAATCACAGGATTCCACGTGAATGGCTACTGTGATATCAGGTTCAACTTCTGGTTTCCTATTGTTTCTCCTGTTCCCAGACCACATAAGTTAAGTTTCTTGTTGGTTGCTGAAATAGAGTCCTCTACTGTCAATCCCCAGTATGAAAGAGTTTATTTCATTGAACATGAAGATCGAATAAAATAATGTTTCAATATATGGGGCTGATATCAAGATGCTGTTTGCAGTCTTCTGCCAGCTGCTTTGGGTTTTCTTAGATTTGCCCTAAGATAAAATTGTTTCCCTGGAAAAATGAAGGAAACTTAATACTTCTTAGGTCCCTGCGTGGTTGGTGACCAGCAGATCTTTATTCTCATTGACTCTGAAGATGTGAATTTTGTCTCAGTCTTACAATTTTTGTGAATTCTAGTATATTTCATTGGCTTAAAGTTCCCTTGTTTGTCGGCTGATTAGACATGGGCAGCAACCACGCCCCAGCTTGCTAACACTGAGGAGGAGGAAACAGTCCTAACAAAATTTGCAGTTACGAACTTGCAGTGTCAGAAACTAGAGCCATGAAACAGATGGTTAAAAAGCACACGAAAGGATGCTCAACATCACTAATTATTAGAGAAATGCAAATCAAAACTACAATGAGGTATCACCTCACACTGGTCAGAATGGCCCTCATCAAAAAAGCTACAAACAATAAATGCTGGAGAGGGTGAGGAGAAAAGGGAACCCTGCTACGCTGATGGTGGGAATGTAAACTGGTAGAGCCACTATGGAGAACAGTATAGAGGTTCCTTAAAAAAACTAAAAATATAGCTACCACATAATCCTGCAATTCCACTCCTGGGCATACATCTGGAGAGAACTATAAATCTAAGAGATACATGCACCCCAATGTTCATTGTAGCACTATTTACAATAGCCAGGACCTGGAAGCAACCTAAATGTCCATCAACAGATGAATGGATAAAGATATGGTACATATATACAAGGGAACATTACTCAGCCACGAAAAAGGACAAAATAATGCCATTTGCAGCAACACGGATGAAACTAAAGATTATCATACTAAATGAAGTCAGGCAGAGAAAGACAAATATCATATGATATCACTTATGGGGAATCTAAAAAAGGCTACAAATGAACTTATCTACAAAATAGAAGTAGAGTTACAGATAAAGAAAATAAGGGACTTTCCTGGCAGTCCAGTGGTTATTAGGACTTCACCTTCAATACAGGGGTTGTGGGTTCAATCCCTGGTTGGGGAGCTAAGATCCCACGTGCCTCGCGGCCAAAACACCAAAATATAAAACAGAAGCAATATTGTAACAAATTCAATAAAGACTTTAAAAATGGTCCATCAAAAAAATCTTAAAAAGGGAACCTATGGTTATGGGGTGGTTAACAGTGGGAGAGAGATAAATTGGAAGATCAGGATTGACACACATCACATATACACTACTGTATATAAAATAGATAACTAATAAGGGCCTACTGTAGAGCACAGGGAACTCTACTCAATACTCTGTAACAGCTTATATGGGGAAAGAATCTAAAAAAGTGGATATATGTATAACAGATTGATTTTGCTGTACAACATTGTAAAACTATACCAATAAAAATTATGTAAAAAAGAGTGATGACAGAGGGGAGAGGAGACAGCTGTGGGCCCCCATAGGCTGGACTAGGCATAAGCTAAGGAGGAGGAGCCAACACTAGACTATAGCACAAACTGTAGACTGTTTACCTCCCCAAAACAGATGCCTATCCTTATGGGGTTTAGAGCAGCTAAAACTCTTTACAAAGCTAGTATGAGTGTTAAGATATTAGAAATACTTTGGAAAATGTTGTAACTTCATAAGCAACAGCCAAACCATACACTTTGTGCAGTTCTACTCCTTGATATCCAAGATAAGACATCTTCACAAAGAAGTTTAAGGACTGTTTGGCTTAGTTATCTATTGTGCCTTAAAAAAATAAAAGTAACCCCAAACTGTGGTGGCTTATAACATTAATCATTTCTCATAGTTGTGGTGGAGCATGTATTTGGAAGTGGCTCAGCTGGGTGGTTCTGGTGCAGTCTTTCATGAGGTTTTGGTTAGACGTGGACTAGGGCTGGAGGATCAGCTTCCAAGGAGGCTCATTCACATGGCTCTCGGCTGGGGGGCCTCAGTCCTTCTCCACAGGGCTGCTTCAGCATCCTTACTGCGGCATAACAGCTAGCTTCTCCAGAGCAAATGATCCAAGGCAGAAGCTGTGCTGTCTTTTATAACCTAGTGCCAGTAACACCATCATGTTCACCATGTTCTATTGTCACACAGCCATTTTGATTCCAAGTAGGAGATCGCACAAGGTTGTTGTATACAGGAAGGAGCTTTTTTACTAATCACCCCAAGCTAGAAACAACTTTACACCTCAAAGTGACCTGGAAGTTGCTCCATGAAGATGAATGGTCTTAATCTTATTTAACCAGGCATACTTTCATAGTTTCCCCCCTGGGGAGAGAGGAGATCCACAGAGGTTGGCTAACAGTGTTAGTTACCAGAGTTCTTTGAGTAGGACATTCACCTTGAGAAGTCAGGATAATTCATTCTTCTCCTGTTTTTTCTACTAATCTTAAGAGCTACTACAGTATGAAGTTACTTGCTGGTTCTGGGGCAAAACAAAGCCTCTTCTGATCAAGCTACTCCCAGTTGATCAATTCATGATCAGATACTTTTTTAGGCATTAGTTTTCCAAGTGTAATGCTTGGAAGAGAAAGATCAGGATCACCTGAGGCATGGTGATAAATGCAAGTTCATAAGCCTCAGCCCAGACCTACTTAATCAAAGTCGGGGGGTGGGGGCAGTAACTGTTTCCATCAGCCCTCCTTTGATCCTGATGCACACGAAAGTTGGAGAACCAATGGTCTAGAACAGCAGTCCCCAACCTTTTTGGCACCAGGGACCGGTTTTGTGGAAGACAATTTTTCCACGGACGGGGGTGGTGGAGGGGTGGTTCAGACGGTAACGCCAGCGATGGGGAGCGATGGGGAGCGGCAGATGAAGCTTCGCTCGCTTGCCCACTGCTCACCTCCTGCTGTGAGGCCCGGTTCCTAACAGGCCGAGGACCGGTACGGGTCCATGGCCCAGGGGTTGGGGACCCCTGAGCTAGAAGATTCGTGACTAGCTCTAGACTAGTTCTACCTAAGTTTGCTCGACTTTGTGGAAGAGTTTTGTTCTACACCCTCATAAACTTGTAAAAGGTCTGCTAAGCCTGAGATACTAAGTTCTTGTAGATTCTGTTTGAGTTGTCAACCAACTATGAAATTCTACTGAAATGTTCTCTTCAGAAGATAGGAGGGCTGCAGAAGAAAAAATTACCCCAAGCTGGAAAGAGGTGACGCTAACAGTAGATGAGCTAGTGTAAAGAAATTACTTTTTACCTTTCAAATGAGAAGCTGAGCACAGGCTAGCAGTGCAATCTGGTTTTATTAACACATTTGGTCTGAGTAACTCATCTCCGTTTCCTGATGGCCAGGTAGGACACTAACAAGGCTCCAATGATTAAGGTTCCAGAAAGGCCAGCCACCCACAGAGCTTGGGAGTCTAAAGGAGACCCTGGAGGATGGAAAGGTAGATTAATGCATGCTGAAAATCAAGAGATTCTACATCCTAATAAAGACTGCCAGTCTTGAGCTACAGGAAAAAAAACTAGACAATTCCTTTTGAGGTTCACATTGGCCAAATCAGTAAGGAAAGCAGGGGTGAGCAAGTAGCTTTGGTTTGACCAATGGTTCAGATACGGGACCTCCTGGAGGTCTCCTTCCACTCACTTGAGTATTTACGGAGCTTTTCTGAAGAGTCCGGAGTGGCTTGGAGTAAAATCATGGGGCCCTGGCTAGAAATGCTAGCAGTGCTGTTCTGAAAATGGATGTCAGAGCTTCTTCTTCCTGTTGGAGAGATGAGTTAGGGATTTGTTAGTACATGTGGTGTGAGCGGTTAAGGAGTCTAAAATAGTGCCAGGTCCCTTAGTATGGATAGCTCTGTTCCATGGGCCTCAAGAAAAACCTCAATGTGTTCGATACAAAGTCTCAGACTTGCTCATTTGTATTAACACTTTCGGAGAAATGATGACTTTGGACTATCCCCAAACTGTCATTCTTCTTACGTAGAGATGCTTAAACAGTTGTATCTTAGTACTGAGACCCTATGATATAAAGGTACCTGGTAAGACACTAATAGCAGAGCTCTGTTTGAATCCTATTTCTACTGCCAGTTGTAGATCTTTGAACTTTCAAAGTTTTAGTTTTTATAGACATATATGTATACAAGTGTATGTGTCATTGCAGTTGGATGTTCAATATTTAATCTATTAGATGATAGTTATGAAAAATACTATGAGGTGGTTTTTTTTTGACATAAGGGACTTAAAGCTTCAGGGGTCATGAATCCCCATTAATTCAGGAGCCAGGTACGATCTGTGGGATCAGGTGGAGTACACAGCTGTATGAGCATCGGGCCTGATCATCAGAGCACATAACTCTTAAGTCTGCAATCCTATTCCACCTGTAAGCCCTCAGGCAAGTATAGAGGTCTACCATTTATATCTGGATAGACCAGAAATGTCTTATTAGATTATAGGCTGTGAACCCATTTGACTCCTGGCTAAGGCAAAATTTATATGGAGAAAAGCTAAAGCTGAGAGTTTTCAGGATTTATAGCTTATATTTAGAAGGCCTGGAATTCTAGGAAACTAGTTGTATTTCTGTTCTACTGCATCATGAAAGTACTTAAGGAAGCCTCGTTAATAAGATGAATCTTCGGTTTGACTCATTTGCCACAGGCTAAAGAAGGTTTGCTCTGGGACGCCAAATACACTGAAATCTGTCCTCTGGTGTAGACAGCTTGGAAACTTACGTCTGGCAGGACAGGTTGTCACACAGGATGGTGTCCCAGAAGGCTGGCAGACCGATGCACTGCAGTGCAGATACACCTGGGAGCCAACAGAATTGGGATCATGGTGTAACACGTCATGATAAGTCTTCAAACCTGCTTTATCTCCCCCAGGAAGAAATCAAGAAGTTTCAGAAAATCCTGAAAAACCAAGCTGACATCACAGAATCACTAAAATACTCGATTCTAGTTGACAGGTCACACATGCCATTGGCATCCTTTGATTGGTCCAAAGCAGTACCAACAACCAATGTTTAAGGGCCACTTCAGCTGAAGAGGGGTACAGTGTGAGAACACTTGAGCTGGGGGGTTTAGAGCCCTGCTGAAGACCACAGAAGGTGGCATCGTACCGGTCCCTTGAGTGCCTGCTTTGCCGCCGAGTCCACGAAACTGAAGGTGGAAATGCTGAAGCGCTGGTGGTGAGAAGGAAACGCCAGGTCCAAGGCTCTCCGGACGGGGATCAGTTTGGTCTGATAGTTGTCTCCAGTGTAGGGGCATCTAAGCAAGGATATCCAGCAGTCAAGATGGGCTTCGTGGAGGGTGTTTAACACAGGTGCAGGAAAAAGCCACTTACCCATTTACCAGCATGGGCCACTGGGGCTGGAGCAGGGCGTTTGTGCTGGGGGTGGCCCAACACTGGTGTAGGCGCAGCTCTAGACTGGGGTCTGTTCTGTGTTGGATAGAGACTTCCACGTAGATGGGATCCCGAAGCAACTTCACCACTGGGTAGTCACTAGCAGTGTAGTAGGAGCTATAGTGTTTGTCTGCAAGAGGCCAAAACAAGTTGAAGCAGTAAAGAGATTGGAACCTCTAGGTGGCTTGAGATAGACCATCACCCACATAAACACCTCTGGCAAGTATCTTGTTACCAAGGTAGGGTCTTGACGCCCAGAGAAGTGACAAGACTTGGACTAGAGGCCAGATACTCCACAAAAGAGGGTCTTACCTTTGGCAATCTGAAGTTCCAGAGTGAGGTGTCCAGGCTGGGTCTCAGGAAGGGGTGGTGGGAGAGTAAAAACCTGGACATTAACTGGAAGAGCACTGCTGCTTGCGGAGTAGCTACAACTGATTCGAAGCCTGCAGAAAAATAAGATTTTAGCTACTATCCTGGGGGGGTGGACCATGCCACCTCTTTAAGGTTTGAGGAACTATTAAGTGCTAGGTGTTGGAACAAGTTTATAAACGTGTTGTGTGATTCTGGCCTTGTGAGACCTATCATTGGGGAGACTGATATGTAAACAAGATCAGTGTTTGAGAGTTTGATATAAAAACCATACAAGAAATAGACATGGTCAACAGATGAATGGATAAACATGCGGTAGATACAATGGAACACTACTCAGCCATAAAAAAGAATGAAATGATGCCATTTGCAGCAACATGGATGGACCCACAGATGGTCATACTAAGTGAAATCAGACACAAAGACAAATATCATATGATATCATTTACATGTGGAATCTAAAATAGGACACAAATGAACTTATCTATGAAACAGAAACAGACTCACAGACAGAGAACAGACTTGTGGTTGCCAAGGGGAAGGGGAAGGGGAAGGGAAAGTGGGGGAGGGATGGATTGGGAGTTTGGGATTAGCAGATGCTATTACATAGAGACTGGATAAATAAGGTCCTACTGTACAGCACATGGAACTATATTCAATATCCTGTAACAAACCATAATGGAAAATATGAAAAATATATATAACCGAATCCCTTTGTTGTACAGCAGAAATTAAAACATTGTAAATCAACTATACTTCAATTAAGAAATAGATATGGTACTATGGGAAAAACGTACCTTCTGAGGAGGGGGTAGTCAGGGAAGATGTTGCAGGGGATTTGGTAAAAGTAACTGAGAGATAGAGAGAAAAGTACGGAGGCAAGAAGTTTGAGGGCCACTGAATACTCCAGAAGCACAATCTGGGGTTAGTGAATAGTGAGGGAAGGATTGAGAAAGATTAGGCTGGAGAAGTAGTAGCAGTTTCATGCAGAGCCCTGCAAGTTATCCTCACGATGTTAAGCTTAAGCTCTAGGAAGACAAAGAGAAAGCTTTAAGTATGCTGGCTAAGGTTTTAAAGGGATTCATTTTGCTACAGCTTAAACAGTGGAGGTAGAAGGAAGAGACCAGAGTGAGAAACAAAAGACCCGTGAAATGAATTAGAAGTCAGGTAAGTTTGAGGCTTAGGATCAAGTTGGTGGCAGTAACGCAGGGCTATTGGATCAAATAATGGTAAGTGAGATCGGACAACCAAGGCAGTTGAGATTCTCCTGTCATGAGGAGATGGTCATTTCTGGATTCATGTTTACTCTAAAACTCCTGCTTTATGCGAGAAGGGAAGTCAGGCATTCTGGTCAAGCAAGGTCAGGTTAACTAAGACCCTTACCTGAAGATACTGTCTCGGGTGATAGAACCACGGCTCCAAGTTCTCACATCCCGAGTTGCAACCAGCTCGTTTTCATATACTGCCTGGTTTCCAGTGATCTACAAGGGCAGGTGAAGAGTCTTGTCACTCCTGCAAGCCAGATGCTGCTTCACTCATCATTCGCTTTGTTCGGTGCTCAGCAAGGCTGCCCTATTACAGGTTGCATTTTTCAAAACGTGAGTGGAGGCAAGAGCAGGTGGCACTGACTAGCTGGCAAGTTATCACTTCACCTTACTTTCAGGACAAAGGGCAGGAAGAGGCTTAGGAGTACTCAGATGAGGCAGCCAGAAATACCACCGACCTCAGCTGACCTCCCTGCTCGTTTCCCAGGGCAGTGCAGTGGGAAGAACCTGTTATTTGTTCTTCTACAGTGTGGTAAGAGGTGCTAGCCCCTCGCTGGAGTGCAGGTGGGATGACTTAGCCGAGTGCCCTGGGGAGGCTTCGGCTTTCTCAGTGATGAAGCCCTCTATGTCCTAGAGACCATCCTACGCACCAAGCAGTAGTCACGGCTAAGCTATTCCAGTTCTCCCCCCATCACTAGGGCATTCCTACCCAACTTCAAGTCAGGAACAGAGCCCAAGGTCAGCTCTTCTCACCCATTTTGTAGTACCACAGGCAGTAAACGGAAACCGGAACAGGACAAAGGTGTGTGTTGCCGTCGCAGGTTTACATTCACTGTCATTCCTGAAGGCCAAGTGCACAGAATTCAGCAGCAGTGGGGGCGAGGTCACATTCCGAGACACAGCGATGGAGAAGTGGCCGTCCTGGGTACAGCGTGCGGTCACTGAAACACCAGAGCGACTGTGCTGAAGGCAGGTCATCTCGCTTGTTACCGAGCCAGCCAGACAAGAGTCTAATTATTTAGTTTAGTTCTTTTAAATTCCCCGCCCTCCTCCCCCCCCACTCCTAGAAAAGCTGCATTCCCAGCTAGTGACCTTGATGCATGTTCAGCCATCCAGAGCTTCATCAAGGCTCTGCATGGTCACTTGGGTTTGAATCTTGCCTCCACCACTTACTGTGTGGCCTCAAGGAGAGTATTTAACCTCCTTGCATCAACTTCATCTGTAGAATGGGGACAGCCGTACCTGCTTTGTTTTACTGATCAGCTAGAATTCAGAGCATATAACTGAGTGTGGCATCTAGGTGTTTAATGAGGGTCTTTTTTTTTTTTTTTTCATGGGAAAAACTTGGAGCACGGTTTGGGACAAATAATCATCTTTTGAAATAAAGCTCTCTGGACAATCAGCCACCAGTGGCTATTTCTTGGGAATTGGTTAAGTTTCTGTCAATTAGCATCTTGCACACAGACTTAGCTTCTTGAGTTCATTGAGCGTTACTTGCTCTACATTGGATTCTAGGAGAATAGACAATGGAAGACTGTAGAAAGCTCTGTCACTTAGTCAAGTGTTCTAGGAGGTGTTGCTTATACATCAATCTTTGGTCATCTTTAGTATTTGCCTTCTGGATGGGGGTGGGGGAGATAACCCTCCTCTGGGTTTAGTTAATGGTAATTGCAGGCACTTTTCTTCAGCTGATTTCAAAGACACAGTGACTCACCTGTGTTTCCGTAGTAACAGGAATTGACCTCTTCAGAATCATAGCAGCAGCCTAGCTGCTTGCAGTCTCCTTGAGTGATGGGTGAAGGAGCACATGGCAGTCTGTCCCACACTGGGACAGAGTCGCAGAGGCCACCATTTGGGATGTCTAGGGCTAGATTTTGCAGAGAAGAGCAACATTAAGTAACAAAGTTTGGTCTTTAAGAAGAGACCATTTCATTACAAAGCATTAACATTCAATTCCCATAGATATCTACATGATTGAAAGGGATATATACATACTAGAGATTATATCTGAGTTAGAAAGTTAACTATTAGATCACCTTATAGGAGTCCCCTGAAAGGAGTCCTCTTTGGAAGAAATACCAGTAAGACTGGAAGAAGCAGTGAGACTCAACTTTTTTATTCAAGCAAAGAATTCTTATGGTTCTGATGAACCTAGGGGCAGGACAGGAATAAAGATGTAGACGTAGACAATGGACTTGAGGACATGGGGAGGGGGAAGGGTAAGCTGGGACGAAGTGAGAGAGTGGCATGGACATATATACACTACCAAATGTAAAATAGATAGCTAGTGGGAAGCAGCCGCATAGCACAGGGAGATCAGCTCGGTGCTCTGTGACCACCTAAAGGGGTGGGATAGGGAGGGTGGGAGGAAGACGCGAGAGGGAGGAGATATGGGAATATATGTATACGTATAGCTGATTCACTTTGTTATACAGCAGAAACTAACACACCATTGTAAAGCAATTATACTCCAATAAAGACGTTAAAAATAAAGAATTCTTAATTCTGTTCTTTAAAAGGCACTTCTCAATCTTAGTGTACTCTAAATTACCATCATTTTGAAATGCAGTTCTGATTCAGTAGGTGGGGAGTGAGGCCTATGATCCTATATTTTATCACTATTACCCCAGTGGCTATAGCCTAACAAGGCAGGTGTGAATTACAAATTCGACTCTTATGACTGAGGTAGGGCTCGCAGGTGGCAAGGCAAGATTTGCTGGAGTTGAGTTGGTGTCATACTTCCTATTAATTACCCAGTTAAGTAATCGAGTAGCGCCCCTAGCTGAAGGGGCTGAGCCCTATTCTCAGCGCAGTCTGCTTCTTGAAGGCATTTGCCGAGTCTCCTTGATAACTTCAGCTTCCTTCCCTACCCTTCAAGGCGAGGGGAGCTCTGGTCCTGGGATAACTCTTGGTTGAATCCTAGCTCTGCCACCTACCAGTGAGGGGCACTTGGTAAGCTCCCTGCTGGGGGCCAGCAATAGAGCTCACAGCGCTGGGCTGGGATTATAGGTGACACGCGCAGCACCACCCACAGTGCCTGGGCCCCAAGTCGTCGCTCAGGTGGTGGTTATCCTAAGGTCTCCCGTGGAGGAGAGAGTTAGAAGACAGTCCTTCATGGGTGCCTGGGGTCAC
The DNA here is from genome assembly GCF_028023285.1 of Balaenoptera ricei. NCBI lineage: Eukaryota > Metazoa > Chordata > Mammalia > Artiodactyla > Balaenopteridae > Balaenoptera > Balaenoptera ricei. The sequence goes on from NC_082654.1 coordinate 113,440,992, forward strand.
TGCACACAGCAGGTAGAAGATGCCTGAGGGCATCTTCCAGGCAGCTCCATACCACCCAGAACCTGGAAGTTTCCAGCCCTTACCTGGGAGATCCATGGGACACCTGAACAGCTTTGTCTCTGTAACCGTCCTGCGTCCACCCGCATCTGCTCCTTCAACTCCAACCGGCATGATGTAGTGGGAGTCCTGGAGAGACACGCCCCGGGAGTCAGCCCGGATGGTGGCACAGGTGTCTCAGCGTTCCTGAGGACTGGGTCGTACTCACCCACTCAGTGACATAGCAGCCGCTGTAGGACACGTCCACCAGCAGGGAGCTGCCAGGGCCCTCGCTCACCCAGGTGCCACACTCAGAGTCATTCTGCAGCCTGTGCGGCAGCCCGCGATTATCTGGGGGCGGGGAAAGGGGGAAAGCACAGATGGTCGGTCACCACCGTCACCAGTGCTGGGAAAGGACTGCCAGCTTTGCCTTAGACCCCAGGGACAGCTGCCAAGAAAAGAGGGACAAAAGGGGAATCAGATTCAGAAGCAAAGCTACATTTTAAAAGATTCGTTCTATAGAGAGAAGCGGCAGAGTTTAGCACAGGGGGGAAGCATTAGGACAGGAAGCAGAGGGCAGTTGTAGGCAGTAGAGGAGACACGCCATTGCCTGGCTCAGCCTTCAAACCTACCCCAAGCTACCAGTGCAGGAGGGGTTGCTGTCTCCTGGCTGAGAAGGTTTATGGTGAACTGCAAGCTCCTTAGCCCACAGCGGAGTCCACCGGGATAACCTGGTGCCTCGGGCTCACGCTGGCCACTCAGAGCAACAGACAGTGGAAACCAGAGCCAGAGGGATCGCAGCAGCCACATAGCAGCGTCGGCGGGAGCCTGACTGACCGCGCTTCCGGTCCTGCACTTCCTCTCCCGAGAGCCCGCGCTCCCCATGCCCTTTATATACAGAGGGAAAGCTGGTTTCAGGTGCACGTCTATGTAGCATGCAGGTGGGACCCCTTTGGAAAGGGTGATTCCTCCAGCTTCATTCACTTTAGGCCACAGTCTGCAGCTGCAGCACTTTAAACATCGAAATCAGGTGGTCTTCAGAGACCAGGAACAATGTGGTGCCTTTTAGCTAAGAGAGGCTTTCTCCCGGTTGCTCAGTGTAGCACTTATTTTACTAGCTTACTGACCTTCCTTTAGAAGCTTGCATATTTGGGTGTAAATCCTAGCTCTGCCACTTATGAGCTGTATGAACTGGGTAAGTTACTACCTCTCAGAATCTCAGTATTCTCATCTGTAAATTGGGAATATCTCCTGGCAGGTGTGTTCTTTTGATTGTATTTAGCCTAATATTTATGATAGGAACAATTTTCCCAAGTTGACTAAGAATCTTTGTCAGAGCACTGGGAACGTGTAACCAGATATCCATAATTCTCTTCAACTGATAAAAGCGAACAAATAAGCCTGTGTCTTCCCCGGGGAAATTGCACAACCCATTTAACCATGTGGTGACAAACAACACTGAGGAAATGCTGGACTCTGCCCTCAGGGATGGGATGTGGCTTTCCAACATCTCTGTCTGGTTTGGGTTTGGCCACTAGCCCATCACATCCCATTTACTTGCTCACAGGACTTACCACATTGGATTTTAATGGCCTCTTATTTACTCAGTGTCCCTACTAGAAGCACTTGAGGGCAGGGACCGATGTTTTATTTTTCATTGCATCCTGAAAGCCTTAGACAGTGTGTACTCAGTGTTTACTGGGGAAAGAATGAATCAATGAATTCGCTTTCATTAGTGGCCATGTCCTAAGGCTAACCCCCTTGAAAATGTGGTTTCCCAACCTCACTGGCACAGATTCATTTCCTTTGTGATGAGCTCAAACTCACAATATTTAGGTGTTTTTTCTTCAAGTCATTATACATGTGAGTAAGTATAAGAATGAAGAGGAATACAACAAACTAGTGAATAAAACAAAAAAGCAGCAGACTCACAGATATAGAGAACAAACTAGTGGTTACCAGTGGGGAGGGGGAAGGAGGAAGGGGCAATATAGGGATAGGGGGAAAAAAGTTATTATGAGATTATATGAAATCATCTGTGTGAAACTTCTGAAAACTGTAAAGCAGTATAGAATTTCAAGAATCTTTCATTCAATAAAAAAAAAAAAAAAAAAGGATGAGGGTTGGACTTGTGTGTGATGCCTCAGGAGCTGAACGGCCAGTCTCCCCACTGGACTTATGAATGCTGCTCCCTAAAGTAGTGAAAAATCTAGGAAAGTTTACCTATTTTGCTAAAACTTGCAGGCAGTATAGAATAGCGGTTATATGGATTTTGGCAATGGGTGAATCTGGGTATAAATTCTGAGTCATTACTTACTAGCTCAGTGACCTCTGTCAATGAGTTACAATTTTTACATCTGTAAAACGGGGATAATAACACCTACCTCACAGGGGAGGTATTATTATAACGAACAGGTTTTTGTTCGATTAAATTATGTATGGATAGTGCTTATTACAAACCTTGCTGCATAATCGTGACTTGTTAAATTGTCACTAACATTAACAAGACAAGTCTATGTGCTTGGGAAATAAAGGTGAGATGGGAGGTGAAAAGAAAGCAAGTGCCAAGCAATGGACTCCTTGGCTCGGTGGCGAGTCTGAAGAGCAGCCTGTACTTCTGGAGTTGCATTCCCTTGTGAGGGTATGTGTTTACACAGCTGGGAAACAAACATAAAAGTCTGGAACTATGTTGTGATATCTGGAAGTCCCCCCAGGCTCACACCAGTCACGCGGATGTAGAGGGTCAAGGGTGAATCCCAAGAGACACCAGCAGGGCTGAGATGAGGTGAGTCCACGCTCACTTCTGCACTAAATCCTCTGAGGACATCTTTATTCAACGACACAACTCGGTTTCGGGAGAGAAAATGCACTGAAAATGTGTGGCCCACCTCAAGGAGCCCCGATTATCTCAAAAGTAACTCTCTGCCCTTTGAATCTGGAAGGGCAAATGCTGCTCTTAGCATTCTCTTATATTAAAATCATCCGCTCGTTTAAAAACAATTCTAGTGGGGGACTTCCCTGGTGGTCCAGTGGTTAAGAATCGGTCTTGCAATGCAGGGGAAGCCCGTTCGATTCCTGGTCGGGGGACTAAGATGCCGCATGCCGCAGGGCAACTAAGCCCGTGTGCCACAACTACTGAGCCCTCGCGCCACAACTACGGAGCTCACGTGCTCTGGAGCGTGCATGCCACAACTAGAGAGAAGCCCGTGCACCACAACGAAGAGCCTGTGTGCCACAACGAAAGATCCCGGGTGCCGCAACTAAGAACCGACGCAGCCAAAAATAAATAAATAAATATTAAAGAAAAAATAAAAAAGTAAAAAATCATAATTTTAGTGGGATTACAGGTAGAATACAAATCACATAAATTGTAGAGACTTATCAAAAGCCCTGTCATCACTGCAGTGTTCATCTGACTCACGTTTTATAGGCATATTTAAGGATCCACTTTGTGTCACCTACCAAAGGACTGTATTATACCCCTGGCTTTCCAGGGTCCCCAGCTTGTAGACAGCAGATCGTGGGACTTCTCAGCCTCCATAAACATGTGAGCAAATTCCTCATAATAAATATATATCTATACCTCTCTATCCCCTACTTGTTCCGTTTCTCCGGAGAACCCTGACTCACACGCTGCTCATTCCTCATTCACTGGACTGGCCCCCGAGGGTCCCCGAGACACGGGAGGGCAAGGACAGCCTGTGCTACTGGGGAAAGGCAAAGTCTGATTTCTGAAAACCTTGCTCACTCTGGGCATACCTTCTTTGAGTTACATTTGAATGTTTCGATTTAAACTAAAGAACAAGGGTATAGCTATGCCAGGTTTACTAATGCTCCCTTTATTGGAAATGGGCACACATGGCGATTTCTTTAGAGACTGGCTGCGTTTTGATAGATACCAAGGTTGTTACTGCTTTCTGGCCATTGGACACATGTTCCTTGAGACCTGGCATCGACAGCGGCTCCCTTGCTGTGACTGGAGTGTGCCCTCCTGACTGGAAGGTGGGGTATCACATAAACAAAGCCCCAGGAAACTCTCATCAAGTGTGAAAAAGCAATAATCAAAATTACCCCTCAAATATGGAGGACCAATTAGACCATTGTGTGTGCTAATCAGTAATTAGGGGGCACCCAGCTGTTCTCGGCAAGTGGTGGAAATAGGATACTTCTCTTCTGAAGGAAGACGTCCGACAATGTACTGCAAGTACTTACATGGTTTTCCTTCTCAGCAAGCAAGAACAAAGTGCGAGCCTGAGTCAGTTGTGAGGTGATGAGTCCTAGCCCCAGGTCTTCTTTCGTCTTCCTCCTTCCCGCCTGGGCCAGGCAACCCCCTGCCCTGGCGGCCCAGCCCCGACTCTGCTCTGATTTTGTCTGGCCTCTCCTGCTCCACCCCTTCCTGTCACCATGACCACCGCCAGTAGGGGAAACTATCCTTCCTTCTTCCTCAGGCAGGAGGGGCCCCGGCTGAATAGGCTTTTGGGCTTTGAGAGGAACGGCAATGTAGTGGCTAGCTCTCTCTTGAGGTGGAAGAGTAGTTAAGTAAGTAGTTAGGTGACGAAGAAAGAGGTAGTAAACTGCTAAAGAAAGAAAAAGAACTAAAATTAAGGACCTTGGGGTGGGGATTTACAGGTACACTTGGTGTGAGATTTCTGGCCTGTACAGCGTCTACTGAAATGCATGCCCCCCTCTTGAATTAGGCTCAAAGGGACAACAGTCGTATTGGATAAGAGTCCACACTAATTACCCCATTTTAACTTGATTACCTCCATAAACACCCCATTTCCAAATAAGGTCACATTCTTGTGTGATAGCAGATAGGTTAGGGGGTTCCCAGAGAAAGAGAACCAGGAATGGCTTTCTTGAAATGAGAAGCCATTTTGGCTAAGCCATTTTGTGTTCTAAGCCTGGCCACAATGCCTGCCCTTGAACAGGTCTCAGTAATCAATGATCTTAAGGAACAAAGGAATGCAGGAACAGACAAAAGGCAGTCAAACAAGAGTGCAATGATTAAAGCAGAGGCCTAGTTCCTCCTCAAGGGATATACGTAACAATCTGACACTTGTCTTTGAGTTCTGCAGGAACTAAGGCCCCCAACCAGGTGGAGGACGGAATGGTGATGTCGACCCTTCTGACTTCAATCAACTAAAGTTTGGACTCTGTCAACCTCTGCCTCAATTTTATGCTGAGTTCTCTTCTGCTCAATCCCCTTCATGAATATGCATGTGCCCTTAGCTTAAAACTTCCCCAATTTGGCTGTTCAGGGAGACACTGCTTTGGGAAAGATGGCTGGTGCTCTCTTCCTTGCTGCAAGTAATAATAAATCCTTCCTTCTCCCAATCTCTGGCTTGGCTATGTCTTTTGGTTCAACACCCACCAAGAGGTGAACCCGGTCACATTCACTGGGCTAGGACTTCAATGTATCTTTAGGCACAATTCAACTCAAAACACCTTGCAAACCATGTAAAACTGCATCAGCCAAATTAATCTTTCTTTGGGGCTTTTTTCTTTTTTCTTTTTTTTTTAATGACATGAGAACTCAATGTATGCGAAAGCCTCTGTTTCTTTACTTTTATAATTTTTCTTTCCTTGTTAAAAGTTCTTTTAAGCATTCCAATCTTGCTTTGGCTAAACTAAAGGGATTTTTAAAATTCCTTTTTGTTTAGATGAAAAGGATTGGTAAATGCATACAACGGCTGAGTTGACTGGTACTAATGGCTGTTTCAGTTCAGAGCAGGGCAAACCAGGTGAGCTAGGACAGTTGAAGAATAGGCTTGGCCATTGCCTTATGCTTGATAGCTATTCTAGCACAATTGCTCTCAGCTGACTGGAGTTGATTGGGTAATTAACTTACCAAGTTTGTTGTGCCTGATGGTATCTTATATACTCATAAGTCTTATATTCTACCCCAACTTGACCATAATCAGGATATAGCCTTGCTTTTCTAGCCATGTGCCTTTACATACACGGTTTCCTCCTCATGGGATGCCCACAGCCTCACCTCTATTTGAGCAGTCCCTCACTGTCACACAGGGCAAAGATTCTCCAAAGCCTTGTCCCTGAACGAGCAGGACCAGCGTCACCTGGGGACTTAGGAGAGCTGTCTGCCAATTTGCGGGCCTCACTCCTGATCTAGGGAATCAGAAACTCTGGGTGGGGGACCCATCATGGTTAAGCCTTCCAGGTGATTCTGACACACACTCACGCTTGAGAACCACCACCTTAAGGTAGAACCTCCAAGTCCTCTTCTCCATGAAGCATTTCCTGATCGTCCAGCCGGAGAGAACTTCTTAGTTCGGAAAACCAACACTCTTTATGTGTATTCCTCTTGTGACAACAGCAATTCAGGACTCTACTTTCCCTTTCTGGATTGAATGTCCTTGAAGCATGTGTCTTACTCATCTTTGTATTCTCCATATTACTTACCCAAGTGCTCAAACCATATTTTTGAGATGAATGAACTCTGATCTCATAAGTGGTCTGCATCCATGCTTTAGAAGGAGCCAGTTTTGCAATACCTGCTTCCTATTTGCCACCAGCCTGTGTTTCTGTGCTAACTCAGCATGTGAGGGAAACTTCCTGTTATCTCCAGGAGAAGACCCAGTCTCCTTAGCATGGCCCCCCCAAGCCCTCCCTGATCTTGTCTCTGCTCATGTGTCCCAGTGGCCCCCTTCTTCCCAGTGGCTGGTCATATAAAGCTCCTCTGAAGTTTCCCAAACCTGCTCTGACTCCACACACCGCTCCCCCCACCACCCTGCCCCGGGCTGTGGCCTGTGCTCTTTTATATTCTGGGATGCCCTGTGGATCCTGCCATATCAGTCAACAAAGGATGTTGTGGCCATCAAGCCGTCAGCCACTGCAGTTGCCCCTGACTGTGAACCCTGAGGGGATTCAGGGTGGAGAAAACAGGACACTGGCCCCAGATAGTTAAGGTGCACATGGAAGGAATGATTTCAGTGAGCCCAGACTTGCATCTTCCCCATACACAGAAAAGCACTTAATTCATTAACTTGAGATGTCTGGTTTTCTTTAATTAACAGTAATCTTTTGATATTCTGCCTGCTTTTTGGTTTGTTTGTTTGCAAAAGCTCCCATACATCCTGGTTCCTCCCTTACCTCTTCCGAGCAGTCCTTCAGAACTATGACAGACTGCCTCTCAGCCTTAAATCCTAAGAAAGGCTGCTGAATAAAACATAATTCTTAACTTTTCGGCTGTGCTTTTTTTTTCCCCCAGTCGACAACCGTCTCCTGCTTTGTCTGCTTGTTTCCGGCTTGGCTTACTTTTACTTATTTCATTGCATCTTATTCTTTAAAAAATCTGGCTGAGGGATCACCTCCTCTGGAAATCCTCCTCTGGCCCCTGGCCACCTGGCCGGGTTGCGGGCTGTGCCCTGAGCACTTTAGTACCTTCTGCTCTCACAGCCCTTCCCAGGGCATCGCATCCTCTGTCTGGGTCCTTTTCAGCCACAGGGTCTTTGAGCGCAGGGTCCGTCCCCTCTAGCTTAATGCCTTCAACGCAGCAAAGCCTCAATAAATATTTATGCAATGGATGGATCGTGCTCTGGGAATTCAGCTTAGACAAAATTTTAAAATCCCATTGAAGGTCCCACCTTCCCCCTTGCATCTTTCTACCCTGCATTTCACACAGGACTAGCAGTTCTCCTTTGTATTCAGTTAGAGTTTTCTTTATCTTCTTTACAACCTTCCCTAGAAGAGGTCTAGTTAAATGATTTTGCCAAAGCATATTCGTGCATATACAAAAACATATCATGAAGCAGAGTAGTTGCCTACTGCCTCTAAGCAAATATCAATAGAAGCATAGAATGCTTCTGTTAAGATCTTTTTATCCAGCCTGAACACGAATAACTCGAGTCACACAGTGTAGTCAATGCTTCGGGAATAAATCATGTTAATTACACTATATTTATAAATAATAGCCAACTTCACTGAGCCTCTACTCTGGACCAGATATTTTCCTAGATCCTGGGGATGAAACTCACCTTTCTCCTGCTCTCATTTTCTGGTTCTCTTTCTCTTTGCCTCCCAATCTCTCTCTCATGGGACACACTTTCTGTCACATACTATGCCAGTCTCAGAGATCTATCAGTAAAAAAAAAAAAAAAAAAAGAGACTTGGTCTCATGGAACTTACAGATGAGATACTTATTATTTACTGAACAATATTAGTCACACATGTATCCCCTAGGCTTAGCCCAATGTCTGGCCGTGAATGCTCGTTAATGAGTGAATGAATGGACGAAAGTATAAAACCATGAGTAAACTAATTTCAAATATTTCTATACATTTCACTTCAGAGCAACCAGCAGCTCTGAAGTGTTTTATCGATGCATGTGATTCAGGGGCTGTCCTTTCTGACTGGGTGCTGAGTGTTCTAGAGAATCCCTCTAATATTCTCATTTATTTTCCACTATCCTCCTTTTCCTTTTTTCCTTAGTGTGGCAGATAAGTGATAGGTTAGACTCAGAACTAAAGAACCTAATCAAGGTTGCTTTTGTTTTGTTTTTTCTCAAACTTCAAAGCCCTAGTTTTATAGAGCCATCTGATATACTTGGTGCTGATAAAATTTGGCATAAGTTTCCCCCAAATTCAGCAGGACCCTGCCAACAGCTAGCTTTGAGGCTTCGTGCCTATGACTGGGGTAGTCACGGATTCAAAAGGCCAAGCGGGGCTGCCTCAGGAGGGTCCCCTGGAAGCTGACTGCAGACTCATCTGATTTCCTCTGATGGAGAACACAAATCCCTCCTCCTTCCCTTACCTCCACTCCCAGTGATACCTGCAAAGTTTTACTACATAAAATTCTCCAGAACTGATGGAAATGGTTGCAAGGACAAATTGAGGTAACAGCTGGAGAAAGACTGCTTATGAACTGGAGATGCAAACTGGCCACGGCATTGGGTAATGAATGACTCCAATCTGGGTAAGAGACTGGGGTCATGCTTATTACAGCCCCACACGCAGACACTGGTGAGAGTGAGACTTTGGCAGGGATTTATCACACAGTATATTAAAAATGTCATTAGTGAAAAATTAATATTACAAAACATTTTAGAGGGGCAGAAGCAATCATCTCAGTTTAATAACAGAGGACAGTTCTCATAAATACCCTTTATTTTTTCCTCAAGCAGAAAATGAGGAACAGGCCAGGATTATCAGATCTCACCCTCCTCCTTCCAAACTGCAAACTGAAACTGTTGATCGTTTCATTTCTTTCTTCTTAAATTGGGTCGTGTTGTCAGCTTGTGTGACAGGTCGTGCCTTTCCCTTTATTTAAAAAGATAGAAGAATCCTGGCCTTTGGAGGTAAAGGAATTGCTTCTCATTCATTGAAAATTATAAGCTTTGAAGATGGATTTTTAGGAAGGCTTTTGCTTCCAATAAACACTGAGTTGTGTTTCCACATCCTTTCCCATGCTTTGAAGGAGAAAAAAAAGACTTCTGATGCTCACAGCGTAATAGGAAAGGCCTTAGGAGTTGAGGAACACTTCCAAAGACACCTCAGTTTAACCCTTGGAATTCTTGCACTTCCACAGAGTAGCCAGGGAAATGATCTCACTGACTCTGTTTAAACTTCCTCCTTGATTAAGCATCTAGGATTGTGCTAGGAAGTGAAAGGAGTAATAATAATGATAACATGAAAGAACAAATCTGAAATATTAAACAGTAAATAAAATCTTAGACTTGCAGACTATTAGAGCTGAAATCAATTTTAAGGATCTTTTACTTTTTATATAAGAAAATGGAAGATCATTGGTTTTGCTCAGAGTCGTTGGGAGTAGAAACTTGGGACAAGAAACTAGGACTTTTGATTATTTTAGAGAAGGGGTTGGAGACTCAGATGGGAGTCAAGGCAAACACAGGGAAGCCATTAATAAATAATGCAAAGAAATCTATAACAATAATATGAGACATTATATAACCAAGTGAAAAAATATGTGATACAAGTAGAAAGAGCTGGAACTTCAGAGCAGGGTGAGAACTGATGACATTGAAACTGAAGCTCTGCAGAAGCGGAATCTGAGTTTCAGTTGAGGATGGTTAGGGTGGGATAAGACAGATGGTGAGGAAGGAGGCTAGTCTAGATTTGATGAATGAAGGATTAGTCAAAATCAAATGACCAAAGACACAAAAAAACACTTAGAATAGGAATCAACAGAATATAGGTGGGAGAGAGTAAAGGGTCATGCCCAGTGGAGAAGGGGATCTCTCCTGGGAGACAAATTTGATAGATGATGTAGCTTTCACTCCTCTCTTGTGCCAGGCCCTGGGAGCGAAAGTACAGGGATGAGTATTTGAGTTCCTGAAACATTAACATTCAAATGTCAGACCTGGAACCAGAACCCAGCTCTCCTAAATCCTCGCTTAAGAACTTTTCCATAGAAGCAAATAGCTTCTTGTAACCGTCCCCTCTGGTGCTGTGTGCATGTGGATTTTCCACTGCATAGTTTAAAAACATAGATTCATGCTCGCCAACATAGATAAAGGATGTCTCAGTATGGGAAACCATCAATCAATTGTAAAAAAAAAAATTAAAAAAAGGAAACAGCAAGATGACAGTGATGGTGGTGGTGGTCTGGATAGCCCAAGGGGAGAGATTAGAAGTAAATACAATTGAAATAAAAACTGAGAACATTTGGGAGGTGGAGGCGGTTCCTCAGGCCTCATATTTTATCTGCATGCCAATACCTTTCCCTAAAATCACAAGGAATTCACTTTGGTCAGAAATTCCACGTTTTTTTCCCAAGTGAGCAGGCTCATTGCCCCTGCTTCCCCTCTCCCATCTGCAGCTTTCTTCTCTGCTGCTAAATGATGTGGCAAATGGGCATCTCTGCAGTAGCACAGGAAAGGAAAAAACTTACTCGTTTTTGATTTATGCATTGCATCTTCATGCTCCGAGGCACAGATAATCTGGCAGTGGCTTGAAATGAAAAAGAAAGAATTTAAAGTCATGCAGGGATTTGATAAACCATTGGATTCAAAGTTGTATGTGTGACTTTGGAAATAATTAATTTCCCAAATCCTTATTTTCTAACAGAGGTCATTAGTCTAGTGGTGTATAAGTGACCCCTTGACGGTAAGTGAAGCTCCCAGGGTGTGGGACGTTGGGTGGGCAACCAGGCATTACATGACCTTCCGCTTCAATGTCCAAAGGGAGCAGAGGCCATTCTAAGAGCCTGCCTTCCAGGGAAGGAAAGAACTTTGTCCCGGGAGTGAGAAGCCCTGGGTCCTAATTCCAGTGCAGTCTTCCATGTACAACGATTCATCCTTGGACTTCCCACCCTAGGGCTGGCGTGTAAGATGTGTCAACTAATGTGTGACTGACGGGATAACAAGTGGAACTTTGTGCATGTGCCTCTCTGGGTCTCAGTTTTCTCTGCTGGAAAATGAAATCATCCTTGTTGGTTATCTTTACTGCACTAAAATCCTATGACTTAAGCTTTGTGAAATTTGAGCTTATTTTATTTAATTATCATTTTGACTCACTCTGATAAAAATGTTACTTGTGGCCTGTGATGTATAAATTGAAAAAGCTGTCTACTGGTTTGTTCATGATGAAAATTCTGATTAGAGCAACCTCTATTTTTAAAAAATCATATATATGAGATTATCATATTAACTGAAGTAAGTCAGAGAGAGAAAGACAAGTATCATATGGTATCACTTACTGGTGGAATGTAAAAAAATTATACAAATGAACCTTTTTACAAAAACAGAAATAGACTCACAGACATAGAAAACAAACTTACGGTTACCAAAGGGGACAGTTTGGGGGCGCAGGCGTGGAGAGATAAATTAGGAGTTTGGGATTAACATATACACACTACTATACGCAAAATAGGTAAACAACAAGGACCTACTATATAGCACAGGGAACTATACTCAATATCTTGTAATAACCTATAAAGGAAAAGAATCTGAAAAAGAATATATATATGTATGTGTATATATGTATATATGTATATTCAGGTCCCCATGAATGGACCTTCCCAGGATTCGTTCTTTGACCTACTTCCCTTCCCATTCTAGCAGAGCTCATCCATTCCCATGGTTTTAACTGATTAATCACAAATTTGACATCTCCAATTCAGACATTCATCCAATAAATGTGTGAGGAACACCTAAGATGTATAAGCAAACTGCTTGGGGATAAAATATTGAGCAAAATATACATGATTTGGGCCCTGATTTTGAAGAGTCTTTTGGAGAAGACAGGTAATCAAGTACTCGTAAAACAGTTAGATAAAAATTACAGTAAGAGCAATGAAGAAAAAAAAGAGAAGGCTATGAGGCTGGCCAAGAATAACTAAAAGAAGGATACTGTGGCGGAAGTGGGGAGAGAGAAGAGGAGGGTGCTGCGAAGACAGGTCTGGGCCAGATCACATGGAGCCTCGTAGAACAAATGCATCAAGTACTTTGTTATCAGGAGAGCAATGGAAGTCCATTACAAGGTTTTACTAGAGAATGAAATACACCGATATTCCTTTTGAAAAGCTTACTTTGGTTGTAGTGTGAAGAACAGATTAAAGGTCAATATTGGGCATGGGGAGGGTCAGTTAGAAAGCTTTAGCAGTAGCCCAAGTAAGATGAGATGGTAGTTTGGTCTAGGGTGATAGTGGTAGAGACAGAGAGAAGTGAAAGATAATGGAAATTAGGTGAGAAGTAAGCGGCAAGACTGGTGATGTGTTAAATGGGCTGGTGAAGGGGGCAGGGGTGGTGGTGTCAGGATTGGCTCTTAGGTTTCTGGTGTCCACAGTTTGATGGTATGAGTGCCATTCACTAAGATATGGAAGACTAGAGGAAACCCAGGTTTGGGGGGGTGGCAAGATCCTGAGTTTAGTTTGGGACATGCTCTATTTAATGTGCCTTCAGAGCTTCATGTCTTGATGTTGAATAAGCAGTTGGATGTATTGGGATTGGAACTCAAAGAAAATGTCTGGGTTACTTATTCAAATTGGAACTCATTGACATCTGGATGGTGTCTGAAGCTATGAGCTGCCTAAACAAAGAGTATAGAGTGAAGCTAGAAGGGGGCACCAATGGTTAATTCTTGAGGAGCCCCTTTATTTAAAAGGGTAGGCTGAGAAGGATGAATTAACCAAGGAGATTGGAGAGTGGCCAGAGGAAACCAATGGTGTGCAGTGCATCAGAGCCGATAGAAGAGAACATTTAAGAAGGAAGGCCGACAGGGTCTCCTGAAAGATTAAAGTGAGATGAAGACTGGAAAATTCCCATTGGATTTCTTGTCATCAGTCACTGACAACCTCTGTAGAGCTGATTTGAGAGAGAAAGTGATGAAAGCCAGACCGAAGAGAATTGAGTTTGGGGAGGGGAGGACACAAAGAGAGCGATTTGAGACAACACACAATTATTTTGCCATTTTTGTCTCAAGGAGAGGACAAAGGGCAGTAGCTGGGAGAATAAGTGGTAAAGGTAAAAGGATATTTATTTTAGGGTGAAGGAGACTTCAGACTGTCTAAAAACTGATGGAGTAATATCATTAACTAGAGAGAGAAGAAAAAATACAAGAAAAGAAGAGGTCATTGATAGTGTAAGTAAGAATCCTGCAAAGGCAGGAGGAAATGGGCTCATTACATAAGTTAAGGGACTGACCTTAAATAAAGGAAGGGTCATTTCCTCCATGGTAATAGGAAGAAACAGACATGTTTCTTCCTAATATCAAGTGTGTAGGATTGATATTACAAAGTTGAGATCTGCTGAACTCTATTCTTGTGAAGTAGGTGGTGAGGCTATTTATCTACTGAGAGGAAGAGGGATTGGGCAGTACCGGTTCCTATGTGAATTGATCGGGCAGTGTTGGTTCCTAAGTGAATTCCACTAGTGTTTACCATGTGCATCCAATCAGAAGGGTAAATCAGAATCCCCTCTGAACTAGAGCTCTCTTGTTGGGTGATTTGATGATTAGAACAGAGACAGTAGAAAATGCTTCTTTTGAAAAACTTTCTGATCCTAAAAGACACAATTAGTGTTTTATTGTTCCCAATATTTTTTAGCCTGTAATTATCGATTTCTGTAAGCAATTCATCTAATACAAAAAAAGCTAGAAATCCCTTCAAGTGTAATTAATTTTATCACTTCCTTCCTGCCTTCCTTCTTTCCTTCCTTCCTCCCTCCCTTCCTTCCTTCCTCAGTCACATTTCTTCTTCAGATTGATTAGCCTGTCCAATCCTTTGTTCAATTCATATCTTTCATCAGTGGTTAGTTAGCTTTACTTTGTTTTTTTTGAACTTTAGAGCTGCATTAAAAGTTTCCGACTCCAAGAGCTAAAACATTAGGCTTGAAAAGTTATTTCCACTATGTAACGTTATAAAAGTCTAAAAATTGCCTGCACAATGCTTCATTTTTATGCTTAAAGATGATTAGTACTTATTATCAACAATAAAAACTCTTTTCTGAAACCACTGAATTGGAATTAGCTTTACAATGGCATATGTGATATTAAGAATATGAATGATCAACGTTAATGAACAAAAGATAACCATTTTGAGTTTTTCCTTAAAACTATGTCTTTTAAAAGTACAAAGAAAAGTAATTATAAATACTAATGTTTAAGGGAAAAGCAAAAGTTGAACTCTTCATTGAATAAGAATAAATTATCTCAGAAACATTAGTTTTTCTAGGACTATGAATTAAATAAAGCAGGAATTATATCAGAATGGCTTTTTCCTCCTCATTTAACAATTTGCCATTCATGCAGAATATGTATATATATATGTAAAGTTTAAAGGTACTATTTCCAATTTGTCTTAATGCAAATGCTCTGAAGTTAAACTGGTGACTTAAAAACTCTTTTGTTAACCTTGTCCAAACTCATGTCAATACAGAATTACTTTTTGGCCAATGAAACAATTCTATAAAGACTTTTTCTGCTAGTTTACTGAGATCTGGGAGCCAATTTTTTCCTTCAGCCTTCTGATGTCTCTCTCTCTCGCCCTCCCTCTTTTTTTTTTTTTTTTTTGAGGCTTCTATTAGGGGCTGTTGGTCATATGTGTAAGTGAACTTGTGTTAATCATGCCACTGGAGGCTCTTTTTACTGAGGAGGAACAAGTATGCCTCTTTGCAATTTGGACCACATCAAACAAGATGATGGTGTTAGAAAGATGCTGAAAATGAGTAACACTGTCATATATACTGAAGCATGCAGGACCCCGCTAGAATGTAGGAGTTTTAGCTGCATATGGTCACTAAGATTCATCAAGTATTTATTGAGGACATACTAAATTCTGGTACTATACTGGGAGCTAGGGAGAAAAAGATGAACACATATTTTGTCCTTACAAAGCTAGAATAAACAATAGATGGCTTGTAAGAACAGACAGATCATCAAATCCTGATCATTTGTGAAAACACAGGGGAGAGTGATGTTAGCCCAGCGATCAGTTGACATCTAGTGTGAGGAACTTGGGAAGTTCAGTCCTCTGTCCCTTCACAGGGAGATATGGAAATTTTCTTCTGTTTCTCTATTGTCAAAAGTTGCCCAATCCTCTTCCTCATCTTTGGGGTCTCCCTGCATTCTTTTCTCTTCATGAGGTCTTCCCTGACTGGCTGGATGAGGTACCAGCTCCATATAGATCTTTCACACCAGCCCACATGCAACTTGAACCCTTCTTTCCTTCCTTCCTCCTTCCCCCCTTTTCCTTCCTTCCTTCCTTCCTCCCTCCCTTCCTTCCTCAGTCACATTTCTTCTTCAGATTGATTAGTTTGTCCAATCCTTTGTTCAATTCATGTCTTTCATCAGTGGTTAGTTAGCTTTACTTTGTTTTTTTTTGAACTTTAGAGCTACATTAAAAGTTTCCGACTCCAAGAAACCGGAGTGTGAAAGGTATGCCTGTCTGTGTTTGGTTTGTATGGCATCCAGCATGTTATTATATGAGACAGACAAATCATAGTTGATACTTAATATTGATACTATTATGCTCACATTCAGAATAAGGCTCAGAATAGTAATCATGATCTACCACTTGCAACCATGTACTATTTTTTAGACCATGTGCTAAGCGATTTTTATATTTGATCTCATTTAATTATTCTGACAACCCTATGAGGGAATTATCTCCATTTTACAGACGATAACAAAGTATTTACTACAAAATACCTCACAGGGTTATTTCATTTTGCAGAGCAAAATGATTACATATATATATATGGACACACGCACACACATATACGATTTTATAAAACAGATGTTAATTATTAATTCGTAGGGGAAAATCTGATGTCTCACGTTGTTAACTTTTTTGGGTTTAAGAGTTAAAAACTAACTTCCAAATGTAAATGTTAACTTGCCCTATACACTTGCTCAGTTAGCCTCTGCAGGGTTCTGTCAGAAGGCACCAGGCCCACTGAACATCAGTGGAGGCAGGTGTGGAGGAAAGAGGTTTTGGACCTTGAATGCAGGGATTGAGAGGGCACTGAGCACCCATCTGTGGCCTTCAGAGAAGTGGACCCGAGCACCTGCTTCACCACCCTGTCTTAGCTTAGCGCTGGAGGCACACAACCCTTACCCAAGCTCACAGTTTAAAAATCAATGGAGTAGCAGCTTTTTCTGCTTACCATGCTTCTGCTTCTTTCCACACTTTCCTGTTTATTTAATTTCATTGGCTTTTGGTCAGAAATCGACTGTGTAAAATATTTGGAATAGAAAGTAAAGTGGAACACTGAAAATGCAAGGGGACGGGATATAAACAGTGAACGTAATATCCTTGGCCAGTGACTTCTTATTTCCTGTTTCCTTAGCAGTGACGCGGATTCTGAGCACACACTCAGAGGCCTGAGCAAGCCCTGCTTGTGGTCTGTGAAACTTACAGAAGTCAGAGTCCTCCACTTGCAGCATCCTCGTTGCCAGGGAAATGGAAATTGGGCCAAAAATAGAAATGATGCCCATTTGCAGAATTCTAAAGGAAACAGAGAAACTGGCAACAATGGACAAACCACTCTCATGGGCTCTTTTTTTCCAGATAAACATGCCTTAATTTAAGAATCATCCTTGTTATCATATTAATTGCTTCAATACAATTTTCAAACTTACATAAATATTACTTAAAAGTGATTAGGCAAGGCTTAGAAGAAACAATTTTTTTCCATTTAATTAAACAACAAAAATGCCAGAGTAATTATTAAACAAATTAATGGAAAGGTCAGGGGATTTACATTGCAAATTTAACACATTTGAATATCTCCCCTCTAAAAGCTCATTGTTGGGGTGGTTTTGCACAAACATCCATTAAATGTTTTCCTTTACAGAAATGCTTTCCCTTCCTATCCGTGGAATCTGTTGTTTCAGGTCTGGTGGGAAGGTCCCAGGAAGTAAGAGTTACCGAGAGACTGCCCAGTTTCTTATTTTCCAGCTTGTTGGGGAATGTTGGCAAGTGATCTTCTTAACATAGGATAAGTCTAAGCCTTTGGTAGGCAAACAAGGAAGAAAAGTGGGATTAAAAAGAGAAAAAATGAAAAAAGAAATGAGGCACTCCAGGTGCCCAGGTGAAGTGTTGTGTTTTTACTGTCAACACCTTACAATTCTCCCTCAGTGTTGGAAAGGAAATTTCCAATGACTACTTTGAAATGACCCAAAAAACGTTTATCACCACCAAGAAGCCTAATTTTTGTTATGTCAGTATCACAAGATGACTTAGCACAACACAACAACACACAATTAACTACTTCTTCGATTGTAGAGCACATACTTCAGCCTAAAATGCACACTGAATCCATGAAGCCACTTGAGAACAGCAGGGAGACTACATGCCGGGTTAAACCATACCCCCTACAACAATGGTGAGTCAGTTCTTCGAAATGGAATTGATCTGATCATTATGCTGCTAGCAATTCTGTGGCAATGTCGAGGCTAGCAACAGAAAAGGAAACACACACACACACACACACACACACACACACACACAAACACGCTAAGAAAACAAAACAGTATTTTGTGTTAAATAAGTAATGGCTGTTTACATAAAAAGTAGCTGGCTGGAGCTGAGGAGTGTTGTGGGACTTCTTTTCAGACCTGCAGGACGGTTCAGGGAGCAGAGGGAGGGCATTTAGTGGGAACTGCTCACTATCCATCCTGATACAGGCACCAAATCCCGTTCCAGTGGCAGAACTGCTGGGCGATATGGTGAGATGCGCATGTGCCCGAGTCCTGTGGTGAGACAACTGGGATTGGGTCCTCTGACAAACTCTGTGACCTCGGACTGATTACTTAACCTGTCTGAATCTCAGTTTTCTCATCTTTAAAATGGAGGTAATAGTACACACTTAATAGGTTGTATGTATGAAATGATGTATGCTTAAAACATTCAGAACACTGATATTTATAGTGATAAAGATGACACTAATTGTTATAATAATTATTTTATCTTTTCATCTGATGATTGGCTAGAGACTCTTTCCATGTGAGTGCCAAGGAATAACAGTGGATAATATTAATATGGCAGCTCATTCCAGATAATAAGTGTGTGAGTATCAAATCATTGCAGTCTAGTATTTTTTGCCACAAGTTTCTGGACAAATATCATGAAGCATTATCCTAAAGCTGGTTGTAATTTCCCATAGGAATATTATTATAACTTAATTCCACAAATGTGAATTGAGTACCATTATGTCACAGGCATTGCGCCAGGGGCTGGCAAGGTACAAGGAGGAATAAGATGATGCTTTTCTACCCCAATTCCCACCCACGGCCACTAGATTCACAATCAAATGAGAAGAGCAGGGCCAGAAACTAGTAACCTTAATACAAGTAGGATTCTTGCCAGTGGGATCAAGAGCCCACGGCTGGTTCTAGAGTCAGTCTGCCTGGGTTTGAATCCCAGCTCTATTTCTTAAGACATGCATCTTCCACATTTCTGCATCTTGTTTTCCTGTGTAGAACTGGGATTAATAAAACCTTCATTATGAGGAATATTGGGAGGATTAAATGAGGGGATCAATTGTAGTGTTTAGCATTAGGGCTCGTCACATAGTAAACCCCCAACACATTAGATTTACCATTTCAATTCAGTTGGATCACAGAGGAAATACCAATACATTATGATGGAGGGAATAGGGAAGGTTCTTTAGATGTTGTTATTGTTGTTGTTTTTTAAGTTAGATATGGTAGGATTTTGATTAATGGAGGAAGAGAGACCAAAGGAGTGAGAGAAAGTGAGAGACAGACAGAGACAGA
Organism: Balaenoptera ricei; assembly: GCF_028023285.1. NCBI lineage: Eukaryota > Metazoa > Chordata > Mammalia > Artiodactyla > Balaenopteridae > Balaenoptera > Balaenoptera ricei. Next base: position 113,460,227 of record NC_082654.1, read on the forward strand.
AAGAGACAGAAAAGAGAAGATAATGAGAGGGACTCCAGGCAGAGGGACTGTCCCAGAATGGAGAGTATACTGCCTAGTGAGGGAACAGAAAATATCTGGGAAGCTGGACTGGCCAGGAGGGGCAGCAGGTAGTTTGGGTCAGAACAAAGAAACCTCCTTCAGTGTACACACTAAGGTTGCTTTCCTGTCCAAAGACTCAGCTTTAATAAAGGAGAGCTTTGTGCTGGACAAAGAAAAGATAATACAACTATAAACCTATAATTATTTAAAATACCAAAATATACTGCCAAGTATATATTTACACCCATGTTATCTAAAACTATACCAATGATTAAATAAGAAGACATGGGGACTTCCCTGGTGGCGCAGTGGTTAAGAATCTGCCTGCCAATGCAGGGGACACAGGTTTGAACCCTGGTCCGGGAAGATCCCACATGCCACGGAGCAACAAAGCCCATGCGCCACAACTACTGAGCCTGTGCTCTAGAGCCCGCGAGCCACCACCACTGAGTCAGCGTGCCTAGAGCCCGTGCTTCACAACAAGAGAAGCCACCGCAATGAGAAGCCTGTGCATCACAACGAAGAGTAGCCCCCGCTTGCCGCAACTAGAGAAACCCGCGTGCAGCAATGAAGACCCGATGCAGCCAAAAATAAACTAATTCAAAAAAAAAAAAAAGGACATAGAATACTATGATATACTGAATAGGTAAAACAATACCAACAATGAATAGAACTAATCCTAGTGTTAATATTAAGAAGGATTTAATGAGAGTTTGCCTCTGTAGAATTTAAAAGGACTTTGCCAGGTATGACTTGCGCATTGTGTAAAAGTGGCCTGTGACATTTTAATGGCAGAATTCGTAATCATTCCTTTGATTTGAGACATATCCTCAAAGATGGGATCTCAAATCACTTGCTTCAAAGTTGCCAGTAAAGAGTGAAATTGCTGGGTCATAGGATCATTCTATGTTTCAAGTAATTGCCTATTTCCTAAAGCGGCTGCACCATTTTACAACCCCACTAGCAATGTATGAGGGGTCCCCTTTCCCTACATCCTCACCCACATTAGTAGTTGTCCGTCTTTTTTTATTATAGCTATCCTTTAAAGTGGTATCTCATTATGGTTTTAATTTGTATATCCCTAATAGCCAATGATGTTGAGCATCTTTTCACATGCTCATTGGTCATTTGTATATCTTCTTTAGAGGAATGTCAATTCAAATTTGCCCATTTAAAAACTGGGCTATCTGTCTTTTTACGGTTGAGTTGTAAGGTTTTTGAAAGAATGCATTGTGGATATAAGTCCCTTATCTGCTATATGATTTGAAAACATTTTCTCCAATTCTGTGGATTCTTTTCACTTTCTTAATAGTGTAATTTAAAACAAAATTTAAAAAATTTTTTTGATGATGTGAATTTATCTATTTTGTTTGGTCACTTGTGCTTCTGATGTCATATCTAGAAAAATCACTGCCTAATACACAGTCAAGGAGATTTATGCTTATGCTTTTTTTCTAAGGGTTTTATAGTTCTAGATCTTACAGTTAAGTCTACACATTTTGAGTTAATTTTTGTACAGGATACAAAGCAGGAGTCCAACTTCTTTTGTAGGTGAATAGCCAGCTGTCCCAGCATCACTTGTTGAAAAATCTTTTCTTGGTACCCTTGTCAAAAGTCAATTGACCATAAAAGAATGGGAGGTTTTATTTCTGGTTTCTTTATTCTTTTTCATACACACACACACACACACACACACCCTACTCTGCCAGTACCATATGGTCTTTTTTTTTTTTGGCTGCTTTGGGTCTTTGTTGCTGTGCACAGGCTTTTTCTAGTTGTGGCGAGCGGGGTCTACTCTTCGTTGTGGTGCGCAGGCATCTCACTGCAGCGGCTTCTCTTGTTGCGGAGCACGGGCTCCAGGCACGCGGGCCTCAGCAGTTGTAGCTCACAGAATCTAGAGCGCAGGCTCAGTAGTTGTGGCACACGGGCCCAGCTGCTCCGCAGCATGTGGGATCCTCCCAGACCAGGGCTTGAATCCGTGTCCCCTGCATTGGCAGACAGATTCTTAACCACTGCACCACCAGGGAAGCCCAAAGCAGCTAGCTTAATGCTAAATCGTTGTTCTTTAAAGGAGCAAAGAGGATTTTCTTAGAGAAACAGAGTAACCACACTTGGTATTCTTTAAATGTAAATATTCAGTGTTAACTCTACTTTGGAAATTAAGTTTATTCTTCATATTATGTCACCTAAATTTGTACTTTATCATTATATATTTGTAATTCCATGTGCTTTCACATTGACTTGGGTATCTTGACAAACATCCAATAGAGCATCATTTTAAAAAAGATTATGAGGGGCTTCCCTGGTGGCGCAGTGGTTGAGAGTCTGCCTGCCAATGCAGGGGACATGGGTTCAAGCCCTGGTCTGGGAAGATCCCACATGCCGTGGAGCAACTAGGCCCGTGAGCCACAATTACTGAGCCTGCGCATCTGAAGCCTGTGCTCCGCAACAAGAGAGGCCGCGATAGTGAGAGGCCCGCACACTGCGATGAAGAGTGGCCCTCACTTGCCGCAACTAGAGAGAGCCCTTGCACAGAAACGAAGACCCAACACAGCCATAAATAAATAAATAAATAAATAAATAAACAAAAAATTTTAAAAAAAAAAGATTATGAACATTTTATTGTAAAAAATTTTCCTTTAGGTATGCAAAGAAATAATACTGCCTCAGAAGACTTCTTTTTTTTAATTAATTAATTTTTTTATACAGCAGGTTCTTATTAGTCATCCATTTTATACATATTAGTGTATACATGTCAATCCCAATCTCCCAATTCATCACGCCACCACAAACCCGCCCCCCCCCCCCACCGCTTTCCCCCCTTGGTGTCCATACGTTTGTTCTCTACATCTGTGTCCCAATTTCTGCCCTGCAAACTGGTTCATCCATACCATTTTTCTAGGTTCCACATATATGCATTAATCTATGATATGTGTTTTTCTCTTTCTCACTTACTTCACGCTGTATGACAGTCTCTAGATTCATCCACGTCTCTACAAATGACCCAATTTCATTCCTTTTTATGGCTGAGTAATATTCCACTGTATACATGTACCACATCTTCTTTATCCATTCGTCTGCCGATGGGCATTTTGGTTGCTTCCATGACCTGGCTATTGTAAATAGTGCTGCAATGCACATTGGGGTGCATGTGTCTTTCTGAATTATGGTTTTCGCTGGGTATATGCCCAGTAGTGGGATTGCTGGATCATATGGTAATTCTATTTTTCGTTTTTTAAGGAACCTCCATACTGTTCTCCATAGTGGCTGTATCAATTTACATTCCCACCAACAGTGCAAGAGGGTTCCCTTTTCTCCACACCCTCTCCAGTATTTGTTGTTTGTAGATTTTCTGATGATGCCCATTCTAACTGGTGTGACGTGATACCTCATTGTAGTGTTGGTTTGCATTTCTCTAATAATTGGTGACGTTGAGCAGCTTTTCATGTGCTTCTTGGCCATCTGTATGTCTTCTTTGGAGAAATGTCTATTTAGGTCTTCTGTCCATTTTTGGATTGGGTTGTTTGGTTTTTTAATATTGAGCTGCATGAGCTACTTGTAAATTTTGGAGATTAATCCTTTGTCAGTTGCTTTGTTTGCAAATATTTTCTCCCATTCTGAGGGTTTCTTTTCATCTTGTTTATGGTTTCCTTTGCTGTGCAAAAGCTTTGAAGTTTCATTAGGTCCTATTTGTTTATTCTTGTTTTTATTTCCATTACTCTAGGAGGTGAGTCAAAAAAGATCTTGCTGTGATTTATGTCAAAGAGTGTTCTTCCTATGTTTTCCTCTAAGAGTTTTACAGTGTCTGGCCTTACATTTAGGTCTTTAATCCATTCTCAGTTTATTTTTGTGTATGGTGTTAGGAAGTTTTCTAATTTCATTCTTTTACATGTAGCTGTCCAGTTTTCCCAGCACCACTTATTGAAGAGGCTGTCTTTTCTCCATTGTATATTCTTGCCATCTTTATCGAAGATAAGGTGACCATTTGTGCGTGGGTTTATCTCTGGGCTTTCTATTCTGTTCCATCGATCTATATTTCTGTTTTTGTGCCAGTACCATACTGTCTTGATTACTGTAGCTTTGTAATATAATCTGAAGTCAGGGAGCCTGATTCCTCCAGGTCCGTTTTACTTTCTCAAGATTGCTTTGGTTATTTGGGGTCTTTTATGTTTCCATACAAATTGTGAAAGTTTTTGTTCTAGTTCTGAGAAAAATGCCATTGGTAGTTTGATAGGGATTGCACTGAATCTGTAGATTGCTTTGGGTAGTATAGTCATTTTCACAATATTGATTCTTCCAATCCATGAACATGGTATATCTCTCCATGTGTTGGTATCATCTTTAATTTCTTTCATCAGTGTCTTATAGTTTTCTGCATACAGGTCTTTTGTCTCCCTAGGTAGGTTTATTCCTAGGTATTTTATTCTTTTTGTTGCAATGGTAAATGGAGTGTTTCCTTAATTTCTCTTTCAGATTTTTCATCATTAGTGTATAGGAATGCAAGAGATTTCTGTGCATTAATTTTGTATCCTGCAACTTTACCAAATTCATTGATTAGCTCTAGTAGTTTTCTGGTGGCATCTTTAGGATTCTCTATGTATAGTATCATGTCATCTGCAAACAGTGACAGTTTTTCTTCTTTTGCTATTTGGATTCCTTTTATTTCTTTTTCTTCTCTGATTGCTGTGGCTAAAAGTTCCAAAACTATGTTGAATAATAGTGGTGAGAGTGGACATCCTTGTCTTGTTCCAGATCTTAGAGGAAATGCTTTCAGTTTTTCACCGTTGAGAATGATGTTTGCTGTGGGTTTGTTGTATATGGCCTTTATTATGTTGAGGTAGCTTCCCTCTATGCCCACTTTCTGGAGAGTTTTTATCATAAATATGTGTTGAATTTTATCAAAAGCCTTTTCTGCATCTATTGAGATGATCATATGGTTTTTCTTCTTCAATTTGTTAATGTGGTGTATCACATTGATTGATTTGCATATATTGAAGAATCCTTGCATCCCTGGGATAAATCCCACTTGATCATGGTGTATGATCCTTTTACTGTGTTGTTGGATTGTGTTTGCTAGTATTTTGTTGAGGATTTTTGCATCCATATTCATCAGTGATATTGGTCTGTAATTTTCTTTTTTTGTAGTATCTTTGTCTGGTTTTGGTATCAGGGTGATGGTGGACTCATAGAATGAGTTTGAGAGTGTTCCTTCCTGCAATTTTTGGAAGAGTTTGAGAACGATGGGTGTTAAGCTCTTCTCTAAATGTTTGATAGAATTCACCTGTGAAGCCATCTGGTCCTGGACTTTTGTTTGTTGGAAGATTTTTAATCACAGTTTCAATTTCATTGCTTGTGATTGGTCTGTTCATATTTTCTATTTCTTCCTGGTTCAGTCTTGGAAGGTTACACCTTTCTAAGAATTTGTCCATTTCTTCCAGGTTGTCCATTTTATTGGCATAGAGTTGCTTGTAATAGTCTCTTAGGATGCTTTGTATTTCTGTGGTGTCTGTTGTACCTTCTCCTTTTTCGTTTCTAATTTTATTGATTTGAGTCCTCTCCCTCTTTTTCTTGATGAGTTTGGCTAATGGTTTATCAATTTTGTTTATCTTCTCAAACAACCAGCTTTTAGTTTTATTGATCTTTGCTATTGTTTTCTTTGTTTCTATTTCATTTATTTCTGCTCTGATCTTTATGATTTCTTTCCTTCTGCTAACTTTAGGTTTTGTTTGTTCTTCTTTCTCTAGTTCCTTTAGGTGTAAGGTTAGATTGTTTATTTGAGATTTTTCTTGTTTCTTGAGGTAGGCTTGTATTGCTATAAACTTCCCTCTTAGAATTGCTTTTGCTGCATCCCATACGTTTTGGCTCGTCGTATTTTCACTGTCATTTGTCTCTAGGTATTCTTTGATTTCCTCTTTGATTTCTTCAGTGATCTCTTGGTTATTTAATAACCACTTCTTTATGGCATCTGTTGTTGTCCTTTATGAGATGAATAAAGAAATAAACAGTACTTTATGGCCAAATCATCAGCATTGTTAAAGAATACCCAGTGAAACATAGGTAACAACTTTCTGAAAACCCTCACTAACCCCGACAGAACACAGGTTGATGAACTTATATGTATGTTGGTGCCAATTCCTAGACCTCATGTTATACTGGTGGGACCAGAAGTATTGGTTTCTAGAGGTTTACACTTTATAAAGTGTTATACAGCAGGTTGTTATACTGTTTACATGTGTTTGTGAAAACTGGGAAAGTGTAATTACTTGTCTTCCAAATTCTTACTACGTTTTCCCTACAGTTTCTTTATTTACTTTCCTGTAGGTGAAAGCAGATACCAAGCCAGGTGTGTTTCTGAGAGTTCCATTGAAGGTTGGTACCTGACACCTGATGGTGAACTATGTTGTTGACATCTGGAGAATCACTTCCTTACCTCATTACAGAACAGCAGCATGGCTCTGAGCACAGAGTCTCATGCCAGACAGCCAGGCCCAGTCCCAGCTGTGCTCCCTATGGGTCGTGTAATTGCAAGCAAATCATTTAACCTTTCTGCTCCTTGGTTTCCTCACTTGTAAATGGAGATGACAGTATTACCTACATCTGACACCTAGGAAATATTCAATAAAGAGTAATATTCAACTAACATCAGTACTTATTCTCAACACGTCAGTAGGACTTACTTTATGTTCCTGCTCCAATTGACAGAAAATTTTGTTTCTCTAGGAGCACACATTAAGGTGGGATCATGGCTGTGACTTACTCTATAAATATTTCTAAAGCCAATTCATTGAAATGCTTTTGCATTTACTTATTTAAAGGAAGTCATGAAAAATCCGATATTTAGAAAATTAGTTTCATATTGCACATGATTCAGGAAAATATTTTCAGAACCAATGGTAAATTAAAAAAGACACTCAATATTGGGCTTTTTGAAAACCAAAACCATACCTTTGAAACACTTGGCAATTTTTCTCCATTCACTCAGGAAGAAATGTGCCAAGCTCAATTATTTCCAGGCAGGTAATTTAAGCTAAGGGAGTGTGATTCCTCCAAAGGAATTGTGGTCAGAACAAATAATTTGTACTTGTACAAAAAGTGCCAGAGGATCCATTTTGGATATTAATTCTCAGAAGCTGAGTGAAGTGAATTTAGGAGAGTATGAAGTGTGGTTCTGAACTTTGTGGTCTAATATCAAACCTGCTAAGTGGCTGCATAAGCACAAACTAGGAAAGCATCATTATCCATTCAAGTGAATGTTTAACCATAGATGCATCTAAAGTAAACTTCTCTCTAGTTCCCCTTGCTCTGATTTGTCTAGTTGGTGTTTCCAAAAGCATCAGCTTAAAATCTCTATTCCACAGAAGTAGCTTATAGAGCCGCTGGCTTCAAGCGTAATGTCTGCTCTTCTTGCTTCAGGAGTCATTTTTGGATAAAGCATTACAATCGAGATTTATATGCATCAGAAGATTTAGGAAAGCACTTTGATGATTTTTCTAGCTATAAAAAATTCTGTGCTTCATGTGAGACTTTACTTTCTGCTTTGGCATGAGAAATACTGAAATAGTATGGGAATAGTCATTAAAAATATGGGGATAGACTAAAAATTTGGCTACCCCATCTCACCCAGAAAAGGGTAACAACAGCTTTTTGTGCCTCATAACATTTTGGGGAGAATAGAATAACATCTTAAATAAAGGTTAAGGTCATACAAAGTAAGACTCAGTAAACAGGCAATGAACACTTCTGGCCTGGGTTTATGTGAGTCTACAGTTCTTTAGAGCTGCTGGAGGGATTTCTGGAAAATCCTCAGTTTCAGGAAGTGTTTCTCAGCACTTCACATCTGCTATGACGTTACAGACTATTCAACGTGGGTAGGTTTTGATGTAATGAACTGTTATTTTTGTTGTGACAAATTACCATATTGGAAATGGGAGAGCACATTCCACGAGCGGGGTAACCAGGCAACAGCTAAGTGATGGAGGATTCCCTAAGGGGAAAACAGTGGCACCTTCCAATGCTCGCTGATTGAGTGGCAATTGAATCCCTGGCATTTCGTGTTTTCCTGTTACGACCAAACATGTACAGCTGGCTTCTCACACACATTGAAAATGCTGCTTCTGGATATGGGAGTCTTTCCTTTGGCAAATTTGGGAATATCAGCAGATGAACAGGGAAGCAAACTATTTCTGTTTCCAGAATGACTTCAACTTGGTTCTCCACTTTCTATAAACCGATCACTGAAAACAATTTTTTAACTTTGAAACAGATAAAATTTTAAATGTTTTGTGATTCGTGTTGTGCTTAAAAAGTAAGCTGGCTGCCAAAAAGCTACAGGTTTTAAATCCACGCCCCACTCACCTCACCTCCTTAGGGATAAGAGATGGGGAGGAGATTGTGCAAACATTTCAAGCCTCTGCAGCCAGGAGACTGGCAGTGAAATATATTGAAATGAGAATTGGAATTAAGATGTTTCCTTGGTCACACATTGTAAAAAATGCATGATTATTCTGTCAGGAGCAGACATTTAAAATTCTTTTATGTATAATAAATGCTTGTCATGAAGTGTGAAGAACTACAGGGAGTGTAAACAAGCCAGTGTTTCACAGGGATGATTATTAATGCTGGATACAATCCTTGTTTACATGTGTCGTCCAAATGTGAGATTCTTGACTTGCTATTAGCTTAGCTTATGTGGAAAGTGATTAGTGGTTCTCTCTCTCCATTTAAATAAATGGTCTTTGGCTTCATTTGGCTGTTGATGGAGGCATCCAAGGGCCACAATGATAAAAGAGCATTATTTGGGGCTGATTTAGACTTTGTTGCATGCTGCTCCCTCTCTGTGTGGTAGCACATTCTTCCGCCTCAGAAAGATTTTGCAAATCTCCTGTATGTCAGGAGTCAAGGCAAATTTCTAATTTTCTTCTCTTCTTGGTATGCTTGGCTGGAGCCAGGGAACGGGCACGGGGAGGGGCAGCCACCTCGCAGACCTGGGACACGGAGGAGGGAGTGGGCTTTAGGTATCTAGACACTCACGTCACAGAACTAGTGCAAGTCTAGGTTACAAAGTGGGCTGGCAGGTTTATTTTCAAATTTGTTTTTCTTCTCTCTTAGTTTTTGGTACATTGAGGAGAAGAATGTTCCATTTGGCATCTGATTAAACATAAAGTGGCTATCTTCTTAGATGGCCTATTATCAAGGGTAGGTATTAAGCTAGCTGTTAAGTGCTATTCAAGTTGTATAAGCACTGTAGTTTTGTGAATATTCATGGTTCTTAGAATTAGAAGACATAAAGGGGCTCATTCTTGTGGAGACTGGAACAGAACTGAGATAAGGGAACTATTGGTTATTCACAGACAAAATTTTTAAATGACCGTGTATATATATATCTGAAAAAATAACCTTTTAAATTAAAAATTAAATCTTTATAGTTAAATTATACATTCAAAATCATACTGAATATACAGGCATATCTCCTTTTACTGCACTTTGCTTTATTGCGCTTTGCAGGTATTGCCTTTTACAAGTTGAAAGTTTGTTGACCTTGAAACCTGAAACTTTGTCAACACTGCGCTGAGCAAGTCTATTGGTGCCATTTTTCCAACAGCATTTGCTCACTACATGTCTCTGTGTCACATTTTGGTAATTCTCACAATACTTCAAACTTTTTCATTATTATTATATTTGTTACAGTGATCTGTGGTCAGTGATCTTTGATGTTAGTACTACAACTCACTGAAGGTTCAGGTGATTCGCATTTTTTAGCAATAAAATATTTTTAAATTAAGGTATGTAATTTTTTTGACATAATGCTATTGCACATTTAACAGACTACAGTACAGTGTAAACATAACTTTTATATGCACTGAGAAACAAAAAAATTCATGAGACTCACTTTATCGCGATATTTGCTTTGCTGCTGTGGTCTGGAACTGAACCCTCAGTATCTGAGGGATGTGTGTATTAATTTCACTCTCAGCAGTTAGTTCCTGTTTCCTCATTTGGATAGTTTTGGTCATAACATACACATTACATGATTTTCTGCCAAACAGTATAAAACACATTTATGAAAATTGTTCCAAAGTACATGAGATGCACTGAGAAGGAAGGGTTTCTACAGCTTGTGAAGTTTGGGAAAGGCTGTGTTTTGTGCTCTCTTTGAAATTTACAAAGTAAATTCTCAGAGAGGTCTTTTAATAAACAAAGATATTTAACTGAGATTTCCCAAGCATGAATCCTTTTCTAAATAGTATTTATTAACATCTCACAGAACTCTTTGGGAAGTGATGGTGGAAAATGTGGTAATTTGATCCATTGTGTTGGGGCATCATGTAGAGGTTAAACTGCCAGCCAAGCCATCTTGGTGTTGAGTCCATTCTGATGTTGGAATTCTAATGTTCCAGTAGCTAAACTGTTTTGTTTGTTGTTGTTTTCCAGTTTTTTACATCCTACAGACTAGGTCACTATTTGCTGCTCTGTAATAAAAGCCCTGACCAATACCATAAGTCCTCTTAGGAATGTGATTATTTCTCTGGAACCATTGTGCTCTTGGGACCAGGTCTCCAAGGGGGGCCACTTGGCATGCTAACAGATTGCTTGCCCATACACGCCTACTCATAAGTTGCTTGTTAGACCAGTAATAATAGCCTGGATTCTTTCTCTTTGCACCAAATCCTGGATATTGATGTTATTCATTTAACAAATGTTTGCTGACTCCCTACTTTATGCCAGACATTCTTCTAGATGCCGGGTACAACAGGGGACATATCAGATAACTTCTTTGCTCCAATGGAGCTGATATGGGGGGCAATAGGCAACAAACAAGCACATAAACAAACAAACAATGATGTCTGCTGTGAATAGAAATAAAGCAGGGCAAGAGGGTTGAAAGTCTAAAGTGACAGAATCCATGGCTATTTTAGATGGTGTGGGTTAACCAAGTCTCCTGCTTCATGAGAACCTGGCCTTTAGTCCAACTGTCTAGTGCTGTTTCTCTGGTGATCTGATTTGGGTAAAAATGCCAACTATGTTATTAAGCAACCTTGCTTATGATAAAAATGATGCCATATTGGTAAACTGCATCTGAAATAGGAGGTACTGCAAACAACCTCTAAGTATCTGATGGAGGTCCAAGCTTTTTGGGCTTCTCTGAGTCCATGAGTCTTATAACGGGCATGTTGGTTTTGGGGATTCTGTAAGATATGCCCATAAATGGATTGCAAGAGTTACTGGCTCTTGTGGAGCAGGAGGCTTTTGAGCCTGGGCGTTTCCTGATAAGGGTCTTTTCTCCTTGCCCTAGTGTGGATGTTGGCACCTGAGTTACTGCAAGTTCACCCACTGCTGAAGAGGAACACCTGAGGCTATGGTTTAGGAGGCTCAATTTTGTTCTTGTCGAGAGCCATCTCAGGACACTGGTGTCACGTGTGGCCTGAGGTGGTCTTCTGAGACTACATGTTTCGTTCAACCTCAGAAGGTCTCTTGGTGGGCAGAGCAGAAGGGATGGTGCTGATAAGCAGAAGGGAAATAAGGCAGTGAACCAGGGGAACAGTGTTTCAGGCAGGGGGAAAACAAGTGCAGAGGCTCTGAAGCAGGAACCAGTGTAACATGATTGACGAAAAACAAGAAGGCTAGTGTCACCTTGGCAAAGGTTCTAGAGATTTTTTATATCCACGCTTTCATTTGTGTGACTACATTTCTTTAGAAGTTGGTTGTGGTCATGAGTGTGCCTTCTAAAGGCAGTGTTCTCAGAGTCACTTTCTCTTTCCGTTTCAAAAATATTCATTCATGATTTAAAAAATTGTATTTTTATATTATTTTGAAGTAGCCTGTGATTTATATTTTACAATATACACAGGTGCTTTCATGTGCTTTTCTGGTCAAGATCACATTCCCTATAGCTACACATTTTCCCCCAGTCTGGGATTTGGGGGAGAGACTGCTGCCCCTCTGTTACCCTCTCCTCCTGCAACGTTCCCCTCCCCCGTATGTTTTATATAATTGACACAATGCCCAGGTAAGAGAAGTATTATTGTCTATAGTTTTCAGATGCAAAAGTTAAATGATACAACTGGAAGTGTAACTAGGTGGTAGGGCTGAGACATCAACTCGGATCTTTTAACAATTTTTTCTACTGCCCCCTGGTGGTTGGATCTTTGCTTCATGAGATTTGCTCTTTTTCTATACAGGTGAATTTCTTGGCTTTGAACCTTCCCGTCATTCCCCTCTGCCTTACAAAGAAACAGTTCCTGCTCTGAATCTCATGTTTGGACCCCTAACAGCCATCTGACTTGCTCTGGATGTTTCCAGTTGTGGTCTCACTACCACTACTGGAAACAGTACTACCACTGCCATTCTGTGAAGACCACTGATAAGCTATTATCAGCGTGGATCACCTACTCCTCATGCTTGATCAATCAGCCACTGGTGGACTACTCTGAGCTGGCTGAACGCCCTGCAAAAGAAGGTGGACTCCAAGTCAAAGGGGGAAGAGCTTGACTGTCTTCTCACTTCCCCATTTCAAATATGATCTCTTCCTATGTATCTCTGAAAGAACTTACAAGAAACTAAGGGTGCTAGAGTTTGATGGGGTTTGGCTAGAAGAACTGAAATCCAGCTCAAACAGTTCACAGGTTTCCTGGCAACAACAGTGGGCAGCAGAGAGCTGTTGCAGAGGGAGGCTACCATGGACTGAGGGAAGATGGAACAGCTGTCCCATCACATGGAAGCCAGACACAAGGCTGCAGCCAAGAGCCAACAGCTTAAGAAGATGGAGGACCATCCAGCCTTGAAAATAGAACAGGAGGCCACACAGAAGCAAGGAAAACAGAAGAATCAAAGATGGAAGATGGAAGCCTTTAGGACAGTGCTGCTATCCAACAGAAATATAAATGCAAGCCACAAATATGAGCCACATGTTCGTTTGCATTTTCTAGTAGCCACATTACAAGAAAATAAAAGGAAACAGATGAAACTAATTTTAACTATATTTTCTCTAACTCGATTATATTCAAATATTATTATAACATCAACATGTGATCAACATAAAAATTATTGAGGTACTTTACCTTCTCTTTTCATACCAGTCTTCAAAATCTAGAGAGTATTTGATTCTGATGGCACATTTCAGTTGGAACTATCTACAATTTCATGTGCTCAAAACCCACATGTAGATAGAACTACCATGTTAGACAGGGACGATCTAAGATAATGCCAGAACAGAGACAGGGAAGCAGAGATGGTTGGGGAAAGGTAAGTCAGAGAGGGAGGCACAGGTAGTCCAGAGTGGCAGTTGGCCTCTTGATAAGGTGACAGCTTTAAGCTTCATTTTTCAACTAAGATTTTACCTTTTCTAATTTACTACAATAAAATTTATAATAAAAATTCTATTTTATTTATTTAAAATTTTTATTCTAAAAATTTATCATTATAATAAAACTCTTTAAATGATGTAGGTAGGAAGTATAGGATATCAGAGTTGGAAAGTTTCTTGGAGACTATATGCTGAATTTCAAATTTGCAATTTGTTTTCAACTCCTGAATGAACTGCAATCAGTTGATTGAAGCTGCCCAGAACACTGTGTTGAGCAGGATTCTGAGGTTATATATTGGTTCAGTAGGAAAGAACACTATGATTCCTTGCCAGGGATGTGGCACACATTTGCCATCCCTGATGTAGTAGAAGATCTCCAGGTTCTGGAGACCTAGGGGGATGCTTTGTGAATTGTTAAACGTTACTGAGCTCAGTTTCTTCAAATGTAGAATAGAGATAACTGTCCATGCTATTCAGGATACCTTGGGACTCAAATGACATAACGCACATCAAGGGCCTGGCAGACAGTTATTCAATAAATGTTGGTTTCCTTCTTGTTTTCTGTTTTACTGTATAATCAATATTTGTTGAGGGACCAATTTGTACTCAGTATTTTCCTATATAATCTGATGATTATGATATGCAAAATACTCCTTACCCATAAGAAGCCAGGTTTAAAAAGCCACATATTAAATAGTGAATAGTCCAGTGTAATATACATTTATTTGCATGCTGCCTTCTGGCTCAGAATATGTGTTATTACTGTTAAAGGAAAGACAAGGGAGTCAGGGAAGGATTTGCAAAGGTTGTAGATCTCAAGTTAAACAGATACATAAAATCATTCGTGCTATTCAAAAGAAATAGACCATTTCAAAGGATATAGACTTTTAGAACTCTCAAATTAGCTCTCAAAGTGAACTCTTCAGCCTATCAATTCAATCCCAATCGATGTCCACATCTTTTGAGCTGTGGCTTATGTTAATGAGTTAGTGGGATTAATATGATATCTTACCATCAGCTATGGATATTACTGCGTCTGGTTTCAAAAAGTCGTTAACTGTCAGAAGTCAAAACTGAAACTTCTTACCATGTCCTAAATTTACACATGCAGTGCAAGGGCTGAGTAATGGTTTCAATAAAAATTGTCTCCTCTGATAATCTCCTCCTGCTGAGATTCCTTCCAAGGTGGGAGATGAGCACGAAAGCAGTAGTTTAAGCCATTTCAACATTCCACCTGCCTCAGTTCCTTCGTCTTTAATTCTGAATCATTTTATTTCTTTCCTGCAGCCAAAACAAGTCTTTGAACTTGGCAGTCTTTAATCAGAAGATTCATTAATCTAGAAACATGCCTAGTTTTATGATAAAATAAGTCAAGCTGCACACATTTTATTTTTTCCTGTAAGGCTTAGAAGCAGGAGTAAGAAACTGTTAAAAGTTTGCTTCTTTTAACAAATAAGGAGGCCAGCTACTGTGAGCGCTGAAGCTGTCAGAAGAATTCCAGAATTAATGGATTTATGCATTAAACTTTCTTTTCTTTTCTTTTTTTTTGGTGCAGAAGGCTTCTAGGGGAACTTTGGAATTCTACTGTTCTAAAGGCTTCTCTCTCTAGATTCACTGTTATTTCCAAGTTTTAAAATTTGTGTCCATATAGCAGAGGGAGGAACACTCCCAAATTCATTCTACGAGGCCACCATCACCCTGATACCAAAACCAGACAAAGATGTCACAAAGAAAGAAAACTACCGGCCAATATCACTGATGAACATAGATGCAAAAATCCTCAACAAAATACTAGCAAACAGAATCGAACAGCACATTAAAAGGATCATATACCATGACAAGTGGGGTTTATCCCAGGAATGCAAGGATTCTTCAATATAGGCAAATCAATCAATGTGATACACCATATTAACAAATTGAAGGATAAAAACCATATGATCATCTCAATAGATGCAGAGAAAGTTTGCGACAAAATTTAACACCAATTTATGATAAAAACCCTCCAGAAAGGAGGCATAGAGGGAACTTTCCTGAACATAATAAAGGCCATATATGACAAACACACAGCCAACATCGTCTTCAATGGTGAAAAACTGAAACCATTTCCACTAAGATCAGGAACAAGACAAGGTTGCCCACTCTCACCACTATTATTCAACATAGTTTTGGAAGTTTTAGCCACAGCAATCAGAGAAGAAAAAGAAATAAAAGGAATCCAAATAGCAAAAGAAGAAGTAAAGCTGTCACTGTTTGCAGATGACATGATACTATACATAGAGAATCCTAAAGTTGCTACCAGAAAACTACTAGAGCTAATCAATGAAATTGGTAAAGGAGCAGGATACAAAATTAGCGCACAGAAATCTCTTGCATTGCTATACACTAATGATGAAAAATCTGAAAGTGAAATTAAGAAAACACTCACATTTACCATTGCAACAAAAAGAATAAAATATCTAGGAATAAACCTACCTAAGGAGACAAAAGACCTGTACGCAGAAAATTGTAAGACACTGAGGAAAGAAATTAAAGATGATACAAATAGATGGAGAGATATACCATGTTCTTGGATTGGAAGAATCAACATTGTGAAAATGACTGTATTACCCAAAGCAATCTACAGATTCAATACAATCCCTGTCAAACTACCAATGGCATTTTTCTCAGAACTAGAACAAAAAATTTCACAATTTGTATGGAAACACAAAAGACCCCGAATAACCAAAGCAACCTTGAGAAAGAAAAACAGAGCTGGAGGAATCAGACTCCCTGACTTCAGACTATACTACAAAGCTACAGTCATCAAGACAGTATGGTACTGCCACAAAAACAGAAATATAAATCAATGGAACAGGATAGAAAGCCCAGAGATAAACCCACGCACATATGGTCACCTTATCTTTGTTAAAGGAGGCAAGAATATACAGTGGAGAAAAGACAGCCTCTTCAGTAAGTGGTGCTGGGAAAACTGGACAGCTACATGTAAAAGAATGAAATTAGAACACTTCTTAACACCACACACAAAAATAAACTCAAAGTGGATTAAAGACCTAAATGTAAGGCCAGACACTATCAAACTCTTAGAGGAAAACATAGGAAGAACACTCTATGACATAAATCACAGCAAGATCCTTTTTGAGCCACCTCCTAGAGTAAGGGAAATAAAACCAAAAATAAACAAATGGGACCTAATGAAACTTCAAAGCTTTTGCACAGCAAAGGAAACCATAAACAAGACGAAAAGACAACCCTCAGAATGAGAGAAAATATTTGAAAATGAAGCAACTGACAAAGGATTAATCTCCAAAATTTACAAGTAGCTCATGCAGCTCAATATCAAAAACACAAACAACCCAATACAAAAATGGGCAGAAGACCTAAATAGACACTTCCCCAAAGAAGATATACAGATTGCCAACAAACACATGAAAGGATGGTCAACATCATTAATCATTAGAGAAATGCAAATCAAAACTACAATGCGATATCATCTCACACTGGTCAGAATGGCCATCACCAAAACATCTACAAACAATAAATGCTGGAGAGGGTGTGGAGAAAAGCGAACCCTCTTGCACTGTTGGTGGGAATGTAAATTGATACAGCCACTATGGAGAACAGTATGGAGGTTCCTTAAAAAACTACAAATAGAACTACCATACGACCCAGCCATCCCACTACTGGGCATATACCCTGAGAAAACCATAATTCAAAAAGAGTCATGTACCAAAATGTTCATTGCAGCTCTATTTACAATAGCCAGGACATGAAAGCAACCTAAGTGTCCATCAACAGATGAATGGATAAAGAAGATGTGGCACATATATACAATGGAATATTACTCAGCCATAAAAGGAAACGAAATTGAGTTATTTGTAGTGAGGTGGATGGACCCAGAGTATGTCATACAGAGTGAAGTAAGTCAGAAAGAGGAAAACAAATACCATATGCTAACACATACATATGGAATCTAAAAAAAAAAAAAAAAAAAAAGGTCATGAAGAACCTAGGGGCAAGATGGGAATAAAGACACAGACCTACTAGAGAATGGACTTGAGGATATGGGGAGGGGGAAGGGTAAGCTGGGACAAAGTGAGAGAGTGGCATTGGCATATATACACTACCAAATGTAAAATAGCTATCTAGTGGGAAGCATAGCACAGGGAGATCAGCTCGGTGCTTTGTGACCACCTAGAGGGGTGGGATAGGGAGGGTGGGAGGGAGAGAGATTCAAGAGGGAAGAGATATGGGGACATATGTATATGTATAACTGATTCACTTTGTTATACAGCAGAAACTAACACACCATTGTAAAGCAATTATACTCCAATAAAGATGTTTAAAAAAAAAATTCATGTCCATTTTACCTTGTGACCTAAGCAAACACACAACCATATAATTAGAGTCTCATTATCGAACATCTGCATTTCCTTCATGTGATATATGTACTCATTATTTTTCTGTTCCTTTCTCTTCTAATAGGCTCATTTAAAGAATGAAATTGAGTTCACAATACACTAAATGTTGGTGGTCTAGAATCTGAAGATGATGCCCTAGACAAGTCCTCAGGGTCCCATCTCAACGTAATGTTTTTTGAAGTATACGTAGTCACTGTACTTAGAGAGCAGAAACCTAGACCAAAAGTTGAAACTTACAATATTTGGCAGTGAAGGAGCATCATGGCTTCCCACCATTAGAGGAAGGGGTTTGCATATGGTATAGGAGGGAGAATGAAAATAGGGATGTTGCTTGATCCAAAGTCTCAAATCTTTGGCAGTGCTACAGATTTTATGTTTCCAAAGGTGAAGAGGAATTTCCACTGAAGATATCTGTTTCAGATCATTTTGTGTAACGTATTACTAAGCATATTTAGAAAATTCTATTTCTTAAATTAGCTGATTTTTCTGACATATCACTAAGGGAAAAAAAGTCACATAACAAAATAGTATATGTAGTGTGACCCTGTTTTGTAGAAAATAAACATATATATGCATAGAAAAAGATTTGTATTTTTGTGTATGTATGTGTATGTGTGTGTACATATACATATGTATATATATGTATATGTGTATATGAGATTTTATTTTTGCCTTTTTTCCTGAGAAAAACTATTATTATTATTAAAAATACAGATATTTACATATTATTCTAACAGCACACACTAGCCCCAAGCTCCTAGCATCTCGTGACATTCCCTGGGGAATAAAAAAAAGAGGCCTAAATTGTATAAACGGTGCTACTGTTCTATCTTCAACAGAGATGACAGCAAGGCACAGTGAAAAGAACTAAGTTGTAGTCCTGTTTCTAAATGTGACTGGTCGTGAACTGTGTAAAATGTGGGCCTCACCCCACCCCCGACCTTGCTTATTGGTAGTGAGTGACTGGCCCTTTCTCATCTGGTCCCCTGGTGCTCACCAGCAGAAAGGCTGTCCAGGCTTGGGCATTTTATCTTTTCTTACCTAAGTCATGGACTTAGGTAAAACTAAGTGGCACCTGTGGGGTCAAATCTTGACCCTCGCTTCATTAGCATCTTGTACTATCAATGGATTTAATAACTCATTTGTGATTTATGAGTTAGTAGTAACAGCTCTGTGCACAAACTAGCATAGATAACTAATCTTCATTCTTGCTTATTCAGTGTTAGAATCTGGGAAGGCTGTACAGTGGGATAATTTCAATTAAAAATACCAAGGGGTTTGACAAGGTTATTATAATCCACAAACTAGGCGTAGTTGAATTTTAACAAACCTAATCTATTTTCCCTCTAGTTTTTCTATGCAACATCTTATAACATTAGCTTTGGATGATTGACAGGGCAAGCAGCTGTTAATATATTCTCGTCATGTCCCTATCTATTTAGGGAGTCTTTAACATACAGCTGTTTGACACAATACAAGTTAATGCCTCTGCTAAAACTATTAGACTGTGACTTAACAGAATCTCTCCAGGGAATCTTCTACGCTGTGCTCTTGATGTAATGTGCCATATTGGTTCCCTGGGTGTACTTAGAGTTTATTATATCAATTTGTATATAGGAATCACAAAACATACTGGTTCATGTGAGCACAGTAGTAAGAGGTACTAATGATTCCCAGGGACTCTGCTGAGTGTGAGTGCTTGAATAGGATGCACTTTAGGAAAGTGGCAGTGTGTGAAACTGAAATGACCTTTATCTCTTCCCCAGCTGTCTTACGACAACAGGGTGTCTGCATCTCTCAGCTCTGTGTTACTGAGGTGCTATATATCTCTCCATATAGTGCTATTGCATGTCATTGCTCTCCTCAAGTTTATACTAAGATGGCAAGTGCTTCCTCAACAGCAATGACACTGGTGTCTTTAAGGCAGTGCCTGGTAGCATGCCTTGCATAA